>NC_052312.1:21181928-21802059 GCF_016432855.1 Salvelinus namaycush | reverse complement strand
CAGCTGTCCATGGGGCTGTAAACTGTACTCTGCCAACTGTCCATGGGGCTGTAAACTGTACTCTGCCAGCTGCCTGGGGCTGTAAACTGTACTCCGCCAGCTGTCCATGGGGCTGTAAACTGTACTCCGCCAGCTGTCCATGGGGCTGTAAACTGTACTTCCAGCTGTCCATGGGGCTGTAAACTGTACTTGCCAACTGTCCATGGGGCTGTAAACTGTACTCTGCCAGCTGTCCATGGGGCTGTAAACTGTACTCCGCCAGCTGTCCATGGGGCTGTAAAACTGTATTTTTCAGCTGTCCATTGGCTGTAAACTGTACTCCAGCTGTCCATGGGGCTGTAACTGTACTCCTCCGCAGCTGTCCATGGGGCTGTAAACTGTACTCTGCCAGCTGTCCATAGGGGCTGTAAACTGTACTCCGCCATCTGTCCATGGGGCTGTAAACTGTACTACTCCAGCTGTCCATGGGCTGTAAACTGTACCTCCGCCAGCTGTCCATGGCTGTAAACTGTACTCTGCCAGCTGTCCATGGGGCTGTAAACTGTACTCTGCCAGCTGTCCATGGGGCTGTAAACTGTACTCCGCCAGCTGTCCATGGGGCTGTAAACTGTACTCCGCCAGATGTCCATAGGGCTGTAAACTGTACTCCGCCAGCTGTCCATGGGGCTGTAAACTGTACTCTGCCAACTGTCCATGGGGCTGTAAACTGTACTCTGCCAACTGTCCATTAGGGCTGTAAACTGTACTCCGCCAGCTGTCCATGGGGCTGTAAACTGTAATCTGCCAGCTGTCCATGGGGCCGTAAACTGTACTCTTCCAGCTGTCCATGGGGCCGTAAACTGTACTCTGCCAACTGTCCATGGGGCTGTAAACTGTACTCTGCCAGCTGTCCATAGGGCTGTAAACTGTACTCTGCCAGCTGTCCATGTGGCTGTAAACTGTACTCTGCCAGCTGTCCATGGGGCTATAAACTGTACTCCGCCAGCTGTCCATGGGGCTGTAAACTGTACTCTGCCAGCTGTCCATGGGCTTGTAAACTGTACTCCGCCAGCTGTCCATGGGGCTGTAAACTGTACTCTGCCAACTGTCCATAGGGCTGTAAACTGTACTCTGCCAACTGTCCAAGGGGCTGTAAACTGTACTCTGCCAGCTGTCCATGGGGCTGTAAACTGTATTTTTCCAGCTGTCCATGGGGCTGTAAACTGTACTCCGCCAGCTGTCCACAAGGCTGTAAACTGTACTCTGCCAGCTGTCCATGGGGCTGTAAACTGTACTTTTCCAGCTGTCCATGGGGCCGTAAACTGTACTCTGCCAACTGTCCATGGGGCTGTAAACTGTACTCTGCCAGCTGTCCATAGGGCTGTAAACTGTACTCCGCCAGCTGTCCATGGGGCTGTAAACTGTACTCAGCCAGTTGTCCATGGGGCTGTAAACTGTACTCCGCCAGTTGTCCATGGGGCTGTAAACTGTACTCCGCCAGCTGTCCATGGGGCTGTAAACTGTACTCTGCCAGCTGTCCATGTGGCTGTAAACTGTACTCCGCCAGATCTCCATGTGGCTGTAAACTGTACTCCGCCAGCTGTCCATGGGGCTGTAAACTGTACTCTGCCAACTGTCCATGGGGCTGTAAACTGTACTTTTCCAGCTGTCCATGGGGCTGTAAACTGTACTTTTCCAGCTGTCCATGGGGCCGTAAACTGTACTCTGCCAACTGTCCATGGGGCTGTAAACTGTACTCTGCCAGCTGTCCATAGGGCTGTAAACTGTACTCCGCCAGCTGTCCATGGGGCTGTAAACTGTACTCCGCCAGTTGTCCATGGGGCTGTAAACTGTACTCCGCCAGCTGTCCATGGGGCTGTAAACTGTACTCTGCCAGCTGTCCATGTGGCTGTAAACTGTACTCCGCCAGATCTCCATGTGGCTGTAAACTGTACTCCGCCAGCTGTCCATGGGGCTGTAAACTGTACTCTGCCAACTGTCCATGGGGCTGTAAACTGTACTTTTCCAGCTGTCCATGGGGCTGTAAACTGTACTCCGCCAGCTGTCCATGGGGCTGTAAACTGTACTCTGCCAACTGTCCATGGGGCTGTAAACTGTACTTCTCCAGCTGTCCATGGGGCTGTAAACTGTACTCCGCCAGATGTCCATGGGGCTGTAAACTGTACTCCGCCAGCTGTCCATAGTGCTGTAAACTGTACTATGCCAGCTGTCCATGGGGCTGTAAACTGTACTCTGCCAACTGTCCACGGGGCTGTAAACTGTACTCCGCCAGCTGTCCATGGGGCTGTAAACTGTACTCTGCCAACTGTCCATGGGGCTGTAAACTGTACTCTGCCAGCTGTCCATGGGGCTGTAAACTGTACTCCGCCAGCTGTCCATGGGGCTGTAAACTGTACTCTGCCAGCTGTCCATGGGGCTGTAAACTGTACTCCGCCAGCTGTCCATGGGGCTGTAAACTGTACTCCGCCAGATGTCCATAGGGCTGTAAACTGTACTCCGCCAGCTGTCCATGGGTTTGTAAACTGTACTCTGCCAACTGTCCATGGGGCTGTAAACTGTACTCTGCCAACTGTCCTTAGGGCTGTAAACTGTACTCCGCCAGCTGTCCATGGGGCTGTAAACTGAAATCTGCCAGCTGTCCATGGGGCCGTAAACTGTACTTTTCCAGCTGTCCATGGGGCCGTAAACTGTACTCTGCCAACTGTCCATGGGGCTGTAAACTGTACTCTGCCAGCTGTCCATAGGGCTGTAAACTGTACTCTGCCAGCTGTCCATGTGGCTGTAAACTGTACTCTGCCAGCTGTCCATGGGGCTATAAACTGTACTCCGCCAGATGTCCATGGGGCTGTAAACTGTACTCTGCCAGCTGTCCATGTGGTTGTAAACTGTACTCCGCCAGCTGTCCATGGGGCTGTAAACTGTACTCTGCCAACTGTCCATAGGGCTGTAAACTGTACTCTGCCAGCTGTCCAAGGGGCTGTAAACTGTACTCTGCCAGCTGTCCATGGGGCTGTAAACTGTATTTTTCCAGCTGTCCATGGGGCTGTAAACTGTACTCCGCCAGCTGTCCACAAGGCTGTAAACTGTACTCTGCCAGCTGTCCATGGGGCTGTAAACTGTACTTTTCCAGCTGTCCATGGGGCCGTAAACTGTACTCTGCCAACTGTCCATGGGGCTGTAAACTGTACTCCGCCAGCTGTCCATAGGGCTGTAAACTGTACTCCGCCAGCTGTCCATGGGGCTGTAAACTGTACTCAGCCAGCTGTCCATGGGGCTGTAAACTGTACTCCGCCAGTTGTCCATGGGGCTGTAAACTGTACTCCGCCAGCTGTCCATGGGGCTGTAAACTGTACTCTGCCAGCTGTCCATGTGGCTGTAAACTGTACTCCGCCAGATCTCCATGTGGCTGTAAACTGTACTCTGCCAGCTGTCCATGGGGCTGTAAACTGTACTCCGCCAGCTGTCCATGGGGCTGTAAACTGTACTCCTCCAGATGTCCATGGGGCTGTAAACTGTACTCCGCCAGCTGTCCATGGGGCTGTAAACTGTATTTTTCCAGCTGTCCATGGGGCTGTAAACTGTACTTTTCCAGCTGTCCATGGGGCCGTAAACTGTACTCCGCCAGCTGTCCACGGGGCTGTAAACTGTACTCTGCCAGCTGTCCATAGGGCTGTAAACTGTACTCCGCCAGCTGTCCATGGGGCTGTAAACTGTACTCTGCCAACTGTCCATAGGGCTGTAAACTGTACTCTGCCAACTGTCCAAGGGGCTGTAAACTGTACTCTGCCAGCTGTCCATGGGGCTGTAAACTGTATTTTTCCAGCTGTCCATGGGGCTGTAAACTGTACTCCGCCAGCTGTCCACAAGGCTGTAAACTGTACTCTGCCAGCTGTCCATGGGGCTGTAAACTGTACTTTTCCAGCTGTCCATGGGGCCGTAAACTGTACTCTGCCAACTGTCCATGGGGCTGTAAACTGTACTCTGCCAGCTGTCCATAGGGCTGTAAACTGTACTCCGCCAGCTGTCCATGGGGCTGTAAACTGTACTCAGCCAGTTGTCCATGGGGCTGTAAACTGTACTCCGCCAGTTGTCCATGGGGCTGTAAACTGTACTCCGCCAGCTGTCCATGGGGCTGTAAACTGTACTCTGCCAGCTGTCCATGTGGCTGTAAACTGTACTCCGCCAGATCTCCATGTGGCTGTAAACTGTACTCCGCCAGCTGTCCATGGGGCTGTAAACTGTACTCTGCCAACTGTCCATGGGGCTGTAAACTGTACTTTTCCAGCTGTCCATGGGGCCGTAAACTGTACTCTGCCAACTGTCCATGGGGCTGTAAACTGTACTCTGCCAGCTGTCCATAGGGCTGTAAACTGTACTCCGCCAGCTGTCCATGGGGCTGTAAACTGTACTCCGCCAGTTGTCCATGGGGCTGTAAACTGTACTCCGCCAGCTGTCCATGGGGCTGTAAACTGTACTCTGCCAGCTGTCCATGTGGCTGTAAACTGTACTCCGCCAGATCTCCATGTGGCTGTAAACTGTACTCCGCCAGCTGTCCATGGGGCTGTAAACTGTACTCTGCCAACTGTCCATGGGGCTGTAAACTGTACTTTTCCAGCTGTCCATGGGGCTGTAAACTGTACTCCGCCAGCTGTCCATGGGGCTGTAAACTGTACTCTGCCAACTGTCCATGGGGCTGTAAACTGTACTTCTCCAGCTGTCCATGGGGCTGTAAACTGTACTCCGCCAGATGTCCATGGGGCTGTAAACTGTACTCCGCCAGCTGTCCATAGTGCTGTAAACTGTACTATGCCAGCTGTCCATGGGGCTGTAAACTGTACTCTGCCAACTGTCCACGGGGCTGTAAACTGTACTCCGCCAGCTGTCCATGGGGCTGTAAACTGTACTCTGCCAACTGTCCATGGGGCTGTAAACTGTACTCTGCCAGCTGTCCATGGGGCTGTAAACTGTACTCCGCCAGCTGTCCATGGGGCTGTAAACTGTACTCTGCCAGCTGTCCATGGGGCTGTAAACTGTACTCCGCCAGCTGTCCATGGGGCTGTAAACTGTACTCCGCCAGATGTCCATAGGGCTGTAAACTGTACTCCGCCAGCTGTCCATGGGTTTGTAAACTGTACTCTGCCAACTGTCCATGGGGCTGTAAACTGTACTCTGCCAACTGTCCTTAGGGCTGTAAACTGTACTCCGCCAGCTGTCCATGGGGCTGTAAACTGAAATCTGCCAGCTGTCCATGGGGCTGTAAACTGTACTCTGCCAGCTGTCCATAGGGCTGTAAACTGTACTCTGCCAGCTGTCCATGTGGCTGTAAACTGTACTCTGCCAGCTGTCCATGGGGCTATAAACTGTACTCCGCCAGATGTCCATGGGGCTGTAAACTGTACTCTGCCAGCTGTCCATGGGGCTGTAAACTGTACTCCGCCAGCTGTCCATGGGGCTGTAAACTGTACTCTGCCAACTGTCCATAGGGCTGTAAACTGTACTCTGCCAGCTGTCCAAGGGGCTGTAAACTGTACTCTGCCAGCTGTCCATGGGGCTGTAAACTGTATTTTTCCAGCTGTCCATGGGGCTGTAAACTGTACTCCGCCAGCTGTCCACAAGGCTGTAAACTGTACTCTGCCAGCTGTCCATGGGGCTGTAAACTGTACTTTTCCAGCTGTCCATGGGGCCGTAAACTGTACTCTGCCAACTGTCCATGGGGCTGTAAACTGTACTCTGCCAGCTGTCCATAGGGCTGTAAACTGTACTCCGCCAGCTGTCCATGGGGCTGTAAACTGTACTCAGCCAGCTGTCCATGGGGCTGTAAACTGTACTCCGCCAGTTGTCCATGGGGCTGTAAACTGTACTCCGCCAGCTGTCCATGGGGCTGTAAACTGTACTCTGCCAGCTGTCCATGTGGCTGTAAACTGTACTCCGCCAGATCTCCATGTGGCTGTAAACTGTACTCTGCCAGCTGTCCATGGGGCTGTAAACTGTACTCCGCCAGCTGTCCATGGGGCTGTAAACTGTACTCCTCCAGATGTCCATGGGGCTGTAAACTGTACTCCGCCAGCTGTCCATGGGGCTGTAAACTGTATTTTTCCAGCTGTCCATGGGGCTGTAAACTGTACTTTTCCAGCTGTCCATGGGGCCGTAAACTGTACTCCGCCAGCTGTCCACGGGGCTGTAAACTGTACTCTGCCAGCTGTCCATAGGGCTGTAAACTGTACTCCGCCAGCTGTCCATGGGGCTGTAAACTGTACTACGCCAGTTGTCCATGGGGCTGTAAACTGTACTCTGCCAGCTGTCCATGGGGCTGTAAACTGTACTCTGCCAGCTGTCCATGGGGCTGTAAACTGTACTCCGCCAGCTGTCCATGGGGCTGTAAACTGTACTCCGCCAGATGTCCATAGGGCTGTAAACTGTACTCCGCCAGCTGTCCATGGGGCTGTAAACTGTACTCTGCCAACTGTCCATGGGGCTGTAAACTGTACTCTGCCAACTGTCCTTAGGGCTGTAAACTGTACTCCGCCAGCTGTCCATGGGGCTGTAAACTGAAATCTGCCAGCTGTCCATGGGGCCGTAAACTGTACTTTTCCAGCTGTCCATGGGGCCGTAAACTGTACTCTGCCAACTGTCCATGGGGCTGTAAACTGTACTCTGCCAGCTGTCCATGTGGTTGTAAACTGTACTCCGCCAGCTGTCCATGGGGCTGTAAACTGTACTCTGCCAACTGTCCATAGGGCTGTAAACTGTACTCTGCCAACTGTCCAAGGGGCTGTAAACTGTACTCTGCCAGCTGTCCATGGGGCTGTAAACTGTATTTTTCCAGCTGTCCATGGGGCTGTAAACTGTACTCCGCCAGCTGTCCACAAGGCTGTAAACTGTACTCTGCCAGCTGTCCATGGGGCTGTAAACTGTACTTTTCCAGCTGTCCATGGGGCCGTAAACTGTACTCTGCCAACTGTCCATGGGGCTGTAAACTGTACTCTGCCAGCTGTCCATAGGGCTGTAAACTGTACTCCGCCAGCTGTCCATGGGGCTGTAAACTGTACTCAGCCAGTTGTCCATGGGGCTGTAAACTGTACTCCGCCAGTTGTCCATGGGGCTGTAAACTGTACTCCGCCAGCTGTCCATGGGGCTGTAAACTGTACTCTGCCAGCTGTCCATGTGGCTGTAAACTGTACTCCGCCAGATCTCCATGTGGCTGTAAACTGTACTCCGCCAGCTGTCCATGGGGCTGTAAACTGTACTCTGCCAACTGTCCATGGGGCTGTAAACTGTACTTTTCCAGCTGTCCATGGGGCTGTAAACTGTACTTTTCCAGCTGTCCATGGGGCCGTAAACTGTACTCTGCCAACTGTCCATGGGGCTGTAAACTGTACTCTGCCAGCTGTCCATAGGGCTGTAAACTGTACTCCGCCAGCTGTCCATGGGGCTGTAAACTGTACTCCGCCAGTTGTCCATGGGGCTGTAAACTGTACTCGGCCAGCTGTCCATGGGGCTGTAAACTGTACTCTGCCAGCTGTCCATGTGGCTGTAAACTGTACTCCGCCAGATCTCCATGTGGCTGTAAACTGTACTCCGCCAGCTGTCCATGGGGCTGTAAACTGTACTCTGCCAACTGTCCATGGGGCTGTAAACTGTACTTTTCCAGCTGTCCATGGGGCTGTAAACTGTACTCCGCCAGCTGTCCATGGGGCTGTAAACTGTACTCTGCCAACTGTCCATGGGGCTGTAAACTGTACTTCTCCAGCTGTCCATGGGGCTGTAAACTGTACTCCGCCAGATGTCCATGGGGCTGTAAACTGTACTCCTTCAGCTGTCCATAGTGCTGTAAACTGTACTATGCCAGCTGTCCATGGGGCTGTAAACTGTACTCTGCCAACTGTCCACGGGGCTGTAAACTGTACTCCGCCAGCTGTCCATGGGGCTGTAAACTGTACTCTGCCAACTGTCCATGGGGCTGTAAACTGTACTCTGCCAGCTGTCCATGGGGCTGTAAACTGTACTCCGCCAGCTGTCCATGGGGCTGTAAACTGTACTCTGCCAGCTGTCCATGGGGCTGTAAACTGTACTCCGCCAGCTGTCCATGGGGCTGTAAACTGTACTCCGCCAGATGTCCATAGGGCTGTAAACTGTACTCCGCCAGCTGTCCATGGGTTTGTAAACTGTACTCTGCCAACTGTCCATGGGGCTGTAAACTGTACTCTGCCAACTGTCCTTAGGGCTGTAAACTGTACTCCGCCAGCTGTCCATGGGGCTGTAAACTGAAATCTGCCAGCTGTCCATGGGGCCGTAAACTGTACTTTTCCAGCTGTCCATGGGGCCGTAAACTGTACTCTGCCAACTGTCCATGGGGCTGTAAACTGTACTCTGCCAGCTGTCCATAGGGCTGTAAACTGTACTCTGCCAGCTGTCCATAGGGCTGTAAACTGTACTCTGCCAGCTGTCCATGGGGCTGTAAACTGTACTCTGCCAGCTGTCCACGGGGCTGTAAACTGTACTCCGCCAGATGTCCATGGGTCTGTAAACTGTACTCCGCCAGCTGTCCACGGGGCTGTAAACTGTACTCTGCCAGCTGTCCATGGGGCTGTAAACTGTACTCCGCCAGCTGTCCATGGGGCTGTAAACTGTACTCCGCTAGCTGTCCACGGGGCTGTAAACTGTACTCTGCCAGCTGTCCATGGGTCTGTAAACTGTACTCCGCCAGCTGTCCATGGGGCTGTAAACTGTACTCCGCCAGCTGTCCACGGGGCTGTAAACTGTACTCTGCCAGCTCTCTCTCTCTCTTTTTATCTCTCGTTCTCTCAAGATCTAACTATGACTTTCAACCAACGCTCCCTCGCTCTCCAACCAGAAAAATCGGCCATAAAATGACATCATTTCCAGATAGTGGTTTTATGTAAGTACAGTAACTAGGTTGATAGAAGGGAGTGCATTTGGTAACGCACTTAAAAAATAGACTGACACCTGGGTGATGGATGATTATGACCGTCTGCATCCCAAACGGCACCCTATTCCCTATGTAGTGCACTACTTTTGACCAGGCCCATAGGGCTTTGGTCAAAAGAAGTGCACTATGTAGGGAATAGAGTGCCATTTGGGATGCCACTTATGATGCCTGATGCTGGAGGGAAAGAGAGAGGGAACGAGAGAAATAGGGAGAGAGATTGAAAGAGAAACAGACAAGGGGTCTTGAAGAGGAGGAAAGGAGAAGGGGGGGGTGCAAAGGGAGAGAACGAGAAAACATGACAGGTTTGACTTTAGACATTTAACTGCCCTTTACTGAAAAAGGTTAATTTTCATCATTTTCGCAGCATGTGGTGGTCTTTACTCCAACCACAAATACCACTCTACCTTTCTAAGAAAAACGGAATAGCTACAGAAACCCAACACTGGAGGGAGGAAAAATCGAATCTGAAGCCCTTTTAAAAAAGGCATCGACTTGCTACACGGGACCCAACACTGGCGAACAAGAGAACAATCTCAAAAAGCCCCAAGGCTTACTAGGACTGAAAACTACATTTATTGGTGCAAAACGACAGAAACTAAGATGGACATAGCAAAACTACATGTATTGGAGGGGAAAGAGAATAGCCCCCAAAGCATAACCTGTTATTGGTGCGAAAAGAGAGACACTTCTGTAAGAACAATATAGCAGCCTACAGGAAGGCCCAAAATGGCATCCTAATTCTGGTAGGGTCCAGGGAGAGGAGAGAGAAAGAGCAACTACCTCCCTGGAAGCTCCTCAGCAGTAAAAAGTATTTATTTATAGACAGAAATAAAGGGATTACCTCCCTGTCAGAGGGGAGGAGGAGGAGAAGAGGGGAATGAGGGAAAAGCCAATAATACTTGAACATGCCAGTTGGCTTTGGCACTGTAATCGCAGTCAAGAAGAGAAAGAGAAAGAGAAAGAGAAAGAGAAAGAGAGAGAGAGAGAGAGAGAGAGAGAGAGAGAGAGAGAGAGAGAGAGAGAGAGAGAGAGAGAGAGAGTAGGGGAAAGGTAGGGTTAGAGATTTAGGGGGGGTGTAGAGCGAAGGATAGAAAGAGAGCTGTAGGGGGGGGGGATTGGCATTTTCTAATTTTCACCTTGGTGGCTGGAGGACTGGCCTTCCGCTGCAATTAATAAGACCTGCTAATTATCCCCACACGCCTAAAATAGAACAGGTTTAGTGAAGGGGAAGCCTGCTCACTGTTAATTACAAGCACAACAAGAACACAATCATTCGTTCTCTTTCTCTCCCACTCTCCCTGTCTCTCTTTCCGTGTGTGTGTGCATGTGTGCGTATGCGTACCTTCAGGCTTTGTGCGCAGTTGCGTAAATACACTAATTGGTCAAATTAGTGGATACGGCTATTTCAGTCACACCCGTTTCTGACAGGGGTATAAAATCGAGCACACAGTCATGCAATCTCCACAAAATTGTATTTGTCATATGCGCCAAATACAACAGGTGTAGTAGACCTTACAGTGAAATGCTTACTTCCAAGCCCTTAATCAACAATGCAGTTAAGAAAAATACGTGTTAAATAAAAAATTGAAAAGTAAAAAATAAGAAATAAAAGTAACAAATAATTAAAGAGCAGCAGTAAAACAATAGCGAGGCTATATACAGGGGGTACCGGTACAGAGTCAATGTGCGCGGGCACCGGTTATTCAAGGTAATATGTACATGTAGGTGGAGTTAAAGTGACTATGCATAGATATTAAACAGAGAATAGCAGCAGCGTAAAAAGGGAGGGCAATGCAAATAGTCTGGGTAGCCATTTGATTAGCTGTTGAGGATTCTTACGGCTTAGCAGTTGAATGGCTTACTGAAGAGCTCACTGACTTTCAACATGGCACCGTCATAGGATGCCACCTTTGCAACAAGTCAGTTCGTCAAATTTCTGCCCTGCAAGAGCTTCCCCAGTAAACTCTACAGTGCATTTGGAAAGTATTCAGGCCCCTTGGCTCTTTCTACATTTTGTTACATTACAGCCTTATTCTAAAATGAATTCAATCGTTTTTTCCCTCAATCAATCTACAAACAAGATGTCACGTTTGTTTGTAGAATTAACGGACCAAGGCGCAGCGTGCATAGAGTTCCACATGTTTAATTAAAGAAACTCACCAAAACAATACAAAACAAAAACGAAACGTGAAGTCAAATGCAGTGCACACTGGCAACTACAAACAAACAAACAAGATCCCACAAAAACCCAGTGGAAAAAAGGCTGCCTAAATATGATCCCCAATCAGAGACAACGATAAACAGCTGCCTCTGATTGGGAACCATACCAGGCCAACATAGACAAATAATAACCTAGATAACCCACCCTAGTCACACCCCGGCCTAACCAACATAGAGAATAAAAGGATCGCTATGGTCAGGGCGTGTCAGTATCCCCCCCAAAGGTGCGGACTCCGGCCGCAAAACCTGACTCATTAGGGGAGGGTCCGGGTGGGCATCTAACGTCGGGGGCGGCTCCGATGCGGGGCGAAGTACCCACTTAGCTCGCGGATACGTCAGCTTCGGTAGCGGCTCTGGTGCGGGGATCGTCGCCAGAAGCTCCGGGACCGTGGATCGTCGCCGGAGGAACCGGACCGTGGATCGTCGCTGGAGGAACCGGACCGTGGGTCGTCGCCGGAGGAACTGGACCGTGGGTCGTCGCCGGAGGAACTGGACCGTGGATCGTCGCCGGAGGAACCGGACAGTAGATCGTCGCCGGAGGCTCCGGACCGTAGATCGTTGCCGGAGGCTCCGGACCGTGGGTCGTCGCCGGAGGAACTGGACCGTGGGTCGTCGCCGGAGGAACTGGACCGTGGATCGTCGCCGGAGGAACCGGACAGTAGATCGTCGCCGGAGGCTCCGGACCGTAGATCGTTGCCGGAGGCTCCGGACCGTGGATCGTCGCCGGAGGCCCGGGACCGTGAATCGTCGCCGGAATCTCCGGACCGTGGATCGTTGCCGGGGACTCCGGATCGTGGATCATCATTGGAGGCTCCGGACTGGGAACCCTCGCTGGAGGCTCTGGACTGGGAACCCTCGCAGGAGGCTCTGGACTAGGAACCCTCGCTGGAGGCTCTGGACTGGGAACCCTCGCTGGAGGTTCTGGACTAGGACCCCTCGCAGGAGGCTCTGGACTGGGAACCGTCGCTGGAGGCTCTGGAATGGGAACCCTCGCAGGAGGCTCTGGACTGGGAACCTTCGCAGGAAGCTCTGGACTGGGGACCGTCGCTGGAGGCTTTGAACTAGGAACCCTCGCTGGAGGCTCTGGCCTGGGAACCCTCACAGGAGGCTCTGGACTAGGAACCCTTGCTGTAGGCTCCTGCCTTGGCGCGGGACTGGACGCCGTGCCTTGACTGGACATCGGCGCAGAGGAAGGCTCCTGCCATGGAGCTGGAGGTTCTGGACTGTGAACCGTCGCAGGAGGTTCCGAACCGTGGACCGTCTCAGGAGGTTCCGGACTATGGACCATCTCAGGAGGTTCCGGACTGTGAACCGTCGCCGGAATCTGGACTGGGACTCGTCGCCCGAAGCTCTGGACTGGGGACCGTCGCCTGAAGCTCTGGACTGGGGAGGCGCACTGGAGGCCTGATGTGTGGGGCCGGCATAGGTGGCACTGTACTGGGGACACGCACCTCAGGGCGAGTGCGGGGAGCAGGCACAGGACGCACCTGACTGGGGACACGCACTTGAGGGAGAGTGCGAGGAGCAGGCACAGGACGTACCTGACTGGGAAGGCGCACTTGAGGGAGAGTGCGAGGAGCAGGCACAGGACGTACCTGACTGGTGACACGCACTTCAGGGAGAGTGCGAGGAGCAGGCACAGGACGTACCTGACTGGGTAAGCGCACTTGAGGGAGAGTGCGAGGAGCAGGCACAGGACGCACCTGACTGGGAAGGCGCACCTGAGGGAGAGTGCGAGGAGCAGGCACAGGACGTACCTGACTGGGAAGGCGCACTTGAGGGAGAGTGCGAGGAGCAGGCACAGGACGTACCTGACTGGGAAAGCGCACTTGAGGGAGAGTGCGAGGAGCAGGCACAGGACGTACTGGGCTGTGGAGGCGCACTGGAGGCCTGGTGCGTAGAGCTAGCACAGATGGTGCCGGAACGATGACACACTCCGCACGGTGAGTGCGGGCAGCTAGCACAGGACGTACTGGGCTGGGGAGGCGCCCTGGAGACCTGGTGCGTAGAACCGGCCCAGATGGTGCCGGACAAATGACACGCTCCTCAGGACGAGTATGGGGAGCTGGCACAGGTGGCATCGAACGGCAAACACGCTCCTCAGGGCGAATGCCATGCATACTACGCCAAACCAACAGCTCTCTCGCTTCACTCTCCTCCAATTTGTCCAACTCCTCCTCTAAGGTCTCTAACTCTCCCCTCCGTTCACTCTCCTCCAATTTGTCCAATAACTCCTTGACGGTCTCTGACTCACACCTCAACTTCGCCGACCACCCTGTGTGCCCCTCCCCCCCAAAAAAAATGTTTTGAGGCTGCTTCTTGGGCTTGCGTCGTGGCCGCAAACCCCGGCGTTGTCGCTGTCCTTCCTTCACCGCTTGCATCTGCTTCCATGGAAGGCTTTCGCCTCCTGCCATTATCTCCTCCCAAGTCCAGGATGTCCTTACCTCCTGGATATCCTACCAGGCCCAGGATACCCTCTCCTCCTGTGCACGCTGCTTGGTCCGTGAGTGGTGGGAACTTCTTTCACGTTCGTTTGTAGAATTAACGGACCAAAGCGCAGCGTGCGTCGAGTTCCACATGTTTAATTAAAGAAACTCACCAAAACAATACAAAACAAAAACGAAACGTGAAGTCAAATGCAGTGCACACTGGCAACTACACACAAACAAACAAGATCCCACAAAAACCCAGTGGAAAAAAGGCTGCCTAAATATGATCCCCAATCAGAGACAACGATAAACAGCTGCCTCTGAATGGGAACCATACCAGGCCAACATAGACAAGTAATAACCTAGATAACCCACCCTAGTCACACCCCGACCTAACCAACATAGAGAATAAAAGGATCTCTATGGTCAGGGCGTGACACAAGACCCCATAATGACAACGCAAAAACAGGTTTTTAGAAATGTGTGCAAATTTATACAAATAAATGTTTTTATGAAATGTTACATTAACATAAGTATTCAGACCCTTTACTCAGTACTTTGTTGAAGCACCTGTGACAGCGATTACAGCCTCGAGTCTTATTGGGTTGGATTTGATTTGGGATGACGCTACAAGCTTGGCACATGTATTTGGGGAGTTTCTCCCATTTTTCTCTGCAGATGCTCTCAAACTCTGTCAGGTTGGATGGGGAGCGTCGCTGCAGAGCTATTTTCAGGTCTCTCCAGAGATGTTCGATCGGGTTCAAGTCCGGGCTCTGGCTGGGCCACTCAATGACATTCAGAGACTTGTCCCGAAGCCACTCCTGCATTGTCTTGGCTGTGTGCTTAGGGTTGTCTTGTTGGAAGGTGAACCTTCAACCCAGTCTGAGGTCCTGAGTGCTCTGGAGCAGGGTTTCATCAAATATTTCTCTGTACTTTGCTCCATTCATCTTTCCCTCGATCCTGACTAGTCTCCCAGTCCCTGCCGCTGAAAAACTTCCCCACAGCATGATGCTGCCACCACCATGCTTCACCGTAGAAACGGTGCCAGGTTTCCTCCAGACGTGAACCTTGGCATTCAGGCCAAAGAGTTCAATATTGGTTTCATCACACCATGGAATCTTGTTTCTCATGGTCTGAGTCCTTTAGATGCCTTTAGACAAACTCCAAGCGAGCTGTCATGTGCCTTTTACTGAGGAGTGGCTTCCATTTGGCCACTCTACCATAAAGGCCTGATTGGTGGAGTGTTGCAGAGATGGTTGACCTTCCGGAATGTTCTCCCATCTCCACAGAGGAACTATGGAGCTCGGTCAGAGTGACCATAGGGTTCTTGGTCACCTCCCTGACCAAGGCCCTTCTCCCCTGATTGCTCAGTGTGGCTGGGCGGAAAGCTGTAGGAAGAGTCTTGGTGGTTCCAAACTTCTTCCATTTAAGAATGTGTTCTTAGGGACCTTCAATGCTGCAGAAATTTGTTGGTACACTTCCCCAGATCTGTGCCTTGACACAATCCTGTCTCGGAGCTCTACGGACAATTCCTTCGACCTCATGGTTTGGTTTTTGCTCTGACATGCACTGTCAACTGTGGGACCTTATATAGACAGACAGGTGTGGGCCTTTCCAAATCATGTCCAATCAATTGAATTTTCACAGGTGGACTCCAATCAAGTTGTAGAAACATCTCAAGGATGATCAAAGGAAACAGGATGCACCTGAGCTCAATTTTGAACCTCATAGCAAAGGATCTGAATAGTTATGTAAATAATATATTTGCAAAAATGTCTAAAAACCTGTTTTGCTTTGTCATTATGTGTGGATTGCTGAGGATTAAAAAAAACATTTTTTTTTAATAAGGCTGTAACAAAATGTGGAAAAGGGGAAACAATCTGAATACTGTCCGAATGCACTGTTTAGGGAATAGGGTGCCACTTAGAAGTTTAAAACATTATAACGGATGTTCAATTTAGTCTAGATTAGGATTACATTAGTCAAATTACATGTAGGCGAAATGTCTATTTTAAATGGATGCCAGAAAAAACAATGGGCCTTGCGGGTAAACCAGGAAGACCATGAAGTACTTTTGATCAATTAGAAAATAAATGGACATGGTACATCATGGTGTAAGCCCATGATAGGCGTGTAGCCTATATAGCCCAGATGTGTCATAATGAAATAGATCTCCATTCGGTGAAGCAGGTGTGTCTGACATCGGCGTGGCAATTCACCGGAGGCGGAAGGTACTTTTATCACCCATCACTGCCCCTGAACGGCTGTTCACAATGCCCACTGGCGATGCAGTGATACTCGCCTTGTGCGCTTTATTTGGGACCGGCGCCAACCGAGTCGCAAGATGTAAAGAGCTGCGCTCTGAAAACGATAAAAAAATAATATATATATATATATTTTTTTACCGCACCTTGGATGGGTTGCGGGGATTGGGGGGCGGGTGGTATCATCGCAAAGATACTCATCTAGACAATTAGTTACGTGGGCAGGGTAAAATCAAATACAATGTCTATGTTCACTTGTTGATGTTAAACTAAAATAGTCTATAATTTCCATGTAGTAGCATAACTATTGGACTTACTGAATGGATGCGTATAAAATAATCGAAGGGGTGTTATATAGTGAATTCTCAAAGCATCTATAGCATATGATCAGTAGAATAATTGCCGAATAATCATAATCACCCCGTTATTAAAGCCTAACAACAACTGCAGCTTGAACTGTTAACCTATCACAGTTGAGCTGGACACTTACCTCGCTCATCTTGAGAACGTGCAGCGCGGAGAGTTCTGCAGACAAGTCACTTCTCTTCTCTTCTAGCCGCTTAGACTGGCACTTTCAACGATCGCTTTCCTTGGAAAAACACTTCAGTTCGATCGAAGGTTTTGAAGAGAAACTAGAAAGATGTGCCAAAAAAGAGAAGAGTCGGGGACAGGTATAGAGTCGAGCCGAGAAATGCTTCGAAACAGTAAACTGACTCGTCTCATGCAGACAGTCTAGGATACAGCAGCATGGATAGTGCAGTTAGGGCGAGCAGTGCGGTTGTGTGCAACAGAAAACATCAGAATCCCCTGTACCTCCGCTTCCCCCTCCCTCTCTATCTCTCCTTCCCTCCCTCTCTTCTCCCCTTTCTTGCTCGCCCACTCACACGCGCATTCACCCACTCACTGGAGACTTGCCCTCGTGCCAACGGAGCTGTGATGCGCTGACGGCTCATGGACATGAGTCTTTCTTCTAATAAATCACGTAGGAATACATAACGTAACATATCTAACAACAAATTGTGACTGAGGAAGTTGAATCAGATGTTAAAGTAGAAGTTCCACCATTGAGACTCACTCGAAATGCGTAACATTGGATGACTTCGTGAAGAATATGGTGCATGCGCTATAAAACGCATAGTTGTCGATATAGACCGACATCATCCTTCACTTCATATTTCATGACAGACAGTGATGAGGTGTAATGTCTTCTGTGCTTCTTGTTCATCCATTATGTCAGGAAAAGGTTGGATATGTGCCCATGAGACCCGCAATGTGCTTAGATTCCCCTTTGATAGCTTAGCGGAATGCGAACCACAAACTTATTTTCCTTCCCGAATTTTTAATCGTATCTAACAGGAAAACAAACAGTCCCCCTTTTACTGCAGTCAAATCATAATTATTCCTTGTCCCTCCTGTCACAGAATCATAATCCTCATAGCAGAGAATCTACATGGGTCTGTTATACCCGCTAGAGGGCGACATACCTCCACCGTCTATTTTTACAGTCAAGGGTTGTACATCCCAAATGGCATCACAGTACTTTTGACAGGAGCCCTATGAGCCCTGTTTAAAAGTAGTGCACTAATTAGGGAATAGGCTGCCATTTCGGATGTATCCGATGTATCCAAGTTGTTGAGAGGTGAGAGGCTGAGTGCCACTTTGCTAAAATTGTCTCTAATGTACTGACTGATCTTGATGTCGCTTCCGGTATTTCAATAGTGTTGTAGTGCAGCATGAGTAGACAGACTCATTTGATAACATCATTTAGCATGACGGCACACTGGACTGTGATGATTCAATGGTGTAATGTCACATGGATGCCGTAACCGCTGAAGTCCTTCACTATATAGATCTGGGCCATATATATCAAGCATCTCAAGAGTACGAATCCCCCCTGGATCAGTGCAGTAGGTCATAATGAATATGATTATGTGGACAGGGGGTGCCTCACTCCTACTCGGAAACAATTGTGAATCCGGCCCCTGGTTCCTCTCAAGGTTTCTTCCTTCCCCATGGCGTGTTCTGTGTGTTTCTTTACCTTTGTCACACGCACGCACGCACGCACGCACACACACACACACACACACACACAGACGTTGAAATAAAAACAGTATAAATAGCATAAGAGAAATGACATGACTCACAAAAATAAACCGTCAACCCTTTTTTTCCTTCGTTTGCATTTATTAATTTATCTCTAATGTGTGTGTTGTTGTTTTTTAAAATCTGTCCACAAACTCATATTAGTCACTACTATGTTAGGTTAGGTCAGTTTTTCCCTCACTGCAATGGCAGTCATCTACACGAGAGCCCAAACCCAGCACTCCCTTCCACCTCTCCAACAGACAGTGGATTTGTTCCAAATGGCACCCGATTCCCTATATAGTGCACTACTTTTGACAAGGGCCCTATGACCTATGTCAGTCACACACACTGCAACAGTACTCTAACATCTGCACTTCAAAATGCATGTGAAACTAGGAAATGAAGGGTCAACAATATAGTTAGGCCCCCGGTTAAAAGATTTCTAGCATATTTCAGAGAGCTTCCTTGCCAGAAGCAATTTAGGAAATATTTCAGATTAACCATTGACTGTCTGGGACATTCACATTTTCACATATTATGACATATTCTGTGGGTAATTTAAGATCATGATGTAGTTTACGTTCACTGGATCGAACATGTTTGTCAGTTGGAGGGCAGTTCATTTAACTGATTGGCGGGTCACTTGTACTATCCTTGGCAAGTCACTTGTCCTATCTGCCAATGAGAGGGAGGAGTGGGCGGGACTAGCGCTTGGGTTTGCGCTCTTTTATTAAAAACACATCTCTAGTGCTATCTGTACAACATTCAACAAGACATTTTTTTTCTTTTTTTCCCCCTTCTTCTTCTTCTTCTCCTTAATAATGCCAAAACAATAATAATAATTTTAAAAAGAAGAAGAATAGCGTTACTCCATCTCATCGGGCATCGACTGAACGAACATCACACAAATTGAAAATACAAATCTAAGAATAAAAGGCCTCCATACCAGATAGTACACATCATCACCTTCTAATGGTGCCAGGTTACGGAAGAGAGAGAGAGAGAGAGAGAGAGAGAGAGAGAGAGAGAGAGAGAGAGAGGTTATGGAAGAAAGGAAGAAGAGAGAGAGGTTAGGGAAGTTGAGAAAGAAGAAAAGAGAGTTGTACACATACATTAAAAGGATAAAGAGAATGACAATATAATATCTTGATAATACCATTGAATTATATTATCTTAATTTAACGTGTTTAGTGTCCCCATGGACAGGTTTTGGCACCTAATTCTAAAGATTTATCCATTAAACTGGGGCTTTGGTTTGCCAAGGGTTAGCTGAAATCAACCTTGTTTCCTACACTGGGGCTACTAGCGATGCTAGCAATATTACCTCCAAGTGATATTATGTCTGTTGGTAAGAAATTGTTAAAATAAGACAACAACCCACTTGGCCCCTGCGAAGTTGGAGTGACAGACAAGGAAAGGATAAAATAAGTCAAAAAGAATGAGGTGAATAAATAGGTGATATACTAGGGGAAAGAGAGATGTGGGCTAAGTGCTTTTGGTGAGCTTACAAAATACCAACTCCAGGAAGTGCTTGACACAGAAGGCACGGTGGCATTGACACTACAGGTTATTGTCCCAAAGGGCACCCTATTCCCTAAGTAGTGCACTACTTTTGACCAGGGCCCATAGCACTACGTTTGACCAGGGCACATAGCACTACTTTTGACCAGGGCCTATATGGGAATGGTCCTGGTCAAAAGTAGTGAACCATATAGGGAATAGGGTGTCATTACGGGTGCAACCTAAGTCTTTAAGAAAACACCACTTAGGGAACTGCTAAACTCATATAAGGTGCACTAATAAGGATAGAAGTAAAAACACATTATGCACGTAAACCAAAAGTAAGGCTGTGGTTCCAATCCCAAACTCTCGCCTACAACCAATGGGGTTAGGTTCCAATCCCAAAACTCTCGCCTACAACTAATGGGGTTAGGTTCCAATCCCAAGCTCTCGCTGTCAACCAATGTGGTTAGGAGGGCAAGAAGGCAAGACTTATCCAATCAAATAATTTAGTGACGTTTACAATCGTACGTAGTTTATTTAGTTGTTTTTATGATCAAATATTTGCTTGTTCACTGTGTGCAAAACATGCTGTGTGTAGTATGATGCGCTAAACCAATACTGTGGCTATATTACAAATTGAATAATCAAAATTTGGCAGAGATAAATATTTTGATATGTTGTGATGTCAACTTGAGTGTCATCCAAGCACTTAATAATACAATGATAATGTTTTGATTTGATTATAGATTGATTGATTGATTGATTGATTGGGCGAGAGGATTGAAACTGCAGCTTCACACTCCAACAGAAAGTGACACCTTACATTTCCGTAAAAAAAAAAAGTTTGTTCTATCGATAGTCAAAATAAAAACAACTACTTTGGGAAATTATAAACCTTGCACAGTGCTCTTTATAGACATGACATTCCGACTAGTCTTTTCCTCACAACAACAAGCCTTATAGTTTTTTTTATCATTACCTACACTATATGCATAACCGTCTCTGTAAGCTTCTCTTCTTGAAATGAAAATAAACATAGAAAGTTATTTTTTCATTTTTTCTTATCTTCTTGTCTTTACAAAAGCTACACATATTCTACTGGGATGTATCTATGGATTTGTTAATGTTTTTAATGCTTACTCTTTTTTCCCGTTCTTCTTCACTTAAAAAAAGAAAGACAGAAATCTAGTCATCTAAAAGACGGCATACCCCAAGACTACAACAGTTTGCTTTCTTGAGTCCTCCGCTCTGTGAGGGAACTCACCCTTTTCTCTCATCCATTTTTCCTTCCCCTTGTTTTTCTGTTATTTTCCTCATAAAAGGAATGGAAGGAAAGAGTGCGACACGGTCGTGGAGTCTTGGTCACCTGACCAGACGTGCCAGCTGATTGTACTCAGGATGCACTGTCCGTCTGTCTGTCCTGTGTCTCCCAAACAGACTTTTGCTTTGTTTCTGTTTGTTTAATGGTCCGTCGGCCACCACGACAATGTAGGAATAACCGTTAGCCCACGTCTGACTCTGAACACGCTGGTATTTCTGCTGTAAATGCTGACCTCTGACCTTTAACCTCCCTTTTCACTTATTGACCTTTCACCTTGACCTCTTTTCATTCATATGAATATTTCTTAATGGTTCATCTTCATCAACTAAGTGCTTTATATTTTTTCCCACAGAATCCACATAGAGATGCTACCGGTCTCTTGTGAAAAGAGAAAGATCCACACCAGCTGTTTGTTTACCACGACAGATCTCTATTCACAATAGCCTAGAACCAATTTTTTTTTTTTTTTTTTTTACATATATACTTTAGCTTTATACTGTATTCTCAGATATCATTGTCCTATAAGAGCCCAGAAACAGAGGGCTATCCTGTAGAACTCCCTTGACGACATTCCAAACATAGACAGGCACTAAACTGAGGGGAAAACAGGAAATGACTAACTGTTCCTGTGGTGACCTCGGAACAGCAATCCGACCAATGAGAGGCAGTGATATCAGGGTCAGGGGTTATTTTATCCCTAATCATTGTCATCTTCATCTGGTAAAAAGTTGCTCCTGTCGTGTTATTTGTTGCAGACAGCTGGATAGCTTAGTTTGAGTTTACGGCTTGAACGGTTGTGGTTGAACCACGGTTATCGAATCAGTGCTCTTGAACAGACCGTAATATGAACTTGAAATGTCAAAGTGACAAGTGGTAACGTATCTAAACGGCAGTTGGGATGAAGTTCGGCTTCTTTTGACACTTGTTCTGCTAAAGTATAACTAATCAACAATGTTACTCATAGAAGTAGTATTATTCTCAAAACATGAAGTATAAGGTCTGATAAAATCATTTTTGTGTTCTCTGGAATGGTAGAATGTTACAGTTTATTTGTTCTCACATAGTAATATTAAGACTTAACAGCAGCCATCGGACAATCTCGAGCAAATCATCACAATTAGCCCTCTTGATAGGAGACGGAATGGAAAACAGGAAACTCTGGAATATAGAACTCAAGGCCTCAAAAGTCCTGAAGAGAAACGATTCACACTGCACTGTCTGTATGTACAAGGGGGGTTGTGGTTGGTTGAGAAAATCAAGAGGACTGCACTGAACTCCCGGGATGTAAATATTAAAAGACGAGAGAAAAATGTATGATTTTTAAATGGGCTTCCTTAGGAGAGATGATGTTTACACAACACTCTCAATGGAGGTGCATCTCAGTCCGTGGTCCTTAGTTATACTTGTCAGCGGACTTACCATGACAATGACCCTGAACTGCTGTATGTAAGAGAACGAGGAAGTGATATAATGACCCCCAACATTTGACTCCTAAACTTCTGCCCTGTCTAGTTGAACTCCCTCTTCCCATCTCTCTGCAGGATGATGTTGTTGCCGTTTAGTCTCCCATCACTGCTTCCTCCTCTCGTGTAAGACGGTCAGAGCCGAGGGCAGGTGACATGGAGAGAGACATCCTCATCCCATGCTCTATAGGGGAATCCCCTGGACTACTGCTCTCCCTTTCCAAATCCTCCTCTTCTCCATCCTCCTCTTCTCCATCCTCCTCTTCCCCATCCTCCTCCACCTTGCCTTCCTGCCCCAGGCCAGCGAGGCCACTCCTTGTGTTCCTGGGTGTGGGGAAGGCCTGGTTAGAAGCCTGCAGGGGGTGGTGGAGGTTGTAGCTGCCCTCTAGGTCCACTTCCTCTGGGGTGAGGCCGTTCTCCATCCCTCTCTCCCTCTCCACCCTGGATGAGGCCCATTCCTCGAGGGGGGCCCTATCTTCACTCTCGCTCAGGTACCTAGGATAGGATAGGGACTTCAGTCTACTTGCAATGACTGTAATATGTTGTTTTTCCCCCCTACTAAACGTAGTTGAATGCACTAACTATAAGTAGCTCTGGGAAAGAACCTCTGCTAAATTACGAATATGTAAATATAAAATGTAAACAAGCATCTCTTACCTCCACAGGGCTAGGGGGTCTGGGTCTGCCCGGGGTTGGGGTGGCCTCTGGGGCCCGTGTTCCCCCAGGGAGCTGGGGTTGTGGGCCCCCCTCTTACGCCTGGACTTGCTGGTGTGGTTGACCTGGAGGTGCATGGCCATCAGCTCGGCTGAGCAGGTACGGAAGGGACAGAACAGGCACTGGTTAAGGGTGACCCCTGCTCCTCCTCCTCCTCCACCACCACCTCCCGGTACTCCATCCTCCTCCAGACCTCCGAGCCCAGGGGAGGGGCGGCGGGAGAGATCCAGGGGCTGGGACAACAAGCCTCCCTCCTGGGTGCCCCGAGCTGATCCCCCTCCCATCCGCTCCCTCCCATTAGCTGGCACCATGCGGCTGGTGGTGAGTGGTTTGCGGCGGGACACTTTGGGTGCCTTTGGCGGGGGCGGGGTGGGGGTAGGGGACTCCCCTGTCCACCCTCCCTCCATCCCCCCCTGGTACAGCGCCCCCATCACCCCGGATAGGTACCGGTACTGGCTCTCCAGATCTGCCTCCCTCAGTCCTCCCATGGCCTTCCCATGGTCCCTGTCTCTCTGCTCGGGAAGGCCCAGGATCCAGGGCTGATGCTGGTTGTGCCTGGAGGAAGCGGTCTCTGCCGGGGTTCTAGCGGCTGAGCCATGGGTGAAGCTCTGGGGCCGGCGCTGTTTGGCCATCCCCTCCCTTCCCTCCCCCCGTGGTGCTCCTCCACCACCTCCCAGAGAGGCGGAAGTGAGGCCGGGGGAGGAGGCGGTGGATGAAGAGGCCCCCATGGCGTTCCTCTGTTCTCTGTGGTGCCTCTGGAGGTGGTACTTTAGAGAGCCTGACTGGGTTCCCGCGTAGTCACAGTGGGGACATTTATACGGTCTCTCCCCTGAAAGAGGTACATAAACTAGTTGTGGTTATCAAGGGCATATTATAATGGAGGAATGTCAGTAGATGTTACACTATGCTATGCTATGCTATGCTATGCTATACATGGAGAGAAACATTTGTATTATTCTAATTCTGCACAAAAAACAAACAATTTAGACAGGACCACTGGACTAAATATGGACCAGCCCATCTGGCATTTGCCTGAACTGCCCTAGTCTGTTTCTGACCACAGAGGGAAAAAAAAACAATTATATGGACCTTGATTCCTGGATTTCTGCTATGGAATAAAAGAGGGGGAACTATAGGGTTGAAGTATTATATGAGCTTGTAGTACCACATTACAAACCACAGATGGCAGTATCCCATCACAATCTAAAACCCTGATTGGCTTTGATAAGGAGGACATTAGATTAAAAACCCCATCAGCCTCGGAGGTGTTGAAAGTGATTATTGCTAGTAGCAATCTACTTAAGTATAATGATTCACCTAATTAATTACAACAGACAGAGGAGATGGTCATATTTAGGACTCAGAAACACTTGAGAACACATGAATTTAATGGCACATGTAAATGTAGTCAGTGTGCATGTAGTTAAGGTTTAGTGTTCTAGAGTAGATTGTATTGTTAGTGATTATTTGCTGAATTCCAAATGGACCTCTAGCCCCTACTTCCTAGCCACTCTGAGATCTCATTGGACAGGTAGAAGCAATATGGCGACATTTCCACACAGCCGATCAGAAGGTGAGATGAAGCCACACTACATGACCAAAAGCTCGTCGAACATCTCATTCCAAAATCATGGGCATTAATATGGAGTTTGTCCACCCTTTGCTGCTATAAAAGCCTCCACTCTTCTGGGAAGGCTTTCCACTAGATGTTGGAACATTGCTGCGGGGACTTGCTTCCATTGTTCCATGTTCCAATTCATCCCAAAGGTGTTTGATGAGGATGAGGTCAGGGCTCTGTGCAAGCCAGTCAAGTTCTTCCACACCAATCTCGACAAAACATTTCTGTATGGACCTCGCTTTGTGCACGGGGGCATTGTCATGCTAAAACAGGAAAGGGCCTTCCCCAAACTGTGGCAAAAAAGTTGGAAACACAGAATAATCTAGAATGTCATGGTATGCTGTAGCGTTAAGATTTCCCCTCACTGGAACTAAGGGGTCTAGCCCAAACCATGAAAAACACCTCAAGACCATTATTCCTCCTCCACCAAACGTTACAGTCGGCACTATGGTTTTGAGCAGGTAGCGTTCTCCTGGCATCTGCCAAACCCAGATTAGTCCATCGTACTGCCTGATGGTGAAGCGTGATTCATCACTCCAGAGAACGTGTTTCCACTGCTCCAAAGTCCAATGGCGGCAAGCTTTACACCACTCCAGCCAACGCTTGGCATTGTGCATGGTGATCTCAGGCTTGTGTGCGGCTGCTCGGCCATGGAAACCCATTTCATGAAGCTCCCGACGAACAGTTCTTGTGCTGACGTTGCTTCCAGAGGCAGTTTGGAACACGGTAGTGAGTGTTGCAACCGAGGACAGACGATTTTTATGTGGTCTGTTCTGTGATCTTGCCTACCACGCGGCTGAGCCGTTGTTGCTCCCAGATGTTTCCACTTTACAGTAACAGCACTTATAGTTGACCGGGGCAGCTCTAGCAGGGCAGAAATTTGACGAACTGACTTGTTGGAAAGTGGCATCCTATGACGGTGCCACGTTGAAAGTCACTGAGCTCTTCAGTAAGACCATTCTACTGCCAATGTTTGTCTATGGAGATTGCATGGCTGTGTGCTCGATTTTATACACCTGTCAGCAACGGGTGTGGCTGAAATAGCCGAATCCACTAATTTAAAGGATATACTTTTGTAGATCCGCATACTTTTGTTTATATACTGTATTACTATGCCCTTATACTGTATCTTAGCCAGTCACCTCAGATCTACAAGAGTGCACTGGCCCTAGGTGGTATAGACACAGCATAAGTGTCCTAAGCCCTAGGATGTAGGATTTAGGGGCTAGGGGTCGATTTGGGATCCAGCCATTGTTAGGTGTGTTGGGGGTTGGGGGCTAGTGGCAGGCTCACCTGTGTGAACTCTCAGATGCACTTTAAGGTGATGGGACGAGCGGAAAGCTTTACCGCAATAGGGGCAGTCTTTCACCCCTGTGCCTCGCACACGCTCCCTAGAAGTCACGGACGAACCTGAAGATGACCCAGATAGACCGTTCTCTCCTAGAGAGAGAGAGAGAGAGAGAGAGAGAGAGAGAGAGAGAGAGAGAGAGAGAGAGAGAGAGAGAGAGAGAGAGAGAGAGAGAGAGAGAGAGAGAGAGAGAGAGAGAGAGAGAGAGAGAGAGAGAGAGAGAGAGAGAGAGAGAGAGAGAGAGAGAGAGAGAGAGAGAGAGAGAGAGAGAGAGAGAGAGAGAGAGAGAGAGAGAGAGCAAGAACAAGGGAGGGGAGAGGGTGAGAGAAAGGGGGGAGAGAGTAGAGACAGAGGGGGGAGGGAGAGAGAGGGGGAAAGAGAAAGAGGGGGGAGAACAAGAAGGGGAAGACGAGAGGGAGAGAATAAGAAAGTGGTATTGATAGTTAATTGCATTGCTAGACGCTACTCTCACACTCTGCTACTCTCCCACTCTTTCTACAAGCTTTTTATTTGTGCCCTTATTCTCTCTAATGAAAACAAATGGGAGACATGTTGGGGACGTTTTGGAGGTGAAGCCATGTCACTGTACCTTGGAACTGTGACATCACTGAGTGGAACCCTCCACCGGCTGCTGACTGATGTTGAGGTCCACTTTGAAGTTTGGACTCCTGTCTTCCCTCGCTACTACCTCCTCTCCCACCTCCTCCTCGTCCCCCCCCACTACGGCTCGCCCCTCCATCCTCCTCTCCTCCTCCGGCGTGGCGCGGGGGGTGACCGTGGTTCTTATGGGGCCGCTGGATGTGGACGCGGGCGTGCGCCACCACCTGCTGCAGGCTCCGGAACAGCTTCCCACAGTCGGGGCACTCCCATGGGGCTCCGGAGGACGGAGGCTCCTCTCGGGGATCCAGACCTCCAAGGTAGGCCCTGACCTGCTCAGCCTCTCCCACCACGGAGCTCCTGGATGGGGCTCGGTGCAGTTGCTGGGTCCTCTGCGTCTGCCTCTGAGCCTGCTGGGCTTGCTGGGCCTGTTGAGCTGCTACTAGGCTACGAGCTACCAGCTGCCACATGGCTATCTGGTCCCCTCCATCTGCCGCTGTCTCTCCTCCTCCTCCGTTTCCTCCTCCCCCTCCTCCTCCGCTCCCATTCCCCATCTCCGCCACCTGAGCCACGGCCTGCAGCCGCTCCATGCAGCTGGCGCCGCCACCACCATCGCTGGGCAACCCCAGGTAGCCCAAGATGGCCGATTTACTAGAGACTCCGGCACCGTCCCGCTCAGCCCTTGCTCGTCCCCCTCTTCCCCCTCCACCACGAGCCAGCAAGAGGCTGGAGTAGAGAGCGTTAAGGCCCTGGCTGGTGACCGAGCCTTTGAGGGCTCTTTGTTCAGCCCCGGCCATAGGAGCCAGCAGCCCCCCCAGCCCCGCCTTCAGGCCCAGCTTGTTGAGGTGCACCTGTAATAGAGGTTATAAAGTCACTTGTAAAATAAATGCACAATGTCTTCAATCGTTTGACACCTGCAATTATAGCATAGACTAGGGTTGAAAAGGGTTGGAAACTTTCCGGTAAATTTCCGGAATTTTCCCAGAAATTTTCCATGGGAAGTTAAGCCCGGGAATTTGGGGAATTTTGTTTAAATTCATCAAAAAAGTTAGCTTATAACAGTGAACCTTTTTTGTGGGATACACACAAGAAAATTCTAGGTCTTGTGGCATACTTTGGTTAAACTATCCCCAATTCAATGGAATCGCAACCCTCTGTATGCACAGTGCATTCTTCCATCACATGTACAGCTGATTCTCAAGATCTTGCACACTAACGAGATGCTATTGAGCCCATGCTACTACACTGTCTGAGCCAAGGACTACATGCTTTCTGGTAAGTTTCGATTACAATAGTGGGTGGGGTGAATATATTTTATATGACATACATACTTTTTTGTTAACTAGTAAATAGTAGCCTACACAGCAAAGTATGTTTAAATCATTTCTAACTTGTTAACAATTTCTGCTAGTTAGTTTTTACTACCATGTGGGTTTTCGCTTGCTTGAGCCTGCTAGTGTTAATTCATCTGTTTGCATACATGTTTAATTTGAAAATATTTATCTTACAAAGGAGTTATTTAATCTAACTGCTTAACTATTTATCTGTACATGGAATTGTATTTTATTTTTATTTTTTTACAATTGTTTTTCTAATCTTTACAAGAAAATGCCACGGGCACTATCTGATGTGTGGAGACATTTCCCTGCAGCTAATGTAGAAGGAAAATCTGTGTACATTTGCAAATACTGTGCCAAATCATATGTGAAGAATGCAACAAAGATGCAGAATCATCTGGCCAAGTGCATAAAGTTCCCTCAGCGCTCACAACAAGCAACCTCTGACAAAAGTCCCTCTACTTCTATTCGAGGTGAAAATGATGAATCAGACACCTTATCGATAGCAACAGCTCATGGTCCTCCTACAATCAGAAGTTGTTTTGACTCAATGGAGGAACGTAGTCAGAGAAATGCTGATGAATGTCTTGCTCGAACTGTGTATGCAACTGGTTCACCTCTGATGCTCACAGGCAATGTGTATTGGAAGAGATTTCTGAATGTTCTTCGCCCAGCATACACCCCTCCAACCAGACATGCTTCACCTACTCATTTGCTGGATGCTGAGTTCAACAGCGTTCAAGTGAAGGTCAAGCAAATCATAGAGAAAGCAGACAAAATTGCAATCATCTCTGATGGGTGGTCGAATGTTCGTGGGGCAAGGAATAATTAACAACATCATCTCCACCCCTCAACCAGTATTCTACAAGAGCACAGACACAAGAGACAACAGACACACCGGTCTCTACATTGCAGATGAGCTGAAGGCAGTCATCAATGACCTTGGACCACAGAAGGTATTTGCTGGTGACAGACAATGCTGCGAACATGAAGGCTGCTTGGTCTAAAGTGGAGGAGTCTTACCCTCACATCACACCTATTGGCTGTGCTGCTCATGCATTGAATCTGCTCCTCAAGGACATCATGGCACTGAAAACAATGGATACACTCTATAAGAGAGCCAATGAAATGGTTAGGTATGTGAAGGGTCATCAAGTTATAGCAGCAATCTACCTCACCAAGCAAAGTGAGAAGAATAAGAGCACCACATTGAAGCTGCCCAGCAACACACGTTGGGTTGGTGTTGTCATCATGTTTGACAGTCTCCTGGAGGGGAAGGAGTCTCTCCAACAAATGGCCATATCACAGTCTGCCGATATGGACAGCCCCATCAAGAGGATCCTCCTGGATGATGTATTTTGAGAGAGTGGTAAGCAGCCGGAAACTCCTGAAACCTATAGCAGTAGCCATTGCACGGATTGAGGGAGACAATGCCATCCTGTCTGATGTTCAGACTGCTTGCAGATGTAAGAGAAGAAATCCGTACTGCCCTGCCCACTTCACTGTTGCTCCAAGCAGAGGAAACTGCAGTTCTGAAATGCATCAAAAAGTGTGAAGACTTCTGCCTGAAGCCCATACATGCGACAGCGTACATGTTGGACCCCAAGTATGCTGGAAAGAGCATCCTGTCTGGTGCAGAGATCAACAAGGCCTATGGTGTCATCACTACCGTGTCTCGCTCCCTTGGCCTGGATGAGGGCAAGGTTCTTGGCAGTCTGGCGAAGTACACTTCCAAGCAAGGGCTTTGGGATGGAGATGCAATATGGCAGTCGTGCCAACATAGCGCATCAGCCACCTGGTTGAAGGGACTTTGTGGATCTGAGGCTCTTTCCCCTGTTGCCTCCATCATCCTCCAAATCCAACCAACATCAGCCGCCTCAACACGCTACTGGTCCTTGTTTGGGAACACAACAAAGCACGCAACCAGAAAGATTGGTGGCCATCCGGGCAAATTTGAGGCTTTTTGAGCCTGACAATGAGCCATCCTCAACCATGTTGGAAAGTGACAGTGAAGATGAGGCCTCAGAGTCTTATGTTCGAGAGGTGGACATTGAGGAGGTCCAGGGAGAAGACATGGAAGCCTGAGAGGAAGACAGCCAAAGCTTTAGTTTCTAGACTATCATTTTACAGATGTAAGTCGAAAACGTTTTTGTGAGATGCGAATGGTCATTGGGGATCATTCAATATTCCCTTTCTTTTCTTTTTTTCTATTGGAAGGATTCAATCATTTGCAATTATATCTACTTATGATAAGGTAAAAGGTTTATGTTTCCGTCTCCATATGATATGGTAAATATATCCAATGCAAAAAAACATCTACATTTAAATGGTATTAATATTAATTTGCATGTATTCCCGTTAATTCCCATATATTCCCGTTAATTCCGACGGAAAGTTTCCACCTCTGAATATTCCCCAAAATGAGCAACCCTAACATAGACCCTAGCATAGACACACATACATACCAGTGGAGGCTGCTGAGGGGAGAACGGCTCATAATGATGTCCGGAACGGAGAAAATGGAATGGCATCAAGCACCTGGAAACCATGTGTTTGATGTATTTGATACCATTCCACTGATTCCCCTCTAGTCATTACCTTGAGCCCATTCTCCCCAATGAAGGTGCCAGCAACCTCCTGTGACACACACTAGGTTACCTACCTTCATGTGGTTCTTGAGGAACCAAGGCTCCTTGAAGCCACGGCCGCACACCTGACATTTGTGGTCCAGAGAATCCTTGTGCTTCCTCATGTGGCCCTTCAGGAACCAGGACTGGGTGAAGCGCTGGCCGCACGTCTCACAGCGGAAGGCCGGCAGAGGCGGAGCCCCTGGGGCCAGGGTGGGGGTGGGAACGAGAGTGTCTGGGATGGGGGTGGGGATGATGGTAGTGGTGGTGGTTACGATGGGGGGGTGTCTGGGGGTGTAGGGGGGCAGGGCGGGGAGTTCCACCGGGGGGGAGAGGGACAGGGAGGGGTGGCTGTCGTGGAGGTGTGCGGCCAGGCGTTCTTCCTGGCTGGCGGAGAAGGAGCACAGGGTGCACTTGTACGGGTTGTGGAGGATGCGGACGTGACGAGACAGCTCCGAAGCTGTGCGGAATTTGCCCTTGCAGGCGTGGCAGCGGAATGTGGGTGCTGCCGCTGTGGCCAGGGCGGCTTCTTCGAAGATGGCAGGACCCGTGCCACCCAGGCCGCAGGAAGAGGAGTAGGGGGAGGTGAGGGAGAGGGGCACCTCCTCGGTCAGCGGAGGGCTCAGCAGTGTGCTCTCATCCATTAGGAACGGCTGGAGGGTCTGGTGATCCATCTGCAGAGCCTCCTCTAGAGCATCCCCATCCCCATCCTCCCCTCTCAGTCCCTGGGTTAGAGATACAGACAGCAGGGGACTCTGGCGGTGGCTGTGGTGGTTCTGCCCCACGTCGTTGTGGTTCTGGTGGGCTTTGAGATGCGCCGTGGACCCCGTCCCAATGATGCTCCCGGTCGTGGTGCCGGTGTTGCGGTACAGAGCTGAGGCGCGGCGGTCCCGGTCCAGACTGTGAGCGCGGGCGTGGAGTGACAAGATACTCTGGAAGCGGAATCTCTTCCCACAAACCAGACAGGGGAACTTGAGTCCGGCCGCTCCCCTAGAAACACCCTTCCTCCCGGGCAGAGACCCTAACAGACTCCCCCCGTCCTTATGGAAGAGCTGGAGGTCTAGCTCATCACTACAGGTGGCACCCTGCTGCCCGGAGGACAGTGCCAGCTCCAGGGCCCCGAACCCGGTGAGAGGGGCCGATGATGTCGGAGTGACCGGAGGAGAGCTCTCCGGAGAGGGGCTACACACCTCCGGAAGACCCCCCGGGAAAAGAGCCACGGCCGGGGTGGGGGACGGAGGGGCTGACAGCTCCTCTTCATCCTCCTCCTCTTCCTCATCGTGGTGGTTGAGGGGGAAGGAGGAAAGGGGGAAGTAGGGGGTGGTCGACAGGGGTTCTGGTGTGTGGGACAGGGCTGAGGGGCTATGGGCTAGGGGCAGGTCCAAGGGGCTGTGTGAAGGGGAGAGGTGGGAGGTAGAGTGAGGAGAGGCCTGGGGACTGTGGTCCAGCGATGGTAGTGTAGGGGGTGACTGGGGCAGCTCACACGAAAGAGCCAACACACATTCAGGAGGAGAATCCATTCTCTGTGTGTGAGAGAGAGAAAAATAGAGAGAGAGATAAAGGGAGAGAGATAAAGAGAGAGAGAGATAAAGAGAGAGATAACGAGAGAGAGATAAAGAGAGAGAGAGATAAAGAGAGAGATAACGAGAGCGATAAAAAGAGAGCGATAAAGAGAGAGATAACGAGAGATAAGGGAATGGATATACTACAAGAGGAAGACACTTCGGACAATTGAGATGAACCCGTTTATGGTCGGAATATATCCGTATTTCAATGGAAATGTAGTAGTATGAAGGAGTAGTGCGGGGACTCAACAGTGTTCTGTGTACTGAGGTCAGAACAGGTCAGTAGGCTATTTGAGGATAAACGTATGATGATGCAGTACTGACCAGTACTGTGTGTATGACTATGCCATGCTTGACTATGTGTACCGATAGTATGGGGACCCACCAGTCGTGTGTTTACTGCTATGCCATGCTTCAGTTTCTTGGCAGACGGGGGACACACTGCTTTGATGGCCACCTCCTTTAGTCCTCTGGGGAACACACACATGCAATATGTTCAAACATATGTTTAAAAAAAGATTTTAAACCAAACATATTGCAACTCATCCTGCTGCTTATCCCATTACACCAAAAATAACATAATGTCCATCCTGCCTGCCTGCGTCTCTGTCTGTCTGTCTGTCTGTCTGTCTGTCTGTCTGTCTGTCTGTCTGTCTGTCTGTCTGTCTGTCTGTCTGTCTGTCTGTCTGTCTGTCTGTCTGTCTGTCTGTCTGTCTGTCTGTCTGTCTGTCCTCTTGCCTGCCTGCAGGTGTGTGTGCTTAAATGTGTAACAGGTGGTCACCTGTTTGATGTGCAAGATACATCCTGTACTTAACCATATGTTTGATGTCTGTGTATATGATATGTGTGTCTGTGTGTGTGTGTGTGTGCGCATGCGTGTGTGTTGGTACGTGCATGTGTGTCCGTGTGTGTGTGTGAGCTAAGGGCACCACAGGACATGGACTGTCCCAAACAGGATGGGCGCGCGATGTTTTGCCTTCCCCACACACCCTTCCTGTGAACACATACAGCAGCAGCTTCATCAGGAATGGACACACACACACGCACATCTGAGCCTAAAGAAACACAACCAACCACACACACACACACAGAACACATACAACCACACAAACAACATACCTACTGCATTTGAACTTATTCATGTAATACAAGAACAGACACTAAACATATTTCAGACCTGTTTTCCACCCACAACTGTAGCGATAGAGCCGAGAAAAAACATTGCAAACACACGATCATCATCATTATGGCCAAACACTAGTAGGCTACATCTGTGTGTTCATATAGACAGTATGTCTGTGCGTGTGTGTGTGTGTGTGTGTCAGCGCGCCAGAATCACAGACACTCTCATGTATCCAGTTGACATTTTAGCTCCGCCATGACTAGCAGGGATATCACGCAATATCAATCATGTATCCCCTCTCTCGCTCTCTTCCTTCTCCTCCCTCTCTTCCCTCTCTCCTTCTTAATCCACCGTTATTGTTCCTTCTTCCCCCGTCTCTCTTTCTTTCTCGCGCTCCCTCCCTCCCCGATTCCATACTCCTCCCATCCCCCTCTCTTTCTCTCTCATTCTCTCTCTCTCTCCCTCCTCCCTCTATTATCCACTCATTTTCTTTCATTCTCTCGCTCCCTCTTTCTTTCTCTCCTGCGGTGGAGCCAGTTGGCACAGTGCCAGGGAATGCTGATATCAGCTGGTAGATTGGGGCCTGCCAACATGGCGAGGGGAGAAAGGAGAAAAAGAAGAGACAGACAGTGAAAGAGAGAGAAATGGGGGGACAGAGAGAGAGGTGGGAGGCAGAAGAGAGAGAGACAGCGAATGAAACCTAACCGAATTAAAAGATCCGATGGTGATTTGATGGTGATGTGATTTGCATTTTCTAATATGAAAAAAGGCTGATTGCGAACTGGGGTTTTGTTGTAGGTAGGTATTCACGGTGGTAGCGGGGCGGTGGACAGTGTGTGTGTGTGGTGTGTGTGTGTTAGTATCGTCTGATGTGATGGCATTATCATATTAATATCAGCGTCACCACTGCATTGTTCTGCCGTGACAGCGGCCACCGTGCCCAACCAGCCTTGTCATACCAATAAAGCTTCTCCAAATGTGGATAGATGGAGAGAGGAGATAAGGTGCTAGACAAAGGGGAAGGGGGGAGAGAGGGAGAGAGAGAGAGAGAGAGAGGGAGAGGGAGGGAGAGGGAGAGAGCGAGAGAGAGAGAGAGAGAGGGGGGGGGGTACATGGTGTGATCAACCAACACAAACAAGTAGTAGTTTTCAACACAGCTACAATTCATTTGATTCAGATGACGAATGTGTGCTTGATCAGATTCCCCCAATGGAGCTGTAATAAAGCATGCACTAACTGACGCCTACGGCTGATTTAAACAAGACTTCTGAGCGCTTAAAATGACTCTTATGTTTTCCATACCATCGCACACACGCTCGCACACATACAAGTTATTTTAGCTGTACATATTGACAGGTGTTTGGGCCATATACTCGATGTGTAAGTTTGTATAGATCATGTCATGTGTTCATATCACTACGAATGTGTAGTGTGTGCCGTACAGAGTATGTGTATTTGTACGACTTCAGATCTCAGTGTACAAAGAATGTACAAACATAACTATATTTGTGGTCTTGAGCGGGACACAGTTCAAGCAAGTCAGTACACGGTGGTTATGGTTCTTCATACAGATGTAGGATCTTAATTTGAGCCAGATTGCTACAGCAAGTAAAATTTAAAATAAATAAATTATTTCACCTTTATTTAACCAGGTAGGCTAGTTGAGAACAAGTTCTCATTTGCAACTGCGACCTGGCCAAGATAAAGCATAGCAATTCGACACATACAACAACACAGAGTTACACATGGAATAAACAAAACATTCAGTCAATAATACAGTAGAAAAATAAGTCTATATACAATGTGAGCAAATGAGGTGAGATAATGGAGGTAAAGGCAAAAAAAAGGCCATGGTGGCGAGGTAAATACAATATAGCAAGTAAAACACTGGAATGGTAGATTTGCAGTGGAGGAATGTGCAAAGTAGAAATAGAAATAATGGGGTGCAAAGGAGCAAAATAAATAAATAAATACAGTAGGGGAAGAGGTAGTTGTTTGGGCTATATTATAGTTGGGCTATGTACAGGTGCAGTAATCTGTGCGCTGCTCTGACAGCTGGTGCTTAAAGCTAGTGAGGGAGATAAGTGTTTCCAGCTTCAGAGATTTTTGCAGTTCGTTCCAGTCATTGGCTGCAGAGAACTGGAAGGAAAGATGACCAAAGGAGGAATTGGCTTTGGGGGTGACCAGTGAGATATACCTGCTGGAGCGCATGCTACGAGTGGGTGCTGCTATGGTGACCAGTGAGCTGAGATAAGGCGGGGCTTTACCTAGCAGAGACTTGTAGATAACCTGTAGCCAGTGGGTTTGGCGACGAGTATGAAGCGAGGGCCAACCAACGAGAGCGTACAGGTCGCAATGGTGGGTAGTGTATGGGGCTTTGGTGACAAAACGGATGGCACTGTGATGGACTGCATCCAGTTTGTTGAGTAGAGTGTTGGAGGCTATTTTATAGATGACATCACCGAAGTCAAGGATCGGTAGGATGGTCAGTTTTACGAGGGTATGTTTGGCAGCATGAGTGAAGGATGCTTTGTTGCGATATAGGAAGTTGATTCTAGATTTAATTTTGGATTGGAGATGCTTAATGTGAGTCTGGAAGGAGAGTTTACAGTCTAACCAGACACCTAGGTATTTGTAGTTGTCCACGTATTCTAAGTCCGAGCTGTCCAGAGTAGTGATGCTGGACGGGCGAGCAGGTGCGGGCAGTGATCGGTTGAATAGCATGCATTTAGTTTTACTTGCGTTTAAGAGCAGTTGGAGGCCACGGAAGGAGAGCTGTATGGCATTGAAGCTCGTCTGGAGGTTAGTTAACACAGTCTCCAAAGAGGGGCCAGAAGTATACAGAATGGTGTCGTCTGCGTAGAGGTGTATCAGAAAATCACCAGCAGCAAGAGCAACATCATTGATGTATACAGAGAAGAGAGTCGGCCCGAGGAGTGAACTCTGTGGCACCCCCATAGAGACTGCCAGAATTAATATGGGGATTATAATTAATGGACATTTTTTGTAGGGGTTTATACATTTTTAGTTAGGGCAAATCAAGTCTGACATTTTAAAGTAGAAATAACAAACTTTAGAATACTTTTTTACCTTGACTATACTACAAGTTGCATTTCATGCTGTGCAGGAAAACACTTAGGAACAAAAAGAGTGATCAAATTAAGATGTTAGGGTGTGGATCCTAATGTATCAAAGATATTGTGTAAAGGTTCATAATAATGTTAACTGAAGGCAGCTGCTGAGAATCAGGATATCTATGGACAGATGTGTGATGGGGGTCATAGGAGCATTTTCCTCTAATTGTTATGGCCCTTAGGTACTCGTTACAGTAGAGTAGTTGACAATGTGTGCTGTATTGCATACATTGCCGTTATGATTCTTCATACATACAGTTGAAGTCGGAAGTTTACATACACTTAGGTTGGAGTCATTAAAACTCATTTTTCAACCACTCCACAAATTTCTTGTCAACAAACTATAGTTTTGACAAGTCGGTTAGGACATCTACTATGTGCATGACACAAGTAATTTTTCCAACAATTGTTTACAGACAGATTATTTCACTTATAATTCACTGTATCACAATTCCAGTGGGTCAGACGTTTACATACACTAAGTTGACTGTGCCTTTAAACAGCTTAGAAAATTCCAGAAAATGATGTCATGGCTTTAGAAGCTTCTGATAGGCTAATTGACATAATTTGAGTCAATTGGAGGTGTACTTGTGTACTTGTATTTCAAGGCCTACCTTCAAACGCAGTGCCTCTTTGCTTGACATCATGGGAAAATCAAAAGAAATCAGCCAAGACCTCAGAAAAAAAATTGTAGACCTCCACAAGTCTGGTTCATCCTTGGGAGCAATTTCCAAACACCTGAAGGTACCACGTTCATCTGTACAAACAATAGTACGCAAGTATAAACACCATGGGACGACACAGCCATCATACCACTCAGGAAGGAGACGCATTCTGTCTCCTAAAGATGAAAGTACTTTGGTGCGAAAAGTGCAAATCAATCCCAGAACAAGAGCAAAGGACCTTGTGAAGATGCTGGAGGAAACAGGTACAAAAGTATCTATATCCACAGTAAAACGAGGCCTATATCGACATAACCTGAAATGCCACTCAGCAAGGAAGAAGCCACTGCTCCAAAACCGCCATAAAAAAGCCAGACTACGGTTTGCAACTGCACATAGGGACAAAGATCGTACTTTTTGGAGAAATGTCCTCTGGTCTGATGAAACAAAAATAGAACTGTTTGGCCATCATGAGAAGGACAATTATGTGGATATATTGAAGCAACATCTCAAGACATCAGTAAGGAAGTTAAAGCTTGGTCACAAATGGGTCTTCCAAATGGACAATGACCCCAAGCATACTTCCAAAGTTGTGGCAAAATGGCTTAAGGACAACAAAGTCAAGGTATTGGAGTGGCCATCACGAAGCCCTGACCTCAATCCTATAGAAAATGTGTGGGCAGAACTGAAAAAGCATGTGCGAGCAAGGAGGCCTACAAAGCTGACTCCGTTACACCAGCTCTGTCAGGAGGAATGGGCCAAAATTCACCCAACTTATTGTGGGAAACTTGTGGAAGGCTACCCGAAACGTTTGACCCAAGTTAAACAATTTAAAGGCAATGCTACCAAATACTAATTGAGTGTATGTAAATTTCTGACCCACTGGGAATGTGATGAAAGAAATAAAAGCTGAAATAAATAATTCGCTCTACTATTATTCTGACATTTCACATTCTTAATAAAATAAAGTGGTGATCCTAACTGACCTAAGACAGGGAATTTTTACTAGGATTAAATGTCAGGAATTGTGAAAAACTGAGTTGAAATGTACCTGGCTAAGGTGTATGTAAACTTCCAACTTCAACTGTATGTAGGATCTGGGGGTGTTTCCTTAAGTGTGTGAGTTTGTGTACCTGTTTTTGTAAGTGTGTGCGTGTCTACAGTTTATGTGTCTTGTTATTAGTGTGTGTGTACTACAAGTACTGTATGCGTGTGAAGGCCAGTGTGTTCAAATGTGTGTGTGTGTGTGTGATCGAGCCTATGTGTGTTTATGTGGGTGTTAGTGCGTTTGTGTGTCTGATGGCTTATGTGTGTGTTTAAGTGTGTGTATGTGTGAGTGAGGGCCTGTGTGAGGGAAAGTGTGTGTGTTTTTTTTTCTCTGTGTGGTACAGTAACTCAGGACCTGCTGTGGTTTTTATCACCGTGGTCACGCGGCAAAACTTCCCCACAGACAGGATTCATTTCCGGTCTTTCACCTTTCCCTGAACCCCGTCTCTCTTTCCCTCTTATTTTCCTCCCTCACTCCCCTCACTTTATCTGGCTTGCACTTTTTCATTACCGCTCTTTTTTTGTTCTTTGGCTTCTCTGAATGGAGGGTGGATTGTCTGACTTCTCTCACTCGCTGTGTCCTGATTCTTGACCTTTGGCCTCACTTCACCGCTTTCTTTCCTCCTCCTCCCCTCTCTCTGTTTTTCCTTCAACTGGCAATGTTTAGTTGGGCCCACCGTTGCTAAACGTTATGCAATAGAAGAAAACGTTTCAGTCTACTGGACACGACCCCGTTCTTGCCTCCTCTCCTCTTTATAGTTATCATCCAGATGAAGAGAAGTATGTGATGGGGCATAAGACTATGCAGAATTAAAATGTAGGCTATGAACGTGAACTGGAAGTGTAATGCATTAACCCGATTTTTATGCGACAGTGCAGTAAAGAGGTCAGATCTTCTTAGCAGACGCATTCCATGGATGAGTCCCTCAATCAAACTTCAAATATGTAGATCCCAACTCTATCAAGACATAACACTTTATAAAACTAGAGCAATTAGGCCAATCTAAACTCCAATGTGTCCTCATTCTATGTGTAACAAGTGTTACACCTTCTGTAACATTCGTGTGAGTGCCTTTTAGCTACAGCAACTGGTAGTTTGAGCCCTACTGGTCTGGACCAGACAGATTCCATAAGATCATGGATATTGATGTTGGCTGGGAGACTGAGTGGTCAAGCAGCAAGCTGGCCCCTAGCTTACAGCCCCTAGCTAACAGTAAGTTATGATCCTTATAACGGTCAACATACACTGACTCAGTTTTACCTCATTTCTACCAGCATTTTACATGTGCAACCAGAGGGGAAAAAAATTGTAGACCACCTTTACTGCACACACAGAGATGTGTACAAAGCTCTCCCTCGCCCTCCATTTGGCAAATCTGACCATAATTCTATCTTCCTGATTCCTGCTTACAAGCAAAAATTAGAGCAGGAAGTACCAGTGACTCAGTCTATAAAAAAGTGGTCAGATGAAGCAGATGCTAAACAACAGGACTGTTTCGCTAGCACAGACTGGAATATGTTCCGGGATTCTTCTGAAGGCATTGAGGGGTGCACCACATCAGTGACTGGCTTCATCAATAAGTGCATCGAGGACGTCGTCCCCCACAGTGACTGTACGTACATACCCCAACCAGAAGCCATGGATTACAGGCAACATTCGAACTGAGCTAAAGGGTAGAGCTGCCGCTCTCTGCGGGACTCTAACCCGGAAGCTTATTAGAAATCCCACTATGCTCTCCGACTAACCTTCAAACAGGCAAAGCGTCAATACAGGACTAAGATCGAATCGTACTACATCAGCTCTGACGCGCCTCGGGTGTGGCAGGGCCTGTAAACTATTACAGACTACAAAGGGAAGCACAGCCGAGAGCTACCCAGTGACACAAGCCTACCAGACGTTCTGAATAACTTCTATGCTCGCTTTGAGGCAAGTAACACTGCAACATGCATGAGAGCATCAGCTGTTCCGGACGACTGTGTGATTACGCTCTCTGCAGCCGATGTGAGTAAGACCTTTAAACAGGTCAACATTTACAAGGCCGCAGGAGGACCAGACGGATTACCAGGACGTGTACTCCGAGCATGCGCTGACCAGCTGGCAAGTGACTTCACTGACATTTTTAACCTCTCCCTGTCTGAGTCTGTAATACCAACATGTGTCAAGCAGACCACCATAGTCCCTGTGCCCAAGAACACTAAGGTTACCTGCCTAAATGACTACCAACCTGGAGCACTCACGTCTGTAGCCATGAAATGCTTTGAAAGGCTGGTCATGGCTCAAATCAACACCATTATCCCAGAAACACTAGACCCACTCCAATTTGCATACAGCACCAACAGATCCACAGATGATGCCATCTCTATTGCACTCCACACTGCCCTTTCACACCTGGACAAAAGGAACACCTATGTGTGAATGCTATTCATTGACTACAGCTCAGCGTTCAACACCATAGTGCCCTCAAAGCTCATCACTAAGCTAAGGACCCTGGGACTAAACATCTCCCTCTGCAATTGGATCCTGGACTTCCTGACGGGCCGCCCCCAGGTGGTAAGGGTAGGTAACAACACATCCGCCACACTGATCCTCAACACGGGGGCACCTCAGGGGTGCGTGCTCAGTCCCCTCCTGTACTCCCTGTTCACTCATGACTGCATGGCCAGGCACGACTCCAACACCATCGTTACGTTTGCTGATGACACAACAGTGGTAGGCCTGATCACCGACACGATGGGAGGAGGTCAGAGACCTGACCGTGTGGTGCAAGGACAACAACCTCCCTCAAGGTGATCAAGACAAATTAGGTGATTGTGGACTACAGGAAAAGAAGGACCGAGCATGCCCCCATTCTCATCAACGGGGCTGTAGTGGAGCAGGTTGAGAGATTCAAGTTCCTTGACGTCCACGTCACCAACAAACTAACATGGTCCAAGCACACCAAGACAGTCGTGAAGAGGGCACGACAAAACCTATTTCCCCTCAAGAGACTGAAAAGATTTGGCATGGGTCCTCAGATCCTCAAAAGGTTTTACAGCAGCACCACTGAGAGCATCCTGATGGATTGCATCACCGCCTGGTATGGCCTCCGACCGCAAGGCACTACAGAGGGTAGTGCGTACGGCCCAGTACATCACCGGGGCCAAGCTTCCTGCCATCCAAGACCTCTATACCAGGCGGTGTCAGAGGAAGGTCCTAAAAATGGTCAAAGACTCCAACCACCCTAGTCATAGAGTGTTCTCTCTGCTACCGCACGGCAAGCGGTACCAGAGCGCCAAGTCTAGGTCTAAGAGGCTTCTAAATAGCTTCTACCCCCAAGCCATAAGACTCTTGAACAGCTAATCAAATGGTTACACAGACTTCTACCCCCCCCCCCCCCCGGAACGCTGCTGCTACTCTCTGTTAGTATCTATGCGTAGTCACTGTAATAACTCTACCTACATGTACATATTACCTCAATTACCTCGACATCGGTGCCCCCGCACATTGACTCTGTGCCGGTTCCCCTTGTATATATCCCCGCTATTGTTATTTACTGCTGCTCTTTAATCATTTGTTATTTTTATCTCTTACTTTTCTTATTTTCTTAAAACTGTATTGTTGGTTAATTGCTTGTAAGTAAGCATTTCACTGTAAGGTGAAACGCTAAACCTGCTGTATTCGGCCCATGTGACAAATGAAATGTAATTTGACTTATAGAGTACGTCCCAAATGGTACCCTAATCCCTATTTAACGCACTACTTAAAGTAGTGCTCCATATAGGGGAAAGGGTGCCATTTGGGACGCATCCATAGTATACTTAAGCAATAAGGCACGAGAGGGTGTGGTATATGGCCAATATACCACGGTTAAGGGCTGTTCTTAAGCACGAAGCAACACGGAGTGCCTGGATACGCCCCTTAGCTGTGGTGTATTGGCCATATACCACAAACCCCCAAGGTGCCTTATTGCTATTATAAACTGGTTACCAACGTAGTTAGAGCAGTAAAAACAAATGTTTGTCATACCCGTAGTATACGGTCTGATATATCATGGCTGTCAGCCAATCAGCATTCAGGGCTCAAACCACCCAGTTTATAATTAGGCTCATCACACTAGCTCTAAAGTTATGTGATACAGCCTTTGCTTTCACCTATCTAATCTTGTTGGATCAGAGGTTACGGGTCTGATTACCTTAATTACAGTGTAATGACAATGTAAGTACACATTGTTATATACGACTATCTGTAATATGTTAATTCAACCATTAAAGGTCTAACTCTAAGAGGAGTACTTGCCCTAGTAAGGTTTCTTTGTATGCTACAACAGCTTTGAATGTTTTGAGAGCTGAACATGTGAATGGGATATGCTACTCTAAACTTGCTGAAGGGCTAGGAGTGATTGCTTGTACAGGTCTACTTGTACGGGTTTATGCTACGCTACCCTCACTGAGGAGGCCGAGCAGGTGTCTGTCTATCTATCTATCTATCTATCTATCTATCTATCTATCTATCTATCTATCTATCTATATATATCTATCTATCCCACAGAGCCTTAATGACCCAATTAAATCAATCAGTGGCTTGATTGGAATGCTCCTTGAGTGTGTGTGAAAGAGAGAGAGAGAGAGAGAACACCTGGATGTTGCATCCCTCAAGTGTTGTTCTGAGGAGGTAGGGTACACGACAGTAAGAGACAGGAAACATAAATGATCATAAAAATCATGAATTCTTCCCACTGAATCCAAGCCCAATGCTCTATCTTGATTTTTAACAGCATCTAAAGATGACACACTCTGTCCCTCAAATGATGGCACTTATTGAAAAGTGTTCAAATATGAAATAATAAGATACCTTTTAGGGAGCTAGAGTTTATCTAGTTAAAGTTGGACTGTTTGCTTCAGGTGGGAAATCACAAACTAGGCTGCAAGCTAAAAATGTCAAAAAAAGAAAAGGAAGGCTGTACACTTATCACATTACATTGGTTTCCTGTGGACATATCTAAAGTGTTGAATCAAACTATGGTATGTAGTAGGCCTATGAAAACTGGACATTTAAACATGTCTAAAACATGTTCTGTCGCTGTAGGGTTTGAAACACAGCGACGGGAGTCTTCTCCGGTCACCACAGATGACACGTCTGCCTGTTATCTGGAGAGGAATTTCCTGCTCTCCCTTATGATGTGCGTCAATAACGTGCAACCATTTTCAGTCGCTCTTTCCCCTGCCTTCTCTCTCGCGGCCATCTCAATTAAACAGCCACATTAATGAAATAAATAACTATCAACAAACAATGCGCGGACGCCTAGTATACATAACGTCCAAAAAACGAGATTAGATTAGTCATTTTCGCAGCTGCTCTTTAGCTGTTAAAATATGATTAAATCCCCTAAATGAACATTTAACACGATTGTTTAATCTCAAAGCCGTTGACGAGTCACGGTCGTTGCCTACTCTCTGTGTGTCATGTATATCGCTCCCCCATGCTCCATCCATTTTGTTCCTAAATTTTCTATAACAAAAGACTGAAAGGGAGGGGAAAAGACATGAGTGTTGCGGGGAGAAATCGGAGGACAAGAAAAGTGCCATCATGGATTTCATCTTGAATTTCGCTGCCAATCTCCCTCTCCATCCCCCTAAAACTAAAACTAAATCAAACATTATCACATTTTATCCAGCACACGTAGGCTACAGAAAACAACCCTGTAACTTATATCAACCGCCGGGAAACAACTTGTATTTTCAGAATGAGATGTTGCACGCAACACACTTGCTACTTTCTTGCGAAATCACTGTAGCCCAAAGGAGAGAGGTAGCCTATGGCTACAGTGAAGCATGCACTCGTAAGAGGTGACGCTAGGACAAGTTTACCGGTTGTAATAGTAGCCTTGTAAAAGTCGTAGTAAATATAGTAGTAGCATAGTGGGAGGACTATGGTTTTAAAAACGGTTGGATATGCCTACAGCTGGATAGGTGTAGCCTGGACGAATAGATTAGGCTACCTATTTAGGCTACATCTGGTTAAATTGGTCATCTTAAAAATAATGTGCCGTACGTAATGCTTCTTCAACAAAATAATTATCCTGGTTTATCGTCTCTACCTAGAATGTTCTTTCGTTGCAGCTTTGTAAATCACACTCGAACATGTAGTTAACCAAAAAATAAAACGGAAATCAAAGAACATGCTTATTGATCAAATATGCAACTTATTTTTGTCAAAGCTACGATATATGTTTTAATGTTGTGAATTAAACTCGATGTGTAGGCCCATGCATGGATGAATGCAATTGGCATATCTTCTACAGTAGCCAATGATTGTATTACTTAGGCAATAGCAATACATTTAATACAGAACTTAATCAAAGTTGTGTTAGTTTATAGGTTAGCCTACTTGTGCGTTCACTTTAGTTGACTTTTAGTGCACTTCAAATAGCATAACGTAATTCAATTTTTACGGTGTAGGCTTGTTATCCGACAATTCAAGTAGTACATTTTAGGCCCCAAGGTATAACTGAAACTAATCCATCATGATATAGAATCCGTTCTCACTTTTGTCATGTCACCGTATAGGGCTAACGCATGCAAACGGTCGGCCACGCGCGCACATACAACACCGGCTTCATACATGACACACAGTAAAGTGCCGAAGAGTGCATGGGTAGAGTGCATGGGAACATACATGCAGCACACACACACGCCACACACTATAGTGCAACCCGCCAATCACTCTCAACAATCCACTCACAATGCAAACACATTTCGTTGGACGGTGTATACCATGTGTATCCCTTAGCCTACATACGACTAATAAAACTTGAAACATAAAAACTGCAATGTGTAAAAAAATTTTTTTTTAAAAAGCGAGATAAAATGGAGCTACAATGCGCTTCAATCACTGCAACTATAGGGTGATTACACGGATTTGCAAAAAAAAGTCGTCGTCAGATATTTGTTGTTCATGGAGACAACAACAAACGCGATAAATACAACAATTTTGGAGAGGTTTTACTACAGTGCTACACAACCGCAGTTCCATACCACCCTATATAAAAGTGCACATGTAAACGTATGGATAGTATATATTGTAAATTAACTAGATATTTATGATGAAAGTAAGACTCTATGTACTTACGGGAGAGGCGGCGGGCGGATTAATGACAGGACACGTCATGATTACGTTTCACTTGAATTAAATACATTACGAGTTGGGGAAAAAATGGAAATCAGGGGTTGTTGTATACAAGCATACGCCGTTTTCCCCCTCCCTTAGCTCACCCTGTTCTCCTCCCTTTCGCTCTCTCTCACACATTTTTTCAAACATCCATTTATTGTGCAGTAGTGAGTAAGTGAGTGAATAAGAGAGAGAGAGAGAGGGAGCGAGGAGAGTGGGAGGGCGAGTGATGTAGGTTGCAAATGTAATTATAATCTCACGAGCACCATTTTAGAACACTGACACACGGGGCAGACTGCCGGGTTCAGTTGCAGCCCAAAAATAACGACACTATATAACCTACTATCAGGTGGTCTCTACTCTATAGCATAGATATAAACCTACAAAAGTTTGCAGACATATGTCTTATCGAAGTGCGTAAAAGTTATAAAGATTTGACGTGAGGTATCTAAATGTTGTTTTGATAACACATCCCGGAAGCCTATGGTTTTAAAGTTGGAAAAATTTAAGGAAGATTGATAGGCTGTTGTTATCACTGTTTTATAACTTTTTCTGTTTACTCACTGGATCAGTGACTAAAAAGTGACTTTCACTGTTGAAACAAAAAATCATCTTTTTCATTATGATTCGAATCGGAAGTTTCAAATTTAACTCGGAATTTTTCTGAATCATCCTCCTCTTCTAAATCAGATATTTGAATACCCAAGCACAGCACCCGGTAAAAGTAACTTCACCCCACGTGGGCCCGCGCTCGTGGTGGCGCAGGTGCATTGCCTTTAACCGGCCCACGCGCCTCTCCACGAATTTACTGTACCCGCGCGAGGTACTGACTTCAGCATCTGGCTGACATTTTTAATTTTTTTATGTATTAGGCCTATCAATAAGGACAGGCACTGGCGTCTATTCTCTACTAATTTGTAAGAACTGTAAGAACTATTGTAAAAAAACATTTAAAAAAAAACAGGAGTCAAGATGATGTTAAGTGGTGAGGTAGAGCTTTATCCCTCATCGCCCCTTACGCGCGCGTGCGCACGCACACACGCACACACCCAGCCGAGTATTTTCATTCATATTTCCTTCACCTGATGTTCCTTGTAGGCCTAGTGGCCTACTACTATAAATAGCATCCTGACCAATATATTTCTCCTGCTCTTATCACCAGCCCTCATATATTCTCACAGGCCTGTAGAATATAATGCATGATTTTATTGAATAACACTTTCAAACATGCTCTTTGTATTTAAATATGAGTTGTTCATTATACAATAATATAAATTTACATTTTGGTCATTTTTAGAAGACACTCTGTCCCAATTGATTTACAGTCAGTGTATTCAACTAAGGTAGGTAAAGACAACCACATATCACAGTCATAGCAATGTTCTATAATAATAATAATAACAATAATAACAATAATAATACAAATAAGAGTTATACATTTGCCTTACTGGCTAGAGATGATGATGATACTGTCTGCCTGCCATAATCTACTACCAATAGCCATCTATTGCGTATCAGTGTGAGTGGCATATGTGCAGTGCATGTCTGTTTGTTGTATGCATGGAAGTGAGTGTGTGTGTGTGTGTGTGTGTGTGTGTGTGTGTGTGTGTGTGTGTGTGTGTGTGTAAGTGCGTGCGTGCGTGTACAATCATGGCATATGTGTGTCTGTATTGTGTGTCTATTTTGTATAGACCTATGTGTGTGTGTGTGTGTGTGTGTGTGTGTGTGTGTGTGTGTGTGTGTGTGTGTGTGTGTGTGTGTGTGTGTGTGTGTGTGTGTGTGTGTGTGTGTGTGTGTGTGTATGCGTGCATGTGTAAGTGCATGCGTGTGTAAGTGCGTGCGTGTACAATCATGGCATATGTGTGTCTGTACTGCGTGTCTATTTTGTATAGACCTATGTGTGTGTGTGTGTGTATGTGCGTGTGCGTGTGTGTATGTACCTTCATGGCATATGTGTACGTGTTTGTGTCTGCCACAATGGCATCATCACCCGCCCCTGAGGCTGTGTGTGTGTGTGTGTAATGCTTTGATTGTTTTCTCCGCCGCAGCAGAAACGCACCAATTAATATGCATAGAGTGAGTGAGACAGAGACAAACAAAAAAACTGGCGGGGAGGGGGAGAGATCGCACAGAGAGAGACAGAGAGGGGGAGAGAGAGAATGGAGGGGGGGGTGATGAAATGAGAGATGAGGGTGGGAGGAGAGAAAGAGAGAGATGAAGTGAGATAAGAAGGTAGGGGAGGAGGGGAGGAGGAGGTCTCTGGATGGAGAGAATGAAATCTGATAGATGTTGGAGTAAAAAAAACGAGAGAAGGAGCGAGAGACAGAAAGTAGGGAGAGGGATCAATATGTACACATTTAGAGGGGAGATGGAAGGAAATCAATTGAAAGGGGGAGGCAATTGACGTGGAGGAGAGAGAGGGAGGGGGGAGAAAAGGGGAGCGAGAGAGAGGGAGACAACGAGGGATGAGGGAAGAAGGAGTACAGAGGTGGAGTGATATGTGGCTGTGGCTGCTGTCCTTTTGTCGCAGTGTCAGGGTATTGATACTGTAATACTCCACCCCCCATCACAATGCTGCCGTGACAACGGGCAGAGTGACGCCCACTGGCATAATGCGGCCAGCCACAATACTGAGGGCACTGAGGCATCACACACTGGCAACGCAGGGCAGGGAGACAGGGAGATGGAGAGGGGGGAAGGGGGGAGAGGAGAAGAAGGAGAGAGAGAGAGAGGCTGGGAAATGGTGGGAGAGAAAATAAGAATCAGATAGAGGTAGAAAAGGGAGGGAGAGATGGAGACAGGGAAATGGAGAGGAAAGATGGAGGGAGGGAGAGAGAGACAGAGGAAGAAGGAGGGTATTGATGGAGAGACAGAGAGATGACAGAAATAGAAAGAGAGATAGAGAGACAAAGAATGGAGGGAGAGTGAGAAGGGAAGGAAAGAAAGAGAGGCAGATTATGTCTGGTCATTGTGTTGATGTCTGGGAGTGTGTACCATAAACAGGTTGTGTGTGTGTGTGTGTGTGTGTGTGTGTGTGTGTGTGTGTGTGTGTGTGTGTGTGTGTGTGTGTGTGTGTGTGTGTGTGTGTGTGTGTGTGTGTGTGTGTGTGTGTGTGTGTGTGTGTGTGTGTGTGTGTGTGTGTGTGTGGAATCTGATTTGGCGATTCACATGTCTGATGTATGCATGAATTATCTTTGTCTCAAAACCAAAAGTGCTCATTCATTGAACAGAGGGAAGAAATCGTTTTGGTCAAAGTAAAACTGAAAATCAGATTTGGCAATATATACTAATATAGATAGTTTCTTTATCTATCTATCTATCTATCTATCTATCTATCTATCTATCTATCTATCTATCTATCTATCTATCTATCTATCTATCTAATTAGCTACAGTATTCCAGTATTAGCTACAGTATTACAGTATGCAGTATTATATCACAGTATGCAGTATACAGGTTTATAGTATAGCACTTTCTCCTATCTCAGTGCATTGTTTGGGTCAATGTTGTGTCCATTCATCTATTCACAGTACACAGTCCAGTTCAGTATTGACTCTCTCTGGCAGCGATGTTTATCAGTGCTGAAATGTCTTTTAACAGATACTGTATCTCTTCAGGCTGTGCCCAAAATGGCACCCTATGTAGTGCACTACTTTTGACCAGATCTCTATGGAACCTGGTCAAAAGTAGTGCACTGTTTGTTATTTGTTTATTTGAATCCTCATTAGCTTTTGCAGAGGCAGCAGCTACTCTTCCTGAGGTCCACATTAAAACACAAAACATGACAAGTAACAAAACACGGGTACACTGATAGACAAGGAAAATCACACACATTTAAAAGGCAAAGATATACTACAAACAATACAAAAATAACGTGCCTGTTAGTGTGAGTCTGTGTGTTAGTGTGTTTGTGTGTGTGTCCTCTCATGGTACCCGCCATTCCATGAGATGTTGTTTAATCCGTTTTTTTCGAGGTAATTCTGCTTTGCTCGAGTAATTGGAGATGGAAGGGAGTTCCACGCGATCATGGCTCTGTATAATACATTGCGTTGCCGTGAATTCGTTTTGGACGTGGGTACTATGAAGAGACCCCTGGTGGCATGTCTTGTGGGGTATGAATGGGTGTCTGAGCTGAATGTTATTTGATTATGCTGACAATCTGCAATTTGTTTATTTATTTCTCATAAAAACTAGAAGAGAAGCAGCTCATCTCTCGTCGACCCTCAACCAGGAAAGACTGGCATGCATGTTGTTGACGTTAATTCTGTATGTGCAATTAAGGGCAAGGTGTGCTACTGTTTTGAGCCAGTTCCAACTCTTCCCTATGCACCACATAGAGAAAATGGTGCCATTTGAGACGCAACCCATGTTGATGGCATAAATCATACATACTGGCTTAACAACTGAAATCTCTGTTGGCAGCCCATAAGTCAGTTGATCCACAGGAGATGACCAATGTCTCTCTCTCTCTCTCTCTCTGTCGCCTCTCTGCCCCCCTCTCTCTCTCTCTCTCTCTCTCTCTCTCTCTGTCACCTGTCTGCCCCCCGTCTCTCTCTCTCTCTCTCTCTCTCTCACTTCCCTTATTTCTTTCCTCTCCCTCTCTCTCTTTTCGCAACACCGACTCATTCTCTCACTCCGCTGTATGATCTATTGCTCCCTGCCCCTGGCTCTCCCCCTCACCCCCATCTTAATATGATGTAAAAAGCTAATCGCATGCAAATGTCTGTTGTCCCGGTAACCAGACACGAAAAATCCCTTTGATGTTGCACCCGGCTCATTCTCTCCACGTTCTCTTTGTTCAACTAGAGTCTCTCCCTGCTTTGTCAACATCCCCCCTTTACCTCTCTCTCTCTCTCTCTCACTTTCTCTCTCTGCCCCACTCTCTCTCTTTCCCTCTCTCTGACTCTCTTTCACTGCTGCTCTCTGTCTCTCTTTGCCCTCGCAGTTATCTCGCTCTCTGCCCTACTCTCCCCCTCTGCCACATTCTCACTTACTTTCTCTCTCTGTCTCTCGCCCCATTCCCCTTGCAAAAATAAAAACTTCTCTAATTCTCTCAACTTTTTCTCTGCCTGCCTGGATATACTGCAATATCACCCTGGTTCTTTGTGTCTCCCCCTATTCGCAGCCTTTTTCTATAAGCCCCCTCTCTATTCCGTCTCCTTCATTCTTTCTTCTCCAGCCATGCACATCGTCTCGTGCACGTCGTCTCCCCTCTCTGTGCCTCTCTGTCTGCCTGTCTTCTTTCCCTCTCCTCCTGTCCTCTCTCGCTCCCCCCTTTCTCTCAGAGGGTCAGCCCCTTCCTGTTTCACTCCTCTGTCTCTCTCTCTCTCCCCACCTCCCCACTTTTCATCCCTCATTCCTCACTCACTCACTCACTCACTCACTCACTCACTCACTCACTCACTCACTCACTCACTCACTCACTCACTCACTCACTCACTCACTCACTCACTCACTCACTCACTCACTCACTTCTTCTTTCTCTGTGGAGTATTTGACCCTCTCCGCATAGTCATCTAGTCATCCTAGGTTTTGTTGGTGGTTTGCTGGAGTTTAACTGATGCTGATCTAGGGGAACACAGTTGCAGTACACACACGCTATTAGTGAATGTCTGTGCAATGATCAATGTGCAGGTACACGAACTGCAAACCCGTCAGTAAGTATCGCTACTAGCAGTAAGTATTACGTAACAATGTGCTACACTGTCTGTAACTACACTGCACCTGATTATCCTACTACTATGTAAATACATTGGTTTAAGTCACTTGGAATGCAAAGTGGGACCGACATGGCAACATCCTCTGTATCCAAAGCGATACCACTAAGAGGTTATTGAGTTTCAATGGCTTCCGTCCAGTTTTATTTCAATAAGAAAGGTACAAATGATCTAAGTACAATTGAAGTACAATTGAAGTATAACGCGTATCAAGTACATTGTAACCATGTAGCATGCAGACATTCAACAAAAACAGAACAAGCATTTATTTCGAAACTGTAAACATCAGTATATTTTCGGCATAAACTGCATAGGTAAGATGACACTTAAAAAACACTTGGGGAAAAAAAACTTGTATTTACATGTAAAACTACGGATCATGTCAAAGCGTAATAAAAAGACGTTTTGAATATGAAAATCTACAGCTAGATGGTTAAAAGGTGTTCATTATTCTAAAGACCTATTATAAGACTTCTCTCCTGGTGAAAACAATAGCTCCCAATATAATGCAATATATTCTGCAGCACCAAGCTAGTACTGTTGTATGAGTACTGCATACCTCCTAATCAGACAAATTAGATATTGATTCAATGGGTTCAATATCCATTTGCACTTTTTAATTTGGATATGGAGTTGCTATGACACCCATGAAATCTGATGAGACAAGGGTTGCTGCTATCTGTGTATATTAGACAGACTAACCTAGTTACATAGCTGACATATAGGCTATCTGTTAGCGACCTTTATATTATACAATAACACAATTTAAATTCAGTTTGCTCCCAAAATTGACTAGCTTAGAAACACAACTTTTATACTTAATAATACTTATATGTGTAGTTGTAAATTAACTCAACCCTCATGTATTTGATTGTATATTACAGTATTGCATTGTATTGTATTAGGACGGCAGGTTCCTAGCGGTAAGGGTGATGGGCCAGTAACTGAAAGGTTGGTTAGTTTGAATCCCCGAGCCGACAAGGTGAAAAATATGACAATGTGCCCTTGAGCAAGGCACTTAACCCTAATTGCTCCAGGGTCGCTGTTGATAATGGCCAACCCCGGCTGTGACCCCACTCTCTGAGGTCTCAGGGAGAGTTGGGATATGCAAAAAATGTCATTTCCAAATCACACATGCATATTAATACACACTTATGCATGTGTTAAATAGGACAAATATAAGCACCCATCAAATGATGTATCATTATTACTGTAATGTATCACATTTGGAGGCGTAAGCTAATAGTGCATACTGCATTCAAAAATAAAAAATCTTTCAATTCATAACAAGATAATATGGCAGATAACAGACATCTCCATTTCATGGAATACTTTCCTTCATTTTGAAAAAACGTATTAAAAGCTATAAGCACATTACTCAGACATAAACAAATGACTCATTTTACACACTATACCTAACTAACTTCATATTGCATTAACTTATGCTAGCAAATAAAACATTTGTACACTTGGTGATTATAACATTATGGCTTATATGAAAAAGATTCATCACAAAATCATTCAATTAAATAGTCATTGAAAAGACCAATCGAGAATACTACATCGAGTCCAATAGCTACTGTATCTTTATACAGAGCAGTGCTATAAGGCCCCAAAACAAGTTATACGGTTACCATAAGACTTACGTCTGAATAAGACTTAATACCACTTTTCCTTAAACCCTCAACAATAACAATTGGACACACTGTAACCATTTGGCCCAGATTCTCACTTGCTTTTACATCATCACTAACAAACCACTTCAAAATACAGACTTTGGTAGTCTCTCTTTAACAGCTTATTTGGTTCTGAGTGCTTAGATTAATAGTTTGGTTATAATAAGATGTGGACATTTCCTTTCCATGTTATTATTTATTCTACTCTTTACTTCCAGGCAAGACCTACTGAGAGTAGGGCACCATGCCTGTCGTTGGTTGATATCTGCCCACTGGTTGGTCTATAGCTGCTGTACTAAGCTGTAAGATGGCCACAGTGTCGGAACAGTACTCTACTGTCTATAGCACAATAAGACTGTCTGCAGAGTGTATGCGTGTGCTCCACACTCTGTGTGATGCGTGCACTCGTACATGCAGGCCCGCATGTACTCATTTGCATAGATCACAATCACACCTAGCCTATACCATACCACATATACGGCCACACAGACAGAATCTATACTACTACTGCAGTACTAACATCCCAAAAAAACGGCACTGTTTAAACAGCGTTGTAAAAGGCTACATTTGAATAATGTCCAATAAAGTCAGTATAAAGCTATATTTCCTATAATGTTCCTGTATGTTTTAGGAGATAGTGGAAGCACGAAGGCCACGGACTCCAGTCAGTGGTTCAGGCAGAGTGGTTTGGCCTAGTGGGGAGCCGCTGAAGGAGGACAATGGCTCTACTGTGTGGCTGGAGTGTCCACGGTATCAATGACTCGGCGAGCAACTGGGTCCGGCCGATCCAACATGGCCTCCAACAGCAGGCTCTGCTGATGCTAGGTCCTGGGTTAGTTAGAGCCGTAATGTCTCTTTGTTTCCTGTATGCCCTTTTCTCTTTGGTCCTTTACTTCTTGTCCAGTTTGACCCGTCCAGTGGCTTGCATAGAGATGTTGTTTTGGTCTTTATTAGGTCCAGAGTCCAGAATCCAGTTTCTGGACAGGGAGGGAGGGAAGGGAGGAGAGTGAGCGGAGAAAGGCAGACGAAGGTTGATGTGTTTGATACGAACTATAAAGGGTTAACCTATGGTTTCTGACACAGGTGTGTCTTCAGTCGTTCAGGAGAAAAATGGGTCAAAGCATTTGACTGATTTAGACGTTTAAAAGGGGAGATTGTGGGTTGACAGGGCAGACAAGGAAAGGGAGAGAAAGAGAGTGATAGAGGAAATGGAGAGAGATTACAGTAAGTGTGCAAGATAAGATCACTCACGTTTGTTGTTGAGATGAAGATTACACCGCAGTGGAAGGAGACTGGTTCTGTGGAGACAAAGATCTCTCACTTGAGGCACAGTGTGAATGTGTGTCTGTGTGTGTGTGTATTTGATTGTTTATTTGTGCATGTGTGTGTGTACGTGTGTGTGGGTGTCTGTGTCACTCACCTGTGTTTTTCCCCTCCCAGAGGCTGGGGACCCCCCCTCCTTCTGACTGCCAACAGAGGAAGAGTCTGAACAGCTACTGTGGACTACAGAGAGAGAGAGAGAGAGAGAGAGAGAGAGAGAGAGAGAGAGAGAGAGAGAGAGAGAGAGAGAGAGAGAGAGAGAGAGAGAGAGAGAGAGAGAGAGAGAGAGAGAGAGAGAGAGAGAGAGAGATATGAGAGAGGGGGAAAGGAGTGCGAGAAAAAGAGAGTGGAGGTCAGTCGCCTGCCAATAAAGCGTTTGTAATGAAATTAAAATTTCAACACCGCAGATACAGAGCATGATTCCTCACTGTGAAATACCATTATTCACAGGGAGACATCTGGTGGACAGTATATATATTACACACAGGGTGTTTATAATATATGAGTGGTTTCTGACAGTGTGTGTGTGTGTGTGTGTGTGTGTGTGTGTGTGTGTGTGTGTGTGTGTGTGTGCGCGCGTGCACCTCTGTCATTCAGATTGTAGATAGAGTCTAGTTCAGATGTTACCGGTGCTCCTGTGACGTCTAGCAGTATCTTACTAGACACACCAATACACATTGTCTCTTTCAGACACAACTCTGAGAAAGAAAGAGAGAAAAAGACAGAGAGAAAGAGAGACCGAGAGAGAGAGAGACAGAGAGAGAGAGAGAGAGAGAGAGACAGAGAGAGAGACAGAGAGAGAGACAGAGAGAGAGAGACATAGAGAGAGAGAGAGAGAGAGAGAGAGAGAGAGAGAGAGAGAGAGAGAGAGAGAGAGAGAGAGAGAGAGAGAGAGAGAGAATTCCATTACATGTCCAATTCATGATGCAATATCTTACACTAGTGAATTTGAGCGGTGGCCCCCGACCAGGACTCAAACCCAAGTCCGGCGACCGCCAACCCGACACCTTATCCGAACCTCTTGACACGGTCACTAGGTGAATGGGGTTAAGGTCGCTACAATAGTTTGGACTTGTGTTGTATATGGCTGGGGTGAGAGGTGAGAGTTCAGAGCACAGAACTAAAATCGTATTCTAGTTCTGTGGGTCAGAGTCAAATGTCAGGGATCATACTGTACCTGTGTTGTGTATAGCGTGAGTCCAGAGGAGCTGAGCGATGTCATGTGTCCAGGCTGCCCTCCCCTCTCCACTCTGACACTGCAGGGTCAGGCAGTCCCGGATACGAGGGGCCTGACGCACCCACACCTCGAACCTCACCCCCTCCTCACCCACACTCTGGGTCAGACCCATCTCACCCGTCTGACAGAGAGGGAGGGGGGAGGGGAGGGGGAGAAAGAGAGATGTGGAGAGAATAGAGGTAGGAACCGTACACATAGTGGATTCATGTGGTATTGCACCTTCGTCTCATATCACCTCTGTTTTGGAAATGACGGATTTCATGCCCAATTCTTCTGTGGGTATCTCGCCTGATCGAGGCCATATGTGTGTGTTTTGCGGGCGCGCGCCTGTGTATGCATGGTTGCGCATGCTGGTGCGTGCGTATTTACGCGCGTCTGTGTGTGCACTTGTGTATGAGTGTGCGCGTGTTGTCATTGCGCGTGTCCGTTACCTTGATGCTGTGTTTGAAGCTGTAGGTGGTGCGTCCTGAGCCGGGACTCTTCTGCTTGGTGAAGATGATGAGGTGCTGATAGAGGAACACACTCCTCACCCCTGTCTTCTTCCTCCTGGTCCCCCCACACACCAACAGCTCCCCCTGACGCACCAGCTCCCCTCGCTCCGCCACTGGGACCTAACACACACACACACACACACACACAGTTTACCGCCCACCAAACCGATTCGTGTTGCTCGAGAGAAGCTTTTGAAACAAGCTATTTTTAACCATCCAGTGATGTGAGGTTCATGTAACCCGAGCTATGCGTCAAATCTAACTCCTCCACCACTCTCTGTTCTGTTATTTAGCTAACTTTCAGAGAGCTTTTTGTGTGTGTACGCGTGTGTGTGTGTGTCATGTGTTTTTGCCTGTGTGTGTTTGTGGGTGTGTTCTAGTAGCTATGTGGGAGGGTTTAACCTAGCTATTTAATCCACTCTGTAGGTGACTCAGCAAAGCATTATGTCATCAGTCAGACTGACAGTGAGTGTGTGTTTGTGCATGTGTGTGTTTGCGTGCGCGTGCGTTTCTCTCTTGCTCGCTGTGTGTATGTGTGCGTGCATGTATGTGTGTCGTGTATGAGTATGTGTGTATGAGTATGTGTGTCACCATGGTGATTGATAGAACTGTGTCATAGAAGCAACAGAACTACAGGACAGGAAGCAGAAAACAGGAGTAGGATTGGCTTATAAAAATAGGAATAGGATGAAACAAGTTGCATCTAGGTGCTGATCTACGGTCAGTTTTGGCTTAAGCCCGCAAATGGCTATGGTTAGAGCTGAGGTAGGGAAAGCTGATTCTAGATCTGTGGTTCTGGACAAATTGAGTTCTTCAAGTGAATGATTGCAGGTGTACTTAGTGAACTGTTTGTCCCGACGAAGTCCCAAATTGCATTATATTCCCTTCACAGTGCACTACTGTTGACCAGAGCCCCATGGGCCCTGCTTAAAAGAAGTGCACTATGGGCTCTGGTCAAAAGGGTGCCATTTGGGACGCATACCCAATTTAAGGTTGAAACCTTGTCCAACACTTTGGGATCATTATACCAGTGTGGGGATTTATCTATTCTAAATTGGCTTCCGCCCAGAGCTGAGAATTTAGTTTTAAGTCTGGCGTTCTCACCGGACACCCGACGATTAGGTCGCTGGCCCGGAGGTCCTCGCCGTGACGCTGGACGTGTCTGAGGACGGAGAGGGAGGAGTCGGAGGCAGGGTTTAGCCCTCCCAGCTCTTCCAAGGCATCGCAGTACTGTTCCAGTCTCAGTGTAGGGGCCTGGAGACAATGGGGGAACGACAGGGGGGAGAGAGGAGGGGTGGCCGGGAGTCTGAGCTGGGGTGGGAAGAGGGTGGGAAGGGGGGAGAGAAAGGAGAGGACCTCAGCATCATTGCCATCTACAGTATGGTCGCCATCATCATCATCATTGTTAGTACCTTCATAATTTTCATGACACAGTACTTAGAAATATTTTATCTTCTACTGTCACCCGGTGGCCGTTTTAAATACTGCACCTCCAGCATTTGACACAGCTCCAAACTACAGTAAATATTCAACCCTCAGATCTCTACTAAAACCATCTATGTGATGTTTTTCTTTTCATGTATTCTCAGTCTAAAGCTGTGATCAGATTATGCCCTATGTGTGTATCAGACTGTGTTTATTGTTGTATGCTGAAAGACTGTTGATTGGTTTTAGTGTAATCCAACCCTAATGAGTTACTTGAGTATACGTTACACTTATAATTGGCTTCCGTGTATACAATGCTGTTTTAATTGTCCATACTATATAATACTGTTGTTGTAATGGGCTTAAGCTAGTGAATGTGATGTTGTTCCGTGGTGGCTGGTGGTACTTTAAATCGGAGGATGGGCTTGAATGGAACAGTATCAAACATTCCACTCATTCCATCCCAGTCATTACTATGAGACGTTCTCCCCACACCAGCCTCCACTGACTCTGTTTTAAATTTAAAAAATGCTCGGTACGAGACAGTCTCTTACCTTGAAGAAGTCTGCAGCTTGAGTAACCAACGGGGAGTCCAATTCTGGTTTAGTCCTGATGTAGTGAGAGTACTGGAGAAACTCCTCTCTCTATTTGTGTGTGAGAGAGGGGTTTGGTATGGAGAGAGAGAAAGTAAAGTACTTAATTTAAAAACATTTTTTTATCTACTTCTACAGTACCCTTGATGGCACTGCCCATGCTAAAACAGCCCTCTCTCCAACTCTATGATCGACCCACTCACGTATTTACTGAAGAGGTCCTGTTGCAGCAGACTCTGCAGTAGAGCTCCCTCCATGGCTGGGAGGAGGTTCTGTGAGTGGAAGGAGCTGAGGCTGGCCCATTTGGGGAACAGGAGATCTGCTTTCCCCCTGAGGGAGGAGGGGGTGTCTGGACCCTCCAGGAGGGGCAAGTAGGTCTCTTCCACCCCCTTTAATACAGCCACGTACTGCCTCTCTGAACTCAGCATCCTGCACCACAATAGGTACAGTTTACTGTAAGGAGAGAGGAGGGAGAGTGAGAGGGAACGAAGAGATAGAAGAAAGGGGTAGGGAGAACCAAAAACAGAGAGGGAGGAAGTAAGAGAGAAAGATAGAGAGGGAAGAGGTAAGTCAGAAAGGAGGGTAAGAGGAAGAGAAAGCTGCATTTATCTCTCTCACACACACACACACACACACACACACACACACACACACACACACACACACACACACACACACACACACACACACACACACACACACACACACACACACACACACACACACACCATACCTCTGTGCGGTGGTGGTGCCCTGCCTCTCCCCTCCCGTTTCCCTCTCCGCTCGGCTCAGCAGCACGTGTTGTCTTGGCGTCCCGGTGTAGTCTACCACTTCCTTGCTGCTCACCTCTACACCTCTGATGAGCACCCCTGATCCCCCCTGCACCCCTCCTCCTCCTCCCCCAATCCCTCCTCCTCCTCCCTCTCTCCATCCGGGGACGGCGGCTGCCATCCCAGCGGCGATAACAGGGTCTGTGAGGGCCCGGCGTCCCAGCCAGGTGAGGGGGGAGTTACGGCTGGCTGCACCCACAGGAGGCTCTACGGGCCTGGCGGTGGCAGGGCCCCGACGGGGGGCCAGCAGGGCCTGGAGGTCGAAGCTGGGGTGACGCTTCCTGGGGGGTTTGGGGGGCAAAGGGGCTTCTGTGGGCTGGGGGAAGAGAGGAGAGGGAGAGAGAGAGAGAGAGAAGAGAGGAAGAGGGAGGTGATGGATCTAGGAACGTACAATGTAAGAGAAGAGGCACAGTGAATATGAACGGCTAAAAGCAGCGGGTGGCCTCTGACCAGAATTTCGGCCGTCATTTTCTGTTTCCGGACAATCCTACATGCTGAATCGTCACTGTTCGTCGACACCCAGCAGGTGATCGCTAACACACTGGAGATGTTATGCAATCCATTATAATCTAAAACACACACACATAAATACATGCAGTATTTACAGCCAACACACACACACACACACACACACACACACACACACACACACACACACACACACACACACACACACACACACACACACACACACACACACACACACACTTACGCTCTTCTTTGCCGGATACAGCAGATTCTGCAGAAACTTTCCTCCTCCCGCTCCTCCTCCTCCTGTTCCCTCCTTCTTATTCCCTTTCTCCTCTCCTATCTTCAGCGTGGAGCAGGTCTGTGGGCGAAACAGTGAAGCCAGGGACCCCCAGGACTGGAGGCCTCCCTCCCCTCCCCCGGCACCCACACCCCAGTCTCCCTCTCCCTCGGGCCCCATCAGGTCCCACAGACTGGAGGTGGAGGGGGTCTTGGGACGGGCCTGGCCCTGGTTCTGCCCTCGCTCTGCCTGCTGCAGCAGCCTGGGTTTGACCTGAGGGACAGTAGCAGAAACAGTGGGCATTGTTAAGAGAGAGATACTGTAGACAGACAGACAGACAGACAGACAGACAGACAGACAGACAGACAGACAGACAGACAGACAGACAGACAGAGAGAGACAGACAGACAGACAGACAGACAGACAGACAGACAGACAGACAGACAGACAGACAGACAGACAGACAGACAGACAGACAGACAGACAGACAGACAGACAGACAGAGTAGATACTGTAGATAGATAGATAGATAGATAGATAGATAGATAGATACTGTAGGTAGATAGACAGATAAATAAATAGATAGATCGAGCGACTGAATGACTGACCTGGGCCACAGTGCGTTGGTATCTCTCAAGGGTCTGAGACCACAGGTCCAGGAGAGCTCCACCACCCAGCTCCAAGGCTAAGGCACGGGCGTCCTGAAAACGAGATGGAGGAATGGGAGGGAGGGAGGAGAGGGGGGGGGAGGGGGAGGGTGAGGTGGAGGAGATGACGTCGCACCACTGGTTGGCCTGGAGGGGTGGAGAGAGGTAGAGAAAGGTCGGGAGAGGAGAGACGGGGAAGGGTATAAAAAAAGAAATAAGGGTTAGTTGACAGTGTCATAACCGTGTTTGTTGCTGTTACTGTATGCTTGTTTGAATTGTGGGTATTTCAGTATGTGTGTGTGTGTGTGTCATGTGTGCCGTGATAGAGCGTGTCATGCTTGTGTCTGTGTCTACAGTAGGCGTCATGTACGTGTGTGTACTGTGTCATGACGTTGGCCTAGGGGTAGGTTTATGACAGTCATAAATACCTCTTTCCCCCCTTTTCCCTCTCCCTACTATAACTGATGTGACATAAGAAAACCCCTTGGTTAACATAGAGATTCTGGGAACATCAGAAGTAGGGGGAAATGAACTATATTCTGGTAATCCGACCAACTGAACATATGCGGTGGTACTTAAGGTATATTATGTCAGTTCGGTTGCCCTCTGACACATTCTCATCAATGATAGAATGACATAAACTCTACTGTGGAAAGTCTAAACGTCAGAGGTATCTGATTCACATGGAATTGTTGTTTAATTCAAATGTTTGAATATGAAATTATTTGTGAAGAGATTAAATGTAATTTTAGCTTCCAAATGAGAGATTTGGATTTTCATAAATTTGGGCTTCTGCTCAACTAGGGGCCCGCCCCTGTGAAGAGACATGGGTTATAAACTTTTCAGACACACCCCTCTCCCTCCACTATAAAAGCCATTGACAAAAATATAACTTCCTGTTCCGGGGACGCTAGGATGACGATCCGGTGTCAGAATGGTTCAGATAATAACTAGAGAACTAAGCCAACAGCAGCATGGACTTTGATTGTGAATGGTATGAACTTTGAACTCGTATTCACTACAGAAGTGATATCTCCTAGCCGTTGAGTTAGCAACAGCTGCTACAAACGCAGGTTAGGAAGGACAGTCCGAGTATCCTGTCTACTACACACAACGTTACTCCAACGTATCCAGTAAGGCACCAGAGACATTCTTCAAAGGACAGAGGACTCGGGTTGGCGACACGGTCCATCTACCACCAACCTACTGAAGCGCAGCTCAGAGTAAATATTTATTGCATTTTCCTTCTTCAAATGGGCGGTAATTTAGAATGCATAAGATACTGTATTTACGATAGCACAGCTTCGCCTCTGTTCTAGTCTCCCGCTCTTTCACTAAAATCCCGCCCCTTTTCTTTGTGTAACAAGCTGTCATATCTATTCCGCCCGCTAGGGACGTTTTTCTGTATGACGGCACTTTGTAATCAAGTTATGATTTAATTGTATATGTGTGATTCTGTGTGATTAGTTAGGTATTTAGTAAATACATAATTAAACCCAATTTTGTATTGCTGATTCAACTTGTTAGTCAGGATTCTTGCAGATAATCAAGGATTTACAACTTTCAGATGAAACTGAATAAACTGACGATTAATGTGACTGCTATGGATGTAAAATATTACTAAGTCTTTAAGCGTTTATTCGAAGGATAACAGCTCTATAAATATTATTTCGTGGTGTCCCTCTCTAGTTAATTAATATTTACATGATTAGTTCAATCAGGTAATATTAATTACGGATAAATTATTTTATAGAATAGCATGTCATAGCAATTAATCTGGCATAGTCAAAGACACGACAACTGTATGATGTATATATGTACATGTCACAGGAGGTTAGTGGTAACTTAATTGGGGAGAACAGACTCGTGGTAATGACTGGAGCGGAATCAGTGGAATGGTATCAAATACATCAAACATTGTTTCCAGCTGTTTGATACCATTCCATTCGCACTGTTACGGACATTATTATGTGTGTTTACCCCAGTCAGTGTGGACAGTAGTCTCTGTGTGTTTACCTCGGTCAGAGTGGACAGTAGTCTCTGTGTGTTTACCTTGGTCAGAGTGGACAGTAGTCTCTGTGTGCTTACCCCGGTCAGTGTGGACAGTAGTCTCTGTGTGTTTACCTCGGTCAGAGTGGACAGTAGTCTCTGTGTGTTTACCTTGGTCAGAGTGGACAGTAGTCTCTGTGTGCTTACCCCGGTCAGTGTGGACAGTAGTCTCTGTGTGTTTACCTCGGTCAGTGTGGACAGTAGTCTCTGTGTGTTGTCCAGTGTTGTCCAGCAGTCAGACAGACAGTGAGACATGTCTCTGAGTCTCTCTCTGACCGGGGGTACCCTGACCTGCACCTCTATCAGTCCCCCCCAGTCCAGCTCAGACCAACTCTCCAGATCTCCAAGGACCACCAGGGTCTCAGTGTGCAGCTCCTATGCACACCCGCACGCACACACACACACACACACACATCAAATATACAGATGAGCAACATATACAGTATATTATACAGAAACACGTGCACATGCACACACACTCACATTGGCCGACTCTCTGAAAGTCTTGAACTTCTGCTGTTTGAGGGAGAGTCTGCTGAGAGAGATGGGAGGCTCCCTGTAGTCTTCCAACTGATCCTGGATCTGCTCTATCTCCCTCTCACACTGATAGAGAGAGGTCGAGAGGGATGGCAGAGGAGGGAGGGAGGGATGGGGAGACAAGGGGGTGGGAGGGTGAGTAAAAGTAGAACGGGCGACAAAATAATAGACATTTGAAATACCATTAGTATCAAATTGTAACAGTCTGTTTTCTCTAAACAACCTTTTCAAAGAGATAACTATTTAACTGCCGCTCCAGACTGTACTATTATAATGTGAGTGTTCTTTCTGTGCTTCCCTCTCTCTCCCACCTTTTCCAGCTTGTCCACCATGGCAGCCAATCGTCCGAGGGCTTCCAGGTCACTGCCCCTCTGATTGGACACCTGGACGAGGCGGTGGAGGGAATCATCCACGCTGTCATAGAGGTTAGAGGTCGCAGCCAGAGCAGCTCTGAAGGCGCAAAGAGTTCAAAGGTCATATAGAATATGATGATATAGGGGTGAATCCTAACTTCCACTTCAGTCGAATATTCACTTAGTCTCCCATTGACGTCAGTGCATGGCTAAGTGAAAATGTGTAAGTTAGGATTCGCCCAAAACAATAGATACCCATAGACTTCCAGTCATTGTGCTAACACTAGTTAGCATTGGCTTGCAAATATACCTCTAACTTAATTCATACTGGACACAGAGACCTAAAACTGGCATCCACGAGTTAATCTGACTCTGGGGAAGTAGATACAGGGCATCATTGCTAAAATCCTGAAGTGTCCCTTTCATAAAAGAGATAGCAGATTGAGAAGTATTACAATAGGAAACACTTTCAAAAACATTTCTCACACGTTATATCTGTGACAGGATAATCTATTTGAACTGCATTATCATTTGGACACACTGATGGAACAGGGTAGATGGTGGTACCTGCAGTCTGGGGACCGCTTTGCCAGTCCTGATGTGCCATTGGCCAGCCCTGCCAGCCAGGCCCCACCCCTCCGCTGCAGCTCAGTCAGCCGTTGGTCGACTAGGATGCTCGTCATCAGCTGTCTGTGTTTTTCCACACTTAGAGGAACAGTCTGGAAAAGAGTAAAAAAAACACTGAGGTTAACCTTGTGTTTTGTTGTATAGCCAGATGGTTCACACACAGAAAGTATGTTACACTTACTCAAAAGTTCTTCCATTTCTTTCTAAAGTTCCTCAAGTTTACTCAAAAGTTCAATTCAGTTCCTCAATTATTACCTCTAGTGTTTCACCCCATAACACCTCACTGACTTGTGTTGGTACCATGTTAAACAACATAGATGTGGTGATACAGTAATACATGTATCCTACCTTGATACAGTCTGGTAGTGGTGCTGTGTCCATAGACTGCAGTGCATCCTCCAACAGAGAGAGTGCGCTCTCACAACACTCAGTTAGACTCTCCACACTCTAACAGCAGAAACGGGACAGGAGTAACGTAGTATAGTTTAGTCTACAGTTTAAACGGCACCTTATTCCCTACATAGTGCACTACTATGGACCAGAGCACTACTTTTGACAAGGACCCATAGAGTTCTGGTCAATAGTAGTGCACTACATAGGGAATATGGTGCCATTTGGGACACAGGTATATTAGCTCATATTGCACATGACATAGAAGGGCTTGATGGTGAAAACGTCACCATTGATACTGCTGATTTCATAACTTTAAAGCTGCAATATGTAACTTTTTGAGCGACCTGACAAAATCACATAGAAATGTGAGTTATAGATCTGTCATTCTCATTGAAAGCAGGTCTAAGAAGCGGTAGATCTGTTCTATGTGTGCTATTTTAATGCTTCCCGTTTTATGCGTCTTTTACTTTCGGTTTTATACACCAGCTTCAAACAACTGCAATTACAATATTTTGGGTTATTGAAAATATATTTCACAGCGGTTTAGATGGTACAATGATTCCCTACACTATACATGGATTGTTTTGTCACGTAAACTGAAATAGGCGAACTATTCGAATTTTAGCAACCAGGAAATGGTGGAGCGATTTCTGCATATTACACCTTTAATATCCACAGAACAGAAATCGTAAACATTTAAAGAAATTACATTGTTTGTGAGTTAACTTTTTCATTCAAATCAAATGCCATGGTGTGTGTGCGCTCGTGCGTCTAGCACTCAGAATGTCAAGTTGAGCACAGAATGCCAAGACTTATATTCATAAAGTGCAGCCTATTCAATTTGAAATATGTGTGAATAGACAAATCAGTCCAGTCTCATTTTCAAAATGCCAGTAGCGGCGTATTGATTTAGCTGCATGTGGAATCTGAATTGATTTGAGAAAGAATAGGCTGCACTTTATGACTATAAGTCTTGACATTCAAAGCGCTAAATTTGACATTCTGAGTGCTAGACATGCTGGGAACAGACTTTTCTCTCTCTCTTTCCCTGCCTTCCCTCTCCCCTCTCCCCTCTTCCCCTCTCTCTCCCTCCCTCCCTCCATCCATCCCTTCCCCTCCCTCCCCATCTCATCCTCTCTCTCTCACTCCCCCCTCTCACCAGTCTGAAGGCCAGCCAATCAGAGCAGCAGTGTTTGTAGTCTCATTCCATCTCTCTCTCCTTCCTCTACCTTAACTCCATTCCTTCCTCCCTCCCTCCCGCCATCTCTCACCAGTCTGAAGGCCAACCAGTCAGAGTGGCAGTGTTTGTAGTCTCCGTCCATCTCCAGGGGCAGCTGCTGCCTGTCTATATACTGCTGAAGGACCCCTGTCCCTCGCACCGTGTGCACCTACACAGGACACAGAGAAAAGAACATCAGATTCTGGGAAGAAAGTGATAAAGGGGTCAGAATCTAGAAGGCTGTTCACACTACTGAGTCAAACTGAGCCAAGCCAAATCAAGCTGTACTGAGCTGGTCTGGTTACGCATTGACCATAGTTGCTGGAACTGTGATGAAAAGGACAATGTGAAAAGAAAATATTTGAGCCAGTCAAGTTTGGGTCGGCAGTGGTTTGAAAAAGGTACAATTCAATAAATATTAGTACTTCATTTTTTTTTTGTGCTTTTTTTTAATGCGTGGTCATTTTTGTTGTTGTTGGGGGGGTTACAGCTACAATATTCACATCAATTTACACAGTTTACACCATATGTACCTGTAGGCTGCCACTCAAGAAAAGAAAAAAAGAAATACATGCAGAGAAATGATTCCATTGATCACACAAGATTTTGTAATTCTAAAATTGGTATGTAAAGAAAAGAGAAACAAAAAGAGATGGGCCTCCACCTCCAACTCCCCATCCCATTCCCCCGCTGCCCAACATGTCTCCGTCCAACCCTCCGCATCTACCCCTTCCCACCCCGCCTAGCAACACAGTATGGTTTAGTCCCCACCCCCCCATACCTCTATCTACCCATCTGCCCCCCACCTCCTCCACCACTTATCTCCTCGAGACATAGAACTTCCCAAGGAGCTTTGGTCTCTGATAAAGCATGTAAGATATGTAATAGACGACGGAGGTTATCTGAGAATAATCTTTTTTTAACAAACTCCGCTTTGGTCCAGATGTACCAATTTGGGTATGTACGTTTCGAGACGGGACGACATCATTTTCTAAAACAGTTTAATATCTGTGTTTATCAAAGATGGAGGAGAGTGGTCGTGAGAGCACTGGGTGACTTCCTTACCTTTTTTAAGAAAATTTGAAATTAGTGCCGTATTTTCAAATGAACCTTTGTGAACAGCTTTGTTAATCATTTCAAGTAACAGTGGATCTAATTGGTTACAAAAATTGTAATAGATCTCAGGAGTTATATCTTTAAAAAAGGACTCAAACTGGCTTGTGTGGGTCGATTACCATGGAAGTAATGGTTGAGTCTAACTCCATGGATGGCAAACTCTCCTCTCTGTCTTATCAATATATTTAGTTACATTTTAACTTGGAAGAGAGTAGTTGCTACCCTGTTCTGAAAAAAGTGTTTGTTGAGAACGCTCTAACGTTGATAACAGCTTTTCCAATTCTGATATATTCTTTAAATGTGATTTATTCTGCCCAGATGCAAATGCATTTGCATTGTTTTTAATAAAACCCTTAATGGCATCCCATAGAATCTGAGGATCATCGACGGAATTTTTGTTAATCATTATAAATTAATTCAATTCCATTTCAAATTGTTCACAGAAAGTAGGATTTTGTAGTAAGCAAACATTAAAGCGCCATCTTGTGTCTCTTTTAGGAGATTCTGACATGTGTATCTGGCAGTAATAAGCATGATGATCAGGCTCATATGTCGTTTTTCTATTTTCTTGATTAAAACCTCTACGGGATCGGTGTCCCTCCACCGGGACGGTTGCGCTAACATGTGCTAATGTGATTAGAAACAAGAAAGTTTCCCAGGACATAGACATGTCTTACATGGGCAGAACGCTTAAATTCTTGTTAATCTAACTGCACTGTCCAATTTACAGTAGCTATTACACGGAAAAAATACCATGTTAATGTTTGAGGAGAGTCCACAACAACAACAAAAAATTATTACGGCAAATGGTTTGATACATTCACTGCTGAAGGTAAATAATGTTAAAGCTAATTTTCCATCATGTATGACCTTCCTGGGAGTGTGTAAACATACAAAAATGATATGGTAATAAAAAATGTATGTTCTCTATAGTTATGTACTTGAAAATGTATCAATTGACCAATTCGGCACATTTGGGCAGACTTGATACAAAATTTTGGATGTATTGCAATGCTTCACTGGATCCGTCTGAAACTTTGCACATACACTGCTGCCATCTATTGGCCAAAATCTAAATTGCGCCTAAACTGCAATATTATTTTATGGCCTTTCTCCTTTCTCTTTCAAAGATGATGGAACAAAAAATAAATTAAAAAACAAGTTTTTTTGTTTGTATTATCTTTTACCAGATCTGATGTGTTATATTCGCCTACATTAATTTCACATTTCCACAAACTTCAACTTGTTTCCTTTCAAATGGTATCAATAATATGCATATCCTTGCTTCAGGTCCTGAGCTACAGGCAGTTAGATTTGGGTATGTCATTTTCGGTGAAAATTGAAAATAAAGGTCTGATAGAGGAGTAAATAATATTACAAAATCGATTTGGAAGAATGTTTTGTGCCTGTTTGAATAGAAAGTGTACTCTTTTGCTTTAGGGTTGAGAGCTAGCCAGGCATCAATGAGGTTGTAATCAGAGTGTCACGTTCGTTGTATGAATCGGACCAAGGTGCAGCGTGGTATGCGTACATTCTTATTTATTTTAACGAATGAACACTGAACAAACTAACAAAATAACAAAACGAACCCTGAAGCTATATGGGTAGTGCAGACAGGCAACTAAACATAGAACAAGAACACCAAAGGGAAAATGGCTACCTAAATATGATCCCCAATCAGAGACAACGATAAACAGCTGCCTCTGATTGGGAACCATATCAGGCCACCATAGACATACAAATCACCTAGACCTACAAAAACCCTAGACATACAAAAAAAACTAGACAATCCAAAAACTAACATACCCACCCTAGTCACACCCTGACCTAACCAAAATATAAAGAAAACAGAGATATCTCAGGTCAGGGCGTGACACAGAGAGTATACTGTATGTTGTACTGCCTGTGGATTGTAGTTGGTCTTATTAGATTTATCCCGCATGTCCAGAATGGCATTCATGTCTGACCCAATAACAAGTTGGAATTCAGTTAATTCGATCAATATGCTGTTCAGAGAATCAAAAAACGTAGGATCATATGATTCTGGAGCATACAGATTAATAAAGGCAATTTTCTTTCCATTATGGATACAGTTAAGGAAAGTGATTCTGTCTTCTTGGTCTTTAAGGATGATGATTTTGAGTTTGTTATGTATCATTATGATTACACCCTTAGTTTTTTGGGGGCTGACGAAATAGCTTCCAGTTTGTACAAATGTGACTCATTTCAGGAAACTAGACATATGTCGCACATCACTACTTCACAGGAGAGGCATTTGAACGTAAACATCAACAGAAATTTGTTCAGGAATATGTAAACTTTCATGTGCCTTAATATCAAACTTGTATTCCATCCATAAATACGAATAAAATTGTTAAATTCCGAGCCTATTTTTTTTTTTATTGGCCTGAATTTAGCAGGCGCTATCGACAGATCATTTGGAAAAAGTGATGGGCTACTTTCTGCACATTCCACGGTCAGTGTGACCCGGAGTGACTTGACACAACGCTTGCCAAACAAGATGTAGCAACAAACAAAACAGAGTTAAATGGTTCCAGTCTGCTGTGAAGTGTTCATCCATGTATATGGGTAAGAGTTTAGCTACATTTTCAGATAAGTTTCTAATTTTGTCAAAAATGTGTTTTTCTCGCAAGTTAAAGCGTACTGTTAATTAGCTAGCAAACGTTAGCTTGCTGGCTCGCTAGCTAACGTTACGTGTATGATCTGTGTAGTAATATTATTTGAATCAGAAACCCATTTGCATTGCTAGTTAGAGCCTAATGTTAGCAAGCTACTGTAACATTGAACCTAGTTTGTAAGCTTTAGCTACCTGCAGATTCATACTACAGCTATGATAATGTTTGTATTGGTAAAAGTATGAGTTGGGATTATACCGGTTCATTGTTTAGCGAGCTAGCTACCTAGCTAGCTACACGTTTAAACAAAAAGACTCCACTTCGGCTGGATTATTACACGACCCATCACATTAGCCAGGTGTGTCTGGGGGTGATTACGGCCATCGATTGTATTTCATGAACATGTGTACATGTCTAGACAATAGTTTCCCATCCACTCAGCTAGATGTGTGTGTGGGGGGGGTTATAGCATTTCCTTCACATGACCCATCAATTTAGACAAGTGTGTCGGGTAAGCATCATCTAATAGTTATAAAATATTTTTATCTGGACACTTTCTGTTTTTGAAAATACTACTATGCAAGTAACCATTTCAGTGTACCGTTTACACCTTCTGTATCCTGTGCATGTGTCAAATAAACTTAGCCCCACCCATCTCTTTAAGGATTAAGGCTTAAGATGGTGTGAACAACGCTGAATGGGTGTAGACAAAGACAAGCTCTCCAGTAGGTGTGCCAAATCATTCAAGGGCCATTTTCTCAGAAGTGGGGTTGCAATTTGATCAACTTTCAAAGCAGAATTACTTTCCAATTGTTCCGCAACTGCAGTCTCTACTTTTATCCAATGTAAAAAAAACACAATTTCAAATGTTGCTACATAAGACCCGAATCGAGGCGGTCCATCACAAAGGTTCCCTATTCTATGTGTGTACTTCTGGTGCAGGTGTGTTTCTTGGAGCATTGCTACTGTATGTCAATACGGTTTCTAGCTAGAATATCAAGACAGCTGAAACACTTGATAGACATATTAAGGCCTTTCAAATTCCACGAGAGGATAGCTGGAGTTGCCATTGTTTTTCGAAAATGTAATTGTTATCTTTCGTGTTGATAAGCCCATGGATGTAAAATAGTTTTATAGTCCACAGCAACAATTGTCACTGAAGGGACGAGTAGGGAGGATGAAGGATAGTCCATTTTATAAAAACACATGACATCATTTTCTATTAAAGTGACACGGGTCAAATGGTGTGATAATCAAATCAAATCAAATTGTATTGGTCACTTCAACTTATTTAGCCAATGTTATTGTGGGTGTAGCGGATTGCTCGTGTTGATGAGACATGAGAGAAGTGTGTGTGTGTGTGTGTGTGTGTGAGAGTGTGTAGTCACCTCTACTCCCTCTAGACTGTGTGTAGATGGCTCCTGGTGCTGCTCCTCCACCAGAATGAGGACAGAGCCAAGACCTCCCGGGACCACAGCCTGGAACGCACGCACGCACACGCACGCACACACACGCACGCACACACAGACGTACAAAACACACATTAGAGACGCCCTCTCAACACAAACACGTGTCTACATATAAACACATACAGTACATGTATAAACACTCTTAGCACTTCAACGTTGAACTCTTTCTCACCTGTAATTGTTTCAGTGCAGCGAGGCAGAGGGCGGAGGGAGGAGATTGTCGACTGTCCACTATTACTGTTAGGCCTCGCTCTTTAGCGGAAGAGCTGATTGAGGGAGAAAGAGATAGAGGGAGGGGGAGAGGTGAAGGCGGAGTAAAATGAAACATCTAACTTCACGTTTCAGTTTCGGTCAAAAACAACTATAAGAACCACTATATAAAGTGTCATAGTTTGTTAGAGTAGCTCAAATCAAAATCAGGTCAAATAAAATTGTATTTGTCACATGCTTTGTAAACCACAAGTGTAGACCAACAGTGAAATACTTGCTTATGTGCCTTTCCCAATAATGCATAAAACATTTTTTAAATAGAATAAATAAACTGTGGACAGTTTGCCATAGTGACAGAGTATTACCGGGTGATCCTGTGATAACAGGCCAAGACACGGCCCATCTCGTCCGCACGGCAACCGTCCTCTGGGAGGTGCGTTTCAGTGACAACCACAGCCCGTCCCAGCCGGTCCACCGTACCTACAGACAGAGAGAGGGTGGGAGGAGGAGGGGGTAGAGAGAGAGAGAGAGAGAGAGGATGAAAGTGGATAATGGCAAGAGTGTTGAAGGGCGGATAAGTATGAATAAAAGGAAAATAAGGGTAAAGGGATGGAAGGATAGTAAATGAGATGGATATAAAAGATGACCCACCTGTCAACATCAGCTTTCCTGATTGGAGGAGTTCTGTGTCCAATTCCCTTAGGAGAGGAGGGGCTTTAGGTGATAGGCCATTTGATCGGTCAGGAGATGTCTCTGCCGCTACCTCCTCTGTAGAGTGGTTAGATAAGGATGTGCCTGATTGGCTAGTAGTTGTGTCAGGTGAGACTTCTGATTGGACAACCTGGTTTTCTGTTGGTAAAAGCAAGAATAGGCATGATAATAATGTCTTCTAGCCATATTCTTTTCATCCAATTGACATAAAAACTTCTCAAAAAGAAGCTAAAATCTAACCTGTATTGCTTTCCCCAATCTCAGCTTTTTCTTGCCCTTCATTGACTGGTGTGAGCTCTTTATCCGTCCCCTCAGGCTGCTGTGTTGCCTCTGATAGGTTGGTTGTAGTGATTGGCAGGTTGGTTGTCGGGGAGATGGCGGGACCACGCTGAGGTGTTTTACTTGGTGGTTTGGAACCGGCCTGGTCTCGAGTCTTCTGGTTGCCACGACCACCACTTTTAGCCTTCCCCTTTCCCCCTCTCCCTTTCCTCTTCCTCCTGAGAGAGAAGATACAGTGATGTCATACAGGGATGTAATACTGAGTGTGAGGTTAGTTGTTATGGTTGAATCCTACAGATGTAGGATCTTAATTTGATCACCCTGTTGCTGGAGAACTTTCCTGCAATGTAAAACTTGTAGTGTAATTGGTTCTAGGTTCTAAAAAAATATAATCCTATTAATTACAATCCACATAATAATTCACATTAATTTAGTAGTGTACAAATTATTATGATATTATAATTATAAATAATTTGTACACTACTAAATGACAGCAAGAAGCCCAAACAGATATAGTTTTTGATAAAAACATCATCATTTTAAACCTTGATTATATTGGGATACGATCACATACGTTTCTCTATTTATGTGTGGGAATACATGAGAACATATTTCCTAAATTAAAATCACTTGAAGCTGATTTCCTGGTGATTTTACAGTATTTTATGTCCAACAATGAAAATCACCTGCATTAGACCGTAAGTGTACTATATCCGTATGTGAAGGAATTGTACCTGCATACAAAACGATATTACATTCAGTGCTTAATTTGAGCCAGATCCTGCCGGAACAGGAACCGGCACCTCTCAAATTTTCACTGTTTCATTCCGGAACCCATTGGCCAGGATGCGGTACCTCTCGTGGTATGAAAAATTATTTTCTCTGTTTGCAATGTAAAAATTGTAATAAAATAAATCAGAGTTCATTCAAGTTGCCTTCTCTGTAATTCTCCTGCTTACTAAAAAACATGTATTTCCTTACAGAATCATAGCCGCAGGAAAGATGTTGGAGGTTTTGCAGCATCCCTGATACATTTAAATAAATAAAAATACACCAGGAGTGTCACGTTCTGACCTTTATTTCCTTTGTTTTGTCTTTATTTAGTATGGTCAGGGTGTGAGTTGGGGTGGGCAGTCTATGTTTGTATTTCTATGTGTTCCTATTTCTGTGTTTGGCCTGATATGGTTCTCAATCAGAGGCAGGTGTTTTGTGTTGTCTCTGATTGGGAACCATATTTAGGTAGCCTGTTTTGTGTTGGGTTTTGGTGGGTGGTTGTCTTCAGTCTTTGTGTGTCTGCACCAGATGGAACTGTTTCGGTTTTCACGTTTTATTGTTTTGTATTTTGGAAGTGTTCAGTTTATTGTCTTTTATTAAACATGATGAACACTAATCACGCTGCGCTTTGGTCCTCTCCTTCTTCCACAGAAGAAAACCGTTACAAGGAGTAGGCCTATAATTTAGCCACAGAGGATCAATAGCATATTTTTTTTTTTATTGCCTATCATTTTTAGATAAAACTATGCTAAATATATTCACGTCACCAAATAAATAATTAAAACACACTGTTTTGCAATGAAGGTCTACAGTAGCCTCAACAGCACTCTCTGGGGTAGCACCATGGTGTAGCCAGAGGACAGCTAGTTTCCGTCCTCCTCTGGGTACATTGACTTCAATACAAAACCTAGGAGGCTCATTGTTCTCGTCCCCTTACATAGACTTACACAGTAATTATGACAACTTCCTGAGGATGTCCTCAAACCTATCAGAGCTCTTGCAGCATTAACTGACATGTTGTCCACAAAATCAAAGGATAAAATAATAAATCTAGTACTGAAAGCATTAGCTACAGCTAGATATCACTGCATCGGATAACAAGTGGTGAGTAGTTGACTTAAAGAGAGAGAAAGACAAAAGTTTAACAGTTTTGAACAAATTCATTTCTTCAAAAATGAAGGAGAAGCAAGAGAGAGAGAGAGAATGCAGCTAGCTAGTTTAGCCTACTCAAACACCCGACACAAACAGAGAATGATGCTATGTTAGCTAGCTGCCTATGGCCAACCAACATTGGAACTCTTCCAAGTCAAGGTAAGTTTTTGGTTTTATTAATTTATTGCCACCGGGGCTCACCGGTGTTACTGCTTGCTGTGCACTGTACTGCATGATTTTAGTGGGGACTAACGGGTTAGCTCTAGGAGCTATGTCGACTATGACGTTAGCTAATATGGTGACAACAAAGTACAGTTGAAGTCGGAAGTTTACATACACTGAGGTTGGAGTCATTAAAACTCGTTTTTCAACCACTCCACAAATTTCTTGTTAACAAACTATAGTTTTGGCATGTCGGTTAGGACATCTACTTTGTGCATGACACAAATCATTTTTCCAACAATTGTTTACAGACAAATTATTTGTCACGACTTCCGAAGTCTGCCCTTCTCCTTGTTCGGGTGGTGTTCGGCGGTCGACGTCACCGGCTTTCTAGTCACCATCGATCCATTTTTCAGTTTTGTCTGTATTATACACACCTGGTTTCAATTCCCCCATCATGTTCCCTATTTAACCCTCTGGCTTTCATTTCTGTTTTGTCCGTGATTGTTTGTGCGTTAGTGGTTGTGATGATTACGTGTGTGTTTGTGATTATTTCCATTTGTGGAACTTTTGCCTATATTTTGAGTAAAACACTGTGGTTTCGCTCAACACCTGTGTCCTTCGCTTGACTCCGATACTTCTCCGCACACAATCCTGACAGAATCACGGACCTTCTTCAAATGGAGTCAGCAGGCGCAGCCAGCCCTTCTCTCCCAGTAGGAGAGCAGTTTCAACAGCACGCGACCATGTTGCATAGTTTAGGGACAGCCATGGATCGCGTGCTGCAAACAATGGACAGATGGGAGAGAGGAGGTCTCCCAGTATATCATACCCCAGCACCTCCACCCGCACCTCTACCTACACCACCGTCCATCCCTCCATCGTACGAACCCAGTGGGATTCGGCTCTCGCTCCCAGGAGCGTATGACGGAACAGCAGCCGGGTGCCAGGGGTTCCTCCTACAGCTGGAGCTCTACCTGGCATCTGTTCATCCGTCCCCTTCGGGACACGAGAAGGTGGGCGCCCTCATCTCCTGTCTGACTGGTAAAGCCCTGGAGTGTGCCAACGCCATCTGGGGAAGAGAAGGTTCTACCCGGGATAACTATGATGACTTCTCTCGCCGCTTCCGGGCAGTCTTTGATCATCCACCTGAAGGGAGAGCGGCGGGAGAGCGATTGTTCCATCTAAGACAGGGGATGAGGAGCGCTCAAGAATTCGCCCTGGACTTCCGTACTCTGGCCGCTGGTGCGGGATGGAATGAGCGGGCCCTGATCGATCATTACAGGTGTAGTCTACGAGAGGACGTTCGTAGGGAGCTAGCCTGCAGGGACACCACTCTCAACCTGGACCAGCTGGTGGATTTATCTATCCGGCTGGATAACCTGTTGGCCTCCCGCGGGCGTCTAGATCGGGGTCCGCCCATTCCATTACCCAGCTCCTTGGATCCAACCCCTATGGAGTTGGGAGGGGCTGATAGGAGGGAGACCGGAGGGGGAACCACTCCATGTACCAACTGTGGACGCAGAGGGCACACTGCTGTCCGGTGCTGGGGTGTTTCTCCTGGAAGTCGAGGTAGCAGGCGGAGCACTGGTGGGTCGTCTCAGGTGAGTAGGCACAGAACTCACCCAGAGCCTTCTGTTGCACTCATGTGGTTACCTATAGAATTTCCTGAGTTTTCCCCGCATCCCTAGCATAAGGCGCTAGTAGATTCAGGCGCAGCTGGGAACTTTATTGACCGCTCTTTGGCTCATAGCTTAGGGATCCCTATTATTCCTGTTGATGTTCCCTTCCCTGTACATGCCTTAGATAGTCGTCCTTTGGGGTCGGGGCTGGTTGGGGAGGTCACAGCGCCCATCGCTATGAGAACGCAGGGGGATCACGAGGAGAGAATTAGTCTCTTCCTGATCGACTCTCCTGCGTTTCCTGTTGTGTTGGGTCTTCCCTGGTTGGCCTCTCATGATCCGATTATTTCGTGGCAACAGAGGGCTCTCAAGGGATGGTCCTGTCAGTGTTCAGGGAGGTGTGTAGGTGTTTCCTTAGGTGCCACTACGGTGGAAAGTCCAAACCAGGTTTCCACCATGCACATTCCTCCCGAATATGCCGATTTGGCACTCGCCTTCTGTAAGAAGAAGGCGACTCAATTACCACCCCATCGACCGGGGGATTGTGCGATAGATCTCTTGGTAGACGCTACACTTCCCAGGAGTCACGTGTATCCTCTGTCACAGGAGGAGACGGTGGCTATGGAGACATATGTCACCGAATCTCTGGGACAGGGATACATTCGGCCTTCCATCTCACCTGTCTCCTCGAGTTTCTTTTTTGTGAAGAAGAAGGATGGAGGTTTGCGCCCGTGTATTGATTATCGCGGATTAAATAAGATCACGGTAAAATACAGTTACCCGCTACCACTTATAGCCAGTATGACCGAGTCATTACACGGGGCGCGCTTCTTCACAAAATTGGACCTCAGGAGCGCTTACAACCTGGTGCGTATCAAGGGGGGAGATGAGTGGAAGACAGCATTTAACACCACTTCTGGGCATTATAAGTACCTCGTCATGCCGTACGGGTTAATGAATGCTCCATCAGTCTTCCAATCCTTTGTGGATGAGATCTTCAGGGACCTGCACGGGCAGGGTGTAGTGGTGTATATAGATGACATTCTAATATACTCCGCTACACGCGCCGAGCATGTGTCCCTAGTGCGCAGGGTGCTTGGTCGACTGTTGGAGCATGACCTGTACGTCAAGGCAGAGAAATGTCTGTTCTTCCAACAGTCCATCTCCTTCCTAGGGTACCGCTTTTCAGCGTCAGGGGTAGAGATGGAGAATGACCGCATTTCAGCCGTGCGTAATTGGCCGACTCCAACCACGGTAAAGGAAGTGCAGCGGTTTTTAGGGTTTGCCAACTACTACCGGAGATTTATCCAGGGTTTTGGTCAGGTAGCAGCTCCCATTACCTCACTGCTGAAGGGAGGACCGGTGCGACTGCAGTGGACAGCTGGGGCGGACAGGGCGTTTGGTCACCTGAAGGCTCTGTTTACCTCAGCTCCCGTGCTGGCTCATCCTGATCCTTCCTTAGCATTCATAGTTGAGGTGGACGTGTCCGAGGCAGGGATAGGGGCTGTGCTGTCTCAGCGCTCGGGTACGCCACTAAAGCTCCGCCCCTGTGCATTCTTTTCGAAGAAGCTCAGCCCGGCGGAGCGAAACTATGATGTGGGGGACCGGGAGTTGCTGGCTGTTGTCATGGCTCTGAAAGCGTGGAGACATTGGCTTGAGGGGGCTAGACACCCTTTTCTCATTTGGACTGACCACCGCAATCTGGAGTACATCCGGGCGGCGAGGAGAATGAACCCTCACCAGGCAAGGTGGGCCATGTTTTTCACCCGTTTTGATTTCACCCTTTCCTACAAACCAGGTTCCCAGAACGTTAAGCCAGACGCACTGTCCCGGCTGTATGATACAGAGGAGAGGTCCTCAGATCCCACTCCCATAATTCCAGCCTCTCGCCTGGTGGCACCGGTGGTATGGGAGGTGGACGCGGACATCGAACGGGCGTCACGTTCAGAGCCCATTCCAACTGACTGTCCAGCTGGGCGTATGTACGTTCCGTTTGATGTCCGCGATCGTTTGATCTGTTGGGCTCATACGTCACCCTCCTCTGGTCATCCTGGTATCGGTCGGACGGTGCGCTGCCTTGCTGGGAAGTACTGGTGGCCCACTTTAGCTAAGGACGTGCGGGTTTATGTTTCCTCCTGTTCGGTATGTGCACAGTGCAAGGCACCTAGACATCTGCCCAGAGGGAAATTACAACCCCTTCCCGTTCCACAGCGACCGTGGTCACACCTATCGGTCGATTTTGTGACGGATCTTCCCCCGTCGCAGGGTAACACCACGATCCTGGTCGTTGTGGATCGGTTTTCTAAGTCCTGCCGTCTCCTTCCTTTGCCCGGTCTCCCTACGGCTCTACAAACTGCGGAGGCTCTGTTCACCCACGTATTCCGGCACTACGGGGTGCCTGAGGATATAGTTTCTGATCGGGGTCCCCAATTTACGTCTAGAGTCTGGAGGGCGTTTATGGAACGCCTGGGGATCTCGGTCAGCCTTACCTCAGGTTTCCACCCCGAGAGCAACGGGCAGGTGGAAAGAGTCAACCAGGATGTGGGTAGGTTTCTGAGGTCCTATTGCCAGGACCGGCCGGGGGAGTGGGCAGCTTACATCCCTCCCTCCGCCACTCCTCTACCAACCTATCACCGTTTCAGTGTGTGCTAGGTTACCAGCCGGTCCTGGCACCATGGCATCAGAGCCAGATTGAGGCTCCTGCGGTGGATGAATGGTTTCGGCACTCAGAGGAGACTTGGAACGCTGCCCATGTGCGGTTACAACGGGCCATCAGGAGACAAAAGGCGAGTGCCGACCGCCACCGCAGTGAGGCCCCGGGGATCGGGTCTGGCTCTCGACCCGAAACCTACCCCTTCACCTGCCCTGCCGGAAGCTGGGTCCGCGGTTTGTGGGGCCATTTAAAGTCCTGAGGAGACTGAACGAGGTTTGTTATAGGTTACAACTCCCCCCTGATTACCGTATTAATCCCTCGTTCCATGTGTCTCTCCTCAGGCCGGTGGTGGCTGGTCCGCTCCAGCAGTCTGAGGTGCGGGAGGTCCCTCCGCCCCCTCTTGACATCGAAGGGGTCCCGGCGTATATCGTAAGGGCCATCATGGATTCTAGACGTCGGGCGAGGGGCCTTCAGTACCTCGTGGAGTGGGAGGGGTACGGTCCGGAGGAGAGATGCTGGGTACCGGTGGAGGACATTCTAGATCCGTCCATGTTACAAGAGTTTCACCGTCTCCACCCGGATCGCCCTGCACCTCGCCCTCCGGGTCGTCCCCGAGGCCGGTGTCGTCGCGCTGCTGGAGCCGCGCGTCAGGGGAGGGGTACTGTCACGACTTCCGCCGAAGTCGGCCCTTCTCCTTGTTCGGGTGGTGTTCGGCGGTCGACGTCACCGGCTTTCTAGTCACCATCAATCCATTTTTCAGTTTCGTTTTGTTTTGTCTGTATTATACACACCTGGTTTCAATTCCCCCATCATGTTCCCTATTTAACCCTCTGGCTTTCATTTCTGTTTTGTCCGTGATTGTTTGTGCGTTAGTGGTTGTGATGATTACGTGTGTGTTTGTGATTATTTCCATTTGTGGAACTTTTGCCTATATTTTGAGTAAAACACTGTGGTTTCGCTCAACACCTGTGTCCTGCGCTTGACTCCGATACTTCTCCGCACACAATCCTGACATTATTTCACTTATAATTTACTGTATCACAATTCCAGTGGGTCAGAAGTTTACATACACTAAGTTGACTGTGCCGTTAAACAACTTGGAAAATTCCAGAAAATGATGTCATGGCTTTAGAAGCTTCTAATAGGCTAATTTACATAATTTGAGTCAATTGGAGGTGTACCTGTGGATGTACTTCAAGACCTACCTTCAAACTCAGTGCCTCTTTGCTTGACATCATGGGAAAATCAAAAGAAATCAGCGAAGACCTCAGGAAAAAAAGTGTAGACCTCCACAAGTCTGGTTCACCCTTGGGAGCAATTTCCAAACGCCTGAAGGTACCACATTCATCTGTACAAACAATAGTACGCAAGTATAAACACCATGGGACCACGCAGCCGTATACCGCTCAGGAAGGAGACGCGTTCTGTCTCCTAGAGATGAACGTACTTTGGTGCGAAAAGTGCAATCAATCCCAGAACAACAGCAAAGGACCTTGTGAAGATGCTGGAGGAAACAGGTACAAAAGTATCTATATCCACAGTAAAACAAGTCCTATATCGACATAACCTGAAAGACCGCTCAGCAAGGAAGAAGCCACTGCTCTAAAACCGCCATAAAAAAGCCAGACTACAGTTTGCAACTGCACATGGGGACAAAGATCATACTTCTTGGAGAAATGTCCTCTGGTCTGATGAAACAAAAATAGAACTGTTTGGCCAGAATGACCATCGTTATGTTTGGAGGAAAAAGGGGGAGGCTTGCAAGCCGAAGAACACCATCCAAACCGTGAAGCACGGGGGTGGCAGCATCATGTTGTGGGGGTGCTTTGCTGCAGGAGGGACTGGTGCACTTCACAAAATAGATGGCATCATGAGGAACGAAAATGATGTGGATAAATTGAAGCAACATCTCAAGACATCAGTCAGGAAGTTAAAGCTTGGTCGCAAATGGGTCTTCCAAATGGACAATGACCCCAAGCATACTTCCAAAGTTGTGTCAAAATGGCTTAATTAAGGACAACAAAGTCAAGGTATTGGAGTGGCCATCACAAAGCCCTGACCTAAATCCTATAGAAAATGTGTGGGCAGAACTGAAAAAGCATGTGCGAGCAAGGAGGCCTACAAAGCTGACTCAGTTACACCAGCTCTGTCAGGAGGAATGGGCCAAAATTCACCCAACTTATTGTGGGAAACTTGTGGAAGGCTACCCGAAACGTTTGACCAAAGTTAAACAATTTAAAGGCAATGCTACCAAATACTAATTGATTGTATGTAAACTTCTGACCCACTGGGAATGTGATGAAAGAAATAAAAGCTGAAATAAACAATTCTTTCTACTATTTTTCTGACATTTCACATTCTTAAAATACAGTGGTGATCCTAACTGACCTAAAACAGGGGATTTTTACGAGGATTAAATGTCAGGAATTGTGAAAAACTGAGTTTAAATGTATTTGGCTAAGGTGTATGTAAACTTCTGACTTCAATTGTAGGCTGTGTGTAGCGGATTGGCGGTTATGATACGAAACTTGGAAAAGTTTTTCGCCTGGTCACAGACAGTTGTTGTGACAGCACTGAAGTCCACAAGTGAAGGGAAAAGGTGAGAGGAGGAGAGTGCGTAGATGCGAGAAGGAATTATACAACAAGCAAAGTGATCATGATGTTTGTATGTGGCTGCTATGAAAGGGAACTGTGTATTCATTCCGCTGACTCTGTTGAAAAATGTTTCTCAAATGGAAGCAAACTGAATGAAACGGGATAAACATACCTGAATTTGTCCAATAGAAACTCTGGACTGGACTAATGATTACGCTCTAGATCAGCTAGATGCAGGCAAGAGTGTGCAAGACAGTATCTGTCACCTTGATTACTCACATTTTTCTTTCGACCTATGTTGTAAACTTTCATTCTCAAGCTAGGTTGTAGCAACATCATGATGGGCATAGGAAATGTAGTAGGCTAAACTGGGAGAATGGAATATGAATGACAGTCATCCAATATGCTGTAATAGAAATAGGGCCATGCACATTAAAACTGATGGCCACTGTTCTGTAGGGTACCAAATATGTTATTCATTTCCAAATAGACCTATTGAGCGAACAGCATTGTTTTACAAAGTAAAACACGCAGGTGAGTGAGCTGCGTATCAGTGGGTGAGTCAGTGAAACTGGAAAACCTTATTAGGACTATCATTTCCTCGTCATATTGTACAATATGTTAATCCACACACCTAGGCCTAGACTATTGAATGGTTTGAAGACAAGGTCGTTTTTAAACGATCTCAGATTCTCAGTTTGTCAGTGTCAAAGTAGCCTGTCATTTTGATCGTTTGCGAGGTATTAAAAAAGATTTGGATAATGTCGCCAGTCATCTAAAATGGGCCACATTTTCCCACGTTTGCAACTTCTGCAAGCGCCTCTACTGCTCTCTGCCAGCACGCAAAAGCAATGATAATGCATGCAATGCTTTATTATTGCATTATTATAAAGATTATCTTTTTTTCAAGTGTTACGGTATCTCAGAGCACCCCAGGTCACCCCCCCCCTCGGCTCACTTTTTGTTCCGACTTCTCCCAATTTACAAACTAAGCATCTTTATAAGAAGTTATGAAGTTACCTGGGTGCCCTGAATCCTCCCGTTTTTACTTCCTTTCCTCTAGGACACACTCCTATCTCCCCCGTCTTTCCTTCATCCCTCTCTTCTGATGTTGTTGCTCCCTTTGGGTCAGCGTCAGTACCGGGCCGAGAGAGAGAACGTTCCGTCTCTCTGTGTTCTGTCGAGTCTGCTGTTTTGTCTGGTACACAAGAGTCACTAGTGGAATGTCTTCCTTTCTGGGTTTCAGATCCATCTGCCAATGGGCTGTCCACATTCTCCCCATTTCCTGGAATATCAATCAATGTCCTCGCCGCATTCTCCCCACTTCCTCGTGTGTCTGTAGTGGGCATAGTGTCTCTGTCTCCACTCAGTGGCTTATCAACATCCTCAAACACAGATTCAGAGCGAGAGCTTTGATCCGATTGGCCCTCTACAACGTGCGCTGCTTTGGGATTTGCTGTCTCGGTCGCTACCAAACTGTTACTTCCTTGGCTGCCCCTGCATGGTTGTGTAACGTTACACCCACTGCCCTCCCTCTCCCTGCCCACCCCGGGCCTCCTCTCCTTGGACGGACCATCAAAATACAGCCCCTGGCTTCCTAGGCCTTCTGGGTCTTTTCCGAGGGCCTGTTTCTCCCCTTCGTCAGAGTTCTGAAGCGAGGAGGGGTACGACTCAGACCGTCTCGCTCGGCCTAGATCGATGACTCTAGGCAGGGGGCGGGGGGGTAACCAGTCCCCCCGGGGGGTCACAGAGTCCCTCTTACCCCCCAGGACGCCCCTACTGCCCCCGGCTGCGTCCAGTCTCCCGTACCCCCAGGCCTTCCCTCTGCGGAGCTTGATAGCCTTGCTCCTCCTACACAGCGGCAGGGTCTTGGTCTTACAGATACCATGCATCTCCAGGTACCTCTGCCTGGGGTCCGCGCCGCCGTCCGGACCCCCCCTGGGCTCCAGGAGTTCCACGTAGTCCCCATCACCATCCATTTGGTGATGCCTCGTCGTCCTCCCTAACCCGTCCTCGCTGCACCGTCGGCGGGGTAGAACGGCCTCTGCATCTACACTGTCTGGAGGTAGGTCATCGTCTTCTTCGTCCCAGGAACAGGAGTCTGGTTCTCCAGAGGAGGAGCCCCCCCAGCCACCCAGGCCGAGGCCCACCACCGGGGTGAGGTCGGTGGTGTGGTCGGAGACGGAGGTTGGGTGGTCAGCCATGGTAGTCAGGTCGTCCGATGGGTTATGGATGAACTTGGGGTAGACCACCTCCTCCCACGGTAGGCGGATCACCCCGTCACACGTACTGACCAGACACGTATCTAACCCTCCACCTCCTGAGAAAGAGAGAGAGGGAGGAATGAGAGGAAGGGAGGCGGGAAGGAGAAATAGGGGAAAGATAGGGGAAAGGAGTGAGAGAAAGGGAGCGACGGAGAGAGGGAGGGGGAAGAGAGGGGGAGAGGGAGAGATGGAGAGAGAGGAAAGGGACAGACAGAGAAATGAATGTCACACAACTCTTTTTGCTTATCTCTCCTCCATCTTTCTACACTTAAATCTATTAGTTCTCTCATACACTCTCTTACGTCAACCCCTTTCTCCTTTCCCACACTCCCTTGTTTCCTCCCTCCCTTCCTTCCCTGCATCTCTCACCTTCTCTTTTGTAGCCCCTCTCCTTGTTGACACTGTGCAGCCACTCTGTGGTGAACACCAGGGGGTGCTGTGACTCGGGCACCAGGACCTCCTGGACGTTGCGGCCCCCAGGGGCCAAACACTTGAGGGCCAGGCGGGGGCAGCGTGTGGAGAAGGGAACCACCTGCAAGTAGAAGTCGGTACTGCGCAGCAGCCTCCAGTCCAGAGTAGAGAGCTGGACCACAACCTTCTCTCCGAGGCAGAGGGGCCAACCGGAGTGGAGGAACAGACAGCCCAGATACTGAGACTGGGAGAGAGAGAGGGAGAGGGAGAGAGAGAGAGGGGGGGGGGGGGGGAGAGACAGAGAGAGAGAGCGAGAGAGAGAATGAGTCAGTAACATATTGATGTATAGTCAGAATATCTGGAATGAGAACTTAAACAGGGCAGACACTGACCAGCAACCAAGACCGAGACGGGAACAGAGCAAAACAGAGTCCCAGTCAAACAGGCATGAGAGAGTCAGAGACGAGTCACATCACAGAGATTCCGAGAGAGAGCCAAAGAACTACTATGGAATACCTAAAGAAACCAGTACGGCCTCCCACGAGAGTGTCAATACCCCATAAACTGCACCACAACAGATGTAAATCTATTCTGTACCTACCGACCTTATTCTCTGCTCTTCCTTCCCTTGCTCTGAGTGTGTCATGCTGTGAGCACTAAACTCTGTTAGAATCCCTTGGCTGTTCTCATTCCCCAATTAGCCAATGACATGTGCCCTCTCCCTCCCCCTCTGCTTCGATTCAGCCAACGTTCCCCGACTCACGAGACCATTATCAAATTATATTCCTGGCCCTGCTGCCCCCTCTTTCTGCATCTCTCTCACTCTCACTCTATTTCATACTCTCTCCCGTTCGGTCCTATTCTGTTCATTGACATTGGAAACTCTTATTCTCAACATAGACCACCACATCTCCCCAACCCCCATACATAACATAACTTCTGCATTCCTCTTGTTTTGAGTATCAATCCCTCACTCATGTTTTTCTGTCTCTCTATCTACCCCCCTCACCCACACACACTCTCTCCTCCTCTTTCTCCTTCAATGTACCCCAGTGTTCTGCCCCACTCTCCTTCCCCCCATTTCTCAATCAGTTCTCTCTAGTCGACAACCCACACACACGCTCGTTCGCACACACACACACATGTTCCCACAGTGAAATGACTGCCCCCCTGTCCATTCTCTCCCTCACTCCCCCACACCCTGGGCCGGCACCCAACCCCCATCTCTCTCTTTCTCCTCCTCCTCCCCCTCCCTCTTCTCCTCCCTCTCTTCCAGTGCACAGCAGTCACATATGGAAAGAATTATTACCATGACTCATGCTCCTACTCCCGTCCCAGGCTGCTTCACCGAGCGACAATGAAAACAGAGACCACTTTGAGTGTGTGTGTGAAAATCACAATGTGGGAGAATGTTCCCCAATGTGTGTGTGAAAGAAAGAATGTGTCCAGGTCTGTTTATTTGTGTATTTGTGAGAGAGGGAGTTACGGAGACTAAAGTGGGCGACAATGGGTAGGCGTGCATGTGTGTGTATGTTTACATGGTTACAATTACAGTATATGTTGTTACGTTGTTGGGAGTGGCGCGCGAGCACGCGCTTGTGTGTGTGTGTGTACTCACACAGGCATGCTGCTGTAGTTTGTGAAGAAGATGTTTTGCTGGGATGAAGTAGTCCAGCAGGTACCTCAGACTGTCATGCTGATAAGTCGACTCCAACACAGAGAAAACCTGCACAGATGGGCAAACACACACACACACACACACACACACACACACACACACACACACACACACACACGTAAGCACACATGTATAAGCAAACAATATGTGTGTGTGTGTGTGTGTGTGTGTGTGTGTGTGTGTGTGTGTGTGTGTGTGTGTGTGTGTGTGTGTGTGTGTGTGTGTGTGTGTGTGTGTGTGTGTTTACCTGAGAGAGGAGAGGCGGGGCTGTGCTCTCGAAGGGGGGGTAAAGGGACGAGAGAGCCCCCTGCACACAATCTTCCACTGCCTCTGAGCCCTGAGAGAGAGGGAGGGAGAGAGAGAGAGAGAGAGAGAGAGAGAGAGAGAGAGAGAGAGAGAGAGAGAGAGAGAGAGAGAGAGAGAGAGAGAGAGAGAGAGAGAGAGAGATGTAAAGAGTTAATCCATAACCGGACATTGAAAGGCTGCTGCTATGTCTGTGTTTGTGTTAAACAGCTGGCTTGTCCCACTCGCAAAGGCACACTCACACACACACACACACACACACACACACGCACACGCACACACACAACTTCCTGTTGCATGGTCTGGGGAGTGTCAGACAATTCCTGGAGTTCCAGTGAACGCTAGAGCTGAGCCCAAAATGGCACCCTATTCCCTATATATTCCCTATAGTGTACTATATATTCCCTATAGTGTACTACCTATTCCCTATAGTGTATTACAGTACCAGTCAAAAGTTTGGACACACCTACTCATTCCAGGGTTTTTCTTTATTTTTACTATTTTCTACATTGAAGAATAATAGTGAAGACATCAAAACTATGAAATAACACATATGGAATCATGTAGTAACCAAAAAAGAGTTAAACAAATCAAAATATATTTTATATTTGAGATTCTTCAAAGTAGCCACCCTTTGCCTTGATGACAAGTTTGCACACTCGTGGCATTCTCTCAACCAGCTTCATGAGGTAGTCACCTGGAATGCATTTCAATTAACTGGTGTGCCTTGTTAAAAGTTAGAAGTTCATATTATAGCAAGAGCAGCTAAAATAAGCAAAGAGAAACGACAGTCCATCATTACTTTAAGACATGAAGGTCAGTCAATCAGGAACATTTCAATAACTTTGAAAGTATCTTCAAGTGCAGTATCTTCAAAAACATCAAGCGCTATGATGAATCTGGCTCTCATTCAGACTGCCACAGGAAAGGATGACCCAGAGTTACCTCTGCTGCAGAGGATAAGTTCATTAGAGTTACCGACTCAGAAATTGCAGCCCAAATAAATGCTTCAAAAGAGTTCAAGTAACAGACACATCTCAACGTCAACTGTTCAGAGGAGACTGCGTGAATCAGGTCTTCATGGTCAAACTTCTGCAAAGAAACCACTACTAAAGGACACCGATAATAAGAAGAGACTTGCTTGTGCCAAGAAACACGAGCAATGGACATTAGACCGGTGGAAATCTGTCCTTTGGTCTGATGAGTCCAAATTTGAGATAATTAGTTCCAACCGCCGTGTCTTTGTGAGACGCAGAGTAGGTGAACAGATGATCTCTGCATGTGTGGTTCCCACCGTGAAGTATGGAGGAGGAGGTGTGATGGTGCTTTGCTCGTGACACTGTCTGTGATTTATTTAGAATTCAAGGCACACTTAACCAGCATGGCTACCACAGCATTTTGCAGTGACACGCCATCCCATCTGGATTGCGCTTAGTGGGACCATCATTTGTTTTTCAACAAGACAATGACCCAACACACCTCCAGGCTGTGTAAGGGCTATTTGACCAAGAAGGAGAGTGATGGAGTGCTGCATCAGATAACCTGGCCTCCACAATCACCCGACTTCCACCCAATTAAGATGGGTTGGGATGGGTTGGACCGCAGAGTGAAAGAAAAGCAGCCAACAAGTGCTCAGCATATGTGGGCACTCCTTCACGACTGTTGGAAAAGCATTCCAGGTGAAGCTGGTTGAGAGAATGCCAAGAGTGTGGGGGTGGCTACTTTGAAGAATCTAAAATATGAAATATATTTTGATTTGTTTAACACTTGTTTGGTTACTACATGATTCCATATGTGTTATTTAATAGTTTTGATGTCGTCACTATTATTTTACAATGTAGAAAATAGTACAAATAAAGAAAACCCTTGAATGAGTAGGTGTGTCCAAACTTTTGACTGGTACTGTATATAGTGCACAGATTGGGCTCCCACTCCTATTCGCTAACTCAGTCTTGCTCATTCTCTCTCACACACACACACGCACGCGCACACGCACTTGAACGGGCACATTCACACACTCATCCACGTATACACGCACATGCACACAGAGGCACATGCACACACACACACGATAGGTCTGCCAGAGCGGTGGAGGGTGACAGAGTAGAGAGCTAGCAGCACACTGTTTATTTTTATACAGGACTGTCGGCATGGCAACCCATAACCTTTTTTTCTCTCTTCCTCCCTACCTCCCTCCCTCTCTCCATGTTTCCTCTTGTACCGCTCTCCTTTCATCATTTTCCCTCCTTTCTCCATACTCTCTCAATTCCTCTCTCCTACTTTCTTTCTTTCTCCCTCTCTCATAATATCTCAGTCATCTGACAATAATTATAGTGAGATCCCCCCCTCACAGAAAGCATATTGTGCAGAGCTTCTAAAAAAAATACTGATTTTGATGGGTAAAGAAAGACAGGGGAATAAAGAGAGAAAGAAAGGAGGAATGGTCAAACAAGCGTGCGGAAAAAGAAAAGGACGGCTGGGGAGAGAGGGCCGGGAGGGGGGTTTCTGGGAGAGAGAGAGGGCCGGGAGGGGGGTTTCTGGGAGGGAGAGAGGGCCGGGAGGGGGGTTTCTGGGAGGGAGAGAGGGCCGGGAGGGGGGTTTCTGGGAGAGAGAGAGGGCCGGGAGGGGGGTTTCTGGGAGAGAGAGAGGGCCGGGAGGGGGGTTTCTGGGAGAGAGAGAGGGCCGGGAGGGGGGTTTCTGGGAGAGAGAGAGGGCCGGGAGGGGGGTTTCTGGGAGGGAGAGAGGGCCGGGAGGGGGGTTTCTGGGAGAGAGAGAGGGCCGGGAGGGGGGTTTCTGGGAGAGAGAGAGGGCCGGGAGGGGGGTTTCTGGGAGAGAGAGAGGGCCGGGAGGGGGGTTTCTGGGAGAGAGAGAGGGCCGGGAGGGGGGTTTCTGGGAGAGAGAGAGGGCCGGGAGGGGGGTTTCTGGGAGAGAGAGAGGGCCGGGAGGGGGGTTTCTGGGAGAGAGAGAGGGCCGGGAGGGGGGTTTCTGGGAGGGAGAGAGGGCCGGGAGGGGGGTTTCTGGGAGAGAGAGAGGGCCGGGAGGGGGGTTTCTGGGAGGGAGAGAGGGCCGGGAGGGGGGTTTCTGGGAGGGAGAGAGGGCCGGGAGGGGGGTTTCTGGGAGAGAGAGAGGGCCGGGAGGGGGGTTTCTGGGAGAGAGAGAGGGCCGGGAGGGGGGTTTCTGGGAGGGAGAGAGGGCCGGGAGGGGGGTTTCTGGGAGAGAGAGAGGGCCGGGAGGGGGGTTTCTGGGAGAGAGAGAGGGCCGGGAGGGGGGTTTCTGGTAGAGAGAGAGGGAAAAGATTGGAAAAGGGGGGATGGAGGGAGGGAAGAAAAACAAACTGTGAAAGAATGTGGCCAAAATAATTGGAAGTGGACTAACAGTCAAATGAGAGGCAGAGAGAGAGACAGAGAGGGAGAGAGAGAAAGCGAGAGAGAGAGAGAGAGAGAGGATGAGAACCAGAATGAGAAAGAGAGCTATAGAGAGAGAACAGAGCTAGAGTGCAGAGCTAGGAGTACAAACTGTTTTACACAAAATAACTTTTTCTACACTTGAAATGAATCTAACTAAGAGGTCAGCAGATGTTGTTCAGGGTCAGTGGCATGAATGATTCTACTTAGCCCAGGTCAGGACTTAATAAGATAAACAACCCTAATTAACTATTCAAGCTGCAGACCCAAATTATTTACTCTAGGTGATTCCAACCATTGATTACTGTAACTGGAGTTCATGCATCATCTGTAATATGACCTTGGGGAGTCTATAGGAGTAATTGGTTGAAGATTGATTATATATCAACACTAGTCTGGTCCCAGATCTGTTTGAGCTGTTTTGCATGACATTTGCCATAATATTGCCTTGGCAAGACAGTACAAACAGATCTGGGACCAGGTTAAATCAGTCACTAATCAGTTGTGCTCTGAGTAGAGATAAATGCTGTAAAAGGGTACAGTGTCTACTACCTACTGCTGACTGCTCCTGAGAAGTGCACTTCAAATAAGTGTAAACTCCCAATTCAAATAATGCCAGTCCCAGTTTAGATACGTTACATTCTAGCTACATATTCCAAATATCTGCATACTTACTCCACGCTCTGCATATCTGCATAATATTTGCATACGGGGCGGCAGCGTAGCCTAGTGGTTAGAGCGTTGGACTAGTAACCGAAAGGTTGCAAGATCGAATCCCCGGGCTGACAAGGTACAAATCTGTCGTTCTTCCCCTGAACAAGGCAGTTAACCCACTGTTCCTAGGCCATCATTGAAAATAAGAATGTGTTCTTAACTGACTTGCCTAGTTAAATAAAGGTAAAATAAATAAAAATACTCCACACTATGAAGGGTGGATCACTAAATGAGCAGTAGTATCATACAGTAAGTATTCACCCCCTTGGAATTCTTCACATTTTATTGTGTTACAAAGTAGGATTAAAAGGGATTTAATTGTCATTTTCTATCAACAATCTACACAAAATACTCTGTTATGTCAAAGTGGAAGAACAATTCTAACACTTTTTAAAGATGAATGAAAACACTAATATACCTTGATTAGATAAGTGTTCACCCCCTGAGTCAATGCATGTTAGAAACACCTTTGGCAGCGATTGCAGCTGTGAATCGTCTCTAAAAGCTTTGCCCACCTGGACTGTGAAATATTTCCCCATTATTCTTTTTAAAATTCTTCAAGTTCTGTCAAAGTGTTGGGAAACATGGCTAGACATCTATTTTTATTTCTTGGCATAGATTTTCAAGAACATTTAAGTCAAAACTGTAACTTGGCCACTCAGGAACATTCACTGTCTTCTTGGTAAGCAACTCCAGTGTAGGTTTGGCCTTGTGTTGTAGGTTATTGTCCTACTGAAAGGTGAATTCCTCTCCCAGTGTCTGGTGTAAAGCAAAACTGAAGCAGGTTTTCCTCTAGGATATTGCCTGTGCTTAGCTCCATCCCGTTTAGTTTTATCCGGGAAAAATCCTCAGCATAATTCTCAACTTGACCATGCTTAAAGAGATATTCAATGTCTGATTCATTATTGTTACCCATCTACCGCTTCCCTTCTTTATGAGGCTTACAAAAAAAGCTCCCTGGTCTTTGTAGTTGAAACTGTGCTTGAAATTCAACACTTGACTGAGGGACCTATACAGACGTTGTACGTCTGGGGGACAGAGGAAACGGTAGTCATCAAAAAATCATGTCAACTCCTATTATTTCACACAGAATGAGTCCGTGTAACTTTATTATGCGATTTTTTTTTTTTTAAAGCCAAATTACCTTTCTTCACAAACTCCCTCTAGATGTAACGCTATCCTTCTGCATAGTACCACTGCTCTAAGCCCTAGGCCTCACCATATGTGTCTCATCCAATGTCTTGAGCACTACTATGTATGAAAACGGCCTCATGAAGTTATTATTAACCCTTTGAATATCCTTTCCACAGATCCAATAACAAAACATGTATACTCTGTACAGTTTAATGTTAGTGCTATATGTGTAACGCTTAATGCTATTGCCACGTCCTATTGAAACGTTTCCGGTTACGCTAACCTATTTAGGCCTAGATTTACCTTGGGAAATGTATTCTTTATTGCCATGTGACTTCCTGTAGTAAAATAAAGGGTATACAAAGTACAGCTCTAATGCCCTCATTCCTCTGAAACAGAGTCTCTGCTTGCATCCCAAATGGCAAACTATTATCCATAGAGTGCACTACTTTTGACCAGAGCTCTATGGGTAAATGTCAAATGTAAATGTCAAAAGTAGTACACAATATAGGGTGTTATTTAGGACACCGCCTACTGCTCTGCACTGTACTGTATACCAGAAATAGCAGGCTATACTCTAGTCACATGTTATTGCTGAAGGCTGAAGTTGTGATTTTGTGCAGCGTTAAAATAATCGATGGTTATGTTTCCGCACTATGGCTTATTCAAAAGCACTGCTGCTGGTCCCACCGTAGTGCATGAAACAAAAGGTGATTGGATTAGTAAACTAGATGTACAAACACTATTCGGCTGGACTTCAGAAGGAAATAGTTCCCTCCGAGTGAGGCTTTCCATCTTAACTAAGTGGGTAGATGTGTGATGTGTTTTATCCGGTCTGTGCTTTGTTTCTCCAGGGCAGGTTAGTGCAACTTAGGTAGTACTGTACTGTGTGTGTGTGTGTGTGTGTGTGTGTGTGTGTGTGTGTGTGTGTGTGTGTGTGTGTGTGTGTGTGTGTGTGTGTGTGTGTGTGTGTGTGTGTGTGTGTGTGTGTGTGCGTACAAGGGTGTGATTGTGTGTGTGTGTGTGTGTGTGTGTGTGTGTGTGTCTGTATACATGCATATGTGTGTCCATGTGTGTGTGACTGTGTGCATAATGTGCTGTGAAAAAAGTATTTCCCCTTTCTGTTTTTGTCTATTTTTGCATATCTTTTTACACTGAATGTTTATATATCTCCACCCAAAACCTAATATTAGATAAAGGGAACCTGAGTGATCAAATAACACAACATTTTGATAATTATTTGTATTTTATTAACATTATTCAACACCCAATGCCCCTGTGTGAAAAAGTAATTGCCCCCTTATACTCAATAACTGGTTGTGCCTCCTTTAGCTGCATTGAACGCAACAAAACACTTCCTGTAGTTGTTGATCCTTCACTCACATCGCTGTGGAGGAATGCATGACTCAGGTGTGCTTCAGCTCACGGACGGATGACCTGACATTCTCCTTCAGAATGAACTGATGCAGAGCAGCATTCATGGTTCCCTCAATGATGGCAAGTCGTCCAGGTCCCGAGGCATCAAACCATCACACTACCACCACCATGCTTGACCGTTGGCGTGAGGCTCTTACTGTGGAATGCAGTGTTCGGCTTGCCTCAGAACCTGGACGACTTGCCATCATTGAAGGAACCATGCATTCAGGCAATCCATCCGTGAGCAGAAGCTAAAGCACAGCTGGATCATGCAGCAAGACACTGATCCAAAACACACCAGTAAGTCAAAGGCCAGACCTAAACCCGGTTGAAATGTCATGGCAGGACCTGAAATGAGCAGTTCACGCTCAAAAACCCTCGAATCTCGCTAAAGCAGTCCTGCGTGGATGAGTGGGCAAAAAATCCTCCACAGAGATGTGAGAGACTGATCAACAACTACGGGAAGTGTTTGGTTGCAGCCATTGCAGCTAGAGTTGTCACTCTAGTTATTGAGTGTAAGGGGGCAATTACTTTGGTTATAACTTTGTTTATAACATAATTTAAATAATTATCAAAATGTTGTGTTATTTTTCACTCAGGTTCCCTTTATCTTATATTAGGTTTTGGTAGAAGATCTAAAAACATTCCGTGTCCAAAATATGCAAAAATAAAAGAAAGTCCAAAAGGGGGCAAATATTTTTTCACAGCACTGTGCATACGTGTGTCCATATGTGTTTGTGTGTACTCTGTAGTGATTATTCTGGAGGCCTCTGCATGGTCAGGGCACGGGTATGTCATTCTTCCGTCAGACTTCCTGTCTTTCTCTCCTGCATGCAGCACACAGCCCTGGAACGGAAGACAGGCTAGAGGAGCCCTCCAAACAGATGCTTGGCAGAGAAAGAGAAACGGGAGAGAGGGGGAGATAAAAGAGTGCAGAGGAAAAGTCAGAGGTGGAGAGACGAAGCGAGAGAGTGGGAGAGAGGGGGTTAAGGGAGAGAGAGAGAGAGAGAGAGAGAGAGAGGGGGGGGGGGATTAAAGAGTGCAGGAGTAAAGGCATAGGTGGAGAGAGAAAGAGTACGAGAGTGTAAAAAAGGGTTAAGAGAGAGAACAAGAAAGAGAGATAGATGGGGGGCTAAGAGAGAGAGAAGGAGGCTAAACTACTTGGAGAGATCGATGGGAAACAATAGTGATATAAACCAGATGTAGAAAGCGAGAGGGATGAAGCGAGGGAGATAGAAAGGGAGGGAGTGAGAGTGAGATGGTAGGCAGACTATAAGATACTGATTTCCTCTTCTGAATCCCCCTAAATAACAAAAACCATGAGGAGGAAACCCACTGGGCACACCACGTAATTTCAACGTGGAAATCTGGGTAATATTTTGTTGAGACATTTACAAACGAGATTACAACCTTTATTCACCCACTCAAAAAGACAGCAAGAAGTTTGTAGAATCCTCAATGTTTTATCACTATCCTTTCAACCATTTGAAAGCACAGCCAAATTCCAATGAAAAAACTATGTCAGATATTTTGTTTTAATACCACAACTTAATGTGTTATCACTGTGCTTCATCTAATAGCACAACCAAATGACCTGGATTGCAGTTGATGACATTAAAAGCACACAGTGCAAGTGATTAATGCAGTTCCGAGATTCTGCACAGATTATTGTGGCAACTATGACGATCTCCACAAACCTGCGACATTTGCATGCCATCTTGAACAGGAGACGCTTTCTATGATTACATAAGAAGACATTTATAGTTACAGTAGCCTCAGAATGTGGCCATGGATGCGTTACTCCTTTTAAGGTTGAATAAATACTGTTACGTAGTTTGTAAGATAGCCTTAACTTTAGGCTATTTACTTACTGTATTACAAAAGTCATATTGAATATCGACATTTACAGGATATCTCATGTGTGGGTAGTTTCATCTGAGCCACTGGCTTAATCCTATTCTTTAACTTTTATTTGGGGTTTAGTTGGAGATGTTAATCAAAACATATAATTTGTTAATTTGTTAATAGTTAATAGGCTATTTACTGCGTTGCAAAAGTGCTATTGAATTGTGTTTGGTTGTCAATGTAACTAAATATCAACGTTTGAAGGAGATGTATCTTTCGTGCCACTGACTGAGTCTGGCTTTAATTCCACTTTGTCTACAAGTTAATAATTGATATGTTGGATTCACGTCTCCATTAGAGGTCGACCGATATGAATTTTCAACGCCGATACCGATACCGATTATTGGATGACCATAAAAGCCGATACTGATTAATCGGCCGATTTTTAAAGACAATTACAACAATACTGAATAAACACTTATTTTAACTTAATATAATACAAAATTCAAAAGGCACTCGCACATCTGAGCAATCTTATTTGCAGGTGCATGGCAACAATTGAGCAAGATGAAGGAAAAAGGAAACCGCACACTGCTCTTGATAGTATCACCGATATTTAATAAGCTTACGTATCGGCCTCACGGCCTTCGTCAGAGCTTTTAATATTCGTCAGAACTTAATATAATACATAAATAAAATTAATTTAGCCTCAAATAAATAATGAAACATGTTCAATTTGGTTTAAATAATGCAAAAACAAAGTGTTGGAGAAGAAAGTAAAAGTGCAATATGTGCCATGTAAGAAAGCTAACGTTTAAGTTCCTTGCTCAGAACATGAAAAAATATGAAAGCTGGTGGTTCATTTTAACATGAGTCTTCAATATTCCCAGGTAAGAAGATTTAGGTTGTAGTTATTATAGGAATTATAGGACTATTTCTCTCTATACCATTTGTATTTCATTAACCTTTGACTATTGGATGTTCTTATAGGCACTTTAATATTGCCAGTGTACCTGGGCGCTCCTACCTGGGCTCGAACCAGGAACACAACGACAACAGTCCCCCTCGAAGCAGCGTTACCCATCGCTCCACAAAAGCCGCGTTCCTTGCAGAACAAGGGGAACAACCACTCCAAGTCTCAGAGCGAGTGACGTTTGAAACGCTATTAGCGCGCACGCCGCTAACTAGCTAGCCATTTCACATCGGTTACACCAGCTGAATCTCAGGAGTTGATAGGCTTGAAGTCATAAACCGCGGAGCTGCTGGCAAAACGCACGAAAGTGCTGTTTGAATGAATGCTTACGAGACTGCTGGTGCCTACCATCGCTCAGTCAGACTGCTCTATCAAATCATAGACTTAATTATAACATAATAACACACAGAAATACGAGGCTTAGGTCATTAATATGGTCGAATCCGGAAACTATCATCTCGAAAACAAGATGTTTATTCTTTCAGTGAAATACGGAACCGTTCCGTATTTTATCTAACGGGTGGCATCCCTAAGTCTAAATATTCCTGTTACATTGCACAACCTTCAATGTTATGTCATAATTACGTAAAATTCTGGCAAATTAGGCGGCCCAAACTGTTGCATATACACTGACTCTGCGTGCAATGAACGCAAGAGAAGTGACACAATTTCACCTGGTTAATATTGCCTGCTAACCTGGATTTCTTTTAGCTAAATATGCAGGTTTAAAAATATATACTTCTGTGTATTGATTTTAAGAAAGGCATTGATGTTTATGGTTAGGTACACATTGGAGCAACGATACGCACCGCATCGATTATATGCAACGCAGGACACGCTAGATAAACTAGTAATATCATCAACCATGTGTAGTTAACTAGTGATTATGATTGATTGATTGATTGTTTTTTATAAGATAAGTTTAATGCTAGCTAGCAACTTACCTTAGGTTACTGCATTCGCGTAACAGGCAGGCTCCTCGTGGAGTGCAATGTAATCAGATGGTTAGAGCGTTGGACTAGTTAACTGTAAGGTTGCAAGATTGAATCCCCCGAGCTGACAAGGTAAAAATCTGTCGTTCTGCCCCTGAACGAGGCAGTTAACCCACCGTTCCTAGGCCGTCATTGAAAATAAGAATGTGTTCTTAACTGACTTGCCTAGTTAAATAAAGATTAAATAAAGGTGTAAAAATATATATATATATATATAAAAAATATCATCCAAATCGGTGTCCAAAAATACAAATTTCCGATTGTTATGAAAACTTGAAATCGGCCCTAATTAATCGGCCATTTGGATTAATCGGTCGACCTCTAGTCTCCATCATTCTCATTCTGTCACCTCTCCTCCTCATCCCTGTCTTTGCCTCATCTCAGCCTTTCATCACAGTTTGTCTTGTGATTTTCCCCTTGCCCTGATTGGTCACGCTGGCATGTCCCCTAAGTGTTTCAAAATAACTAGAGACAAGGCTATTGAATGCTGTCTGGCACTGAGAATTACTCTCAGTGTGTGTGTGTGTGGTTGTGAGTGTGCGTGTGTGTGTGTGTACGCTTGCGCCAGTTGCGTGTGTGTGTGTGTGTGTGTGTGTGTGTGTGTGTGTGTGTGTGTGTGTGTGTGTGTGTGTGTGTGTGTGTGTGTGTGTGTGTGTGTGTGTGTGTGTGTGTGTGTGTGTGTTTGTATGCTTGCATCAGTGTCACGTTTGCATGTAATATTACATGCGATTTTGCATGTGCGCATGTGTGTGAGAGGGAAAGAAAGAAAGAGAAAGAGAGAAAGAAGAATGACAGAAAAAAGAGAGAAATAGATCAAGTTGAGGTTTAGTGGCGCAAGTGGTGTTTCCATCCCCCTCTCCATCTCTCCTCCAAACTCTGCCTCTTCATAAACAGAGAAATAAAATCCCTCTACTCATGTTCTCACTCCCCTGCATTCCCTCCATCCCTTGTTCGTTCTTTCTCACTCCCTCTCTTTCTTTATTTCAGGTCCAATGTGGAAAATGCGTCATCACCCAAACCACTGTCGCTACTCTCCAAGTTCTCCTAAAAGTCCCCACCCCCTTCCCCTCTCTCTTTCTCCCTCTCTCACTCGCTCGCTCTGTCTGTCTCTGTCTCACAGTTGCCATGCGGCTCCACCCAGTCCACAGCAGGAGAAACCGTAAAAGAGCTAATTCTGTCCATCTCTCTCTCTCTCTCTCCCTCTCTGTTTCTCTCTCTGTGAGCCTGTTTATCTCTCTCTGTGTCTGTCTGTCTCCACTCCACCCCCCCCCCCCCTCTCTCTGTCTCGCCCTGTCTCAGTCAGTCTGTCAAAAATAGTGGTAACAACTGAAGTCTGGGTGTCAATGAAGAACAGTGGTGGTATTGTTATACAGAGAGGTCTCGGTGACTGTTCCATTGCTCACTCCTTCTCAATGATCCAGTCTCAAAATAGACATAATGATGAAAACATGGAGAAGACTATTTCCGACCATCACCATTTAGCCCCGATATGTAGCATGCAGCTTTAACTTCATGTCAATGCATATGTAATAGCCTACACACTGAGATAAAAACCAACATTTAAATTCCTAAACCTAAATATTGCATCTATGCTGAACATCGACAGGCTATTCAAAGAGGGCGCATTAAATTCAATGTGATAGGCTAGTTTACTGTTAGGGAATGTCCATGTTTGTTTAAGGGGGAAACGAGCACATATCTGCAAAGAGAGGCGGTAAGTTAAAGCTAAACTCTTTATTGCAATGTCTAAACGACATAGTGGCCTATAAGCTAGCCTGCAACGTTCAATTAATAACAAAGTCGTGATTATACTGATAGATAGGCTATGTCTAGGACAATAGCAAGAATAACCTATAGCCTGCTCTATAGTCTATAGGCCTAAAACATCAAATAATATATGCTTTAACTTGCTTTATCATTTCGTTAAAACGGCATTATTTTCCATTATAGTTGTTTCAGGTATAGAAGCAGGCCAGGCAGGAAACTATGGCCGCCTGTTTCTACATACCTAGGCTAGAGTCTGCAGAACAGAAGGGACTTACCATGATATGACTCCGGCTGGGCTGCCTACATTGTCGTCTGTGACTTTCCTGGACCCGCTTCCTCCAACCACCCACTGCTATAGAGACTATATAAATGTCTCCACGCAAGAATATTCCCCTATTCCAATGGTCCGTTAAATCCGTTGTAGTCCCGCAACGTGGTCGGGTAGTGTGTTGTCGGTTGTGACTGAGAACTTTTGTTTCACAGACAACATGCAAGAGAAAACAGTATGATTGGCGTCGCACGGTCTTCCCGGTCAATCTCCGCCTCTGCCGTTATTTCCGATTCTGCAAGGCAAGCGTGTACAAATAGTTTTTTTCCCTCCCTGTCTCCTAATGTTGATCCCACACCCCTCCCTCTCCTCCCTCTCTCCGTGCGCCTCACACAGTTAACAAGAGAGCTACAGTCTGACTTTCAACCGCCGGGGCTCCACTCAAACTTTCCATTTTTTCCTCCAGCGTTAAAGAAATGAATAAACAATAAAACGTTGTCACTCCACCCACATGTAATTACATTATATTTATTGATGCTAATTTTATATTTGATATTTGCTCGTTAAATTAACCTACATTTTCTTGGTTTATAGGCATAGGCATTACACGCACACTTTGAAACTTTATCATAAACATTCATTCAAAGTTCTCGTAGATGGTAATGGTTCCAAACTTTAAGACCATGCAGGTAGGATATTTTGTATTTATTTCACAGATAATCATGTTGTCCTTACATACAGGGATTGTACCTCTTATTCCTTATACAAAATGATGTTTAATATCTATAATAGATTATATACTTACACTGTAGACCTAGTGTAAAATAGCGAACCATATTGGCCAGGTAATGACCGATTACGCGAGATTTTAGTTAACCGAGTTTAATAGCCAAGCAGCAGAGCAACCAAAAATGTATTCTAGTGCTGAATGGGTTATTAATCGCTGTCAAAGGTGCTTCAACAAAGTACTGTAAGGGTCTGAATACTGAAGTAAATATGATATTTCAGTTTTTTTATTTAATATATATTAAAAAAAATAAATGCTTTGTCATTATGGGGTAATTATGGGGTAATGTGTGTAGATTGATGAGGGGGGAAAAAATGTCCTTGATGAAAACCTGCTCCAGAGCACTCAGGACCTCAGACTGGGGTGAAGGTTCAACTTCCAACAGGACAACGACCCTAACACACAGCCAAGACAACGCAGGAGCGGCTTCGGGACAAGTCTCTGAATGTCCTTGAGTGGCACAGCCAGAGCCCGGACTTGAACCCGATTGATCATCTCTGGAGAGACCTGAAAATAGCTGTACAGCAACGCTCCCCATCCAACCCGACAGAGCTTGAGAGGATCTGCAGAGAAGAACGGTAGAAAATCCCCATATACAGGTGTGCCAAGCTTGTAGTGTCATACCCAAGAAGACTCAAGGCAATAATTGCTGTCAAATGTGTTTCAACAAAGTACTGAGTAAAGGGTCTGAATACTTATGTAAATATGAGATTTCCGTTTTTTATTTAATATATATTTTTTAATTCTAAATAGCAGTTTTTGCTTTGTCATTATGGGGTAATGTGTGTAGATTGATGAGGGGAAAAAAAACATATAATCCATTTTAGAACAAGGCTGTAATGTAACAAAATGTTGTTTTTTTTTTTTAAAGTAAAGGTGTCTGAATACTTTCCAAATGCACTGCACCTCTTGCTGGTACCTCAACATCCAAATCAATTATTTTGAAAACAGATTATTTTGTATACAAGGTTTACAATACAATGTTGTTACGAATGAATGAGAATGAGAATGGGAATATGCAGGGCTGGATTAATGCAGGTGTTTACTGGGGCGGAAGCCCCTGGACCAAGAGGCAGCAAGAAAAGAAAAAAAAAAGAAGAAAAAAATGTTTTAGGAAATATATACAGTATATATTATATATACAGTTGAAGTCGGAAGTATACATACATCTTAGCCTATCAGAAGCTTCTAAAGCCATAACATTATTTTCTGGAATTTTCCAAGCTGTTTGAAGGCACAGTCAACTTAGTGTATGTAAACTTCTGACCCACTGGAATTGTGATACAGTGAATTATAAATTAAATAATCTGTCTGTAAACAATTGTTGGAAAAATAACTTGTGTCATGGACAAAGTAGATGTCCTAACCGGCTTGCCAAAACTATAGTTTGTTAACAAGAAATTTGTGGAGTGGTTGAAAAATGAGTTTTAATGACTCCAACCTCAGTGTATGTAAACTTCCGACTTCAACTGTATATATAAACTCAGCAAAAAAAGAAACGTCCTCTCACTGTCAACTGCGTTGATTTTAAGCAAACTTAACATGTGTAAATATTTGTATGAACATAACAAGATTCAACAACTGAGACAAAATGAACAAGTTCCACAGACATGTGACTAACAGAAATTTAATAATATGTCCCTGAACAAAGGGGGTGGGGGTCAAAATCAAAAGTAACAGTCAGTATCTGGTGTGGCCACCAGCTGCATTAAGTACTGTAGTGCATCTCCACCTCAGGTACTGCACCAGATTTGCCAGTTCTTGCTGTGAGATGTTACCCCACTCTTCCACCAAGGCACCTTCAAGTTCCCGGACATTTCTGGGGGGAATGGCCCTCACCCTCCAATCCAACAGGTCCCAGACGTGCTCATTGGGATTGAGATCTGAGCTCTTCGCTGGCCATGGCAGAACACTGACATTCCTGTCATGCAAGAAATCACGCACAGAACGAGCAGTATGGCTGGTGGCATTGTCATGCTGGAGGGTCATGTCAGGATGAGCCTGCAGGAAGGGTACCACATGAGGGAGGAGGATGTCTTCCCTGTAACGCTCAGCGTTGAGATTGTCTGCAATGACAACAAGCTCAGTCCGATGATGTTGTGACACACCGCCCCAGACCATGATGGACCCTCCACCTCCAAATCAATCCCGCTCCGGAGTACAGGCCTCGGTGTAACGCTCATTCCTTCGATGATAAACGCGAATCCAACCATCACCCCTGGTGAGACAAAACCCTGACTCGTCAGTGAAGAGCACTTTTTGCCAGTTCTATCTGGTCCAGCGACGGTGGGTTTGTGACCACAGGCGACGTTGTTGCCGGTGAGGACCAGAGGCGACGTTGTTGCCGGTGAGGTCTGGTGAGGACCAGCCTTACAACAGAACTACAAGCCCTCAGTCCAGCCTCTCTCAGCCTATTGCGGACAGTCTGAGCACTGATGGAGGGATTGTGCGTTCCTGGTGTAACTCGGGCAGTTGTTGTTGCCATCCTGTACCTGTTCCGCAGGTGTGATGTTCAGATGTACCGATCCTATAGGTGTTGCAGGTGTTGTTACACGTGGTCTGCCACTGCGAGGACGATCATCTGTCCGTCCTGTCTCCCTGTAGCACTGTCTTAGGCGTCTCACAGTACGGACATTGCAATTTATTGCCCTGGCCACATCTGTAGTCCTCATGCCTCCTTGCAGTATGCCTAAGGCACGTTCACTCAGATGAGCAGGGACCCTTTGTTTTGGTGTTTTTCAGAGTCAGTAGAAAGGCCTCTTTAGTGTCCTACGTTTTCATAACTGTGACCTTAATTGCCTACCGTCTGTAAGCTGTTAGTGTCTTAACGACCATTCCACAGGTGCATGTTCATTAATTGTTTATGGTTCATTGAACAAGCATGGGAAACAGTGTTTAAACCCTTTACAATGAAGATCTGTGAAGTTGTTTGGATTTTATTTATCAACCAGCTTCACCTGGCATGGTTTTCCAACAGTCTTGAAGGAGTTCCCCCATATGCTGAGCACTTGTTGGCTGCTTTTCCTTCGCTCTGAGGTCCAACTCATCCCAAACCATCTCAATTGGGTTGAGGTTCGGGTGATTGTGGAGGCCAGGTCATCTGATGCAGCACTCCATCACTCTCCTTCTCGGTCAAATTGCCCTTACATAGCCTGTAGGTGTGTTGGGTCATTGTCCTGTTGAAAAATAAATGATAGTCCCCCTCACTAAGCGCAAACCAGATGGGATGGCATTTCACTGCTGAATGCTGTGGTAGCCATGCTGGTTAAGTGTGTCTTGAATTCTAAATAAATCACAGACAGTGTCACCAGCAAAACACCGTCACACCTCCTCCTCCATGCTTCACGGTGGGAACTACACATGCAGAAATCATTCATTCACCTACTCTGCGTCTCACAAAGACACGGTGGTTGGATCCAAAAATCTCACATTTGGACTCTGCAGACCAAAGGACAATTTCCACCAGTCTAATGTCTATTGCTTGTGATAAATAAAAACAACAACTGCGTAATAAATACATTTGACTGGTCAATTGTGTGAGTCAGAGTTAGGGCCCAAACCCGTAGGGGGCCCCAAGAGGCCCCCCCAAAAAGAAAAAATGAAAATATATATATATGATATATTTTTCATCCAACCACATGAGTCTGCTCTCAATGTTCAAAATACACCAGAGAACATAATTTAGCCACAGAGGATCATTCATTTAAAAAAAACAACTCTGTCTTAAATCTGATCACAAGTAAATACAGGCAACTGCCTCAATAAAGAAAACAGCAAGATAATGTCTTAAAAGGGTGTTTGGCCACCACGAGCTGCCAGAACATCTTCAATGTGCCTTGGCATAGATTCTACAAGGGGACCTAAACCATGCCAGGAAAAATACACCCCACACCATGACATATTTATATCCCTCATTTACTCAAGTGTTTCCTTTATTTTGGCAGTTACGGGAGTTGTTGCCTCTCCTTGTTCGGGAGGCGTTCGGCGCTCGTTGTCACCGGCTTTCTAGCTGCCACCGATCCATGTTTCTGTTTTCCATTTGTTATGTCTTGAGTGTACACACCTGGTTCCCATTAAGTTATTATTATTTCCCTATTTAACCCTCTGGTTCCCATTATGTGTTGTGCGTGATTGTTCCTGTTATGTGTTAGTCTTGCGTGTTAGGGTTTGTTATTCTCTACGTGGATTTATTTGTACTGTATATTTTTCCTGAGTAAAGTACGTTATTTTTTTTACTCAGTTCTGTTTCCTGCGCTTGACTCCGTCCTCACCTATACACCACTAACTCTGACAGAAGGCTGGCCAGCATGCACACCACATATACAGCCTGTTGCATTGTGGCCATAGACATGTGTTCTATAGAAGGGTTTTGGAACATCCTACCCTGGCAATTTGACTATTAAAATGATTGATACACTAGCAATGGCTGCCAGTCCTAACCAGAATGAGTACTGCCATCTATGGATGATATTTCTATGGTTGGTTGCCGCTGTCAGTTTGCCTTTTGCAAATTGTTAATATACAGTAGCGGGAAAAACGTACAGTTTGGAAAGCAAGTGCCTACTGCTTGAAAGAGCAGACTATTCTGTCTGTAGAACCAACAACTCTCTTTTTTTTTTTTTTACTAACAGCAGCACTGTTTTTCAAAGTAGCTCATTTTGAGATAGACTATTGCCAAGACGCGAGCATAGGCCATCACCGTGAGTAGTAGCCTATGGCTTCATCATTAGGTGAGTGCATGAGTTAGTGTGCTACTGGAAATTGTATGTACTAGGCGAGGCCGGGGATGGTTGTAACACTTTTAGCATTTTTGTCAATTTCTCATAAATTGTTTGAACTACTACATTCAAAATGTGATAGGAACAGCTTCCATCTGTCTGCTACAAATGCGTATGTGTTATCTCTATAAATCAAACAGATACGTTCAAATCAAATCTTCTTTGTCACATGCGCGAATACAACAGATGCAGGTAGACCTTAACGTAAAATGTTTACTTACAAGCCCTTAATCAACAATGCAGTTAAGAAAAGATTTACTAAATAAACTAAGGTCAAAAAATAAGAGTAACAGTAAAATAACAATAACAAGGCTATATAGAGGGGGTACCAAGTCAATGTGCGGGGATACAGGTTAGTCGAGGTAATTGATGTAATATGTATTTGTAGGAAGGGATAAAGTGACTATGCATCGATAATGAACAGCGAGTAGCAGCAGAGCAAAAAAAATAAGGGGAGGGGGGGGTCAATGCAAATAGTCCGGGTAGCCATTTTATTCATTGTTCAGCAATCTTATGGCTTGGGGGCAGAAGCTGTTAAGAGGCCTTTTGGACCTAGACTTGGCACTCCAGAATCGCTTGCTATGCAGTAGCAGAGAGAACAGTCTATGACTAGGGTGATTGGAGACTTTGACAATTTTTAGTTCATACTGTCACGGATCCCTCCGGTACTGTTCCTCATTCCGTGCACCAGTTTCTGAGGTCTACTTCACCGGCCTCTAGGAACTGAACTGTCATTACGCACACCTGGTCCCCATATTCTCCTGATTAGTAATTGTATAAGTGTGCCCTTGGAACAATAATCGACAAGATTATTGAACAAATGTCCGTTGGTTGTGTGAGTACCTGTGCTGTTTTGTTTTGGCTTTCGTGCCGCTTGTATTGCGCAGATGTTTACGGGTCTCGTCGTGTGGTATCATTGTGTGAGTGTATGTTACGGGTCTCGCCCCGGTGTATTTATTCGAGGTACTCCTCGCTCTTTTGTTTGGGTTTCAATCCTGTGTTTTGTATACGTGTTTGTTTGGTCTTCGTCCCCGTGCCTTTACATGGCACGTGGTCATTTGGGTAAATAAAAACACCTATTACACATTCCTGCGCCTGTCTCCCGATCCCTTTAGACCAGCGTGACACATACAAGGAGTGAAATGTTACAATTTATCCCACCTCCCCGGTCAGTTGTAACAGGGCTTGGGGTGAAATGGAAACAGTTTGAAAAAAAATCATATCATGACATGCAACGAAATATTATAAGCCTTCATTGAGAACATGAGAACCACATTGCCATGTTTAACATTTTGTGCAGCAGAAATAATATAATAATACGATCCATTAACTGGCCCTTCTCAACTAAACAACATCTGACAACTAAACAACAACATGTGGACTAAACAATTGAATGTTTGTGGAGTCCCTAATGGAAAAAACAAATGAATTCCCCAAGGCTTGGTGGGCCCATAATTTGCATTCCCAAAACCCAGACCTTTTTAGGCTTGTTACAACTAACCCTGACCCTTGCAGCCATTAGCTATCTTCAATTTTAGCTACATGTTCAAACTTTAGCATTGCTAACTTACACCAAATATATCTACACACACTGGTTATAAACCTGAAATAAGTTTGGTGAATCTAATGACAAAGCAGGTGGTGCCATCAGCAACAACAAAAAATTGGGTCAAAAAAGAATTTCGCATCTCAAAATCAGATTTTTGTCAATCAAATCTGCGGAGTCTATCACAGAGTCTTGCTTCTTCAGTGAGTCACATGATTGTAGCTTGTTCCTGATTAGAGATATTGGGAGTGTTACAACGATCCCCTGTCTCCCCTGGCCTACTGCCTATAATATATACAGTACATGCTGTATATATTGCCTCCTATTATTGCACAATCTGTGTGTTCCATTGGCCTGGGTGATTGTTTGTTTAAATTCCAAACCAGATTGATCTCAATTTGTCTGTGTCAGAGTAACCACTCATTTCGGTCATTTGTGTGGTATTAAAAAAGAGTCAGCTAATGTCTTCTACCATGTAAATGATGTAGAATTGCATGAAATGCATTTTTAAAAGGTTTTTTCTTCTTCTAGACCCTGAACAAATGTTCCCCATGAGTGGAAATTGTGAAAACGCCTCTGCTCTACTGTAGCCTATGCCACATTGCAAATTGGATTATGGCTTTATTATAAAGGGTCTTTTTCTTCAATAGTAAATTTACCACGTGTCGAATTGCATCTTGGTGCACGGATTTGTTTACAGAAAATGATGGTGTGTCGGGAAGTGTGTGTCTGTGTGTGGGGGGGAGCTATAAAAAAAAACACAGACCCGGTGCCTATGATTTCTTAATCCGGCCCTGGGAATATGGTTGCAACAATGTTATGTAGTCCAACTGAATTGCCCCATTTCTCACCCATACAAACAGCCTTACAAAATGTAACAGCGACCTCCTGTGGTCACCAATGATTAGGACATACTGTATGGTTCACAAACTTTTTCTAGGAAATAGATTATGCACTACTAATGACATTGCATATCATGGGAAAATCCAAAGAAATCAGCCAAGACCTCAGAATTTTTTTTGTAGACTTCCACAAGTCTGGTTCATCCTTGGGAGCAATTTCCAAACGCCTGAAGGTACCACGTTCATCTGTACAAACAATAGTATGCAAGTATAAACACCATGGGACCACACATCCGTCATACCGCTCAGGAAGGAGACGCGTTCTGTCTCCTAGAGATGAACGTACTTATGTGCGAAAAGTGCAAATCAAATCAAAGTTTGTCACGTGCGCCGAATACAACAGGTGCAGACCTTACAGTGAAATGCTTACTTACAGGCTCTAACCAATAGTGCAAAAAAGGTATTAGGTGAACAATAAGTAAGTAAAGAAAAAAAAACAGTAAAAAGACAGTGAAAAATAACAGAAGCGAGGCTATATACAGTAGCGAGGCTATAAAAGTAGCGAGGTTATAAAAGTAGCGAGGCTACATACAGACACCGGTTAGTCGGGCTGATTGAGGTAGTATGTACATGTAGATATGGTTAAAGTGACTATGCATATATGATGAACAGAGAGTAACAGTAGCGTAAAAGAGGGGTTGGCGGGTGGTGGGTGGCGGGACACAATGCAGATAGCCCTGTTAGCCAATGTGCAGGAGCACTGGTTGGTCGGGCCAATTGAGGTAGTATATACATGAATGTATAGTTAAAGTGACTATGCATATATGATAAACAGAGAGTAGCAGCAGCATAAAAGAGTGGTTGGGGGTGGCACACAATGCAAATAGTCCAGGTAGCCATTTGATTACCTGTTCAGGAGTCTTATGGCTTGGGGGTAAAAACTGTTGAGAAGCCTTTTTGTCCTAGACTTGGCACTCCGGTACCGCTTGCCATAAGGTAGTAGAGAGAACAGTCTATGACTGGGGTGGCTGGGGTCTTTGACAATTTTTAGGGCCTTCCTCTGACATCCTCTGGTGTAGAAGTCCAGGATGGCAGGCAGCTTAGCCCCAGTGATGTACTGGGCCGTACGCATTACCCACTGTAGTGCCTTGCGGTCGGAGGCCGAGCAATTGCCGTACCAGGCAGTGATGCAACCCGTCAGGTTGCTCTCAATGTTGCAGATGTAGAACCTTTTGAGGATCTCAGGATCCATGCCAAATCTTATTAGTTTCCTGAGAGGGAACAGGCTTTGTCGTGCCCTCTTCACGACTGTCTTGGTGTGTTTGGACCATTCTAGTTTGTTGGTGATGTGGACATCAAGGAACTTGAAGCTCTCAACCTGCTCCACTACAGCCCCGTCGATGAGAATGGGGGCGTGCTCGGTCTTCCTTTTCCTGTAGTCCACAATCAAATCAATCCCAGAACAACAGCAAAGGACCTTGTGAAGATGCTGGAGGAAACAGGTACAAAAGTATCTGTATCCTCAGTAAAATGAGTCATATATCGACATAACCTGAAAGGCCGCTCGGTAAGGAAGAAGCCACTGCTCCAAAACCGCCATAAAAAAGCCAGACTACGGTTTGCAACTGCACATGGAGAAATGTCCTCTGGTCTGATGAAACAAAAATAGAACTGTTTGGCCATAATGACCATCGTTATGTTTGGAGGAAAAAGGGGGATGCTTGCAAGCCGAAGAACACCATCCCAACCGTGAAGCACGGGGGGGGAGGCAGCATCATGTTGTGGGGGTGCTTTGCTGCAGGAGGGACTGGTGCACTTCACAAAATAGATGGCATCATGAGTTATGAAAATTGTGGATATATTGAAGCAACATCTCAAGACATCAGTCAGGAAGTTAAAGCTTGCTCGCAAATGGGTCTTCCAAATGGACAATGACCCCAACCATACTTCCAAAGTTGTGGCAAAATGGCTTAAGGACAACAAAGTCAAGCTATAGGAGTGGCCATCACAAAACCCTGACCTCAATCCCATAGAAAATGTGTGGGCAGAACTGAAAAAGCATGTGCGAGCAAGGAGGCCTACAAACCTGACTCAGTTACACCAGCTCTGTCAGGAGGAATGAGCAAAAATTCTCAACTTATTGAGGGAAGCTTGTGTAAGGCTACCCAAAACATTTGACCTAAGTTAAACAATTTAAAGGCAATGCTACCAAATACTAATTGAGTGTATGTAAACTTCTGACCCACTGGGAATGTGATGAAAGAAAAAAAAGCTGAAATAAATAATTCTCTACTATTATTCTGACATTTCACATTCTTAAAATAAAGTTGTGATCCTAACTGATCTAAGACAGGGACTTTTTTACTAGGATTAAATGTCAGGAATTGTGAAAAACTGAGTTTAAATGTATAGGGCTCCCGGGTGGCGCAGTGGTCTAGGGCACTGCATCGCAGTGCTAGCTGCGCCACCAGAGTCTCTGGGTTCGCGCCCAGGCTGAGCTGGGTTCGCGCCCAGGCTCTGTCGCAGCCGGCCGCAACCGGGAGGTCCGTGGGGCGACGCACAATTGGCATAGCGTCGTCCGGGTTAGGGAGGGTTTGGCCGGTAGGGATATCCTTGTCTCAGTATGTAAAAATGTAATAAAATGTATGCACTCTACTGTAAGTCGCTCTGGATAAGAGCGTCTGCTAAATGACTAAAATGTATTTGGCTAAGGTGTATGTAAACTTCCGACTTCCACTGTATTTAACATTGCATAACTATTTCTTGGAGTGCTGAATTATGTTTCTTGGAGTCTCCTTGGGCACTATTAATCACTGCTTCATTTTAATGCTAAGAGAACTGGGTCCAGGTTTCTAATGGCTAATTTGCTCCAGGGGTACTATATCTGACCCTGTAAAACAACACATTTCAATACACTTATCTGGTGTATGTGAAAATATATATATATATTTTTTTACACAGTTAAGGTGTCATAATACCCATAAAACCCAGAGGTCAAACAGGTAAATGATTCCAATCGTTTATACACCATTCATTTTCCCCATGTGGGATTTTAGAAACACTTAAAATAGTGTTTCATATAGGCTAACCCTGCAGTGACATTTTGATAACCATGTAAATCTCTTTCGGACAAGGTGACTTTTATCAATATATTTGGCTCTATTTACTCTCAGATTCTAAAATGTTAATTAGCATCAAAGTAGACATCATGCAATAGTAGAAATCCCTGAAAGCTCCTGCTTGTTATCTCTAGCTGACACCTTAGCTAACAGGTATTGTGTCAATTTAAAACTTGCCCAAGACAGTTCACAGAATTGTCAATGTAAAGAAATCTAGCCAATGTGTTCATTACTACATTTAGCTAAAATTAGATGGTTAATCCAGAGATTCTTATTTTTGCCTCGATTCAGTAGTCTCACCCAGATCATCATGGCGTCTGTAGTTCTTTAAGATAGCCACATTAGCATTTCATTTGTTGGGGGTAAATACAGGTGAATATATTGATAAGTCACCTTGTCAGAGAGAGATTTACACGATTATCAAAACGTCACTTCACGAAACACAGGCATAATTTTCTAAAATCCCCTTTGTTTAAGAAAAAAGGGTTTATCAATTGTTGATGTGATTGTAACCCAATAGCTCCCTGTAGTGGTGACCTGGAATAACCTCTACCTTCGATGGCTGCGTTCCGATTCTCTTCCCTTCCCCGGAAGAGTGCACTTTACTTCTCCTCATGCATTTAAAATAATTGGATTGGTGCAAGATTGGCTGAAGGGAGTTTCCACCATAGTCCTCATTATTCTAAAACACTGCAATTTTTTTATATCCTATATGCCTAGTAAATAAAGTTGTTTTCAACTTTAAAACCCAACATGAGTGCCTGGACTATGGATTCTTCAAACTATTTCACACTGTTATTTTTAATTGATGATTCCCCCATTCAAGAGCAATGGTGGATTTTTTTTGTTCATACCTGTAGCGCTCCGGACACATTGTTATCTCAAGCTGACGTGGCCCTTTAACTTTCTCCGCTATTGCCACTCTCTCAGCTGAACTGGACATGGGTGTTAATCTAACACAAAGTAGGTAGGTGCCCTTGTGTGTGGTACTCTGGCTCATACGAGTGGAGATAATATTTACTGGAAGACAGGCAAGCTAAGGTAAGCTTACGCACATTTAAAAAGAGAAGTCCTGCATTTCATGAACAATATAACGTATAAGGTATGTAGACTGCATTCCGAAACAATACATTTTCTAAAGGTCACAATGTCTATAATTACAAGATAAGTATTGAACGTGACACATCTCTTTATTTATAATTAAAATAGTACTGTGGATTAAATATTTGACATTGGAGATATACATAAACTCAGCTAAAAAAGATATGTCCCTTTTCAGGACTATGTCTTTCAAAGATAATTTGTAAAAATCCAAATAACTTCACAGATCTTCATTGTAAAGGGTTTAAACACTGTTTCCCATGCTTGTTCAATTAACCATAAACAATTAATGAACATGTACCTGTGGAACGGTCGTTAAGACTAACAGCTTACAGACGGTAGGCAATTAAGGTCACAGTTATGAAAACTTAGGACACTAAAGAGGCCTTTCTACTGACTCTGAAAAACACCAAAAGAAAGGGTCCCTGCTCATCTGCGTGAATGAGCCTTAGGCATGCTGCAAGGAGGCATGAGGACTGCAGATGTGGCCAGGGCAATAAATTGCAATGTCTGTACTGTGAGATGCCTAAGACAGAGCTACAGGGAGACAGGACGGACAGTTAATCATCCTCGCAGTGGCAGACCACGTGTAACACCTGCACAGGATTGGTACATCTGAACATCACACCTGCGGAACAGGTACAGATGGTCGGATTCGTGTTTATCGTCGAAGGAATGAGCGTTACACCGAGGCCTGTACTCTGGAGCAGGATCGATTTGGAGGTGGAGGGTCCGTCATGGTCTGGGGCAGTGTGTCACAGCATCATCGGACTGCGCTTGTTGTCATTGCAGGAAATCTCAATGCTGTGGGTTACAGGGAAGACATCCTCCTCCCTCATGTGGTACCCTTCCTGCAGGCTCATCCTGACATGACCCTCCAGCATGACAATGCCACCAGCCATACTGCTCGTTCTATGCGTGATTTCCTGCAAGACAGGAATGTCAGTGTTCTGCCATGGCCAGCGAAGAGCCCAGATCTCAATCCCATTGAGCACGTCTGGGTCCTGTTGGATCGGAGGGTGAGGGCTAGGGCCATTCCCCCTAGAAATGTCCGGGAACTTGCAGGAGCCTTGGTGGAAGAGTGGGGTAACATCTCACAGCAAGAACTGGCAAATCTGGTGCAGTCCATGGGGAGGAGATGCACTGCAGTACTTAATGCAGCTGGTGGCCACACCAGATACTGACGGTTACTTTTGATTTTGAACCCCCCTTTGTTCAGGGACACATTATTCCATTTCTGTTAGTCACATGTCTGTGGAACTTGCTCCGTTTATGTCTCAGTTGTTGAATCTTGTTATGTTCATACAAATATTTACACATCTTAAGTTTGCTGAAAATAAACGCAGTTGACAGTGAGAGGACGTTTCTACATGACATTTGAGCTACCAATGAAACCATAGTGAAAACCAAAGATGGGGAAAACGGAGTGTCCTTGAGGAGAAAGGATACACTACCCAGAAGGAGGTAGAGAATGGTGTCACCGCTACTGACAAAGACGGTGACCAGTTTGTCATGAAAGAGATCAAACTTAATGAGTTGAGTGGGCACCATTGTCTTATTTGTTCTTGTTTTTTATTTTAACATTTTATTGATAGAGTCAAGAAGTGATTGAGAAGTAGAATGTAAAGCGGCGCAGTTGGTGTTTGAACCCACACCTCCAGGGGTAATGTGTGGTTTCGGGGCAGCAGCACTACCACTAGATCAGCCCCCAATTCTACTTTGAGAGCGAAGTTTTCTAATGCGTGTTATTTATATATTATAGATTTATAAGGAATTTGGCACTGGTCTGCTGGCCCTGCTTAAATCATTACGCCCGTCTAACTTGAATTTTATTGTTTTACTGTAACGTCATTTTATATACACTTTAAATAAAGTTGTATTTGATTTGTTTGATGCGAGACACAACTAGGCCTAATTTTATAAGGTTTATAGAGGATAGGGTTTGGTTTCAATTGAGTACTGTGGTTTTTGCTTTAACAGACATCAGACTTGACTCTAGTGCTGGAGACATATTCTCTGATGTTGAAAACCTCCTGCAGTTAACTCACCCCCATATTGTAAGCCACAAGAACTCTTTCCAAGGTGACTAATATTTGTGTTTATTTTTCAGTTTAGAGAGAAGATGTCAGGGGTGGTTTCCTGGACACAGATTTAAACCACATTGAGAATGCTTTTTAGTCGAGGTTTAATATGTGTCTGGAACACAATCCCAATATGTTTGCAAGTTACCACAGTATGAACATAAAAACATTTTAAACAGAGGAGCTCATCAGTCTTTCCTGACAGTTTGCTGCAGCAAGCACAATCAAGCTCATCCCCCAAATATTGAGAAGTTCTTACCCATCTCTACCAGAGAGCTTCTCATCTGAGCTCCGCGACCTCCCGTGTGACATCTTCCAACAAGGCCAGACCATTAGGCCTTCAGTGACATCATGGCAAAACCCTTCATTATCAGTTTCCTCACAAAAAAAAGTTTTGCAATTCAAGATTGTATGATAAAATCGTATAATTTGTTTGTTCATTCATTCATTAATCCATTCATCCATCCATAAATGCATTCATTCATTCTTTCTTTCATTCAATCAAATTATCTGTATAAATTAATGTTCTATACAGTGAGAACTGTGGAGGAACTCCAGATCACCTTGGACAAGTTGAGAACTCTGGCAGACGGCTTGGAGAGTATGCACAAAGGAACCACCATAGGCAGTCTGACGGGAGGTGTTATTGGGGCAGCTGGAGGAATCACCTCTATAGTGGGGCTCATCCTGGCTCCCTTCACTCTGGGCGCCTCCCTGATCGTTACTGGGGTTGGTGTTGGGGTGGCTGTCGCTGGTGGAGCCACAGGCGGAGTATCAAACATCACCAACATGGTCAATCAGTCCACCGACCGCCTAGCCATGAAGAACATCATCAAGGAGTTCCAGGAGAAGATGAACTCTGTGGTGACATCTCTACAAGACATCGCTGAGGATTTGGAGACACTGAGGGCAAGTGGCTCTTTTAACATAGGAAGTGACAATTTCAACGCAAATGCTGGGGTATTTTGGGAGGGGCCTGGTGTGCATCCCAGAGCTCTTCCGATTTCTCCGGGTGGCCACCATTGGCCAGGGCAGTGCGTGTGGCAGAGGTGGCGACAGGAATATTTTCAGCTTTTTTTGTAGCGGTTGATATCTTCTTCATCGCCATGGACGCCAAAGAGATCTACAACATCCGACAGGCGAAGGCGAATGAACAGTCTGGTGATACCGATAAGTTAGAAATGGTGGAATCAGACTCCACCACGGAGCTGAACCCTGGATGTGAAGAACCAAAGGCTGAGGTCAAGTCAGAGACCATGAAGTTCATCCAGACGATCAGACAGGCTGCTGAACAGCTACAGGAGAGCCTAGACGATCTGAGTGATGTCATCTTGTTCATTCCTAAGGTAGACTGTTACTTAGACAACTGAGACTACTCAGTGATTGTACAAGATGCATAAACAAGAAAAATAGCAGGAACACGGGTATCGGCAGTGTGACTCTGACACCCTGAAAGGCCTACAGGTTGTAATCATGAGCAAATTCCTCTTTCCATTCTCAAATGAATCTATGACTAGTAGGTCATAGAGACCTACTGTAAGTATTTATCCCAGACAGCTCTGCTACTGAGCTTGTTCCTAGGTAGTTACTGTCAACATGATTTAATCTGTATATCATTTTCTCACAACAAATTGTATCAGGTATATTACACAACTACAACATTGTCCATTGATTCAATCTAACACTAGTTACATTAAGTGGTGATTGTATAAAATTGACAATGTTGCTATAAAACCTTTTGAAGATTTGTATTGAAATGATTCAGGGAAAGCAAAGTGTATTCAATACATGTTTGGTCTACAAATGTCTGCTAACAAGCATATTAAATTAGTTTTAAACTTAATCTACTTCATGTATGTTAATTTAAAACACTAAAAAGTCATATACAATGAGTGTACAAAACATTAGAAACACCTTCCTAATATTGAGTTACCCTCAGAACAGCCTCATTTCGTAGGGGCATGGACTCTACAAGGTGTCAAAAGAGTTCCACAGGGATGCTGGCCTATGTTGACTCCAACGCTTCTCACAGTTGTGTCAAGTTGGCTGGATGTCCTATGGGTGGTGGACCATTGTTGATACACACGGGAAACCTAGCAGTGTTGCAGTTCTTGACACACTCAAACTGGTGCTACTGGCACCTCCTACAATACCCCAGTCAAAGTCACTTAAATCTTTTGCAGTGGTGGAAAAAGTAGCCAATTGTCATACTTGAGCAAAAGTATAGATACCTTAATTGAAAGTTACTCAAGTAAAAGTCAGCCAGTAAAATTCTAATTGAGTAAAAGTAAAAAAGTATTTGGTTTTAATTATACTTAAGTATCAAAAGTAAATGTAATTGCTAAAATACACTTAAGTATCAAAATTAAAAGTTAAAGTATAAATCATTTAAAAATCCTTATATTAAAAATTGAATCAAATCAAAATCAAAGCTACTACATTCAAAATGTGATAGGAACAGCTTCCATCTGTCTGCTACAAATGGGTATAAGTGTTATCTCTATAAATCCAACAGATACATTCAAATCAAATCTTATTTGTCATATGCGTCGAATAAAACAGTTGCAGACCTTACCGTGAAATGTTTACTTACAAACCCTTAACCAACAATGCAGTTAAGAAAAATAGAGTTAAAAAAAGAATAACTAAATAACTAAAGTCAAAAATATATATATATGAGGTTCCAGTATATACAGGGGGTACAGGTACCGAGTCAATGTGCTGGGGGTACAGGTTAGTTGAGGTAATTGAGGAAATATGTACATGTAGATAGAAGTAAAGGGGCAAAGCAGACTGCACCGTTTTCTTGTTTTTAAAATGTATGGATAGCCAGGGGCACACTCCAACACTCAGACATTATTTACAAAAAATGCATTTGTGTTTAGTGAGTCCGCCAGAGGCAGTAGGGATGACCACGTGTTCTCTTGATAAGTGCATGAATTTGACAATTTTTCTGTCCTGCTAAGAATTCAAGATGTAAAGAGTACTTTTGGCTGTCAGGGAAAATTAATGGAGTAAAAAGTACAATATTTTCTTTAGGAATGTAGTGAAGTAAATGTAAAAGTTATCAAAAATATAAATAGTAAAGTAAAGTACAGATACCCCAAAAAACGAATTAAGTAGTACTTTAAAGTATTTTTACTTAAGTACTAGTAGTACTTTAAAGTATTTTTACTTAAGTACTAGTAGTACTTTAAAGTATTTTTACTTAATTAAGTACTTTACACCACTGATCTTTTGTCTTGCCCATTTACCCCCTGAATAGCACACACAATCCCATGTCTAAATTGTCTCAAGGCTTAAAAATAATTCTTTAACCTGTCTCCTCCCCTTCATCTACACTGATTGAAGTGAATTTAACAGGTGACATCAATAAGCGATCATAGCTTTCACCTGGATTCACCTGGTCAGTCGAAGTCATGGAAAGAGCAGGTGTTCCTAATGTTTTGTACACTCAGATTAGATACTGATCTAGGTAAAAAAAATACCGTAAACCTTAAAATAATATGGCAAGTTTAATCAATTTGAAACTTTGCTTAAACAACGTGCATTATATTTACGTATTGCTCAGTTTACTAAACTCTAGTTCATTACCTCCTTACATTGAAGAAAGGTTTTTAATTAAATCACCCTGCCAGATTACAATGAGTTTTACAGTATTTTTGCACAGACTTTAACTGTTTACTCCATATAAGTGTCACCCGAGATGTACTGTATCAAGCCCTTTCTGTGGCTCGTATTCAACATCCCTTGTCCCTTACCTTCAAATTGTCTTCTCAGTTCGTCCAGCAGGGTTTGCTGTTGTTCCTCTCTGAACTCTGTGGTTTTGGCCCTCATTGTCAAAGCTTGAAGTTTCCTCTCCTGAAATGGAAAAGTGTTATTTGAACAAATATGTAATAACAAATACTTAGGCAGATCGTATATTTAGGAAGATCATATATCATATTGCACAACAGCTGATGAAACTAACACGGTAAAGTATGAAAAAATTGAATCAGTGTTATTTCCAGTGTTACATCAGTTATTTCCTGTCTACACAGGACCTTCTAATCAACAGATTTGCATGGGCAAGAGTTTTGGCTTTCCATGGTGACATCACTCTGCATTAAATTGGTTAATAAACCAATAAAATGTTGTTGGTTCGAATCCCTGAACCGACAGGGTGAAATGTGCTCTTTACACTAATTTCTCCTATAAGTCGCTCTGGATAAGAGTTTCTGCTAAATGACTAAACATGTAAATGTCAAATAACAAAGAGAGTTTGAAAACTATCTGTCAATAACAGCTAGTTTTCATTTTTCCCCTCTCCACTCAGACCACTAAAAAGCCATTTTTGCCCATTTTAATGGAAATGTATTACAGTAAGGTACTTAATGTTTGGGCCTACTGGTCAATGATGATGGCACTTTAAAATTTAGACATTTCACCTTTATGCTCAGTCTCCATCCTCTCCATCAGGCTCTCACTGGTGCTCAGTCTGCTCTCCATGGCTGTCAGCTGGGCTGCTTGAGCTACGACAATACATATGACATTCTGTATGTTAGCAGCTGTTGATTATCATTCTGAACATTTGAATACATTCACAAAAAGAAGTGATTGTTTTGAGTACCTTTGTTCTCTCTGTGTAGGACAGAAACATTCACCTCCATGTCCCTCAGCCTTTCCACTTGGCTCTCTCTGCAGCTGACAGTCTGGTCTCCGTGGTTGTGAGCTGTGCTGCTTGACCAAACAACAGTATCAAATGTCATTCTCTTTGTTAGCAGCTGATTCCCAAGTTTAAAGGGAAAGTTCACCCATTTTTACATGTGGCCTTTTTTCACTCTTTCTGTGCTTCTAGTTAATCCCCCTAACAGTTTTTTAAAATTATGTTTAGTTACAGAGAACATTGGTTGTCACATATGTCTCTGCACAACATCAAATAAAATTACAGTGAATGATACTGTTTACAACAACAAAAATATGCAAATATGTGTAATACCCTTGTTAGAACCAAGTATTGAGTTTATTCTTGTTAGAACCAAGTATTAGGTTTTGACCAATAAGGTAGCTTGTTAAGCTGTGGCCAATGGGAGAGATGACCTGGTTAACCGGAGGCCTGGAAAAAGGATGGACATTACATTATGATGGACATTACGTTACATTAAAAATTATAAAAGAATCCGATAAAATAGAACAAAACCCATACCTACCGGGTTTTGAAGGGAAATATCGATTTTATTTTATAAGATAGTTATTTATATTTTTTTAAGAAAGACTTAGTAAAGACTGAAGCTACCGTCTCATCGTGGAGGTATTTGACAACCTTGAGGTTAGCCTAGCATCATGCGAAGATTAACTAGTTCATGTTCCCATGGGATATCGGTTATTGCTAAGGAGTACTGTCTGCATTGATAGCGGGGCTTGCTGTGGATCTTGTGAGGAAACCTGCACGGAACTGCTATACCTCGCTGAGGGAATATCTACGAGTAGTGAGTAACCATAACGGTGGGGTGAGTTTATGTGTGTCGTCATTTTTATGAGCTCCAACGCGCGCCAATGGGGTTTAACCAAGCTTGAAATAACTTGGACATGGGTTGTGCACGACTCATTGGGGTTTATTATTTGTATTTATTTTGATGTGGTGCTTTGAAAATGTAATAATACACATCTTGAACCTTATGTATGTTGCTTTGATGGAGTCATTTACAGTTTCAATTTAATTTAATGCATCGGAAAGCATATCCTTATACAATAACAAAAATCTATAATCTTTCTACCTGAAGTTAATACCCTAGTTGTCATTACCCTAGATCGTTTACAATAGGGATTCTTATTGGAGATGTCCTTCTCACCTAACATCCCATGCTGTTGAGATATTCTATGTAAGGTCATGAGAGTCAAATTCGAGCCGTGTGAGAGGGTTACATATAGTATGGTTTTATGAGACAATGGAACATTTGTTTTTTAAAGTGAGTGCAGAGACATTATCCAGACAGAGATTCAGATGTAATATGAGTTGGTTGGAGTGTGTTGGAGCATTTTATAACATGTTTTAGACACATTTTAATAATGCGTTGTAGTCTATGGCAAGTGATGACTCTCTGTAATTAAACAAAATATTTAAAAAACGTTAACAGTTTGGTGGAACAACTACAAGCACAGGAAGAGTTAAAATAAGGCCACATATAAAAATGGTTGAACTTACCCTTTAAGTTCAAAACTTTGTCCATTCTTGTTAGGAATGGACATTTGTCTTCGGCTAACAGGCATGTGGCTAAAAAACAAACACATTCTCATTCTGAACCCTTGAATACATGATATAGAAATATAGCTGTTTCAACATTTGATTTGGATTACTTTCGTTACCCCTGTTGTAGTCAACAACAGCCTCAACGTTTTCAGTTCCTCCAACTGTTCTCTGTAGCTGTCAGTCGGGCCTTCATGGCTCTTAGTTCCATCAGAAGGTTACACATGTCTGGCTGGCAGCTACTGACTGTCTTGGCTCGGGCTGATGCTTAGAGCTGAGAAGAACTTCAGTCTCTATGCCCTGTGCCTGCTCAGGCTGAATCTGTACCATGAAGTCATTCAGATTCACTTCTATCATGACTCAGGATACGACCCAGAAACAGTTCAAAATATGTATTATATAAGGGGACATGCCAGGGCAGGCATAATGGTCAGAAATAGAAAGACTCAAAAATGGGAAACCACGCTGGTAAGACTTGACAGGACAAGACGAACTGGCAACAGACAAACAGAAAAAACACTGGTATAAATACACAGGGGATAATGGGGACACATGGGAGACACATGGTGGGGGGTGGAGACAAGCACAAGACAGGTGAAAGAGATCAGGGCGTGACATCGTCACTGAAAATCTGAGTCCCAGACAGACATGGCAGCACCAGGGTCTGAGTCCCCCATTCTACAACTTGTACAGTTGAAGTCGGAATTTTACATACACTTAGGTTGGAGTCATTAAAACTCGTTTTTCAACCACTCCACAAAAGTCTTGTTAACAAACTATAGTTTTGGCAAGTCGGTTAGGACATCTACTTTGTGCATGACACAAGTCATTTTTCCAACAATTGTTTACAGACAGATTATTTCACTTATAATTCACTGTATCACAATTCCAGTTGTTCAGAAGTTTACATACACTAAGTTGACTGTACCTTTAAACAGCTTGGAAGATTCCAGGAAATTATGTCATGGCTTTAGAAGCTTCTGCTCGGCTAATTGACATCATTTGAGTCAATTGGAGGTGTACCTGTGGATACATTTCAAGGCCTACCTTCAAGCTCGGTGCCTCTTTGCTTGACATCTTGGGGAAATCAAAAGAAATCAGCCAATTGTAGACCTCCACAAGTCTGGTTCATCATTGGGGGCAATTTCCAAATGCCTGAAGGTACCACGTTCATCTGTACAAACAATAGTACGCAAGTATACACACCATGGGACCACGCAGCTGTCATACCACTCAGGAAGGAGAAGCGTTCTGTCTCCAAGAGATGAACGTACTTTGGTGCGAAAAGTGCAAATCAATCCCAGAACAACAGTAAAGGACCTTGTGAAGATGCTGGTGGAAACAGGTACAAATGTATCTATATCCACAGTAAAATGAGTCCTATATCGACATAACCTGAAAGGCTGCTCAGCAAGGAAGAAGCCACTGCTCCAAAACTGCCATTAAAAAGCCAGACTACGGTTTGCAACTGCACATGGGGACAAAGATCGTACTTTTTGGAGAAATGTCCTCTGGTCTCATGAAACAAAAATAGAACTGTTTGGCCATAATGACCATCCTATGTTTGGAGGGAAAAGGAGGAGGCTTGCAAGCTGAAGAACACCATCCCAACCGTGAAGCACGGGGGTGGCAGCATCATGTTGTGCATTGCAGGAGGGACTGGTGCACTTCACAAAATAGATGGCATCATGAGGCAGGAATATTATGTGGATATATTGAAGCAACATCTCAAGACATCAGTAAGGAAGTCAAAGGTTGGTCACAAATTGGTCTTCCAAATGGACAATGACCCCAAGCATACTTCCAAAGTTGTGGCAAAATGGCTTAAGGACAACAACGTCAAGGTTTTGGAGTGGCCATCACAAAGCCCTGACCTGAATCCTATCGAAAATGTGTGGGCAGAACTGAGAAAGCATGTGCGAGCAAGGAGGCCTACAAACCTGACTCAGTTACACCAGCTCTGTCAGGAGGAATGGGCCAAAATTACTACCTGAAACGTTTGACCCAAGTTAAATAATTTAAAGGCAATGCTACCAAATACTAATTGAGTGTATGTAAACGTCTGACCCACTGGGCATGTGGTGAAATAAATAAAAGCTGAAATAAATAATTCTCTCTACTATTATTCTAACATTTCACATTCTTAAAATAAAGTGGGGATCCTAACTGACCTAAGACAGGGACCTTTTACAAGGTTTAAATGTCAGGAATTGTGAAAACTGAGTTTAAATGTATTTGGCTAAGGTGTATGTAAACTTCTGACTGTACGTAAGTAATGTCAAAATTCACACAAAACTGTTTGGCCATAACGACCAACTAGGTAGCTCCTGGTCCTGTCTCTTTTCTTTCTACACCTTTCCATGTCAAATCAAATCAAATGTTATTTGTCTCATACACATGTTGTGTAGCGAAATGCTTAGGTTTCTCCAACATCTCCAACAGTGCAGTAATATCTAACAATTCACAACAATACACACAATACACGCAACCTAAAAGTAAAGGATGGAATTAGGGAATATATAAATATAACGATGAGCTATGTCTGACTGGCATAGACTAAAATACAGTAGAATAGAATACAGTATATACATATGAGATGAATATAGCACAAATATGTAAACATGATTAAAGTGACTAAAATTCCATTATTTAAGTGGCCAGTGATTTCAAATCTATGTTTATGGGGCAGCAGCCTTTAAGGTGCAGGGTTATGTAACAGGTGGAAGCCACCTAGTGATGGCTATTTAACAGTCTGATGGCCTTGAGATAGAAGCTGTTTTTCAGTCTCTCGGTCCCAGCTTTGATGCACATGTACTGGCCTCTCCGTCTGGATTATAGCGGGGTGAACAGACAGTGGCTCGGATGGTTATTGTCCTTGATGATCTTTTTGACCTTCCTGTGACATCGGGTGCTGTAGGTGTCCTGGAGGGCAGGTAGTTTGCCCCAGTTGATGCGTTGGGTAGACCGCACCACCCTCTGGAGAGCCCTGCGGTTGCGGGAGGTACAGTTGCCGTGCCAGGTGGTGATACAGCGCGACAGGATGATCTCAATTGTGCATCTGTAAAAGTTTGTGAGGGTTTTCGGTGCCAAGCCAAAATTCTTCAGCCTCCTGAGGTTGAAGAGGCGCTGTTGCGCCTTTGCGTCTTCTTCACCACACTGTCTGTGTGGGTGGACCATTTCAGATCGTCAGTGATGAGTACGCCGAGGAACTTGAAGCTTTCCACCTGCTCCACTGCGGTCCCGTCGATGTGGATAGGGGCGTGGTCCCTCTGCTGTTTCCTGAAGTCCACGATCAGCTCCTTTGTTTTGTCAACATTGAGTGAGATGTTATTTTCCTGGCACCACCTCCTCTCTGTAGGCTGTCTCGTCATTGTTGGTAATCAGGCCTACTACTGTTGGGTCGTCTGCAAACTTGATGATTGAGTTGGAGCCGTGCGTGTCCATGCAGTCATGGGTGATCAGGGAGTACAGGAGGGGAAGAGCACGCACCCTTGTGGGGCACCTGTGTTGAGGATCAGCGAAGTGGAGGTGTTGTTTGCTACCCTCACCACCTAGGGGTCGGCCAGTCAGGAAGTCCAGGACCCAGTTGCACAGGTCGGGGTTCAGACCCATTTCCCCAAGTTTAATGATGAGCTTGGTACTATGGTGTTGAATGCTGAGCTATAGTCAATGAACAGCATTTTTACATAGTTATTCCTCTTCTCCAGATGAGATAGGGCAGTGCGATGGCGATTGCATCATATGTGGATCTATTGGGGCAGTAAGCAAATTTAACTGGGTCTAGGGTGTCAGGTAAGGTAGAGGTGATATGATCATTAACTAGCCTCCCAAAGCACTTCATGATGACAGAAGTGAGTGCTACGGGGCGATAGTCATTTAGTTCAGTTACCTTTGCTTTCTTGGGTACAGGAGCAATGGTGGACCCTACCAGACGAGCTAAACTACTTCTATGCTCGCTTTGAGGCACCAGCTTTTATTTTTGTAAATAATAGCTGGTGCACGATATCTAAGGAAGTCTCGAGCTATTGCTCGCCTGAGGTAGAGTATCTCATGATAAAATGTAGACAACACTACCTACCTAGAGAGTTTTTATCTGTATGTTTCGTAACTGTTTACATACCACCACAGTCAGAGGCTGGCACTAAGACAGCATTGAATGAGCTGTATTCCGCCATAAGCAAACAAGAAAACGCTCACCCAAAGGCGGGGACAGTGAATGAGGACTTTAGTGCAGTGAAACTTAAATCCATTTTACCAAATTTCTATCAAATGATAAATGTGCAACCAGAGGGAAAACAACTCTGGACCACCTTTACTCCATATACAGAGATGCATACAAAGCTCTCCCTCGCCCTCCATTTGACAAATCTGACCATAATTCTATCCTCCTGATTCCTGCTTACAAGTAAAAGTTAAAGCAGGAAGCACCAGTGACTAGATAAAAAAAAAGTGGTCAGATGAAGCAGATGCTAAGCTATAGGACTGCTTTGCTAGCACAGACTGGAATATGTTCCTCAGATGGCATTGAGGAGTACACCACATCAATCATTGGCTTCATCAATAAGTGCATTGATGACATCGTCCCCACAGTGACCGTACGTACATACCCCAGCCAGAAGCCATGGATTACAGGCAACATCCGCACTGAGCTAAAGGCTAGAGCTGCCGCTTTCAAGGAGCGGGACTCTAAGCTGATAAGAAATCTCGCTACGAACCATCAAACAATCAAACAGTCAAAGCTTCAATGCAGGACTAAGATCGAATCGTACTACAACGGCTCTGACTCTCGTCGGATGTGGCAGGGCTTGCAAACCATTACAGACTACAAAGGGAAGCACAGCCGAGAGCTGACCAGTGACACGACCATATCAGATGAGATAAATTACTTCTATGCTCGCTTCGAGGCAAATAACACTGAAACATGCATGAGAGAACCATATGTTCTGGAAGATTGTGTGATCATGCCCTCCGCAGCCAATGTGATTAAGATCTTTAAACAGGTAAACATTCACAAGGCCGCAGAGCCAGACGGATTACCAGGACGTGTACTACGAACATGCGCTGACCAACTGGCAAGTGTCTTCACTGACATTTTCAACCTCTCCCTGTCCGAGTCTGTAATACCAACATGTTTTTAGCAGAACACCATAGAGCCTGTGCCCAAGAATACTAAGGTAACCTGCCTAAATGACTACCAACCCGTAGCACTCACGTCTGTAGCCATAAAGTGATTCGAAAGGCTGGTCATGTCTCACATTACACCATTATCCCAGAAATCCTAGACCCACTCCAATTAGCATACCGCACCAACAGCTCCACAGATGATGCAATCTCTATTGCACTCCACACTGCCCTTTCACACCTGGACAAAAGGAACACCTATGTGAGAATGTTATTCATTGACTACAGCTCAGCGTTCAACACCATAGTGCTCTCAAAGCTCAGCAATAAGCTAAGGACCCTGGGACTAAACTATCCCGGAACATATCCCAGTTCACATGATCAAAACTATCTTGGAGTGTGGATTCCGATTCGTCAGACCAGCGTTGAGTAGTCCTTAGCACAGGTACTTCCTGGTTGAGTTTCTGCCTATAGGAAGGGAGGAGCAAAATGGAGTCGTGATCAGATTTGCTGAAGACTGTGCAGGGGAGGGATTTCTAGGCGTCCCGGAAGTTGGAGCAGCAGTGGTCGAGTGTTTTAGCAGCGCAACTACTAAAGTGAATGTGTTGATAGAACTTCGGTAGCGTTTTCCTCAAATTTGCTTTGATAAAATCCCCAGCTACAATAAATGCAGCCTCATGATATGTGGTTGCCAGTTTGTATATAGTCCAGTGAAGGTCTTTGAGGGCTGTCGTGGTATCGTCTTGAAGTGGAATATACACGGCTGTGACTATAATCGAAGAGAAATCTCTTGGGAGGTAATACGGTCGGCATTTGATTGTGAGGTATTCTAGGTTGTGTGAACAAAAGGACATGAGTTTCTTTATGTTATCACAATCACACCATGAATGGATAATCATGAAACATACACCCCCGCCTTTCTTCTTCCCGGAGCGTTCTTAATTCCTGTCTGCACGATATACTGAGAACCCAGCTGGCTCTACGGACAGAGACAGTATATCCCGAGAGAGCCATGTTTCCGTGAAACAGAGTATGTTACAATCCCAGATGTCTCTCTGGAAGGAGATTCTCGCTCTGAACTCGTCTACTTTATATCCAGAGACTGAACATTAGCGAGTTATATACGCGAAGCGGTGGATGGTGTGCACGCCTCGTTACGTGTGAAACATTACGCAATGTTACCGTGTCTTTAGGACTCAAGGGAAACAAGGGTACATGTTCAAGGACTCCATGAAAAATAATTTAAAGGGTACTACTCAAACAGAGTATTCTTAGCAACATAAATATTGTAGTTTATCTTGATGTTTTTATACGGTGTCTTACAGTGTAGACATTTTGTGACTCCAAGAACTCCATGGAGAATGTGTACACGGTTAATGTGTTTCTTTGGGTTCACCTGTAACGGCGGTCCTCCTCCTCTTCAACCGAAAAGGAGGAGTAGTGAGGGAACCAAAATGCAGCGGATTGTGAAGACATAATATTTATTAAACACGACGAAACAATGACACGAACTATACTTGAAATAAACTACAAAATAACAAACGGAGTGTAGACAGACCTGAACAATACGAACTTACAAATAACACACGAGAACGCACGAACAGGGAAAATAGCCTACACATAAATGACGATGAACAAACAAACCGAACAGTCCCGTATGGTGCGACAAACACTGACACAGGAGACAATCACCCACAACGAACACTGTGAAAACACCTACCTAAATATGACTCTTAATTAGAGGAACGCCAAACACCTGCCTCTAATTAAGAGCCATACCAGGCAACCCATAAACCAACATAGAAACAGAAAACATAGAATGCCCACCCAACCTCACGTCCTGACCAACTAACACATATAACAAACTAACAGAAATAGGTCAGGAACGTGACATAACCCCCCCCATAAGGTGCGAACTCCGGGCGCACCAGCACAAAGTCTAGGGGAGGGTCTGGGTGGGCATCTGACCACGGTGGTGGCTCAGGCTCCGGGCGAGGTCCCCACCCCACCATAGTCAATCCCAGCTTCCATCTCCCCCTATGAATGTCCACCCTCATCTTACCCCCACAAAATCCTTTTGGTAACATCAACAACCGGGGCAGCACCGGGACAGAGGGATAGATCAAGACAGAGGGATAGCTCAAGACAGAGGGATAGATCAGGATAGAGAGGTAGCTTAGGATAGAGAGGTAAATCAGGATAGAGGGGCAACTCCGGACTGAAAGGCAGCTCCGGACAGAGAGACAGCTCTGGACTGAGGGGCAGTTCTGGGTAAATAGCCGCTCCGGGCTAAGGGACAGCTCATGACTGGCTAACGGCTCTGGACGCTCATGGCTGGCTGACGGCTCTCGACGCTCATGGCTGGCTGACGGCTCTCGACGCTCATGGCTGGCTGACGGCTCTCGACGCTCATGGCTGGCTGAAGGCTCTGGACGCTCATGGCTGGCTGAAGGCTCTGGACGCTCATGGCTGGCTGAAGGCTCTGGACGCTCATGGCTCACTGACGGCTCTGGCAGATCCTGTCTGGTTGGCGGCTCTGGCAGATCCTGTCTGGTTGGCGGCTCTGGCAGATCCTGTCTGGTTGGCGGCTCTGGCAGATCCTGTCTGGTTGGCGGCTCTGGCAGATCCTGTCTGATGACTGGCTCTAGCGGCTCCTGACTGACTATCGGCTCTGACGGCTCGGGACAGACGGGCGGCTCTAATGGCTCAGGACAGACGGATGGCTCAGACGGCGCTGGGGAGACGGATGGCTCAGACGGCGCTGGGGAGACGGATGGCTCAGACGGCGCTGGGGAGACGGATGGCTCAGACGGCGCTGGGGAGACGGATGGCTCAGATGGCGCTGGGGAGACGGATGGCTCAGATGGCGCTGCGGAGACGGATGGCTCAGACTGCACCTGTCTGGCGGAAGGCTCTGGCTGCTCCTGTCTGGCGGAAGGCTCTGTAGGCTCATGGCAGACGGGCAGCTTTGCAGGCTCATGGCAGACAGGCAGTTCATGCGCCGTTGGGCAGACGGCAGACTCTGGCCGGCTGGGACGCACTGTAGGCTTGGTGCGTGGTGCCGGAACTGGAGGCACCTGACTGAGGACACGCACTTCAAGCCTAGTGCGGGGAGCAGGGACAGGACACACTGACCTCTCGAAGCGCACTATATTCCTGGTGCGTGGTACCGGACTGAGGGCACGCACCTCAGGACGAGTGCGGGGAGAAACAGTGTGCACAGGACTTAGGAGACGCACATGTGGCTTAGTGCGCGGTGCCGGAACTGGATGCACTAGGCTGGAGACACGCACCATAGGGAGAGTGCGTGGAGGAGGAACAGGGCTCTGAAAACGCACTGGAAGCCTGGTGCGTAGTGTAGGCACTGGTGGTACTGGGCTGGGGCGGGGAGGTAGTGCCGGAAATACCGGACCGTGCAGGCGTATTGGCTCCCTTGAGCACCGAGCCTGCCCAACCTTACCTGGTTGAATGCTCCCCGTCGCCCGACCAGTGCGGGGAGGTGGAATAACCCGCACCGGGCTATGTAGGCGAACCGGGGACACCATGCGTAAGGCTGGTGCCATGTAAGCCGGCCCGAGGAGACGCACTGGAGACCAGACACGTTGAGCCGGCCTCATGACACCTGGCTCAATGCCCAATCTAGCCCTACCAGTGCGGGGAGGTGGAATAACCCGCACTGGGCTATGCACTCGTACAGGAGACACCGTGCGCTCTACTGCGTAACACGGCGCCTGCCCGTACTCCCGCTCTCCACGGTAAGCCTGGGAAGTGGGCGCAGGTCTCCTACCTGCCCTCGGCCCACTACCTCTTAGCCCCCCCCCCAAGAAATTTTTGGGTGGTACTCACGGGCTTCCGTGCAAGACTCGTCCCCTCATAACACCGGTTTTGGGCTTGATTTTCCGGTCTCCAGCCTTGCTTCCTTGCTGCCTCCTCATATCTCCGCCTCTCTGCTTTCGCTGCCTCGAGCTCAGCTTTGGGGCGGCGATATTCCCCTGGTTGAGCCCAAGGACCTTTACCATCCAGCTCGTCCTCCCAAGTCCAGTAGTCCTGTGTATAATCCTGCTCGACTTCGCGCCGCTTGGTTCTGGATTGGTGGGTGGTTCTGTAACGGCGGTCCTCCTCCTCTTCAACCGAAAAGGAGGAGTAGTGAGGGAACCAAAATGCAGCGGATTGTGAAGACATAATATTTATTAAACACGACGAAACAATGACACGAACTATACTTGAAATAAACTACAAAATAACAAACGGAGTGTAGACAGACCTGAACAATACGAACTTACAAATAACACACGAGAACGCACGAACAGGGAAAATAGCCTACACATAAATGACGATGAACAAACAAACCGAACAGTCCCGTATGGTGCGACAAACACTGACACAGGAGACAATCACCCACAACGAACACTGTGAAAACACCTACCTAAATATGACTCTTAATTAGAGGAACGCCAAACACCTGCCTCTAATTAAGAGCCATACCAGGCAACCCATAAACCAACATAGAAACAGAAAACATAGAATGCCCACCCAACCTCACGTCCTGACCAACTAACACATATAACAAACTAACAGAAATAGGTCAGGAACGTGACATCACCTGAGGTCAAGTCTGTCCTTGTGTGTTAACATATGGCCATTCCCAGACAGGTCCATTTTCCAGGATACAGGTAAAACACAAACAAGTACCGGATACTAACAGGCTGCTAAATGTTAACGTTTTTGAAAATATATTGGTTGTTTGTACTTTAAGAGGGTTTACCAGTTTGTATTTGTGCATGAAAAGGCTACCATCATCAGGCCAAGAGACAGATTTTGTGCATGATATACTTTATTTTTTATTAACTGATCTTTATCATTTTACCACCAAGAAACGTTAATGTATAATGTTTCATATCAGTCAGTGTTTTATTAATATAATTCTATACAATCACCATGCACCTTCATGTATGAATAGATTGAAAATGATCATTTTGCACTTGCTTACTATTTTAATACAATTTGTTTGAAGAAAATGATGTACAGATCAAATCATCCTGACGGTTATGGTAGACAAAATTTCAAGATTATGTTATAATACTGTAATTGCAGCAAAGGGTTGTTTATGCAACAGAATAGAGGGTTCTTAAAACTGTGTCTGCGTGAACTGAACGTGGGCCTCTGGGAAATTTAACACTGACAGAAGATTTACGATGTCTTTGGGTGATAAGCCTAACAAGACCGCATTCCATAGCATGAGTTAATGTTTCTGTACTGGGGTACCGGGGGAGATGGCTCCAGTATGGAGTTGGGGGCCAGACTCTGGTTTCTACACAATGAGACCAGTCTTTACAGCAGATACTGTTTGCTGTGAATTATTAGTATATTTCAAATGAATCCTAACCTTGTGACCCATTCCATACATCTGTGATTTGTCATGAACATCCAGGAGGATGGACTTTGCTATAAAATGCTGTGGCTTAGTCCTGCTGGTTGGGCTCTCAACTAATCACCTACGGGGGGCTCGTTGACAAGCTCCATTACTGCAGTAATTAAATAATAAAGTTGACTTGTTTTGAAGAAATGTTAAAGTCTCTCCTTTTGATTAGAATAATTCCATGACATGGTTATGATATAAAATGAAATGTTTCAGAAGTAGAGGCGTCTGTGTAATTGATCTGTACCACTTAGTTATCGTAGCTGAGTTGTACAAGCAATGTCTTAAGGATTTATGTCAGGTTCTGGGAATCAAAAAGGCAATCTGCCTATGCCTGTCTTTTGCAGACAAGTTGCATTTTAAAGTATGATTGGATCTGTTGTTTATGCATCTCGTACAATCACTGAGTAGGCCAGTCGTCTAAGTAACAGTCCTATATCTTAGGAATGAACGAGATGACGTCACTCAGTTCGTCCAGGCTCTCCTGTAGCTGTTCAGCTGTCTGTCTGATCGTCTGGATGAACTTCATGGTCTCTGACTTGACCTCAGCCTTTGGTTCTTCACATCCAGGGGTCAGCTCAGTGGTGGAGTCTGTGTCCATCACTTCTAACTTACTGGTATCACCAGACTGTTCATTCACCTTTGCCTGTCGGATGTTGTGGATCTCTCTGGCATCCATAGCGATGAAGAAGATATCAACAGCTACAAAAAAAGCGGAAAATATTCCTGTCGCCACCTCTGCCACACGCACTGCCCTGGCACTTTGGGCTGCCACCTTGCCAATATTGGCCACCTGGAGTACTCTGAAGAGCTCTATTGTGCCCGCAAGGCCTTTCCCAGACCTCAACCCAGCACTAACAGCGGCCTCTACATTGAAACCGGCACTTTGTATCTTAGAAGAGCTACTTTGCATGAGTATCTCCAAACCCTCAGCAATGTTTTGTAGAGATGTGACCACAGAGTTCATCTTCTCCTGGAACTCCTTGATGATGTTCTTCATGGCTAGGCGGTCGGTGGACTGATTGACCATGTTGGTGATGTTGGATACTCCTGCTGTGGCTCCACCAGCGACAGCAATCCCAATACCCACACCAGTGACGATCAGGGAGGCGCCCAGAGTGAAGGGAGCCAGGATGAGCCCCACTATAGAGGTGATTCCTCCAGCTGCCCCAATAACACCTCCCGTCAGACTGCCTATGGTGGTGCCTTTGTGCATACTCTCCAAGCCGTCTGCCAGAGTTCTCAGCTTGTCCAAGGTTGTCTGGAGTTCCTCCACAGTTTTCTCACTCTATAGAAATGAATGAATACATACATGTATATTAATGAATGGAAATGTAGATGGTTACCAGACATATTGAATGATTGAACGATTGATATTTCATAGCAAACCTTTTTTGTGAGGAAACTGATAATGAAGGGTTTTGCCATGATGTCACCAACTGAAGGCCTAATGGTCGGGTCTTGTTGGAAGATGTCACACAGAAGGTCGCGGAGCTCCGGTGAGAAGCTCTTTGGTAGAGATGGGTAAGGACCCCCCAATATTTTTTTAATGAGGTCCGTTGTGTTCACTGCAGTGAACTGAGAAGAAAGAACTGTCTATGATCACACGATATCCATCATTATCTAGGTGGTGGACAGGCAAAATAGAACGAGTTCAACTTGTGTCAGAAATATTGGATTTTGATCGACCCTTCAAGTCAGAATTTTGCAACCTGAGTTTACAAGTTTTTGTTGTCTGATCTTTTAACTTTTCAGCTGAAAATTGATAAAACAGAGCAATCTTACAATCTTAATCATTTTTATAAGATACATGTAGCTAGTTTAACTTTGTCAATGTTAGCTATCTTAAGCTAGCTGGGTAGACACTTATCTCATCGGTTGAATAATTATTTCTACTTTAAAACTATTTGACTGCACTCACGTCGTATACAACTTCACCAACTGGAAAATGTGAAATAACAGCGAGCATTTGAATGCAGGATTACTTACTGCACCCTGAAGCATACACAACTCATACAGCACACACCCCAAGGACCAAATATCACTGCAAAGGATGGAAAATAAATACGTTAATTCTCATGTAATTATTATTATTTTACACTGCATAACCCTCATGCTTATTTTTGCACTTATAACCTGTTATAAATCCTCTATAAATGTTTCATAAACATATCCTATGGTAACACTGTGTGTGCGTGTGCGTGTGTGTGTGGTGTAACAGCCATGTCAGTAGATCTCTGCAAATGTCAACTTCACATTTTCATTATTGTCTAGGTCATCTTATTGGCCTGGTTTACCTAACGTATGGCTTGTGACATATATCATGTCATTTTATGATGCCACATCATAGGCCTTGTGACAGAGGGTTCAAGTTACAGTAAATGAGGGATTACCTAGCATCAAATGTTTTGTTAGCTTTTGTGATTTCATTCTCATCTCACGTTACCTTGAACAATTAGGAAAATTGCAAATTATTACCTCAATATCCTTACATTTTTCCAGGAATATATATTTAAATATGCGTCTTAAATGTTTTCTACCTTTTGGTGTCATAGATTCCACCAGTTAGAATCTCTGGGCCTAAATAACCCATCATTCCATCCTCGTTGGTAGTCCTAATAAATAAAAAAAGTCACATTAACAGAATTCCCCCCCCCCCATACTCAGTTATGTAATCAAAAATACAAAACTATTAATTGATGTAACTATTAATATATGTTGTGTAAATTCAACATGAGCCACATACTTTTCGTTGGCACTTCCAAACGCTCCCAAACGAAGTGTTTCAAATTCTGTGAGAAGTATGTTCTAGTATAGATAAGAAAATACCAGTTGAGGTGTTAAGCAACAGTTTATGACATTCCATTATTTCATTTCGGCACTGATATGAATCATAACATACATTGATGTAATAATCTCTATTTGTCTCGCTGTGAAGTCAACAATCCCCCACAAATCATAACATGCAGTTGATTATTTAACAGGGCTTTACATAAAACCTTACATTTTATCAACCCTCCTTTTTCTTTAAGTTTATTTCCAGGCTATCAATAAACTAATAGCCTTTACAAGATGTTTTATTAGCAGTACCTGGGGTCTCAGTTCTCTGTGAAGAAGGCCCTGGTCATGTACATGCTTCAGGGCCATGCCGATCTTGACAAACCAGTCCATAATCTGTGAAGGTATCAAAGTATTTAGTCTAAAATAAAAACAGTTGTGATGTGGATTCTTCTAGTCATTACTTCAGTTACCTTCTCAGAGTACTCTTCTGTAGGGTTAGTCATCTGCTCTTGTATCTTCTGAGAGAGATTTCCCTTTGCACAATGGTCTGTCACTATATAGTAGCAGTTATCCTCTGTGAAAATGTATTAGTAGTTTGTGTGTGAACACTACTTGAGAATACTAATCGTGAAACATATTAATACTGTAGTAGTTAATTTGTTGATTTAGCTGATACTGTATTAACTTGTAATTCCAATACATTGTCTCTGAAACAAATGAAATACATAAAACGACAAATATAACGACAAAGTTAATGATGTAGTTACCTAGAAATGAGTTTTTGTAGCTTACAATGTGGGGGTGAATAATCTGTCTGAGGCATTCAACCTCTGAGACAATTTCTCCAGCACTTGAGTTCAGGACAGATGTCTGTCAAAACAAATTATACGTGACTTATTGAAAGATATAGGCATGTTAATTATTTAGTTTATCTTTATGAATACCTGTCATTATCAGTCATTATTGTTGCATCTGCAGAGTTGCCTATAATTGAAAACCAATTATGTATACTATCCCTCTGTGATCATTACAAAAAACTCTAAGATGTAATCAATTTAGAAATAACAAATAGTTCTCACTTACCTCATACAATTTGATCTTTTTAATGACGAACTGGTCACCATGTTTGTCAGTAGCTATGACACCATTCTCTACCTCCTTCTGGGTAGTGTATCCTTTCTTCTCAAGGACACTCTGTGTTTTCCCCATCTTTAAATTTCACTGGAATCTGTGTTTCACTCATGTCAATTAGCAATGTTCATCTTTTTAAAAAATCAATAAAGTACATTTTAATATACACTGAGGTCACAAAACATTAGGAACACCTTCCTAATATTGAGTTTCACCCCTTTTGCCCTCAGAACAGCCTGAATTTGTTGGGGCACGGACTCCACAAGGTGTCGAAAGTGTTCCACAGGGATGCTGGTCCATCTTGATGCCAATGCTTCCCACAGTTGTGTCAAGTTGGCTGGATGTCCTTTGGGTGGTGGACCATTCTTCATACACACGGGATACTGTTGAGCGTGAAAAACCCAGCAGTTTTGCAGTTCTTGACACACTAAAACCGGTGCTCTTGGCACCTACCCCGTTCAAATGCACCATTCACTCTCAGAATGGCACAGTTGTCTCAAGGCTTAAAAGTCCTTATTTAACCTGTCTCCTCCCTTTCATCTACAATAATTGAAGTGAATTTAACATGTGACATTAACAAGAGATCATAACTTTCACCTGGATTTACCTGGTCAGTCTATGTCATGGAAAGAGCAGGTGTTCCTAATATTTTGTACACTCAGTGTATAAACACATTGATTTGCAATAATACAACATACCAGTAAGGTGTATATGTTAGTAACACAGGTTTACCTTTGCTTGTCTGTCTGAATGTTGTGCTGCTGGATTACCTTACCTAAGATTTGAATATTGTCTGTCTTCTGGTTGTGCTGCTGTCTTACTTGACCTATGATTTGAATAGGAGGTCCAGTCTTATATGCAGGACTCTTCTACTTATGTGGTTTGATCAAACAAACACACCCATATCCGCATTACATGTCAAGCAATAATGGATTAACTATCAACCGGTGTGTCAGCTGGGAGAGACTATAGGGAAGTTTGGACTAAACCAAAGCATTCAGATCATGTGATTTACAGGAAATCCTATTGTATGCCTTTAGGCTGAAGTAAAGTTCAAATGATGAAACAAGAGCTGTTTACTGTTGTCAAATTGTTCATTTTTTTCCTGCTTTCATTGTCCTCTGTACCTGTGTGTTTATTATTATTAAAAAAATTGGGGGGGTAATGGGTAGATCACCTTTAATATTGCAGGCAGATTCTGTCTTCCATCAACGTAATTGTCTGCGTAATTGTCTGCATCTGTCTCTGAACACCATCCTGTTTTTGATTTCTATTTGCCATATCTTCTCCAACTGCGCTGTGATGTTTCACAAAAGTGCTGAACCTTTCTATTCTCATAGATTCTACATATTGAAAATGAAAGGCAATTTTTTTTGCTAAGAGTATTGTTATATTATTGATGGATTGACTATGACTTTTTAAATCACCTAGCGGTGCTATTTTCAGAGTTTGCTCCAGGTAAATGTTGCAATTCTTCAGCCATTCCTGAACCTGCAACCAAAAACAAGCTACATATTATGGACAGTACCAAAACAAATGATCTAATGTTTCGGGTCTCTTTGAGCAAAATCATTCTATTGGTTGCAAGAATTTTGAATAATAATTGAAATTGAAAAGCTCTAAGTTTTGAATCCAGCGTTGTTTTGTGTATCAGTTCGTAAACCATGTGTCATGGAATCGGTACATCAAAAATCTCTTCCCAACTATTTTGCAATCAATATGCCACAGTTGTAAATGTTTTGGTCCTTAAATGAAACTTGTATACTTTTTTATTTATCACAATTTTCTTTAGCCAATTTTGGTCTTTAATGCATGGCTGACAGACAAATTCCTTAATTTCTCCCTCTTTCACTTGCTGCAATTAGTTGGTTGTAATTTTGAGTAGAGCAGACATTTCCATATATTTTTGTTTGCTGCATGTGTGACATAACTCCACCAGTCCTATTTATGATATTATTTACAAAGATTATAGCTTTTATTATTATTTGTATTTTTTTGTCAATTAGTATATTTGAGTTTAACCATAGTATTTGTTGTAATATTTGTTCTGTCTTTTCTGGTGGATTTAACTGAAATTGCAACCAACTTTCTATGGCTTGTATTAAAAATAATTATATTTTGGAGAATATTTCATTTTCAAATAACCAAAAGTGAGATGTTGTAATCTGAATAAATGGAAAAGGGCAATTTTTTAACATGGGGTGAGACATTCATACTAATCTGCTAGAGAACCAGTTCAGATTTAAGTATACATTTTGTATGACGGAAGTCTTTAGTGAGAGGTCTAATACTTGAACATTTTAATAATTTGTGCCTTCCGAATTCATATTCATTATATAAATAAGCCCGTTTAATTTTGTCTGGCTTGCTGTCTGGCTTGCCATTCCAAATAAAATTGAACATTTTTAAATATGTAAACTGGGATATGACTAAAGAGTTAATCAGGGTGATTTGTCCACAAATAGACAGGTATATTCCTTTCCATGGTAGCAAGATCTTATCTATTTTTGCTAACTTTCTATTGAAATGTATTGTAGTGAGATCATTTCTTTCTTTTGGGATATGAATACTGAGTATGTCCACTTCACCGTCAGACCATTTTATTGGTAAACTACATGGTAATGTAAAAGTTGTATTTTTTGTGATCCAATACATAATATTAAGTACACTTATCATCATTTGGTTGTAATCCAGAGAGGTTAGAACAATTATCTAGATCATCTATGTGTCAGAGCTACTAGGAGTACTGGGTGGATGGAGTCAAGCGCAGAGAGCAGGTTTAAAGAACGTGGATTTATTTTCCAATACACAGGGAAAACGATCATGCCCTAAAACACACGGGCGCATGAAAAGATGAGTCCAAAAACACCGGACTAAACTGTTCCGAGAAAATAACACAATCCACTTCACAATCCAACACCAACATAACAGAAAACAAGCCCGCACAACAGCCAGCGGGCTACCTACCCTTAAATAGCCTACCCACCAAACTAAACTCAAAACAGGTGCACCCAATCAGCCCAAACTAACAGAAACAAAAAGAAAAGAATCGATGGCAGCTAGTAGGCCGGTGACGACGACCGCCGAGCGCCGCCCGAACAGGAAGAGGCACCATCCTCGGCGGGATTCGTGACACTATGATGATGTGGAGGGATCCAAATTGTGTATTTTAAAGAAAACATGAATCATCAGCAAACAATGAAACCTTTATTTTAAGCCCTTGATATTATTGTTAGATATAATTTTAATAGCTAACATTTTGATGGCCATAATAAATAGATATTCCGATAGTGGACAACCTTGTTTTACTCCTCTTAACAGTTTAATGCTTTCTGAGAAGTAGCCATTATTTACTATTTTACACCTAGTGTTACTATACTTAAGCAATAAGGCATGAATATACCACAGCTAAGGGCTGTTCTTAGTCACGACGTATCGAGGCGTGGGAGCCCGACAAGCCGTCCGAGGCATGACGAGGCGTGGGTGCCTGACGAGACGGCTGAGGCGTGGGAGCTGGACGAGGAATGATGTGCGGTGGGAGGCGGACGAGGCATGACGTGGGAGCCCGACGAGCCAGCCGAGGCTTGAAAGCCCAATGAGCCGGACGAGACGTGGGAGCCTGACGAGCCGGCCGAGACTTGACGAGGCGTGGGAGCCCGACGAGCCGGCCGAGACTTGACGAGGCGTCTGAGCCCGACGTGCCGGGCGAGGCGTGACGAGGCGTGGGAGCCCGACAAGCCGGACGAGGAATGATGTGGGGTAGGAGCCGGACGAGGCATGACGTGGGGTGGGAGCCCGACGAACCGGCTGAGGTGTGGGAGCCCGACGAGCCAGCCGAGGCTTGAAAGCCCAACGAGCCAGACGAGGCGTGGGAGCTTGACGAGCCGGCTTAGGCGTGACGCGGGGTGGGAGCCTGCCTAGCCAACCGAGGCAAGGAAACCTCTTGAGCCAGTTAAGGCATGGAGGCCCCAAGAGCCAGCTGAGGCACCCCCGGTTCCATCGGCGGCGGCACCCGGACCCGATGTCACCAACAAAACAAAACAAAAATTACCTGATGCTTCAAATTGCTGCATCTGCTCCTGCCACGCCCTCTACCTCTCTTCCTGGACCTCCCTAAACCTGCCACCACTCACCCAGTGCTCTCTCCCTCTCTCTCTCTCTCTCTGTGTATGTGATTGTGTGATTGGAGACGTGTGCTTGAATCAGAGCAGATTCCACCAGCTGCAACCTGTTCCATAATAAAGAACCCTACAAATACTCAGCCCTGCCATTTCCACTCTGCCAGATCGTAGCCTCTACTTAGCCAGTCTGCATTTCTAGCTGTTTGTTCCTGCATACATTTTGTTATCCTGTTGTGCCTGTTTTCCCTAGCCTTTTCTCTTCCGCTACAGTCCCGTCTGCTCTGACTCTGGTACCTGTCTCCAGTCTGTTGTCTCCTAAGTCCTGCTTCCTTTCCCTGGAACCCCGCTCTACTGTTTCATTGGATTCCGCTCCAGACCTGCTTACCCGGTTCCTAATCTCCTTGCCCCCAGCCTCAGCTTCAGTCCGGATACCCCACTATCTGCCCGAGATTTCCCTGGACTGCACCCCGTCTCCTCTCCCGCTTTTCAATAAATACATTGGTTACCTACCCTTGTTTCCTGAGACTGCATTTGGGCTCACCTGCTACGCCTCGCGTAACACAAATTGTGGTGTCAGCATTCTTTAAGGACAGACGCTTGGAGACGAGAAGCAAGTACAGGGAGTGAACATTTAATTCATAAGATGACATGAAACAGGACAGGAAAGCGTCTGGAAACCCCCTGGAAAAACAATGACCTTAATGCTGACACAGGAATGAAACAGAGGAACAGACAGATATAGCGAAGGCAATCAAAACGTGAAGGAGTCCAGGTGAGTCCAATGAGGCCTGATGCACGTAATGATAGGCAGCCTGGCCAGGAGTGACACATGCAGATCTAGACAAAACAGTCCATTATCTGTGAAGGTATCAAAGTAAAGTATGCTTTGCCTAAAATTAAAACAGTTGTAGTGTGGCATTTTCTAGGTATTACTTCTCAGAGTACTCTTCTGTAGACTTTGTCCTCTGCCCTTGTATATTCCGAGAGAGATTTCCCTTCGCACAATGGTCTGTCACTATACAGTAACAGTTATCCTCTGTGAAAATGTATTAGTATTTTGTTTGTGAATACTACTTGAGAATACTATTTGTGAAACAAATAAACACTGTAGTAGTTCATTTGTTGAAGTTGCTGATATTGTATTAACTTGAATTCCAATACACTGTGTCTGAAACAAATGAAAACACATATAGAGACGAAGTAAAATGTAAAATGTAGTTACCTAGAAATGAGTTTTTGTAGTTTACAATGTGGGGATGACTAATCTGTCTGAGGGGTTCAACCTCTGAGACAATATCTCCAGCACTGGAGTACGAGTCAAATTATGTGACTTATTGAAAGATATAGGCATGTTAATGATTTATTTTATCTTTATGCATACATGTCATAAACATAACCTATTGTAACAGTTTGTGTGTGTGTGTGTGTGCATAGATGTCTGTGAACTAGAGTAGTAGGTGTCTGTAATATAGATTTTGATCTGTACCACCTAGTTATCATAGCTGAGTTGTACAAGCAATGTCTTAACGATGAAAGACAGGTTCTGGGTAAGACAGGTTCTGAGAATGCAGTTCATCGACTACAGCTCAGCATTTAACACCATAGTACCCTCCAAACTCGTCATCAAGCTCGAGACCCTGGGTCTCGACCCCGCCCTGTGCAACTGGGTACTGGACTTCCTGACGGTCCGCCCCCAGGTGGTGAGGGTAGGTAACAACATCTCCACCCCGCTGATCCTCAACACTGGGGCCCCACAAGGGTGCGTTCTGAGCCCTGTCCTGTACTCCCTGTTCACCCACGACTGCGTGGCCATGCACGCCTCCAACTCAATCATCAAGTTTACAGACGACACTAGAGTGGTAGGCTTGATTACCAATGACGATGAGACGGCCTACAGGGAGGAGGTGAGGACTCTTGGAGTGTGGTGTCAGGAAAATAACCTCACACTCAACGTCAACAAAACAAAGGAGATGATCGTGGACTTCAGGAAACAGCAGAGGGAGCACCCCCCTATCCACATCGACGGGACAGTAGTGGAGAGGGTAGTAAGTTTTAAGTTTCTCGGCGTACACATCACGGACAAACTGAATTGGTCCACCCACACAGACAGCGTGGTGAAGAAGGCGCCACTTTAAACAATGCCACTTCATATAATGTTTACATACCCTACATTACTCATGTCACGTTCCTGACCTATTGTTCCTTTTTCTTTTATTTATTTAGTTGGTCAGGGCGTGAGTTGGGGTGGGTTGTCTATGTGTGTTTTTCTATGTTGGGGTTTGGTGTTCGGCCTGGTATGATTCTCAATCAGAGGCAGCTGTAGATCGTTTGTCCCTGATTGAGAATCATACTAAGGCAGCCGGGGTTTCACGTGTGTTTTGTGGGTGGTTGTATCGCGTGTCTGTGTTAGCACCACACGGGACTGTTTGCGGTTTGTCACGTTTGTTGTTTTTGTATGTTAAGTGTTCAGTCTGTTTTCATTAAATAATCATGGACACTAACCACTCTGCATATTGGTCTGATCCTTCTCGCCTCTCCTCCTCGTCCGAGGAGGAGGATTACGACGACCGTTACAGAACCACCCACCAATCTAGGACCAAGCGGAGTGGAGAAGGGAGGCGACAGCAGTGGGAAAAAACCCAGGACTCCTAGACTTGGGAGGAGATCCTGGACGGCAAAGGACCCTGGGCTCAGCCAGGGGAATATCGCCGTCCCAAGGCGGAGCTGGAGGCAGCGAAGGCAGAGAGACACTGGTATGAGGAGGCAGCGCGGCGACGCGGTTGGGAGCCCGAGAGTCAGACCCAAAAATTTCTTGGGGGGGGGCACACGAGGAGTGTGGCAAAGCCGGGTAGGATACCTGAGCCAACTCCCCGTGCTTACCGTGGAGTGAGAGGGCGTCGTACTGGTCAGACACCGTGTTATGCGGTAAAGCGCACTGTGTCCCCAGTACGCTTGCTTAGCCCAGTGCGGGCTATTCCACCTCGCCGCACTGGTAGGGCTAGGTTGGGCATCGAGCCGGATGTCATGAAGCCGGCCCAACGCATCTGGCCTCCAGTGCGTCTCCTCGGGCCGGCATACATGGCACCAGCCTTACGAATGGTGTCCCCGGTTCGCCAGCATAGCCCAGTGCGGGCTATTCCACCTCGCCGCACTGGCAGGGCTACGGGGACCATTCAACCTGGTAAGGTTGGGCAGGCTCGGTGCTCAAGAGCGCGTGTCCTCCTTCACGGTCCGGTATACCCGGTGCCACCTCCACGTACCAGTCCACCGGTGGCAGCCCCCCGCACCAGGCTGTCTCTCCGGGTTCTCTCTCCAGCTACTCCCACCTGTCCAGCGCGGTCAGAGCCTTCCTCCTCTCCAGCGCAGCCAGTGCCTACACCACGCACCAGGTCTACAGTGCGTCTCAGCCGGCCAGAGTCCGCCGTCTGCCCAGCGGTGCCTGAACTGCCCGTCTGCCCAGCGCTGTCTGAGCTGCCTGCCTGCCCAGCGCTGTCCGTCTGTACTGAGCTTTCAGAGCCGTCCAGCCAGGACCAGCCAGAGCCGTCCAGCCAGGACCAGCCAGAGCCGTCCAGCCAGGACCAGCCAGAGCCGTCCAGCCAGGACCAGCCAGAGCCGTCCAGCCAGGACCAGCCAGAGCCGTCCAGCCAGGAGCTGCCAGAGCCAGCCAGCCAGGAGCTGCCAGAGCCAGCCAGTCAGGAGCTGCCAGAGCCAGCCAGTCAGGAGCTGCCAGAGCCAGCCAGCCAGGAGCTGCCAGAGCCAGCCAGCCAGGAGCTGCCAGAGCCAGCCAGCCAGGAGCTGCCAGAGCCAGCCAGCCAGGATCCGCCAGAGCCAGCCAGCCAGGATCCGCCAGAGCCAGCCAGCCAGGATCCGCCAGCCAGCCAGGATCCGCCAGCCAGCCAGGATCCGCCAGCCAGCCAGGATCCGCCAGCCAGCCAGGATCCGCCCCTCATTCCGGTGTTGCCCCTCATTCCGGTGCTGCCCCTCATTCCGGTGCTGCCCCTCATTCCGGTGCTGCCCCTTAATCCAGTGGGGTTAATTTGGAGGGTGGTCATTTTGAGGAGGCTACGAAAGCGGGTAGTGACTATGGTGGGGTGGGGACCACGACCAGCGCCAGAGCCGCCACCATGGACAGACGCCCACCCAGACCCTCCCCTAGACTTTATGCTGGTGCGCCCGGAGTTCGCACCTTAAGGGGGGGTTATGTCACGTTCCTGACCTATTGTTCCTTTTTCTTTTATTTATTTAGTTGGTCAGGGCGTGAGTTGGGGTGGGTTGTCTATGTGTGTTTTTCTATGTTGGGGTTTGGTGTTCGGCCTGGTATGATTCTCAATCAGAGGCAGCTGTAGATCGTTTGTCCCTGATTGAGAATCATACTAAGGCAGCCGGGGTTTCACGTGTGTTTTGTGGGTGGTTGTATCGCGTGTCTGTGTTAGCACCACACGGGACTGTTTGCGGTTTGTCACGTTTGTTGTTTTTGTATGTTAAGTGTTCAGTCTGTTTTCATTAAATAATCATGGACACTAACCACTCTGCATATTGGTCTGATCCTTCTCGCCTCTCCTCCTCGTCCGAGGAGGAGGATTACGACGACCGTTACAACTCATCTCATATGTATATACTGTACTCTATACCATCTACTGCATCTTGCCATCTTGATGTAATACATGTATCACTAGCCACTTTAAACAATGCCACCTTTATATGTTTACATACCCTACATTACTCATCTCATATGTATATACTGTACTCGATACCATCTACTGCATCTTGCTTATGCCGTTCATCAGTCATTCATATATCTTTATGTACATATTCTTCATCCCTTTACACTTGTGTGTATACGGTAGTTATTGTGAAATTGTTAGGTTAGATTACTCGTTGGTTATTACTGCATTGTCGGAACTAGAAGCACAAGCATTTCGCATTTTTTGATTTGATGAAGACAGTGAATATGCTGGCAGGTACCCTAGCAGTTTGAGCATTGGGGCAGGAACAGAAAAGCCGCTTGTTTGAATACCTAAGCCGACAAGGTGAATGCTCTTGTTGATGTGCCCTTGACTGAGGCACTTATGCTTTTAACGCCTGATGTTACATACACGTAACAGTGTCTTTAAACACCTGCTAACGTGTCTGTAAACCATCAAAACATAAAATAACATCACTCTCTTCTAGATTAAATCTTAATAAACACTTTTGCCACCATCTGGTGGCGGATCTTTGTAAATACCAAACTGGACATTGTCACTCCAAATGGCATGCCTCTGCAGCTTGTCAACACAGCAGTTCTCCTTTTCTGAAATTCAATGCATGCAAAATGCTCATTAGATGTCCAGAGATGCCTGAGTAAAATTTCTAAGAAAAACATTCATTTTTGGCTAAGTATAGCGATTAAATATTCACGTTGTGTATATGTAACATCAGGCGTTAAGTGATGCAAACCACACATTTTATGATGCTTTATATACAATGACATTGTTTTTATATCACGTAAATGTATGAAAACTTACATTCATAGTCTGGATCTCTTTATTAAACATATATCTCAGTGTTAACTGCCTATTGGTCCCAATTTGCTTATGCAAAATAGCAAACTGCCCATCTTAACTGTATCTAATCACAAGAGGTTGGTGGTACCTTAATTGGGGAGAACAGGCTCATGGTAATGACCGGAGCAGAAATAGTGGAATGGTATCAAATACCTCAAACACATGATTTCCAGGTGTTTGATGCCATTCCATTTGCTCCGTTCTGGCCAGTATTATGAGCCGTTCTCCTCTCAGCAGCCTCCACTGTATCTAATAGACAGCAATGCAGTTGGGAGTTTTGAATACTGCAACTAGTATTTGCATACAGTCACCTTGTCAGAGAGAGATTTACACGGTTATCAACGCGTCACGCCAGGGTAAGCCTTCACGAAACACAGCCATCACTTTTTGTTGTTCTAAAATTCCCTCAGGAGGCTGAAGAAATTTGGCTTGGCACCTTAAACCCTGACAAACTTTTACAGGTGCACAATTGAGAGCATCCTCTCGGGCTGTATCACCGCCTGGTACGGAATCTCTCACCAATGCAGAGGGTGGTACGATCTGCCCAACGCATCACCGGGAGCAAACTACCTGCCCTCCAGGACACCTTCAGCACCCGATGTCACAGGAAGGCCAAAAGACAATCAAGCACAACAACCACCCGATCCACTGCCTCTTCACCCAGCTGTCATCCAGAAGGCGAGGTCATTACAAGTGCATCACAGCTGGGACCGAGAGACTGAAAAACAGCTTTTATCTCAAGGCCATCAGACTGTTAATTACTATTAAATAGCCATCACTAGCACATTAGAGGCTGCTGCCCTTTAATAATGGAACAGTGCTCTCTTTAATAATGTTGACATATTTTGCATTACTCATCTCATATGTATATACTGTATTCTATCCTATTCTACTGTATCTTAGTCTATGCCGCTCAGACATTACTCGCCCAAATATTTATATATTCTTCATTCCATTCCTTTACTTTAGATCTGTGTGTATTGTTGTGAAATTGTTAGATATTACTGTTAGACATTACTGCACTGTTAGAGCTAGAAACACAAGCATTTCGCTACACCAGCAGTAACATCTGCTAAACACGTGTATGTGACAAATAAAATTAGATTTGATTGTTTTGATTGTTTTTCTCCATTGTTGATGTGATTGTAACCCAGTAGCTACCCGTAGTGGTGACCTGGAATAACCTAAACTTTCTGTGACCACACCTTAGCACAGGTGGCTATTGAATTGTTTGTCTACCTTCGATAGCTGCGTTTCTGATTCTCTTCCCTTTTCCAGAAGAGTGCGCTTTACTTTCCCTCGTGCATTTAAAATAATTGGATTGGGGCAAGATTGGCTGAAGGGAGTTTCCACCACTTTCCTCCCACCAGTACATTCCTTATTATGCTGAAACACGCCACATTTTTTTATATGCTATAAGCCCAGTAAATAAAGCTGTTTTCAACATTTTCAACTTTAAACCCACGAGTGCCTGGACCGTGGATTCTTCAAACTATTTCCCACTGTTATTTTTAATTGATGATTCCCCCATATAAGAGCAACGGTGGAGTTATAATTTTTTTCATACCTGTAGCGCTCCGGACACATTATCTCAAGCTGACGTGGCCCTGTAACTTTCTCCGCTATTGCCACTCTCTCAGCTGAAATGGACATGGGTGTTTATCTAACACGAAGTAAGTAGGTGCCCTTGTGTGTGGCACTCTGGCTCATACGAGTGGAGATCATATTTACTGGAAGACAGGCAAGCTAAGTTAAGCTTATACACATTCAAAAAGAGAAGTCCTGCGTTTCATGAACAATATAACGTATACAGTATGTAGACTGCATTCCGAAAATACATTTTCTAATGGGCACAATGTCTATAATTACAAAATAGGTATTGAACATGACACATATCAACTCTTTATTTATGATTACAATAGTACTGTAGATTAAAATATTTGACATTGGAGATATACATATATGACATTTGAGTTGCCAATGACACCATAGTGAAAACCAAAGATGGAGAAAACACATAGTGTCCTTGAGAAGAAATATTTGTATTTATTATTTTTCAGTTTAGAGAGGAGATGTTAGGGGTGGTTTCCCGGACACAGATTTAAACTCCATTGAGAATGCTTTTTAGTCCAGGACTAGGATTAATATGTGTCTGGAACATCATCCCAATATGTTTGCAAGTTACCACAGTATAAACATAAAAACATTTAATTTATTTTGCTATAATAATACATCACAATATCATAAACTATTCATTTTTACAGATGATAAAAGTTACTATGTAGTGATGGACCATTGTGAGGGCGGGAAATCTCGCACAGAAGATCAAAGATGTGAAGGAGACAGGGAACCCATTCTTGGAAGAACAGGTTTCTGAACAAATAACCTATTGGTTGCGTTCCAGGCCCGACTACATTGCAGAAGTTGCATTGAATCAACCAATGGTTGCATGCCAAGTCATCGACTGTACAGTTGGGCATCAGATTGCTGTATCATATCTTAGCTGATATGTTCACCTATCCAGGCGTTGTGAGATCTGGCAGGCGTCTGCAATGTAGTCAGCCTGGAACAAAGCTATTTATATTCATGACTGCATCAAAACTATTTTGTTTCAGGCTAAACATAAATTATGCACTGGAATTCTTCCCACGTCTTGGACTGGCTTGTTGAGATCTGCATGGCCCTGAAGCATGTACACGACCAGGGCCTTCTTCACAGAGACCTGAGACCACAGGTACACACTGGTCTGCTAAGTGGTTTTCAACCCTCTCCTCAGGGACCCCCAGCCATTCCACGTTTTGATCTAATCCAGAACTGCATTATGAAACGTCTGGGGATCACTGAGGAAAGGTTTGAAAAATAATAATGAACTGGCAGATTTATTTAAATGTTGTACATATTATCTTCTTGAAAAAATAAGTGTTAATTAAAGGTCCAATGCAGCCATTTTTGTCTCAATATCAAATAATTTCTAGATAACAATTAAGCACCTTACTTTGATGGTTTTCAATTTAAATGATCAAAAAGAAACAAAAATTGCTTCTAAGCAAAAAGCTATTTCTCAAGCAAGAATGGTGCTAGTACTATCTGGAAGTGGTCTGAGTGAGCAGGGGGAAACTGAAAACTAACTGTTATTGGCAGAGAGGTTTGGAACTCTCTTTATTATTGGTCTATGATGTCACCAGACAGGCCAAAACTCCATCCCACCAAAACAGGCTGAAATTTCAGGCAGTCTTTTCAAACAGCTCTTACACAAAAAGGGCATTCTCATAATTTTCAGAATTTCACAGGATTATTCCAATGTCATAGTGTGGAAATATATAGAAAACACAGGGGAAATTAATTTTTTGACTGCACTGGGCCTTTAATGAAAGTTTTACAGAATATAGCCTTTAGGTGGGACAATTAACTGTTATTTGATGTGATATAAATAGTTCATTTCTTGTTTCTTTCACTCAACTAAATATATATATTTTTTCTACACTGAATATATTCCTCACAAAATTTGGGACACTTTGTTTGGGACATTTCGGAAGAGTCAATGAAAAGCATGGTACTTTTTTGATATTAATAAACTGGTCAAAATGTATTTTAATGCTTAGAGTTACATCCTGTATGATGACTGTGTACTAATGTGTTTCTTTCCTGCCAGTGCTACCGGTTCTTCAGAGGATGGAGCAGTGGCTTATTTAGGCCCAGAGATTCTGACAGGGGGACTTTATGAAACCAAAAGGTAATTTCAAAATTACAACAAACAAAAATATATTAAAGGGGAACTTCAATCCTGTGACATCATATGGTTGACGGAAGCGAAGACTCAATTTCTAATAGTGTTAGACATTTGCCTTCAATGTGAAATTACGATGGATAATGATTTATCAATGTACTTTGTTTCCTTTTCAGTGATATTTGGTCCTTGGGATGTGTGCTGTGTGAGTTGTGCATGCTTCAGTGTGCAGTAAGTAACACTTCTATCTCCATGTTTGCCTCCTGATAATGCAAAATGTGGTGTAATATTAACCAGTCTTTCTTGACAGTTCGCTGCAGCAAGCATAATCAAGCTCATCCCCCAAATATTGGAAGGTTCTTACCCATCTCTACCAAAGAGCTTCTCATCTGAGCTCCGCGACATCCTGTGTGACATCTTCCAACAAGACCCGACCATTAGGCCTTCAGTTGGTGACATCATGGCAAACCCTTCATTATCAGTTTCCTCACAAAAAAGGTTTGTTATACAAGATCATATGATCAATTCATATAATTTGTTTGTTCATTGATTAATTAATCCATAAGTTCATTCATTCAATCAAATTATCTGTATAAATAAATGTTCTATACAGTGAGAACTGTGGAGGAACTCCAGATCACCTTGGACAAGTTGAGAACTCTGGCAGACGGCTTGGAGAGTATGCACAAAGGAATCACCATAGGCAGTCTGACGGGAGGTGTTATTGGGGCAGCTGGAGGAATCACCTCTATAGTGGGGCTCATCCTGGCTCCCTTCACTCTGGGCGCCTCCCTGATCGTCACTGGGGTTGGTGTTGGGGTGGCTGTCGCTGGTGGAGCCACAGGTGGAGTATCAAACATCACCAACATGGTCAATCAGTCCACCGACCGCCTAGCCATCAAGAACATCATCAAGGAGTTCCAGGAGAAGATGAACTCTGTGGTGACATCTCTAGAAGACATCATTGAGGGTTTGGAGACACAGGCCAAGTGGCTCTTTTAACATAGGAAATGACCATTTCAACGCAAATGCTGGGGCGAGGTTTGGGAGGGGTCTGGGGTGCATACCTCCGGGTGGCCACCATTGGCAATGTGGTTGCCCAAACTGGCAGGGAAGTTCGTGTGGCAGAGGTGGCCACAGGAATATTTTCCACTTTTTTTGTAGCGGTTGATATCTTCTTCATCGCCATGGACGCCAAAGAGATCCACAACATCCGACAGGCAAAGGTGAACAGCCGGGTGATACCAGTAAGTTAGTAGTGATGGACACAGACTTCACCACTGAGCTGAACCCTGCATGTGAAGAACCAAAGGCTGAGGTCAAGTCAGAGACCATGAAGTTCATCCAGACGATCAGATAGACAGCTGAACAGCTACATGAGTGCCTGGACGAACTGTGTGACATCATCTCATTCATTCCTAAGATAGAGGATTGTTACTTAGACAACTGAGACTACTCAGTTGTATTTTATTTTTTTATTTCACCTTTATTTAACCAGGTAGGCCAGTTGAGAACAAGTTCTCATTTACAGCTGCGACCTGGCCAAGATAAAGCAAAGCAGTGCGACACAAACAACAACACAGAGTTACACATGGAATAAACAAACATGCAGTCAATAATACAATAGAAAAAGTATATATACAGTGTGTGCAAATGAGGTAGGATAAGGGAGGTAAGGCAATAAATAGGCCATAGTGGCAAAATAATTACAATATAGCAATTAAACACTGGAGTGATAGATGTGCAGAAGATGAGTGTGCAAGTAGAGATACTGGGTGCAAAGAAGCAAAATAAATACAATAAATAACAGTATGGGGGATGAGGTAGTTGGATGGGCTATTTACAGATGGGCTATGTACAGGTGCAGTGATCTGTGAGCTGCTCTGACAGCTGGTGCTTAAAGTTAGTGAGGGAGATATGAGTCTCCAGCTTCAGTTATTTTTGCAGTTCGTTCTAGTCATTGGCAGCAGAAAACTGGAAGGCGGCCAAACTAGGAATTGGCTTTGGGCATGACCAGTGAGATATATCTGCTGGAGCGCGGGCTACGGGTGGGTGCTGCTATGGTGACCAGTGAGCTGAGATAAGGCGGGGCTTTACCTAGCAACGACTTATAGATGACCTGGAGCCAGTGGGTTTGGCAACGAATATGAAGCCAGCCAACGAGAGCATACAGCTTGCAGTGGTGGGTAGTGTATGGGGCTTTGGTGACAAAATGGATGGCACTGTGATAGACTGTATTGATTGTAAAAGATGCAGAAACAAGAAATAGAACAGAAACACAGGTATTGGCAGTCTGACTGACACCCTGATAGGCCTACAGATTGTAATCATGAGCAAATTCCTTTATACATTCTCAAATGCTTGCACAAATCAGCTATAGTAGGTAGTAGAGACCTAAGTGTTTATCCCAGACAGACAAGCTACTGAGCTTGTTCCTAGGTAGTTACTGTCAACATGATTTGATCTGTATGTTATATATATAATATTGCAAGTTGAATCAATTTGAAATTTTGCTTAAACAACCTGCATTAAAATCAGTTTACTAAACTCTTGTTAATCACATCCTTACATTGTTGAAGAAAACTTACGAATTAAATCACACTGCCAGATTACAATGAGTTTTACTGTATTTTTTGCACAGACTATTTTACTCCATAAAGTATCTCCCGAGATGTACTGTATACAGCTATTTCTGTGAACTCTTTTTTTATTCAGTATCCCCTGTCCGTTACCCTCAATGTGTCTTCTCAGTTCGTCCAGCAGGGTTTGCTGTTGTTCCACTCTGAACTCTGTGGTGTTGATCCTCAATGTCAAATCTTGAAGCTTCCTCTCCTGAAACGTAAAAAAAGGAATTTGAACAAATATGTAATAACATTTATTTAGGCAGATCATATTTCATATTGCGCAACAGCTGATGAAACAAAAAATGTGATCAGTGTTGAAATTTCCTGTCTACACAGGACCTTCTAATCAGCAGAATTGCATGGGCAAGAGTTTTGGTTTTCCATTGTGAAATCACCATACAGTAAATTTGTTAATAGACCAATAAAAAAGTTGTTGGTTCGAATCCCTGAGCCTAATTGCTCCTATAAGTCGGTCTGGATAACAGTTTATGCTAAATGACTAAACATGTAAATGTAAAATAACAAAGGCAGTTTCAAACCTATCAACCACTAACAGCTAGTTTTCAGTTTTCCTCTCCCAACTCAGACCACTAAAAAAAGCATTTTTTTCCCACACTTTAATGGACATCTATTACAGTAAAGCACTTAATTGGTTGGCCTACTGGTCAGTGATGATGGCACTTTAAAATGTAGACAGGTGAAAATACAGTGCACATTTCACCTTTATGCTCAGTCTCCATCCTCCTCATCAGGCTCTCACTGGTGCTCAGTCTCCATCCGGCTCTCACTGGTGCTCAGTCTGCTCTCCATGGCTGTCAGCTGTGCTACTTGAGCTATGACAATACATACGACATTCTGTATGTTAGCAGCTGTTGATTATCATTCTGAACTTAATATATTCACAAAAATAAGTGATTGTTCAAAATATTTAGATTACATTTGTTCTCTCTGTGTAGGAGAGCAACATTCACCTCCATGTTCCTCAGCCTTTCCACTTGGCTCTCTACAGCTGACAGTCTGGTCTCCATGGTTGTGAGCTGTGCTGCTTGATCAAACAACAGTATCATGTGACATTTTCTTTGTTAGCAGCTGTTCCCAAGTTTCAAGAGGAAGTTCACCCATTTTTACATGTGGCCTTTTTTCACTCTTTCTGTGCTTCTAGTTAATCCCCCTAAAAGTTTTTGTTCATATTTTGTTACAGAGAAAATTGTTTGTCACATTTAGCTGATTCTTCACTTGCCATTGACTCCAATGCATTATCAAAATGTGTCTAAAGCATGTTATAAAACACTCCAAACCAACTGAAATTACATCAGAATCTCTGTCTGGATAATGTCTATGCACAAAAAAAAATCACAGTGAATGATGCTGTTTATAACAAAATTATGCAAATATGGTATTATGGGACAGTGGAACATTTGCTTTTTAATTTGAGTGCAGAGACATTATCCAGACAGAGATTCTGATGTAATATTAGTTGGGTTGGAGTGTTTTATACCATGTTTTAGACACATTTTAATAATGTATTGTAGTTACATTTACATTTTAGTCATTTAGCAGACGCTCTTATCCAGAGCGACTTACAGTAGAGTGCATACATTTTATTACATTTTACATTTTTACATATTACATATTACATTTTTACATACTGAGACAAGGATATCCCTACCGGCCAAACCCTCCCTAACCCGGACGACGCTATGCCAATTGTGCGTCGCCCCACGGACCTCCCGGTTGCGGCCGGCTGCGACAGAGCCTGGGCGCGAACCCAGCCCAGCCTGGGCGCGAACCCAGAGACTCTGGTGGCGCAGCTAGCACTGCGATGCAGTGCCCTAGACCACTGCGCCACCCGGGAGGTTGCCCGGGAGTCAGTCGTTCATTGTAGTCTATGGCAAGTGATGACTCTGTAACTAAACAAAATATACAAATCATTTTAAAAACAGTTTGGGGGAACAACTACAAGCACAAAATGTGTGAAAATAAGGCCACATATAAAAATGGCCGAACTTCCGCTTTAAGTTCAAAACATTATTGCCCATTCTTGTTAGGAATGGACATTTGTCTTCGGCTTACAGGCATCTGGCTCAAAAACAAACACATTATCAATCTGAACCCTTGAAAACATGATATAGAAATTCATTTGTTTAAACATTGGATTTTGATTACTTTCATTTGCATGTAGGAGTCAACAACAGCCTCCATCTTTTTCAGTTCCTCCAACTGTTCTCTGTAGCTGTCAGTCGGGCCTTCATGGCTCTTAGTTCCATCAGAAGGTTACACATGTCTGGCTGGCAGCTACTGACTGTCTTGGCTCGGGCTGGTGCTTGGATCTGAGAAGAACTTCAGTCTCTACGCCCTGTGCCTGTTCAGGCCGAATCTGTACCGTGATGTCATTCAGGTTGACTTCTCCAGCATCTTCACTGAGCGTTTGAGTCCCAGACAGACACGGCAGCACCAGGGTCTGAGTCAGTCGTTCATTCTACAACTTGTACGTAAGTAGTATCAAAATTCACACAAATCCTTTCGGCTACCTGGGTAGCTCGTTGTGCTGTCTCTTGCCTTTATATACCTTCCCATGTGAAACATTACGCACTGTTACAGTGTCGTTAGGACGCAGGGGAAAAAGGAGACATGTTCAAGGACTCCATAAAAAATAAAATAAAATGGAACTATTCAAACAGAGTATTCTTAGGCAGCATGGATATTGTCATTTAGCTTGATGCTTTTATGCAGTGTCTTACAGAACAATTTGTGACTCCAATGGGAATTGAACTCACGACTCTGAAGTCTTACCGACTGAGCCACACAGGACCACATGTAACGATCGATGTTGGAAGGACCAAGATGTTTTTATTTATGATAACCGGTACAAAACAAGAAAGCGTAACAAACGAAACGTACAGCTTTGTAGGGCTAAAAAAGCAACAATACAAAATCAAGATCCCACACACAACAGGTGGAAAAAAGGCTGCCTAAATATGATCCCCAATCAGAGACAACGATAGACAGCTGCCTCTGATTGGGAACCATACCAGGCCAACATAGAAATACACAAACTAGAGTACCTACCCTAGTCACACCCTGACCTAACCAAAATAGATAGCACAAACAAGTACCACAAGTACAAAATAGCAACACAAACAAGTACCGGATACTAACAGGCTGCTAAATATGAACGTTTTTGAAATATATCTGTTGTTTGTACTTCAACAGGGTTTACCAGTGTGTATTTGGGCATGAAAAATGCTACCATCAGGCCAAAAGACAGATTTGGTGCATTGTACACTTTTTTTATTTTTTTAAATGAACTGATCTTTATTATTTTACCATGAAGAAACGTTGATGTATAATGTTTCATATCAGTCAATGTTTTATTAATATAATTCTATACAATCACCATGCACCTTCATGTATGAATAGATTGAAAATGATCATTTTGCAGTTGCTTACTATTTTAATACAATTTGTTTCATGAAAATAATATACAGATCAAATCCATCCCGACAGTTATGATATAAAATTAATCATTTCAGAAGTAGAGGTGTCTGTGATATAGATATTGATCTGTACCACTTAGTTATCATAACTGAGTTGTACAAGCCATGTCTTAAGGATGAAAGTGAGTTTCTGGCTATCAAAAAGGACATCTGCCCATACCGGTCTATTACAGAGAAGTTCAATATTAAAGTATGAGTGGATCTGTTGTTTATGCATCTCGTAGAATCACTGAGTAGGTCAGTCGTCTAAGTAACAGTCCTCTATCTTAGGAATGAACGAGATGACGTCACTCAGTTCGTCCAGGCTCTCCTGTAGCTGTTCAGCTGTCTGTCTGATCGTCTGGATGAACTTCATGGTCTCTGACTTGACCTCAGCCTTTGGTTCTTCACATGCAGGGTTCAGCTCAGTGCTGGAGTCTGTGTCCATCACTTCTAACTTACTGGTATCACCAGACTGTTCATTCACCTTTGCCTGTCGGATGTTGTGGATCTCTCTGGCATCCATGGCGATGAAGAAAATATCAACAGCTACAAAAAAAGCGGAAAATATTCCTGTCGCCACCTCTGCCACACGCACTGCCCTGGCACTTTGGGCTGCCACCTTGCCAATATTGGCCACCTGGAGTAGTCTGAAGAGCTCTATTGTGCCCGCAAGGCCTTTCCCAGCCCTCACCCCAGCACTAACAGCGGCCTCTACATTGAAACCGGCACTTTCTATCTTAGAAGAGCTAGTTTGCATGAGTATCTCCAAACCCTCAGCAATGTTTTGTAGAGATGTCACCACAGAGTTCATCTTCTCCTGGAACTCCTTGATGATGTTCTTCATGGCTAGGCGGTCGGTGGACTGATTGACCATGTTGGTGATGTTTGATACTCCTGCTGTGGCTCCACCAGCGACAGCCACCCCAATACCAACCCCAGTGACGATCAGGGAGGCGCCCAGAGTGAAGGGAGCCAGGATGAGCCCCACTATAGAGGTGATTCCTCCAGCTGCCCCAATAACACCCCCCGTCAGACTGCCTATGGTGGTGCCTTTGTGCATACTCTCCAAGCCGTCTGCCAGAGTTCTCAGCTTGTCCAAGGTTGTCTGGAGTTCCGCCACAGTTTTCTCACTCTATAGAAATGCATGAATACATTTAGAGTAATGAATGAATGGAAATGTAGACGGTTGGATGGATAAACATACATATTGAACAATTGATTGATTGATTGATTGATTGATTGATTGCAATTGCCTAGCAAACCTTTTTTGTGATGAAACTGATAATGAAGGGTTTTGCCATGATGTCACCAACTGAAGGCCTAATGGTCGGGTCTTGTTGGAAGATGTCACACAGGAGGTCGCAGAGCTCAGATGAGAAGCTCTCTGGGAGAGATGGGTAAGAACCTCCCAATATTTGGGGGATGAGCTTGATTGTGTTCTCTGCAGTGAACTGTGAAGAAAGAACTGTCTATGATCACCCAATATCCTTTAGCTTGGTGGTGGACAGGCTAAATAGAATGCATTCAATATGTGTCGGAATAATTGGATGTCGATTGACCCTTCAAGTCAGAATTTTGCAACCCGAGTTTACACGTTTTGATATATGATCTTTTAACTTTTCAGCTGAAAAGTGATTATACAGAGCAATCTTACAATCTTAATCATTTGTATAAAATACAGGTAGTTAGTTTAACTTTGTCAATGTTAGCTATCTTAAGCTAGCAGGGTAGATGCTATTATCTCATTAGTTGATGAATTATTCCTACTTTAAAACCAATTGACTACAGTCAACTTCACCAACTGGAAAATGTGAAATAACAGCGAGCATTTGAATGCAGGATTACTTACTGCACCCTGAAGCATACACAACTCATACAGCACACATCCCAAGGACCAAATATCACTGCAAATGGAAAATAAATACATTAATTATCATGTAATTCTCATTATTTTACACTGCATAACCCTCACACTTATATTTTAACACTTATAATCCCATTATAATGCCTTCATAGATATGTCATAAACATATCCAGTGGTAATAGTGTGTGTGTGTGTGTGTGTGTGTGGGTAACAGCCATGACAGCTGATCTCTGCAAATGCGAATGTCAACTATTTTTACATTTTCATTATTGTCTTGGTCCTCTAATTGGCTTGGCTTACCTAACATACAGTATGGCTTGTGATATCACTTTGACATATTTTATGTCATTTTATGATACCATATCATAGGCCTTGTGACAGAAGGTTCAAGTTACAGTAAATGACTGATTATCCACCCTCAAATGTTTTGTTAGCTTCAGTGATTTCATTCTCACCTCACTATACCTTCAACATTTTGGGTAATTACTAACTATTTAATCAATATCGTGAAAAAAAATTCAGAAATATATATTTAAATATACATCTTAAATATTTTCTACCTTTTGGTGTCATACGTTTCACCAGTCAGAATCTCTGGGCCTAAATAACCCACCATTCCGTCCTCGTTGGTAGCCCTGAAAAATACTAAAATACTCATTTATGTCATCAAAAATGCTCAACTATTAATGTATTTAACTATTAATATATGTTGTGTAAATTCAACATGAGCCTTTTATAATTACCAAACTAACATACTTTTCGTTGGCACTTCCAAACGCTCCCAAACGAAGTGTTTCAAATTCTGTGAGAAGTATGTTCTAGTATAGATAAGAAAATACCAGTTGAGGTGTTAAGCAACAGTTTATGACATTCCATCATTTCATTTAGGCACTGACATGAATCATATCATAAGTTGTTGCAATAATCTCTATTTGTATTGCTGTGAATTCCAAGTCAACAATCCCACCCAAATCATAACGTGCAGTTGATTGTTTAAGAAGGCTTTACATGTGTAGGCAGTCACTGTAAATACGAAATTGTTCTTAACTGACTTGCCTAGTTAAATAAAGGTTACATTTTAATTTAAAAAAAATAATAATAACAAGGCTTTACATAAAACCTGACATTTTATCAACCCTCCTTTTTATTTAGAACTTTTTCCAGGCTATCTACAAACTAATAGTCTTTACAATATGTTCTGTTAGCAGTACCTGGGGTCTCAGTTCTCTGTGAAGAAGGCACTGGTCATGTACATGCTTCAGGGCCATGCAGATCTCGACAAACCAGTCCATAATCTGTGAAGGTATCAAAGTAATGTATATTTAGTCTAACATTATAACAGTTGTGATGTGGATTCTTCTAGTCATTACTTCAGTTACCTTCTCAGAGTACTCTTCTGTAGGGTTAGTCATCTGCTCTTGTATCTTCTGAGAGAGATTTCCCTTTGCACAATGGTCTGTCACTATATAGTAGCAGTTATCCTCTGTGAAAATGTATTAGTGGTTTGTGTGAATACTACTTGAGAATGTGTGAATACTCGCGAAACATATTAATACTGTAGCGGTTCACTTGTTGAAGTTGCTGATACTGTATTACCTTGTAATTCCAATACAATGTCTCTGAAACAAATGAAATACATTGAAATACAAATATAACGACAACGATAATGATGTAGTTACCTAGAAATGAGTTTTTGTAGCTTACAATGTGGGGATGACTAATCTGTCTGAGGCTTTCAACCTCTGAGACAATTTCTCCAGCACTGGAGTCCAGGACAGCTGTCTGTCAAAACAAATTATACGTGACTTATTGAAAGATATAGGCATGTTAATTATTTTGTTTATCTTTATGAATACATGTCATTATCAATCATTATTGTTGCATCTGCAGAGTTGCCTATAATTGAAAACCAATTATGTATCCTATCCCTCTGTGATCATTCCAAAAAAACTCAAATATGTAATAAATTCAGAAATAACAAATAGTTCTCACTTACCCCATTCAATTTGATCTCTTTAACGACAAACTGGTCACCATGTTCGTCAGTAGCGATGACACCATTCTCTACCTCCTTCTGGGTAGTGTATCCTTTCTTCTCAAGGACACTCTGTGTTTTCCCCATCTTTAAATTTCACTGGAATCTGTGTTTCACTCATGTCAATTAGCAATGCAATATTATTTGAAAATCAATCAAATAAATTGCAATTTACACTAAGTGTACAAAACATTAGGAACACCTTCCTAATATTGAGTTGCATCCCCTTTTGCCCTCAGAACAGCCTGAATGTGTCTGGGCATGGACTCTACAAGGTGTTGAAAGTGATTCACAGGGATGCTGGCCTATGTTGCCTCCAATGCTTCCCACAGTTGTGTCAAGATGACTGGATGTCTTTTGGGTGGCGGACCATTCTTGATACACAGGGGAAGCTGTTGAGTGTGAAAAACCCAGCAGCGTTGCAGTTCTTGACACACTCAAACCGATGCACCTGGCACCTACTACCATACCCCGTTCAAAGGCACTTACTGTAAATCTTTGGTCTTCCCATTCACCCCCTGAATGGCACACATACACAATCCATGTCTCAATTGTCTCAAGGCTTAAAAATCCTTCTTTAAGCTGTCTCTTTCCCTTCATCTACACTGACTGAAGTGGTTTAAAGAAGTGACATCAGTAAGGGATCATAGCTTTCACCTGGATTCACCTGGTCAGTCTGTCATGGAAAGATCAGTTGTTCCTAATATTTTGTACACTCAGTGTATAAACACATTTGCGTTTGCGGTAATACAAACATACCAGTAAGGTGTATATGTTATTTACACAGGCTTACCTTTGCTTGTCTGTCTGCTGGTTGTGCTGTTGCTTTACCTAATCTATGATTTGAACAGGAGTTCAAGTCTTATATGCAGGGCTCCTCTGCTTCCGTGGCATGATCAAACTAACCCACCCACACCCATATCCGCATTACATGTTCAGCAATGCTGGATCAACTATCAACCATTGTGTCAGCTGGGAGGGACTATAGAGAAGTTTGGGCTAAACTAAAGCATTCAGATCATGTGATTTACAAGAACTCATAAATGCCTTGAGGCTGAAGTGAAAGCATTCACAAGTTCAAGTGTCGACACGAGCTGTATACTGTCGTCAACATGCGTATTATCAGTTGAACAGGGTGAAATAATTCTGTTTTCCTTTTTGGCACACTGCTAAAAATAATTTACAAATTCATATTAAAAAGTAAACAGATTTGAGAAAACGGTTTAACATACAGTACATGCATCAGTTTGCTATTTTTTTCAATCTTTCAGTAAAACAGTTTGCTAGCTGCTTGGCTCTGCTTACTAGCTGGCAGGTGTGGTAGAGTAGTATTGCTTTGGGAATTGTCTTTGGTTAAAGATTAATAGGAATTCAAAGGTAGGCTATCCAACTCTACCTCTGAGTGATTATGTGGGGGACAATATCATGGTCTTGTTTACATTTCACATACTATAACAATATTTGCATCACACGTAATATCAACCTAGCTTTGAGCTAATGGTTCTAAGAGAGCGAATGGCTGGTCAAACTGGAGGCTTGTATGTGAAAGAACATGACAGTAGGCTCATTTGTTTCTTCAACCTTGGTAACTGAAATAACATGATCATTTATATTCCAATAATGTTTCTTAGATGGACTGCTGCTTACCTCCAGTCTCCCCTATCTCGCTTTTAGGTCCGGCTGGCCCCACATGACCATGTCCTAAAAATACGACAAACATGATAGCTCTCACCAATCTTAGGACCGTCTGTAAAAGGCGGCACATAAAGTCATATCACAGTTGTATCACACACTACACTGCCATGTGGAGGTACTGTTGTCTACTCTACAGTCTCCTACGAACACTCTCAGGTTCATTATTGGTTGTTTATTGGTTGAAGCTCTATTCAACCAGGTTAAGTGCCGAGAGCAGTGTGTTGGAGAAGTTACTACTAGTTTATTCTTGAAGCAACATGCAACTGGAGCCACTGCAATGCATTAACCCATTGACAACAAATACATTTTTCAAGACAGACCTTGGGTCCTATGAGGATGACACTCAACTACTTTTCTGTCAGCCTGTTTTGCTGGAATGGAGTTTAGGTCTTCCATGGTGACATCACCATGTGATACATTTGTTAAAATAGACCAATAACAAAGAGAGTTCGAAACCTCTCTGTCAATAACAGCAACAAAAAAATCCCCTTCCCACTCAGACCACTCGCAGACAGTCCTAGCAAATGTCTTGCTTGAGCTATTGCCCCTTTGCGAAGAAGCAATTGTTGTTTATTTTTGACCATTTTAATTGAAAACAATCACAGTCAGGTAATTCATTGTTACCCAGAAATGATTTGATATTGAGGTAAAAACAGCTGCGTTGGACCTTTAAAAAAGAGCAAGTTACACAACAAACAGACTCTTAGTAAGCTGTATAATAACAGTACCTCAATGTGTGTTCCCTATTCTGAAATGTAACCTAGGAAACACATATTGAGGTTCTATGCCCTTATTAGTCCCCTCCTTGAGACAGCTTGCTAAGAGTTTGTTTCTTGTGTAACTTGCTCTTTATTAAATATGAAAATGGTGAAGGGGTTATTAAGGATTGGCCAGTAATGCATTACTTATAACTAAGGCCTAATATATGGCTAATGAGACGTAATAAAGACCTTATAAGATACTTATGCTCACTTCTAAACTACAAATGAGTGACTAATATTTGTACCTTCAAATAAAGTGTTACCTACTTTTCTTTCTACAGACCAGTGGCGACCCGTCATATATTATATTATATATTTTTTAAATGGGTGGGGCTTGCCTGTTTTGCATGTTATTTTGGCATTAATACGTGTCAGTTTGCAAACAATATAAAAAATATATATATATTTCATTCACTTAATAAAGCTGCATACACACAGGGTCTCTTTTTTGTTTTCTTGAGTAAGGCAGCTCCAAAATGCAGGTGTTTCAGCCTAGCTCAGTGCTTTCTGTGGTGGTGGGGTGAGCCAGCAGAAAATATGAGCATTGCGCCGTGATTGGCTCAGTATTCTGTCACTCATCGCCAAGTTTAAGTGCTTAGTAAGGGTAGACATCCAAAATTTCAGTCCTTTGGGTCCTGCCATAGAGTTATATTACAAGTGCCCTTCCAAGAAGGCTCAAGGTCATTGGCTACAGATAAAATTACGTCAAATCACATTATACACAGTCAACATCTTACTTTCAAAGTCTTCGCTAGCAGTCATCATCATGAATCAAGTCGACAATCTACTGGCAAATCCTTTTTAATCCTTGTTATATGAAGAGAAATAATGAAGAAAAATGATAGATAAAACGTATCGGTGCCCATCGGCCATTGGACATAAAGATTACACAACAAGTTGGAAATCGCAAATTCAACAAAGAGTCGTTTGGAAGGAATCAGTGGCTAACAGCAAGCATTGCAAAGCAACTACTAACTTTAGCCTGCTATTCAATGGAGTGGCTGTGTGTTTTTTTCCCTGAATTCCCACCATAAATCCAGAGAATGCCAGACTTTGATGACAAAATTTGCCCACAAAGGACTGCTGCTTCCAAATATGTCTTGTATGCTGCTGCATAAATGATGTAATATGCAAGGGAGATATGTATACTGTAGCTAAGAAAGTAATACTACTTGTATGTTGTGTAATAAGCTGTTAGTAGCCCATGTGCCTCACCCTAACAATTTGGTCTATTTTCACCAACGCGGTATTGTAAACACATCGTTTGTGACCCGGTCTGTGCTTGTTTGCCAACTTTTTTTGTACAGGTTTGACAGTGCTACTGATAGTAGTGGTGGAGCTTGGCTTGCACGTGCAAATTCAACACACACAACATTCTATAATAGAATTGTGTTATTTGACCTGTCAAATTAAAAGCTTATTTAACGGGTCAAATAGTGTTATATGACGTGTATCTTTTTTGACACGCAAAGACCCAAACGGCGTTCATTGTGCCTCACCCTAAAAATGTGGTCTATTTTCACCTCTTAATTTCGCCTACTGTTCTAACTTGGTGGTGCACATGTTGCCTATAACCTGTTTTAGAGAAATGTCATCATTGAATATTATAAGAGCTTTCATTGTCTGTTTATATGCCCCCTTTATTTATCCTACGGTTTTGACTTGTACAGGGAGTAGACATCCAAAATAGCGGCTCATGTTCTGAATTCTGTCACTGTACATTTCAAAGTGCTGAACAAATAGTTATATTGACTACGTCCGTCATCGCTGTCTCATTAATGTCTTAATCAAAATTGCGGATTGCCTCTTATCCGCTTGTCGTCCCTTTATGCCATAGTTTGTACATCTCAATTGTCAGTAGAGACCACATTTGTTTAAGCAAGTCAGCCATATCAGCTATGTTTTTTTTAAAGGGAGTAAATGAGGCTGAATGAACTGTTTTGCTGCCAGACAAGGCTCCGCTGAAAGCCAGGGGTAGCAGTGGTAAGGTGTTGGGACTCTGCTGTTGGCTTTATGTAGGCCCTAACAGTTTATGGGCACCGTTTGTCAACGTTATAGTGTAATTCATGTATTGTTTAGTGTTGTGTTGTGTAGTGGCTTTGCTGGCATGCATCCCTCATTTTGTTTTGCCCCACCAAGATTTACATGCTAAAATCGCCACTGCTACAGACATCTCTACAACATTGCATACGGTAACATTGCATCTAGAACTTTGAATTACCCACAAACCTCTAAAGTCACATGGCAACTTTTCAGTGACTTTAGTAACTTAAACCACATTTAGTATTTCCCTTGTAGTTGTGTGTACACACACATACTTATTTGGGTTATTGTACATTGAATTAATTCAATTGATGTTATGTCAAAATAACTGTATTTTTATCTATGATGTATTAACTCCCTGAATATTCTTTTCACAGTGAGACCATAAAGTAGGGCACTGATTACATCCTGACCATGTGACATTGTCAAGTGTGCTCCCTCTCCGGCTCTAGGTCACCAGGCTGCTCATTATGGCGCACACCTGTCACCATCGTTAAGCGCACCTGCGCATCATCAGACTCACCTGGACTCCACTTCCCTGATTACCTGCCCTACATATGTCACTCCCTTTGGTTCCTTCCCCAGGCGTTATTGTTTCTGTTTCAGTTTCATGTCTGTGTGTTTGTGTTTCTTGTTTTGCATTATGTTGCGTTTATTTATTAAAACACTCACTCCCTGAACTTGCTTCCCGACTTTCAGCACACATCGTTAGCCATGACCAGGGAAAAATTCCTGTTGGCCTATAAGAGTTCTGATATGCTCCTGGTCAAGCCGCACAGCTAGGAGTCAAGGCCCAAAAGTATGTAAGAAAAAAGTTAAAAAGGGACTTTTTTGTTATTGTTTTTTTTAACCACAGAGTTTGAGACAAAGAAAGCACCTGAGGACTGCAATCATAGGAACGACCCCAGGAACTGCACTTACATCTCTGTCACAACCAGCCCGCCTTACATAGTGGAGATTAATTAATGGAACCCCAGAGAGACTTGGGGAATACCTGGGGATCGTCAGGGAAATACAAAACGAATCAAAGCACGGTAATGCAAAGTATCCAGCAGATTGTGTTTTCTTTCATCTTGTTCTAAGGGCGGCTTTGCCTCGAGGGCAGAAACTAATGCAATGAAGTGGTAAAGTTTAGGCAAGTAAGTTTAGATATTGTTTACGTTTGGGCAAGTAATTCCAATTGGTTAAGGTTAGGGTGGGATTCAAACCAGTGACCTTGTGTATGGCAACCCACTTGGACATTTTTACGAACCAGATGCTTAGACATTACCAGAACCTCTCAATTCATCACCAATTATTCAAACATACTTAATTAATTCATAACAAACAGATTAACATGCTGATGTTAAAATTGTAAAAAAAGACAATCCTAATATCTTATGAATCTCACCTTTGTATTAATCCTTTTTCTTGCCAATGAGTCAATGATTGTGTTGTATGAAAATGAGACATTGTTTTTAAAAAGTCGCCTTGTACAATGGAACAACAATGGAATTGATCAACAAAACACCAGTAAGTTGTCACGCCCTGACCTTAGAGAGCCTTTTTATGTCTCTATTTGGTTTGGTCAGGGTGTGATTTGGGGTGGGCATTCTATGTTTTGTTTTCTATGATTTTGTGTTTCTATGTTTTGGCCGGGTATGGTTCTCAATCAGGGACAGCTGTCTATCGTTGTCTCTGATTGGGAACCATACTTAGGTAGCCCTTTTTCCCTCCTTTCGTTGTAGGTAGTTGTCTTTGTTTGTGGCACTATAGCCCTTAAGCTTCACGGTCGTTTTTGTATTGTTTATTGTTTTTGTCGGCGTCATTCAAATAAAAAGGAATATGTATGCACACAACGCTGCACCTTGGTCCATTTCCTTCAACGACGGCCGTGACATAAGTGGTATAACCAAAATTGGTACAGTGGATTCATCCTACTCAGGTGTATACCGTCCTGTGTAAACTTCCATTATTTAATACTTTGATTATTTATTTCAGATGGAGGTGATGATAAATTAAATTGCCTATGATCCTCATATAAAAATAATCCAATTGCACTTGTCTCTACTTTTACTTAACAACTTGACCCTGAGGTCGAGACATTGGCCTTAAAAAAAAAAATATTTCCGGGGGTCCGTTGAGGATGATGGTAAGCTTCAGAAAACCGTATTTGAAATGTAAATGTTTTGACTATGCTGACACCAATTGTTGCACGTATACTAGCATGCTCGCGCACACACACACACACACACACACATATGCACGAGCACACACATACACACACACAAACATACAAACAGGAACGAGGATGTATTTTGAAGGATTGTTTTTTAATTTATTTTTAACATTTTGCCTTATTCTTCTCCTGCTGGTGAATTTGTCTCTACCTCCACCATACTTTAGACAGATTTCTCAATTCAACTTCCCTCAAGCCCTGTGAAGCCATTGATTCGCGGTGAGTAAAGGAAACATTTTGTCATTCATCATGCACTGTGGTCATTGTTGACTGTGGTCCTCTACAGCAGGTATTCCCAAACTGGGGTACACACACAATGCTGTCGGGGGTGTGCCAAATAAAAATGTGATTCACATTTAATAAATGCACTTTTTTTTTTTTTTTAGTTTTTTTTCTCTTCACATTTTCAAACTGTCCATTTATATTTTCCAACGGGGTGAGGTTTTTTCTCGCCTGAGTAGCCTCGTTTTGCTGCCAAAAATACAATTAAACCATCTAGTGTTCAGCGAAATAACAACACAATGTCAAATACAGGTAACCTAGTCAAAAGATGAACATCCAATCAAATTAACCGTTACTCTCTTGCGGGAATTCCACTAACAGTCCGTATGTAGCCAAACGTAGCTGCTGCTCATGTTGGTATCTGTGCTGATGGCGCAAAAGCCATGACAGGGAGACATAGTGGAGTGGTGACTCGTGTGCAAGCAGATGCTCCCGACGCCACTTGGGTACACTGCAGCATCCACCGAGAGGCTCTTGCTGCCAAGGTGATGCCTGACAGCTTGAAAGACGTTTTGGACACTACAGTGAAAACGGTTAACTTTGTTAAAGCAAGGCCCCTGAACTCTTGTGTATTTTCTGCACTATGCAATGATATGGGCAGCGACCATGTAACGCTTTTACAACATACAGAAGTGCGCTGGTTATCAAGGGGCAAAGTATTGGCATGTTTTTTTAAATTGAGAGGCGAGCTTAAAGTTTTCTTTACTGACCATAATTTTCACTTTCCGACCGCTTGCATGATGACGAGTTTCTCACACGACTGGCCTATCTGGGTGATGTTTTTTCTCGCCTAAATGATCTGAATCTAGGATTACAGGGACTCTCCTCAACTATATTCAATGTGCGGGAAAAAATTGAGGCTATGATTAAGAAGTTAGAGCTCTTCTCTGTCTGCATTGACAAGGACAACACACAGGTCTTTGCATCATTGTATGATTTTTTTGTGTGCAAATGAACTCAAGCTTACGGACAATGTCAAATGTGATATAGCGAAGCACCTGAGTGAGTTGGGGTGCGCAATTACGCAGGTACTTTCCTGAACTGGACGACACAAACAACTGGATTCATCATCCCTTTCATGCCCTGCCTCCAGTCCACTTACCAATATCTGAACAAGAGAGCCTCATCGAAATTGCAACAAGTGGTTCTGTGAAAATGTAGTTTAATCAGAAGCCACTGACAGATTTCTGGATTGGGCTGCGCTCAGAGTATTCGGCCTTGTCAAATTGTGCTGTTAAGACACTGATGCCCTTTGCAACCACTTACCTATTTGAGAGTGGATTCTCGGCCCTCACTAGCATGAAAACTAAATACAGACACAGACTGTGTGTGGAAAATGATTTAAGACTGAGACTCTCTCCAATACAACCCAACATTGCAGAGTTATGTGCATCCTTTCAAGCACACCCTTGTCATTAACCTGTGGTAAGTTATTCACAATTTTCGATTAACAAATAAGGTTTTATATGTAAGATGGTTAAATAAAGAGACAAATTATTGATTATTATAACACTTCCCACGAGCCGGGTTGTGACAAAAACTCACACTCATTCTTATGTTTAATAAATGTATCGTATAGTGTGTGTATGTGGCAGGCTTACAATGATGGCAAAAAACAACATTTGAGAGTGCGCTGACCCTGGTGCTAGAGGAGGTACGCAGCTGGAGGTTGAATGTTTGGACTACAAAAAATGTGGGAACCACTGCTCTAATGCCGTTGAGCCCGTTGATTATTACTTGAGTCAACCAGCAGGTGGCAGTGTAGAACAGTCATGTTGAAAAATCACTCGATTTTTTAAAACTTGTGTGTTAGTTTTTCCAGGCCTGTTGATACTGTTGATCTGCTCAAACCTCTTCTACCAACCTGAAACCTGGTGTGCTACCAAATGAGCGCTCTACAGCCAAGGTAAACATTGAACCAGCTTCATATTCTCTGTATAGTGAGCAATTAGTGGGGGGGTTTCTATACAGTAGTCTGGGCTGTTTATTCAAATGTATGTGTATCTTTTCTCCTGTCAAATAGTATTTTTTGAAGAATTGCTTTTATTTGTTGGAATGCACATATAACACAAAACAAACATCATAAACTATACCAATAATATACCATTCCAATACCAGAGTATACTTCTCAATGCTAATGTTAAAACTGTAATACATGTTTTTGTGTTCTGAAAATATGATTTATAAGGATGTTTTACACATGCTCTTTATCTCATGTTTGAGGCCCTTGCTCTACTAGGAGCTGAAAGGAATACGTTAAGTCAAGTACCTGACATAAAACAGTGTTGGGTTTTGGTTGCCTCCAATGTTGAGCCAATGAATTGAAGAGGTGTAAAAATGACCTTTTGGGGTATTTTGTTCTTGAATAGAGATGTATATTTAACTGCCGAAATAATGGAAATGCTTGAGTAAATGAGGAATACAAAGTGTATGGAAAGCAGGTGCTTCCACACAGGTGTGGTTCCTGAGTTAATTAAGCAGTTAACGTCCCATCATGCTTAGGGTCATGTATAAAAACGCTGGGCAGGCCATTATTTTGGCAAACATGGCTATGCCCCAATGGGGTGACAATGCCCCATCAACAGGGCACGAGTGGTCGCTGAATGGTTTGATGAGCATGAAAACGATGTCAACCATATGCCATGGCCATTTCAGTCACGAGATCTCAACTCAATTGAACACTTATAGGATCATCTGGAGGGACGATTTCCACTAACATCAACAAAACACCAACTGGTGGAATTTCTCATGGAAGAATGGTGTCGCATCCCTCCAATAGAGCTCCAGAAATTTGTAGAGTCTATGCAAAGTTGAATTGAAGCTGTTCTGGCTTGTGGTGACCTAACGACCTATTAAGACACTTTATGTTTATTTTGGCACTTACCTGTAGACAGCTCTTCATTGATTCATTCATTCATGATACTATAATAACATTATTTGTAAAGTACTTTTCATATATTGTGTTGAAAGTGCTACAGTCTATGTGTATTTATATATTTTGTTGTAAGCTCGTCGTTTATGCTTTTTAAATGTTATGCTTTTGGTTCCAAACAAGGCCACCTTTACCAACTGTCTGATGAAACACCCTGCAAAAGACATGACTCATACAACAGTATGCAATCCGAACTAACCCTGAGTGATTCTGTGTCAGCTTTTGAGTGTACAGTACATTAAAAGTTGTCCGTTTGAGTGTCAACTGATTAAGCAAATATACCCATGAAAGGTAAAACATGCATTGTTAAAAACGTTGTTGTTTAAAAAAATATTGTTAAAAAAAATATTTCCATAATTGCACATTAAAACATGTTTCATTTAAAAGGGTAATCAGGAAGAACAGTTCACCTTCCAGTGGCTTCCTTATTGGACAGACACACAAGCTCGCTCGCACGCACACAAACACACACACACATTTCTGCCAATTTGTGGTGTCATCTATGAGAATGTGTGCCAACACTCAAGACAAATATTTAAACACACACTCACACCAACATAAAACTACATCAGCAAAGACAAAATAAAACAAAGATTCTAAATGTATAGGGGGTGACATGGGGGGGGGGGGGGGGGGGGGGGGGTATACATAGGGAAATTCCAACCTGATATTCATCATCTGAAGCACCACCCGAACCAACATCAAACACCTGGAAACCATGTATTTGATACCATTCCGCACATGCCGCTCCAGCCGTTACCATGAGCCCGTCTTCCCCAATTAAGGTGCCACCAACCTCCCGAGACATCAATATATGTGAAAGCGGCGGGTTCGACGTTTCGTGGTCAACAAAATTGAAGAAGACGGGTGTTGATGTTAGGGGTGGTGCTGGAGAGGATGAATATGAGGTTGAAATTGTGAAACTGTTAGCATTGGGCCTTGAATCACCGGATCCATTCTGTACGCTATTGTCTTACTACCCCCAACTAGAAAGTGTTTCACTATGTATGTTGAAGAACATGCATTTATAAGCATATAACTTCAGATCTGACATGGTCTTTTAACCCGGTACCAGTGCGTCCGAAAAGGCACCACATGGTATTCCCAACCTCGTGAAAGTAGTGCAGCCTGGCCAGTGTCAGTGGCAGTAAAGGTATGGATGCAGGATTTCTGAGTTCATGGTGTGTCATCTTCAGATCATCATTACAGCATCATCATACCTAGCACACCAAGCAGGATCAGCAGAGCTGTGAAGGAGAGAGAGGAAGATTGGTTGTCTACTCCAGATTATATGGGATTTTATGAGATAAGGTACTATGGTAACACTTTATAATAACTTCCATTGAATATACTGTTATAAATGGTCATACATGTTTAGAAATGCTTTATCAATTAATATAAATAATTTAATGATAAATTATATACATTTTTTCTAAATTATAAAAGTGCTCATGACTTGTATGCTTTTAATCCTTAGAAACGGTTAGAATTTTTTTTACAAATATTGAAATACTAACATTTAATCAATCATGTTATCAGTTATTATTATTCAGTGTTAGCAGTAGCTATTTCCAATGGGGTTGTTACCTTGAGACAGGGTGTGCTGCAGGCCCAAGGCGTGGCTGGAGGGGGTGATGGAAATAGCAGTAATGGTGGAATTAGTAGTAGTGGAGGAATTAGCAGTAGTGTTGGAAGTAGTAGTAGTGGAGGAATTAGCAGTAGTGGTGGGAGTAGCAGTAGTGTTAGAAGTAGTAGTAGTGGTGGGAGTAGCAGTAGTGGAGGAAGTAGCAGTAGTGGGGATGGCGTTCAAAGAGTTGATCACAGTACTGTTGGGGTTGGCCAGGTTCACGGCTGCATTGCTGACCAGGACAACCTTAGGAGTACCCAGGGTTTCTGGGGGAGGAGAAAAAGATGAGCGACAGAGAGAGTTAGAGATGGACCAGACAGAGGGGATACAATGTCCACAGGGTGTTTGGAGGTATAGGGTGAAGTTTCCCGTATACGTTGATCTGGGGTCAGTTGACCATTTCCCCCCACTAACCGTTAAGGTTGGGATTGGGGAAGAGGAAGCTGATCCTACGTCTGTATCTAGAAGAAGCTTCACCCTGGAGCGTGTTTGGATGAGTGCCTCACCGTTAATTACGGTCCCGTTGGAAATGGAGAGGACGAAGCTGGTGTCAGCGCTCCTGGTGCTCCTGGTAGCTTCGGGGAGAGTAGCAGAGAAGGTGCACTGGATGATCTGACCGTTGACTGAGCCGTTCACAGAGTCCACAGGCAGCTACACAACACAAGAGTCCCAACGTTATTAGTCAAAATGGACATTAGGCCTAGAATTAGTCAGGTACATTGTTATTCTCCATGGCCTTGTCCCAAATGGCACCCAAGTGTATATGCAGCATTGGGATCAAATTGAACTTAAATGACCACTCAGAAAATGTTTGAATTCAAGTTCATGAATTACTCTTACTCTTGGCTCTAAATCTTGTTCAACTCACAACTTCATTGGGTGAATATCAGTTAACTGCTGGAATTTGCCTGAAATCAAACCTCGCTCCTGAAAGGCGTTCCAGGAAGGCAGAAGTGAAACAATTGTTTCTGATTGGTTCAACTCACCGTGCCAGTGACAGTCAGAACTTTATTTAGGAGGAGAGTGGTGAAGAACTTCATAGTGCCGTTGTTGTTGGCACACACGTAGGTGGTGTCATTAACGCCCTACAGAGGAGAGCGAGAGGAGGAATTCAAATAACTAGAAATAAATCATATCTTTTTTAAGTCATTCATTAAAGATCAATCTCAACACCCCAAATTTACAAAATCCAGAATTTCCTGAAGTCAATTAAGAGTCTATTGACCTGTGTGTCAATCTAAGTAACAGAATAAAAAATCTGCATCAAAATCTGTCCATTTTTGCATGGGCTTCTTCTCTATCCAACGCATCCGCCTGTGTCGGCCTTCCACATCTGCCTATGTCATCCTTCCACATCCGCCTATGTCGGCCTTCCACAACCGCCTATGTCGGCCTTCCACAACCGCCTATGTCGGCCTTCCACATCCGCCAATGTCGGCCTTCCACATCCGCCTATGTCGGCCTTCCACATCCGCCTATGTCGGCCTTCCACATCCGCCTATGTCGGCCTTCCACATCCGCCTACGTCGGCCTTCCACATCTGCCTACGTCGGCCTTCCACATCTGCCTATGTCGGCCTTCCACATCCGCCTATGTCGGCCTTCCACATCTGCCTATGTCGGCCTTCCACATCCGCCTATGTCGGCCTTCCACATCTGCGGTGGAAGGTTGCCGAGCTACAGTACAACGTTGTCAGACCATGAGACATCCCAAAAATCGGTCAATTCACGAAAACATCTGCAGCGTGCAGACTAACACGGCCACTCTATGGAAAGATGAGACTCTCACGAACACAATGGTGTTCTCGGTTTTGCTCTACGACCCCCACGGGACTCGTCTGAAGTTGGTGTGCCACTTTATGTCTATGGCGTCCGAAACCGTTTGGGCTACAAACTAATATAACCCCACTATGGAAAGGGAAGATTCTCACAAACACAATGGTATTCTCCGTTTTGCTCTACAAGTGTCATGGGTCTCATCTGAAGGTAACTGGTACCTGTAAAAAAGAAACGAATGGAAGTATGGAAGTAGTTTTGTGCCAACAAAGAAAAGGGGTTAAACGTGTCCAAAAAACACAAATATTTCATTAGCTTTCTTATATCTCCAAGATAGAAACCTTATGATTTATTTTTTGACTGTTTTGCCTTTTTTTAAATTTGCCTACAGGGGTCATAACATTTCAAATGAAATAACTAAATGAGGCATGGTATGACCATCTTAAAACAATGTCATATGTTAGCTTAGTAGACTTTTAGAGGTTAAAATTACTTTCCTTCAATCACAAATCCCATCGCACTTTTCCTGGGTATTGTACAATGTATACTAATTTCAGGGCAGTTTTCCGTACCTGTGTGGTGTTTTTGGAAAAGCCTACAGCGATGTAGCCTCTGGACTCTCCTCGTAGCTGGAGGGAGAAGGTCTGTCCTGAGGACTGCTGCGTGGAGACGAAGAAACATGAACCAGCCATGGCCGGGTCACAGTCTGATGGCTCAGCAGCACAGAACTGAGTCTTTCCACAATTCGTCCTTGAGATGCTTTGCTGTGTAGGAAGAGTCCCTCATTAGTTGCTGTTTTATTTGTCATTCATTTTAGCTTAAAGGGTCCTTATGCAATTGGTAGACACATTTTTGGACTTTTAAATCAATGATATTGATTCTTGACGAATATCAAGAATAAAGCTTGTTTTACTCCATTGTTTGCCTCATTGTTGTAAAATGTGTTTTTTGGGCTTTCAAAAAGCCCTACATGAATACTATGTGAGATAGTGTAATTGAAACTCCCAAACAGGCACTCTATTGCTTGATCTACTTCCTGTTTCCATGTCAGTCTGTGAGGTTTATTGTTGAGGAAAGAAAGAGATAAGATTAGAAAGGGAAATAGTGATAGTTGAGAGGAAAAACAGAACGTGTGAGAGATTTCTTTTTTTTTGGAGTCTGAGACTGTGAGACATGTAGCCTAGGCAACTCACCGTGAGAGCTGGGACGGGTGTCATTGTCGGTTTGGGTGTCATTGTCGGTTTGGGTGCCATTGTGGCGTTGGGTGCCATTGTGGCGTTGGATGCCATTGTGGCGTTGGGTGCCATTGTGGCGTTGGATGCCATTGTGGCGTTGGGTGCCATTGTAGCGGTGGGTGCCATTGTAGCGGTGGGTGCCATTGTAGCGGTGGGTGCCATTGTAGCGGTGGGTGCCATTGTAGCGGTGGGTGCCATTGTAGCGGTGGGTGCCATTGTAGCGTTGGGTGCCATTGTAGCGGTGGGTGCCATTGTAGCGGTGGGTGCCATTGTAGCGTTGGGTGCCATTGTAGCGGTGGGTGCCATTGTAGCGGTGGGTGCCATTGTAGCGTTGGGTGCCATTGTAGTGGTGGGTGCCATTGTAGCGGTGGGTGCCATTGTAGGGGTGGGTGCCATTGTAGCGTTGGGTGCCATTGTAGCGGTGGGTGCCATTGTAGCGGTGGGTTCCATTGTAGCGGTGGGTGCCATTGTAGCGGTGGGTGCCATTGTAGCGTTGGGTGCCATTGTAGTGGTGGGTGCCATTGTAGCGGTGGGTGCCATTGTAGGGGTGGGTGCCATTGTAGCGTTGGGTGCCATTGTAGCGGTGGGTGCCATTGTAGCGGTGGGTTCCATTGTAGCGGTGGGTGCCATTGTAGCGGTGGGTTCCATTGTAGCGGTGGGTGCCATTGTAGAGGTGGGTGCCATTGTAGAGGTGGGTGCCATTGTGGTGTTCTGTGCCTCGGCTCCCATTGCCATGCACGCCATTACCATGATGACTGCGATCATTAGTCTGCTGCTATTGTCCATTCCTGATACAGTAACAGAGATCCAGGCGATTAGGATATGTAATAATAATAATAACAATAACAATAATGAATAACAAGGACAGCTACAATTAAACATTTACAAGTGTAATCATCAACAGTCAGATGCATTGCACCACCATGTTGATCATGATACTAAACCTATTTCAAAAGCTTTGAGATGTATTAATGGAAACATAAAATGATCATACCAGTTTGAATAAATACATTAACATACATTGGTCAATAAAGATCCCATGGCCCTTATCGTAAGAGTAGGGGTGTTAACCCCAGTGGCAAATTGTCCTATCTTGCATTCATGGCAACCTAATCATTCCCAGCTTCCAATAGGCTCATTCACCCCCCCCCCCCGTAACTATACCCCAGGTCGTTGCTGTAAATGAGAATGTGTTCTCAGTCAACTTAACGGTTAAAATAAGGGTTAAATAAAAAGAAAAGAAGAAAATGCCAGTGAATAAACATAGGCCTGCCAGTATTGTGGTAAATGGTAATTAATTGTTAATATCATGGGTGGTGAATTCGACAACAACAAAACACTGCATAGTGAATGGGTAAGCCTGTTGAATTAAGACTAGACTGTTATTGTTTTTACATGATTAATTAGTAGCCTAGATCCACTAATTAAATTAAATAATGTGACAAAAAAACAACGAAAAACGTCCGTAGGCTATTCCAGGGAGAAAAGGTTCATAAATTATAATCTGATAGTGTTTATAAAACTAACCATCTCCAAATAAATCAAGAAACGTAATAGAATTTGATTTTAAAACAAAGAATGAGTTGTTGCTTTAAAACATCCACATGATTAGATAAAAGTGCTGAAAACTTTACCTGTGATTTTGAGACTTGCAAGATTCCGGGAGGTAAAAAGCGTCGCACCACACCTTGAACAAGTTGTGAGCTGTGAGCACACAGCTACTGTAAATCCAGCTATACTGTTAAAACAGAGGCGTGGTCGAGAAGAAGATACTCTCAATCACCCGCTATTTAAACAGCATTTGCGAGGGGAGGAGGGACAAAGGATGGAGAAACCTGCTTCTCTCCTCAGGTGCTGCCTTTCGGGGAGGGTGTACGGAGTGGAAACAATTGTTGGACATACGCCTGATACTCAGACAATAGATTGTGTCGAGTCACTGCACCCTGTTCATGGATCCGATTTCTTCTATCCCCTTGCGTATTAAATATGCTTGGGAACTATATTGCAAAGAAAAATAAAAAATAATAATATCATGAAGTTAGATACAATAGATACAATCTAGGCCTAAATATAATCCACTGCTAACTCCAAATAACAGTTTAATTGTATTAAAATGTTTCCTTTTTCCTTAATCTTGTTCAATTGTTGCCATTCACCTGCAAAGAGATTGCTCAGATGTGCGAGTGCCTTTTGAAAATTGTATTTTTACTGATTCTATGATTAATTCCAGGTAAATAACTGTGTCATTCAGATCTGGCTGTGTTTGATTGAGCGTTGATCCTCACACAGTGGAGGCCAGTCTTTTGAGTACAGTCTTGATTGTGTCAAGTGGCCAAAGGGTTAGACACCAGTTTTTGTGAAGGAAAAAAATATACGCTGGCCTTAGTTTCAATGGCCCAAATTAATTCATTTAATTTGTCTGAAGATGACACAAGATTATGTATGGGACCACACATACATAAAATGTATGCACGCTTAGGATAAAAGTGTCTGCTAAATGACATATATTAACAAGCCAGATAAAGTGCAATATTGTGAATTATAAAATATCCTACTTTTCAAATATACAGTGCCTTCTGAAAGTATTCAGACCCCTTGACTTTTTCCACATTTTGTTACGTTACAGTCTTAATCTAAAATTGATTAAATAAGATGTTTTTTCTAAGCAATCTACACACAATACCCCATAATGGCAAAGCGGAAACAGAATTTTTGAATTTTTGCAAATGTATTAAAACTAGATCTGGGGAAGGATACCAAAACATTTCTGCAGCATTGAAGGTCCCCAAAAACACAGTGGCCTCAATCATTCTTAAATGGAAGAAGTTTAGAACCCCAAAGACTCTTCCTAGAGCTGGCCGCCAAGCCAAACTGAGCAATCGGGGGAGAAGGGCCTTGGTCAGGGAGGTGACCAAGAACCCTGTCACACCCTGATCTGTTTCCCCTGTCCTTGTGATTGTCTCCACCCCCTCCAGGTGTTGCTTGTTTTCCCCAGATCATTTATGCCTGAGTTTCCTGTCTCTCTGTGACAGTTCATCTTGTATGTCCAAGTCAACCAGCGTGTTTTTCCCGTGCTCCTGCATTCTCTATTCTCTTTTTGCTAGTCCTCCCGGTTTTGACCCTTGCCTGTTTCTGGACTCTGACCATTCTGCCTGCCTTGACCTCGAGCCTGCCTGCCACTCTGTACCTCCTGGACTCTGAACTGGTTTTGACCTTTTGCCTGTCCACGGCCATTCTCTTGCCTACCCATTTTTGGATCAATAAACATCTAAGACTCCAACCATCTGCCTCCTGTGTCTGCATCTGGGTCTCGCCTTGTGCCCTGATAGAACGAACTGGCCATGACAGACCCAGCAGACTTGATTAGCTCCGCCACGCTGTCTCCCTGCAGGGAGCCACTATTGGGAGGCATGAGGAGCTACTACAGGACCTGTTGGAAGGGCTTTGTTCCCTGACGGAACGCCACGACCAAGGGTTTAAGGCTACCATGGAGCTAATTAAGGAGTTAACTCATAGGCTGTCTGCCATCCCTGAGAAACCCTAATCTCCCGGTACATTTTTTCCTTTTAGTGGTGAGTTGGTACAGCCTACCCCGGTTCCCCGAGAACCCCGCTTACCTCCTCCGGAGAGATATTCTGGGAATCCTGGTATCTTTTGGGGTTTTCTTTCTCAGTGCTCTCTCATTTTTGAGCTACAGCCATCTTCATTCCCTTCGGACCGATCGAAGATAGTGTATATTATTATGCTAATGTCAGGAAGGGCGCTCTCCTGGGCCACGGTTGTTTGGGAGCAACAATCCACCCTTTGTTGTCATCTGGAGGAATTCATGGCAGAGGTGAGGAAGGTATTCGATTCTCCGGTATCCGGAAGAGAGGCGGCCAGTAAGCTTCTTGAATTATGTCAAAACTTCCGTAGTGTGGCAGACTACGTGGTTGATTTTTGTACGTTGGCCGCCGAGAGTGCCTGGAACCCAGAGTCTCTTTTCGATACCTTTCTTCACGGACTATCTGAGGTGGTTAAAGATGAGCTAGCTGCTCGGGAATTACCGGTGGACCTCGACTCCCTCATCGCTCTCACCATTAGAGTTGATGGATGTCTAAGGGAACGCTGGAGTGAGAAAAGGTCTGGCCTCGGGCACAATCGTTCATTCGCTAGGGCTTGCTCACCTTCGAAGGAATCCGGAAGTTTCCAAAGGCAGTTTTTCAGAGAGGATCCGAAGCCACCCGAGCCCCCCGTGAATCATCTACGACGGGTGAGTTGGATACTCCTGAGCCAATGCAACTGGGAAGAGCTCGGTTATCGGTTAGGGAACGCTCACGAAGGTTGAGTTCTAACTGTTGTCTGTACTATGTTTAGGCAGGACATTATATAGCTAACTGTCCTATTAGGAAACCCCTGTCTCTGGTCGGTACAAGTACTCTGGTTAGCCAGACTGGGAATTCCTTAATTCCCATCACCCGCACACCTTTGTTTGTGCTTTTGCTGTGGGGAGACCAATCTAAGTCTCTCCGAGTGCTCATTGACTCTGGGGCTGATGAAAGTTTTATGGATGCTACCATGGTTTCTGAATTGGGTATTCCCACTCAACCTCTCTCTGTCCCTATGGATGCAAGGGCACTGGATGGCCGTTCTATTGGAAGAATCACCAATAGCACTGTGCCCATTCATATACGGTTATCAGGAAACCATACTGAGACTATACAGCTCCTCCTCATCGATTCACCCCATGTTCCTGTGGTTATCTTGGCTCCAGAAACACAATACGGTTATTGACTGGACCACGGGCTCCATCCAGGGTTGGAGTCCGTTTTGTCATTCTCATTGCCTTAAACGGCACAGCCGTCCTTGAGACGTTCCCCTCAGGGCGTGAGCAAAGCCATGGGTGTCTCTGCCGTCCCCACTGAGTACCATGACCTCCTGGAGGTTTTCAGTAAGGCACAGGCTACTTCTCTTCCCCTGCACCGTCCTTATGATTGTGCCATTGGTCTCTTCCCAGGCACCACACCACCTCGTGGTCATCTATATTCTCTATCTGGCCCGGAGACCAAGGCGATGGAAGAGTATATTGAGGAATCTCTGGCTACTGGAGGCATCCGTCCATCTGCATCTCCTGCCGGCGCAGGTTTTTCTTTGTGGAGAAGAAGGACAAGACCCTGAGTCCGTGCATTGACTACCGGGGTCTTAATGATATAACAATCAAGAATCGTTATCCCCTACCATGCCTCTCCTCGGCCTTCGAACCTCTCCAGGGAGCCACCATTTTTTCCAAACTGGAACTTCGGAATGCCTACCACCTGGTTCGGAGATGAGTGGAAGACAGCCTTTAATACAGCCAGTGGACATTATGAGTACCAGGTCATGCCGTTTGGACTCACCAACGCCCCGGCTATTTTTCAAGCTCTGGTAAACGATGTGCTTCGGGACATGCTAAACCGTTTTGTGTTCGTTTACCTGGACGACATCCTGTTTTTATCCCAGTCTGCCCAAGAACACGTTCTTCATGTCAGACAAGTCCTCCAGCGTCTCCTGGAGAACCAATTGTTTGTGAAGGCCGAGAAATGTGAGTTTCACCGCTCAACAACCTCCTTTCTGGGATATGTCATCGCTGATGGAAATGTCCAAATGGATCAGGAAAAATTTAAAGCAGTGGTGGAGTGGCCTCACCCCACGTCCAGGGTGCAGTTGCAACGTTTCCTGGGGGTCGCTAATTTCTACCAACGTTTCATTCGGGGCTACAGCACTCTGGCGGCCCCCCACTCGGCACTCACCTCTCCCAAAGTACTGTTCACATGGTCTCCAGCGGTTGACAAAGCCTTCGTGGACCTGAAACATTGGTTCACCACAGCACCCATCCTCGTCCATCCGGATCCATCCCGTCAATTTGTGGTAGAGGTTGATGCTTCTGATGTTGGAGTGGGGGCCATCCTGTCCCAGCGATCTGCACAGGACCAGAAGCTCCATCTTTGTGCCTTCCTGTCTCATCGTCTCAGTCCGGCAGAGAGTAACTATGATGTTGGCAACAGAGAACTCCTGGCTGTCAAGTTGATGCTGGAGGAGTGGATGAATTGGCTGGAAGGAGCAGAACAGCCCTTTGTGGTCTGGACCGACCTTACAAATTTGGAATATCACCGTACAGCCAAGCGCCTTAACTCCAGGCAGGCCCGGTGGGCTTTATTGTTCACCAGATTCAACTTCACCATTTACTACCGCACAGGGTTAAAAAATGTGAAGCCGGACGCCCTCTTCCGCATATACAGTTCCTCTACCACACCCTCGGTCTCCGAAACCATTCTCCCTACCTCATGCCTTGCTGCTTCAGTGGATTGGGGTATTGAAACCTTGGGTCGCAAGGCTAACCGATTATTTGTTTCTAACTCAGTCCGATCCCGGGTCCTGGAATGGGCTCATTCCTCAAGGCTGACCTGTCATCCAGGTTCCCATCGTACCCTAGCCTTCATCCGACAACGTTTCTGGTGGCCCACAATGGTTCCTGACGTCTCTGCCTTCGCCACCGAGTGCACAGCTTGTGCTCAGAACAAGACTCCACGGCAAGCTCCTTCTGGCCTCCTTCAGCCACTACCTGTCTCTCATCGTCCCTGGTCCCATATCTCTCTGGACTTTGTCACTGGGCTCCCTCCGTCTGATGGCAACACTGTCATTCTGACGGTAGTGGATCGATTCTCCAAGGCCGCCCATTTCATCCCTCTCCCCAAACTACCCTCTGCCAAGGAGACGGCCCAGCTTATGTTGCAGCACGTCTTCCGGATCCATGGACTCCCGGTGGACATGGTCCCCGACCGGTGTCCTCTGTTCTCGTCACAGTTCTGGAAGTTGTTCTGCACCCTTATTGGGTCGTCGACCAGCCTGTCCCCAGGATTTCATCTCCAATCCAACGGCCAGTCGGAGCGAGCCAACCAGGACCTAGAAACCACCCTGAGATGCCTGATCTCAACTAACCCCACTACCTGGATCCGACAACTGGTCTGGGTGGCGTATGCCCGGAACACCCTTCCCTGTTCGGCCACGGGACTCTCTCCTTTTTAAGTGCTCTTTGGGATATCAACCTCCACTCTTCCCGGAACAAGAGCAGGAGGTCTGCGTACCCTCGGCTCAGATGTTTGTCCACCGACTGTCGATGTACCAGGAGAAGAGCTCGGGGTGCAATTCTCAAGACCAACTCCAGGTATCGTCGACAAGTTGAACGTCGTCGGACCCCAGCTCCCCGCTACCGCATTGGGCATGGCTTTCCACTCGGGACCTGCCCCTTCGGGTGGAGTCCCGCAAACTGATCCCCAGTTTCATTGGTCCTTTTCCCATCTCTAGAGTCCTTAGTTCCACTGCTGTCCATCTTGTGTTACCCAGTGTATTTATCCCTGTGTTTCCTGTCACTCTGTATCAGTTCGTCTTGTATGTCCAAGTTCGTCTTGTATGTTTTTCCCGTGCTCCTGCCTTCAATAATCTCTTTTTGCTAGTCCACCCGGTTTTGACCATTGTCTGTTTCTGGACTCTGTACCCGCCTGCCTGACCATTCTGCCTGCCTTGACCTCGAGCCTGCCTGCCACTCTGTACCTCCTGGACTCTGAACTGGTTTTGACCTTTTGCCTGTCCACGGCCATTCTCTTGCCTACCCCTTTTTGGATCAATAAACATTGACATAATAATCAAGACTCCAACCATCTGCCTTCTGTGTCTGCATCTGGGTCTCACCTTGTGCCCTGTGTTACGTACGCCTCTTGAAGGAGGGTACGCAACACCCTGCTACACTCAACTCCCCGTGGAGTGAAAGAGGTATGTGATTGTAGGTGCGGGTAAGGATGACAGAGGCAGAGAATATTACCGTTTACAGGGAATTTATTTCCTTAACACGGTAAATGTGGGGAAAAGGGGCTGGACGGAACAAAAGCAAAGAAAGTTAAAGTTAAAGAGCCCCTTACCTACCTACCCACTACTTACTTTTTCTTAACGCCACCTGGCGCACTAACCAAAATACAGGGTGTGGTTCACCCAGGTCTTACCTAGTGTGCATAAACAGAGTACATACTACGGGTATATGTATGGCCACAGGCCTCTTGCCTAAACACTCCCAAGGTGCCTTCCCCTTCCCCCCTGGGAACAAATGAAACAGAATAATACAAACTTAAAGTGAACAATTTCAATAATCAAAAAACCTGAGTCCTATTGGCACACACATACCTCAGAAGTAGCAGCTACAATATACTTTCAACAACTCTGTCTCTGCGCAACAACCAACACAGAACATCCAAGAAGCTCTCTCTCCTAACAAAGGAACACTGGCTTTGATCCAGCTGCAGAAGGAGTTTGTAATTGACGAAAGCTCTATCCCCTTAGGAGAGGGCGGGATCAGACCTCCAATCGTCGATGGAGCCGACCAATCAGCTGCTTCGAATCCAGGAAGCCATTTCCTGAAATACACACATACATATACACAAACAAACCCAAAACACAGAAACTCGGGAACGTAACACACCCACCCCAAAACCTGCAAACTCCCAGTTTGCAACAATAAAAACCAACACTCATCCCCAGTTAATAAACCCGTGATAGAGCGTCGGTAACCACATTTGCCGAACCACATTTGCTGAACCCCGAACAAGAGACGCAAGGCACTGGAGCCCACATATACCTCAAAAAACTGTAAGGCTAGCAATAAAGCCAGCGTCTCTTGTTCAATGGTGGAGTAACTTGACTGACATGAGTTGAACTTACAGGAGAAGAAACGGACGGGCCGATCCACTCCCTCTTCATCTTCCTGCAAGAGAACCGCACCCACCCCCACTATACTAGCGTCTACCTCCAACTTAAAACGTTTGTCAAAGTTGGGGGCGGCAAGCACTGGGGCACTACAAAGTAGCGCTTTGGCGGACTCAAAAGCATAGGTACAGTCCTGGTACCACTTAAATGGTACTTTAGGACTAAGTAGAGATGTAAGGGGAGCTACTACCACTGAAAATTTCTTACAGAACGTACGATAGTACCCTACCATCCCCAGGAATCTGCAACATCGAGAGCATCCTGACTGGTTGCATCACTGCCTGGTACGGCAATTGCTCGGTCTCTGACCGCAAGGCACTACAGAGGGTAGTGCGTATGGCCCAGTACATCACTGGGGCTAAGCTGCCTGCCATCCAGCACCTCTATACCAGGCGGTGTCAGAGGAAGGCCCTAAAAATTGTCAAAGACCCCAGCCACCCCAGTCATAGACTGTTCTCTCTACTACCTTATGGCAAGCGGTACCGGAGTGCCAAGTCAAGGACAAAAAGGCTTCTCAACAGTTTTACCCCCAAGCCATAAGACTCCTGAACAGGTAATCAAAGGGTTACCCAGATTATTTGCATTGTGTGCCCCCCCCCCAACCCCTCTTTTTACGCTGCTGCTACTCTCTGTTTATCATACAGTGGGGCAAAAAAGTATTTAGTCAGCCACCAATTGTGCAAGTTCTCCCACTTAAAAAGATGAGAGAGGCCTGTAATTTTCATCATAGGTACACTTCAACTATGACAGACAAAATGAGAAAAAAAATTCCAGAAAATCACATTGTAGGATTTTTAATGAATTTATTTGCAAATTATGGTGGAAAATAAGTATTTGGTCAATAACAAAAGTTTATCTCAATACTTTGTTATATACCCTTTGTTGGCAATGACAGAGGTCAAACGTTTTCTGTAAGTCTTCACAAGATTTTCACACACTGTTGCTGGTATTTTGGCCCATTCCTCCATGCAGATCTCCTCTAGAGCAGTGATGTTTTGGGGCTGTTGCTGGGCAACACGGACTTTCAACTCCCTCCAAAGATTTTCTATGGGGATGAGATCTGGAGACTGGCTAGGCCACTCCAGGACCTTGAAATGCTTCTTACGAAGCCACTCCTTTGTTGCCCGGGTGGTGTGTTTGGGATCATTGTCATGCTGAAAGACCCAGCCACGTTTCATCTTCAATGCCCTTGCTGATGGAAGGAGGTTTTCACTCAAAATCTCACGATACATGGCCCCATTCATTCTTTCCTTTACACGGATCAGTCGTCCTGGTCCCTTTGCAGAAAAACAGCCCCAAAGCATGATGTTTCCACCCCCATGCTTCACAGTAGGTATGGTGTTCTTTGGATGCAATTACAGGCCTCTCTCATCTTTTTAAGTGGGAGAACTTGCACAATTGGTGGCTGACTAAATACTTTTTTGCCCCACTGTATATGCATAGTCATACATTGATGTACATACTACCTCAATTGGGCCAACCAACCAGTGCTCCCGCACATTGGCTAACCGGGATATCTGCATTGTGTCCCGCCACCCGCCACCCACCACCCGCCAACCCCTCTTTTACGCTACTGCTACTCTCTGTTCATCATATACGCATAGTCACTTTAACCATATCTACCTCAATCAGCCTGACTAACCGGTGTCTGTATGTAGCCTCGCTACTTTTATAGCCTCGCTACTGTATATAGCCTGTCTTTTTACTGTTGTTTATTCCTTTACTTACTTATTGTTCACCAAATACCTTTTTGCACTATTGGTTAGAATCTGTAAGTAAGCATTTCACTGTAAGGTCTACTACACCTGTTGTATTCGGCGCACGTGACAAATAAACTTTGATTTGATTTGAAGCAAACAGCCAAGATAACGCAGGAGTGGCTTCGGGCCAATGAATATCCTTGAGTGGCCCAGCCAGAGCCCGGATTGAACATTTCTAGTGAAACATGAAAATAGCTGTGCAGCAACGCTCCCCATTCAACCTGACAGAGCTTGAGAGGTTCTGCAAAGAAGAAAGGGAGAAACTCCTCAAATACATGTGTGCCAAGCTTGTGGCATCATACCCAAGAAGACTTGATGCTGTAATCGCTGCCAAACGTGCTTCAAAAAAGTACTGAGTAAAGGGTCTGAATACTTATTTAAATGTGATATATTTTTTTATAGATATTTTTTATACATTTTCAAAAATGCCTAAAAGCCTGTTTTTGCTTTGTCATCATGGAGTATTACGTGTAGATTGATGAGGGGGAAAAAACATCTTAATCCCATTTCAGAATAAGACCGTAATATAAGAAAATGTGGAAAAAGTCAAGGGGTCTGAATACTTTCCAAATGCACTGTATTTCGTATTAGTTGTTGACACTGCCGTGGATCATATTGCCCAACCATTCTGGCGTCACTTTGTGTGTTTGACAAGACAAATGTCATGTGAGACACACGCACACACACACACACACACACACACTAACTGGTCCATCCACTGGAAAATGCCCAGTCCATCTCCTAGCTGCATTGTCTGAACTTCACTGTTGTGTTATTTGGTAGATCCTCCTCCCAACCCCCTAACTAAGCTATAATTACTGTATTTAACTGTCATTAGAGTAGAAGAATAGACATGGTAAATTGAGTGGTTCAAGGTGTCCTTGTTGCTAACAATAGACAGAGACATTAGATTCCACAGACCAGACAGACAGAGAGGCCATACTATAAGTTTAGAGAACTTGAATGAAACTTTTTTGTTTTTAAATGATATGGTTTCTTATGTTATTACATCATCAAACATGACTCATTGCTCAACATCACTTCGCTCTCCAAAACGTATCATAAGATCATATCAACGTCTTATCTGAAGTGAACTGGAATGTCACATCAGTAGCGTACATTACCTACCTAAGATATGCATTGTGTCTCTCATTTGTCATTTCCTATAAACAGGTGATTCACTCACTTGACAATCTGATGTGAGTGAAAGTGAGTAGTTGTGCAAGTGTTGTAATATAAAGAAAGTGGAGTTATTTCAACGCTATTAAGAACGGAAGGACACTGTTACAGACAACAGAGGCAATCACAGCACGTGTAGTAATTCACTGTAAGTAGCGTTAAGAAATCCTTCACACCCATACTGTACTATTCCAGTTCTATTTCAGCTGGCATTGCAATATGGTACTGTGGTGACTTTTAATCTGCTATTGTGACATCCACGTACTGAACAGTAGTCGCGTACACTCACATGTGATACAGCACGTACATGCTTACAAACAAACTAATGGGCACACAAAAATGTGGACTTTTAATCTGCTGTTGCACCATAAATTGTGTTATGTGTACAGGCGCACAAACTCAATGATACGTACATACACATTATCATAGTGTACACACACTTCACAGAGACCACGCACAAACACTGAGTGGACAAAACATTATGAACACCTGCTCTTTCCATGACGTAGACTGACCAGGTCAATCCAGGTTAAAGCTATGATTCCTTATTGATGTCGCTTGTTAAATCCACTTCAATCATTGTAGATGAAGGAGAGGAGACAGGTTAAAGAAGGATTTTTAAGCCTTGAGACAATTTAGACATTGATTGTTTAAGTGTGCTATTCAGAGGGTGAATGGGCAAGACTATAGATTTAAGTGCCTTTAAGCGGGGTATGGTAGTAGGTGCCAGGCACACCGGTTTGAGTGTGTCAAGAACCGCAAGGCTGGGTTTTTCCCTCTCAACAGTTTCCTTTGTGTATCAAGAATGGTCCGCCACCTAAAGGACATCCAGCCAACTTGACACAACTGTGGGCAGCATTGGAGTCAACATGTTGAATACTTTTGAAAACCTTGTAGAGTCTGAGGGCAAAAGGGGGTGCAACTCAATATTAAGAAGGTGATCCTAATGTGTTGTACACTCAGTGTATATGCAGGCAAACACCAACAACATCGCATGCCCACTTCCACTTCCATACCATGGCATGCTCTGACCAAGTACAGTTGATGTCGGAAGTTTACATACAGTTAGGTTGGAGTCATTGAAACTCGTTTTTCAACCACTCCACAAATGTCTTGTTAACAAACTATAGTTTTGGCAGGTCGATTAGGACATCTACTTTGTGCATGACACAAGTCATTTTTCCAACAATTGTTTACAGACTGATTATTTAACTTATAATTCACTGTTTCACAATTCCAGTGGGTCAGAAGTTTACATACACTAAGTTGACTGTGCCTTTTAACAGCTTGGAAAATTCCAGAAAATGATGTCATGGATTTAGAAGCTTCTGATAGGCTAATTTACATCATTTGAGTCAATTGGAGGTGTACCTGTGGATGTATTTCAAGGCCAACCTTCAAACTCAGTGCCTCTTTGCTTGAAATCATGGGAAAATCAAAAGAAATCAGCCAAGACCTCAGATAATAAATTGTAGACCTCCACAAGTCTGGTTCATCCTTGGGAGCAATTTCCAAACGCATGAAGGTATCACGTTCATCTGTACAAACAATAGTATGCAAGTATAAACACCATGGGACCACGCAGCCGTCATACCGCTCAGGTAGGAGACGCGTTCTGTCTCCTAGAGATGAACGTACTTTGGTGCGAAAAGTGAAAATCAATCCCAGAACAACAGCAAAGGACCTTGTGAAGATGCTGGAAGAAACAGGTACAAAAGTATCTATATCCACAGTAAAACGAGTCCTATATCAACATAACCTGAAAGGCCGTTCAGCAAGGAAGAAGCCACTGCTCCGAAACCGCCATAAAAAATCCAGACCATGGTTTGCAACTGCACATTGGGACAAAGATCGTACTTTTTGGAGAAATGTCCTCTGGTCAGATGAAACAAAAATAGAACTGTTTGGCCATAATGACCTTCGTTATGTTTGGAGGAAGAAGTGGGACGCTTGCAAGCCGAAGAACACCATCCCAACCGTGAAGAACGGGGGTGGCAGCATCATGTTGTCAGGGTGCCCTGCTGCAGGAGGGACTGGTGCACTTCACAAAATAGATGGCATCATGAGGCAGGAATATTATGTGGATATATTGAAGCAGCATCTCAAGACATCAGTCAGCTTGGTTGCAAATAGGTCTTCCAAATGGACAATGACCCCAAGCATACTTCCAAAGTTGTGGCAAAATGGCTTAAGCACAACAAAGTAAAGGTATTGGAGCTGTCACGAACGTCGTCAGGGAAATGACCGGACCAAGGTGCAGCGTCGTAAGCGTACATTTTCTTTTAATGTTATAAATGTCGCCAACAAAACAAGAAACAACAAAAACGAATGTGAAGCTTACTAGGGCTATATAGGCCACTAACAAGGTCAACTACCCACAACTGAAATAGTGTGTGCTAGCAAGGAGGCCTACAAACCTGACTCAGTTACACCAGCTCTGTCAGAAGGAATGGCCAAAATTCACCCAACGTATTGTGGGAAGCTTGTGGATGGCTACCCGAAACATTTGACCCAAGTTAAACAATTTAAAGGCAATGCTACCAAATGATAATTGAGTGTATGTAAACTTCTGACCCACAGGGAATGTGATGAAAGAAATAAAAGCTGAAATAAATCATTCTCTCTACTATTATTCTGACATTTCACATTCTTAAAATACAGTGGGGATCCTAACTGACCTAAGACAGCAAATTTTTACTAGGATTAAATGTCAAGAATTGTGAAAAACTGAGTTTAAATGTGTTTGGCTAAGGTGTACGTAAACCTCCGACTTCAACTGTATATTAGACGTGATGGTATGACTGTGTGTGATAGTATGACTGACATAGCGTGATGGTATGACAGAGCTGTGATGTAATGTCTATGAGGTAAGGAGACCTACATGGGAAGGTAAGGTCAAATAGGAGGGAACCACTGCACAAAAGCAGTCCATACAATAGGAACCCCAAGCCTAGTTAAAATACCAACCTGAAAGGGTTGGGTTTGTAAAATCAATATGGTGGGAGCCGTGCTCTCACTTACTCCAATTATTTACCAGCGATGGAAGTTTGGAAGGAATAATTAATTTAGGGCCACAATGGACTTGAACAAAGTGGAACATTTATACAGTAGCAGTAAAAGTGGCATACATATTTACGATGCAGGGCATGACAGATTTCACACACACACACACACACACACACACACACACACACACACACACACACCTCAAGTCTCATGATCTTAATTGCAAGGGTAAAATCAACTCTGCACGCATGCACACACACACACTCTCTGACAACACACAACTTTAGCTTGTATACAGTATGTAAAGTCAAATAATATTTATTGTCCATCTCTTTTGAGAAAACAGACCATTTCCCCACATCCGTGTGACTAAGGAGGAGTGTGTTTTCCTTTCAGATGTCAGCAAACAGAATGACAGCATGAGGTTGTTCAAACCTGTCTATCTGCTTTGAGTGGGTACAGTGTCATTCTTATCCAAAATAACTAATATAGAGTAGCTTTCCTAGACAGTCCTAAATTGGTGTTTGAGATTGTGAGTATTTCAGCCAATAAGTGGTTAAACTAGTGAAAATTCTGATGGACAGAAAAACAGGAGACTTAAGAGCACTGTTAAAAACAGGTTGCCCAAGGCATTCTGAAGAATTTAAAGCGCAATCAGCAGTAGAAACAATAACAAAGCCCACTCCCGCCCCTGCTTCCGTAAAAAGCAGAGGGATGGGGCTGGAGAAATGTAACCACTCTCAAATTCATAAACAGAGCTATGGATGCAAGGTCTGACCATCCATGATATCAACATTATAGCTTGAACCGTGTTTTGAAGCTATATGGTGTTTGTTTCGATTTTCTTTGTTTAGAAACATTGGAGTAAAATAAGCTTATATGTTGGGTTCTGATGGGGCACAACAGTTGAACTAAGCTCATGAGGCATTTATAAGTTATATTCTTCATGAATCAATTGGTAAATATATTCCATTTATGAGTCCAAAAATTGATTGTGCCTTTAATCCTCCTGTTGTGTTAGTTTCTTGTTAATTAATTTTGTGTTCCCGGTCCAAAATGACCGCCCCATTATAGCTGATTATAAATCCATAATAATACATATATTATCACCTAATGTTGTGTTAGATCTTTTTATCAACTTAAGTTCTTGTGAACATTACAAGTTTTGAACTTCTATTTGCTATTTATGGCCAGTAGGCCTCATTGACCTGAGCTCATACAACTTGTTTTTGAGTAAAAAAAGCAGTATGTATGGATTATTTTGACAATAACAAATACTCAGATGAAACAAATTGTGCTATTTATCACAGACTACTTTGTGTCAAAGTGTAACAAGGACTTGCTCCTCCTCACCAGTGTCATGATCAAAGATGATCAAGGGCCTCACATAAAGTATATCGTTTGGTCATTGTGCTGGCACAGAATGAATTGTGAGCAAGGCCTCAAAAAAACTTTATATACCAGAGCTGCAAGAAAAGTTATTATATTATTGACACAATGTTGCGATTGTTTGTGAGAATGCCAACAGGTGTGGTTCCCGTGGGGGAAAGATTCTATTGGGGAAAGGTTTCCGTGGGAGATGCCATGGAAGCCAAGAAGGGAGTGAGGTGTGTGTGTGTGTGTGTGTGTGTGTGTGTGTGTGTGTGTGTGTGTGTGTGTGTGTGTGTGTGTGTGTGTGTGTGTGTGTGTGTGTGCACTCAAACACACATGCATGTGGGGGTCTGGGAGAGGAAGTGTGTCCATCTGATGAATAGGCATGTGCCTGAACTCAATTTTATACACAAATTGTAGTCTCACCCATTCATTTCTAATGACCGGTCCTTTTTGACCGGTGTTGTGCCGAAAAGATCCCCCCTGCCAGAATCCCCTCCCCCTTCGTGTGAACGCACACACACTCAATTCTTCATTGCTGCGACTTGCTTGCTAGTTGAGATTTCTGATCACGTTAGGCTGCGTTTCATTACATTTTTTATGTCGGTTTGATCGCGAGGGAGGCACTAGTAATGTCTGCAGTTTTCGGGTTTGGCTATTTGTTTCAAGTGTATTAGTCTATTAATGAATCTCTTTGCCAAAATTCATCATCTCTCCCATGTCTTCTTCGACTAGAAGATGTTCTGAAATGTTTATTGCTTGCCTACATTTTACTCCCTCCTCTATGTTTAATACAACACTCATACATTAATTATTCATTTCGGTTGCCTATCCTGATGTGAAGTTTGTTCTATAGAAAGTATTTGACTCTGATGTGTGCCACAGAAAGTATTTGACTCTAGCCACAAAATTAAGAAAATTAGAAGGTTTACATACACTAAGTTGACTGTGCCTTTAAACAGCTTGGAAAATTCCAGAAAATTATGTCATTGCTTTAGAAGCTTCTGATAGGCTAATTGACATCATTTGAGTCAATTGGAGGTGTACCTGTGGATGTATTTCAAGGCCTACCTTCAAACTCAGTGCCTCTTTGCTTGACATCATGGGAAAATCAAAAGAAATCAGCCAAGACCTCAGAAAAAAATTGTAGACCTCCACAAGTCTGGTTCATCCTTGGGAGCAATTTCCAAACGCCTGAAGGTACCACGTTCATCTGTACGAACAATAGTACGCAAGTATAAACACCATGGGACCACGCAGCCGTCATACCCCTCAGGAAGGAGACGTGTTCTGTCTCCTAGAGATGAATGTACTTTGGTGCGAAAAGTGCAAATCAATCACAGAACAATAGCAAAAGACCTTGTGAAGATGCTGGAGGAAACAGGTACAAAAGTATCTATATCCATAGTAAAACGAGTTCCATATCGACATTACCTGAAAGGCGGCTCGGCAAGGAAGAAGCCACTGCTCCAAAACCGCCATAAAAAGCCAGACTACGGTTTGCAACTGCACATGGGGACAAAGATCGTTCTTTTTGGATTAATGTCCTCAGGTCTGATGAAACAAAAATAGAACTGTTTAGCCATAATGACCATCTTTATGCTTGGAGGAAAAAGGGGGAGGCTTGCAAGACGAAGAACACCATCCCAACTGTGAAGCACGGGGGTGGCAGCATCATGTTGTGGGGGTGCTTTGCTGCAGGAGGGACTAGTGCACTTCACAAAATAGATGGCATCATGAGGAACGAAAATTATGTGGATATATTGAAGCAACATCTCAAGACATCAGTCAGGAAGTTAAAGCTTGGTCGCAAATGGGTCTTCCAAATGGACAATGACCCCAAGCATACTTCCAAAGTTGTGGCAAAATGGCTTAAGGACAACAAAGTCAAGCTATAGGAGTGGCCATCACAAAGCCCTAACCTCAATCCTATAGAAAATGTGGGCACAACTGAAAAAATGTGTGCAAGCAAGGAGGCCTACAAACCTGACTCAGTTACACCAGCTCTGTCAGAAGGAATGGGCCAAAATTCACCCAACTTATTGTGGGAAGCTTGTGGAAGGCTACCCGAAACGTTTGACCCAAGTTAAGCTATTTAAATGCAATGCTACCAAATACTAACTGAGTGTATGTAAACTTCTGACCCACTGGGAATGTGATGGAATAAATAAAAGCTGAAATAAATCACTCTCTACTATTATTCTGACGATTCACATTCTTAAAATACAGTGGTGATCCTAACTGACCTAAAACATGGGAATTTTTACTTGGATTAAATGTCAGGAATTGTGAAAAATGTTGTTTAAATGTGTTTGGCTAATGTGTTTGGCTAATGACGTAAACTTCCGACTTCAACTGTATTTAATCTGTAGCCTAGTAAACTGCACGGTTTCCCGAGTCATAATGTCAGGTCCACGCACCATAACATCTCGTGACTCCAACTTTACTTCGATATGATGGTTATTATATCAATATTTGCGCAGAAAGGCGTTTCCACCACCATTTCTCGGCTCATTAATTTGACCGACACAAAAAGATCGCACCATGTCGAACGAACCAATGATCTGTCAGCATTTATAAAATTGTACCGTAACTACCTGTTTCCATTACAGCTGTACTGACTTTACTCGCATAAAAACTGTGGATAGAAACATGGTTAGTGTCACAGAAGAGGAATGTGTTGTCTCTTCATTGTTTTGTTCAAACAGAATGGCAGCCTGATGTATATCAATCCTGTCTAGCTGTTTGGAGTGGGTACAGTAGGCTATGTCATCATGGCTCATAGTAGTTTATGTTTGAGATTATGTGGGTGTTCTGAGGTACAGAAAAACAGGGGTACTTTAGACCTCATACTTTAGAACATATAGGGACTTATATACAGATTGTCCAAGAAATTCTGAAGAATTTAATGAAGATAATTTAAAGAGTGCCAATTAATGTGTAGCTTTCTGGCTATGGGGAGTAAATCACTTTTTGTCTTTCTTTTACTGTTGTTTCAGTCAGTTATGAACTCTATTCACCAGGACCTGTCCCCGACTCACCTATACAGTATTTCATCTCACCATCCTCACGTTGCACTCATCTATCACCCCAGAATACTTTATTTTACTGTAATATGATAACTATTACAAAAGCATACCTGTCATTCTATCCACCCGTCTCTTCCTCTAACTATCAGTTTCGTTTCATCAAGACAGGTGCCCTGCTGCCATTGGACCTCGCCCAAGGCCATGGTTTCTCGTAAAAGCAAAACGTTTTGCCTCAAACGTGTCATTGACAATGGTAATCCATCTGAGATTCTGTTGACTGTACGCTTGTTGACTAGGGGACCGTTTATGTTTGTTTGTGTCTTTCTGATCATTCCATGTAGTCCTACAACCATTTAATTACTATGTATGCCTGTCTGACTTCCATATAGCATATGTATTAGCCTATACCGGAGATCTATGCGTGAGTATGCCTGGGCACCAAGCTTTCTTTCTTTAAAAGAAATGTACTGCCATTCTATGTGTTCTGATTCTATAGAAAATGTATTCTGAGGTTTATAGATGGGTTGGTTGTAGACACGTGCACAATTATGGGACAAAACAGACAGGGTTGACGTCAGTCAAAACACCTCAACACAAGACATGGTATCAAGAACAAGATAAAACTAGCTGAAATGGTCCACCTACGATTCCCCAGGCAGCTTTTTGCCATAGCTGCTAGCTATTTGGCCATTCAGAATCACAATAACGCACATGGGACTTCTGCTCCATTGAATCGCGCTCATCGTTTTCATGATAACCCGTCTATTACTAAGTCCCTAAACCTAACCCTAACTTTGCTTATTATCCAATAAGCAAAGCCGACTCAACCCTAACCCTAGCCATTGCCCTTACCCTAGCTTCATGTCCACATCCCAGTTCAACCCTAACCCTATAGCCTCAATCCTAACCCTAAACCCTAACCCTAGCTTCATGTCCACATCCCAGTTCAACCCTAACCCTATAGCCTCAATAGCCTCAACCCTAACCCTAAACCCTAACCCTAGCTTCATGTCCACATCCCAGTTCAACCCTGACCCTATAGCCTCAACCCTAACCCTAAACCCTAACCATAGCTTCATGTCCACATCCCAGTTCAACCCTGACCCTATAGCCTCAACCCTAACTCTAAACCCTAACCCTAGCTTCATGTCCACATCCCAGTTCAACCCTAACCCTATAGCCTCAACCCTAACCCTAAACCCTAACCCTAGCTTCATGTCCACATCCCAGTTCAACCCTGACCCTATAGCCTCAACCCTAACTCTAAACCCTAACCTTAGCTTCATGTCCACATCCCAGTTTAACCCTGACCCTACAGCCTCAACCCTAAGCCTAAACCCTAACCCTAGCTTCATGTCCACATCCCAGTTCAACCCTAACCCTATAGCCTCAATCCTAACCCTAAACCCTAACCCTAGCTTCATGTCCACATCCCAGTTCAACCCTGACCCTATAGCCTCAACCCTAACTCTAAACCCTAACCCTAGCTTCATGTCCACATCCCAGTTTAACCCTGACCCTACAGCCTCAACCCTAAGCCTAAACCCTAACCCTAGCTTCATGTCCACATCCCAGTTCAACCCTAACCCTATAGCCTCAATCCTAACCCTAAACCCTAACCCTAGCTTCATGTCCACATCCCAGTTCAACCCTGACCCTATAGCCTCAACCCTAACTCTAAACCCTAACCCTAGCTTCATGTCCACATCCCAGTTTAACCCTGACCCTACAGCCTCAACCCTAAGCCTAAACCCTAACCCTAGCTTCATGTCCACATCCCAGTTCAACCCTGACCCTATAGCCTCAACCCTAACCCTAAACCCTAACCCTAGCTTCATGTCAACACCCCAGCTCAGGAAGTTCCCAAAGTAAGTTTGCTGATTACATGTTTATATTGACATTACAGTCTTAAACAGCATTTGAAGTCAGGAGTATTGTTTGTTTGCCCGAAGATTGTGATCACTTGCCCAAAAATGGAAATGAGCTATTTATACGCAGAAGTGTCATATATTGCCTGCCTTTCACCTACACATACACTCTTAGAAAAAAAGCTGCTATCTAAAACCTAAAAGAGTTCTTCGGCCGTCCCCATAGGAGAACCCTTTGTAGAACCCTTTCCACAAACTTGAAACTTTCCCTTAAACAATGGTAGGAACCAGAAAGATCAGTGTTAGGTTACTTAAATTCTTTGCAGATGGGTTGTTTTCATAAAAAAATCACCGGCCCAATGGCAGAGCAGGCTCAACTTGCACTATTGCTCAGTTCACTTGCCCCAGGCAATAGGGCAACCCTAAAGCGGCAATCAGCGGTAGAAACAATAACAAAGTGATCTACCTGCCCGGGAAAAGCTGAGGGACGGGACTGGAGAAATGTAACCACTTTCAAATTTGTGGGAATTCTGCAAATGTTTATTATTGTTTTTCACTGATCTTAAAGAGCCACTGAACATGCCAATGGGCAGGTGTGTTTTTCTGTTGCTCATTAGAAAAATTAGATTTCAGTCTTGGAGGTGCGTTTACTGACCAACTCCGCGTTTGGTTAATGATGTTTTTATCCAATGAGACACTGAAGCTGATCTTATTAAAGAGCCACTGAACACGGCAATTAACAGTTGTGGTTTTTTTTTTCAATTGTGAAGTGCTGTTTTGTGAAAACCGACGGAGCTGCTGGGCAGGTCTGAATCACTTTCTATGCTATTGAATACTCCAAGATGGCATAGCAGTTCAGACGTCATTTGTCCTCGTACTTTTACATTTACATTTAAGTCATTTAGCAGACGCTCTTATCCAGAGCGACTTACAAATTGGTGCATTCACCTTATGATATCCAGTGGAACAGCCACTTTACAATAGTGCATCTAAATCTTTTAAGGGGGGGGGGGGGGGGGGGGGGGGGGGGGGGGTTAGAAGGATTACTTTATCCTATCCTAGGTATTCCTTAAAGAGGTGGGGTTTCAGGTGTCTCCGGAAGGTGGTGATTGACTCCGCTGACCTGGCGTCGTGAGGGAGTTTGTTCCACCATTGGGGTGCCAGAGCAGCGAACAGTTTTGACTGGGCTGAGCGGGAACTGTACTTCCTCAGAGGTAGGGAGGCGAGCAGGCCAGAGGTGGATGAACGCAGTGCCCTTGTTTGGGTGTAGGGCCTGATCAGAGCCTGAAGGTACGGAGGTGCCGTTCCCCCAGTGGTGGGCCGTCAGGGCCTGCAAGGCCTTCTCTGCTGGCCTAAACATCATCAGAATATAATTTTTTTTAAAATATATTTTCCCACAAATATGTATTAAATTATTCCCCAGAGTAAGAGTTATACTCTTCATTTCATAGCTTTCCTCTTGGTTGCACTGCTTCCAGCCCCAGGTTGAGATTTTGAGGGCTGGTCTTTATGTTAGATCTTTTATCCAATCATATTCAGCCATCATGTGTTGCCAGGGGTCTAAAATCTGCCCTCAGGCCTTCAGAATCAACAGTGCGGGCGCTTGTAGCTTATAGTGAATGGAAATGAAAATTTAGTGTCAACCAATCAGCTTTAGAGTTGGCTATTGTACGCCTTCTGGCTGGCTCCAGTGTTACACAGGAGCCAGCTAGCAGGCGTAGTGCGTGCACGTCTTTTGATTGGATTACCAATATTGAGAGGCAGGTCCTATGGAGATCTAGGAAACTGAATTTGATAAACGAATTAATTCACGTACTACTAAGCTGTTTTTTCAACCCACAATGGCGGAAGGAGGAGAAGATATCGATTTGGTCGAGGATATAATTATAACGCCATTCTCAAGACGAACTTTTCAAGAAAAGTTAGACATTGTAAGGAGAGGTCGCCCGACGCCACAAAGCCTCTCACAGGCGGGAAAGTGCTTCGTTCGCTCGCCACTTTCAAAGTTTCAACTACGAGCGCTGTCAATGGCTCACAGGCTCCTTGGCTCCGAGAAGCACTGCAAACTGTACTGCTGGGAATGCCTATTATTTGCAAGTGATCGATTTGGTGTTTGGAGCCACACTGGCTTTGCAAACTTGAGTTGTCTAACCAAGGCAGCAACGAGACACCAAAGTACGGCTGGGCACTAACAAGCAATGGTGCTTTTGAAAACTTTTGGGGACACCGGAGTGGATCTACAGCTCAAAGAACAAACGCGCAGGGCAACGGAGCTGCACAATGAAAAGGTGAAGGGAAATATTGAAAAGACTCATTGATTGTGTCATGTTTTTGGGTAAACACTGTTTACCCAAAAATGTCAATTTGTCAATTTCAAGGTGACGCAACGCCTGGTTATACTGCGTTTCTGTCTAAATGTATAGTTTCTAGAGCCATGGCATCATAATGAGGTGGATTAATTCGGGTGGGACTGTGTAGTACCTCACTGAAGGCCCAGGCCCCAGGCCCACGGCACGCCACTGCGTTCCCCTCACAGCTCCGTAGGCAAGCACCATGGTCTTGTAGCGGATGCGAGCTTCAACTGGAAGCCAGTGGAGAGAGCGGAGGAGCGGGGTGACGTGAGAGAACTTGGGAAGGTTGAACACCAGACGGGCTGCGGCGTTCTGGATGAGTTGTAGGGGTTTAATGGCACAGGCAGGGAGCCCAGCCAACAGCGAGTTGCAGTAATCCAGACGGGAGATGACAAGTGCCTGGATTAGGACCTGCGCCGCTTCCTGTGTGAGGCAGGGTCGTACTCTGCGAATGTTGTAGAGCATGAACCTACAGGAACGGGCCACCGCCTTGATGTTAGTTGAGAACGACAGGGTGTTGTCCAGGATCACGCCAAGGTTCTTAGCGCTCTGGGAGGAGGACACACTGGAGTTGTCAACCGTGATGGCGAGATCATGGAACGGGCAGTCCTTCCCCGGGAGGAAGAGCAGCTCCGTCTTGCCGAGGTTCAGCTTGAGGTGGTGATCCGTCATCCACACTGATATGTCTGCCAGACATGCAGAGATGCGATTCGCCACCTGGTTATCAGAAGGGGGAAAGGAGAAGATTAATTGTGTGTCGTCTGCATAGCAATGATAGGAGAGACCATGTGAGGTTATGACAGAGCCAAGTGACTTGGTGTATAGCGAGAATAGGAGAGGGCCTAGAACAGAGCCCTGGGGGACACCAGTGGTGAGAGCACGTGGTGCGGAGACAGATTCTCGCCACGCCACCTGGTAGGAGCGACCTGTCAGGTAGGACGCAATCCAAGCGTGGGCCGCGCCGGAGATGCCCAACTCGGAGAGGGTGGAGAGGAGGATCTGATGGTTCACAGTATCAAAGGCAGCCGATAGGTCTAGAAGGATGAGAGCAGAGGAGAGAGAGTTAGCTTTAGCAGTGCGGAGCGCCTCCATGACACAGAGAAGAGCAGTCTCAGTTGAATGACTAGTCTTGAAACCTGACTGATTTGGATCAAGAAGGTCATTCTGAGAGAGATAGCAGGAGAGCTGGCCAAGGACGGCACGTTCAAGAGTTTTGGAGAGAAAAGAAAGAAGGGATACTGGTCTGTAGTTGTTGACATCGGAGGGATCGAGTGTAGGTTTTTTCAGAAGGGGTGCAACTCTCGTATTGTCGTGTCCTGTATATATATATATTTACACCTTTCTTCGCATATCTTTTATATATTTTATTATCCAAGAACTCAACTACAGAAGGCTTTCCAGCAACCCGCCTCACCAATTACAAAAAAAAGTATTATTTACCTCAAATCTGAAAATTCACAATTGAAGCTAGCCAGAAGCTAACCAGAAGCTAACCAGAAGCTAACCAAAAGCTAACCAGAAGCTAGCCAGAAGCTAACCAGAAGCTAGCCAGAAGCTAGCCAGAAGCTAACCAGAAGCTAACCAGAAGCTAGCCAGAAGCTAGCCAGAAGCTAACCAGAAACTAGCCAGAAGCTAACCTGAAACTACCCAGAAGTTAGCCGGTTTACTGGCTAACGTTAGTATTTCAGCTACCCACGTTTTGTGGTCATCAGCTATTCCTTTAGCTCGATAATCTATCGGCACTTTTGTACAACGCGACTCAGACCATAACATACCGGACCTATTTTTCTCAATATCCCCGGATTTCAACCGCAAGCTCTGGACATTTACACCTTGATTTCGCAGCTAGCTAGCTGCAAACCGTGTGACTATTGGCTTACGTCGATCCCGGAGCAAACTTAAATTATTCCGGAGCTAGCCAGCTGAAGTGTTCCATCAGCCATTCCTGGGCTACAATCACCTATCCGGACCCGTTTTTTTTACTACAAATGCGGAGCCCCACCGGGCCTTCACGACTGACTACCGACGTTATCTGCCCGAGGGATTTATCCAACTGGCACCTCCGTCGCGACGTTACCTGAACGCTCATCTGGGGCCCGCTAATCGTTAGCTGTCTTATCGGCTGCTATCTGAATAAGTATATCGGACAGTTTTTCTTGGGTCACTATATCTATTTTGCCAATTGGATTGATCCCCTCTACCACATGGAACCCCACTAATCTACCGACGGAAACGCACGAGGTGACTAAAAATAGACCTCCATCCTATGCTATCTTGCTACCGATAGCCAGCTACCCGGCCAGCTGTCTGGATCGCCGTGACCCCAACCAACCTCTACTCACTGGACCCTTATGATCACTCGATTAAGCATGCCTCTCCTTAATGTAAATATGCCTTGTCCATTGCTGTTCTGGTTAGTGTTTATTGGCTTATTTCACTGTAGAGCCTCTAGCCCTGCTCACTATACCATATCCAACCTTTCAGTTCCACCACCCACATATGCGATGACATCACCTGGTTTCAATGATGTTTCTAGAGACAATATCTCTCTCATCATCACTCAATACCTAGGTTTACCTCCACTGTATTCACATCCTACCATACCTTTGTCTGTACATTATTCCTTGAAGCTATTTTATCGCCCCCAGAAACTTCCTTTTACTCTCTGTTCTAGACGTTCTAGACGACCAATTCTCATAGCTTTTAGCCGTACCCTTATCCTACTCCTCCTCTGTTCCTCTGGTGATGTAGAGGTGAATCCAGGCCCTGCAGTACCTAGCTCCACTCCTATTCCCCAGGAATTTTGCTCCTTTGCACCCCATTATTTCTATCTCTACTTTGCACTTTCTTCCACTGCAAACCAACCATTCCAGTGTTTTTTTACTTGCTATATTGTATTTACTTCGCCACCATGGCCTTTTTTATATTTTTATTTATTTATATATATATTTTGTTTGCCTTCACCTCCCTTATCTCACCTCACTTGCTCACATTGTATATAGACTTATTTTTCACTGTATTATTGACTGTATGTTTGTTTTACTCCATGTGTAACTATGTGTTGTTGTATGTGTCGAACTGCTTTGCTTTATCTTGGCCAGGTCGCAATTGTAAATGAGAACGTGTTCTCAATTTGCCTACCTGGTTAAATAAAGGTGAAATAAAAAAAAAAAAAAAAAAATAGAGAGCAAACACCGCAGCTGTTCACCCCATCTTTGTGGACAAATGGAAATCATCAAATAAAATGCAACTTTCAACTACCCGGTGTGACACACGGATGTTCCAAACTCCATTTTACATGAGACTGACTTTATGACCAAAATGATCCTATTTACACTTTGTAGTCAATTTTGAAACTATAACAATTGTTTATGACTGATATCGATGCCCCAGAGTCCGTTTTCAAAGGGATTTGTTGCTTTTCAAAGGCAGTCGGTCTTTATCTTTCTTGGCACATAATGTTTCCTCCATCGGTATCTATGACCGAAAAAATCCTATATTTCTCGGAAACTTAGCTTTTAACAAGGACAAGGATAATAAACATCCAGCTGGTTTTTCAATGCATAGGCAGGACAGAACGGCATTGTCAGGTAAGCTCAAGGCGGTGGTGGTCTCTTTGTTAACAGCAGCTGGCACACAATCTCTAATATTAAAAGAAAATTCCACCCCTAAACTACCTTTGGGTATTTGTTTAATTTGTCCATTGTTGACATAGTCCCAAACATTTTTATTTTCAGCAATCAAGTTTTCAAGATATGTGCCTTTCAAAATACAGAAATCATTTTGCATATTGAAAGTTACATATCTTGAAAATTTGATTGCTGACAAGCAAACATTTTGGGGACTATGTCAACAATGGACTAATGAAACATATACCAAAATATAGTTTTGGGGTAGAGTTTTCCTTTCAGGAAGTCTCAAGGTTCTGCTTGCCTGAGTTAGAATACCTCATGATAAGCTGTAGACCATACTATTTACCAAGAGTTTACATTTATATTTTTTCGTAGCTGTCTATTTACCACCTCAAACTGATGCTGGCACTAAGACAGCACTCAATGAGTTGTATAGGGCCATAAGCAAACAAGAAAATTCTCATCCAGAGGTGGCGCTCCAAGTGGCAGGTGATTTTCATTCTGGAAAACTGAAATCTGTCGTACCTAATCATACCTCATTTCTACCAGCATGTCACCAGTGCAAATAGAGTCAAAAAAACTCTAGATCTCCTTTAGAGAGATGCATTCAATGCTCTCCCTCGCCCGCCATTTAGCAAATCTGACCATAACTCTATCCTTCTGATTCCTGCTGATAAGCAAAAAACTCAAACAGGAAGTACCAGTGACGTGCTCAATATGGAAGAGGGCCGATGAAGCGGATGCTAATCTACAGGACTGTTTCGCTAGCACAGACTGCAATATACTCCGGGACTCAGTTTTGCAATTCGCATACTGCCCCAACAGATCCACATATGACGCAATCTCTATTGCATTCCACACAGCCCTTTCCCGCTTGGAAAAAAGGAACACCTACGTGAGAATGCTGTTCATTGACTACAGCTCAGCGTTTAACACCACAGTGCCCTCCAAGCTCATCACTAAGCTAAGGACCCTGGGACTGAACACCTCCCTCTGCAACTGGATCGTGGACTTCGTGACATTACGCCCCCAGGTGGTGAGGGTAGGCAACAACACATCCGCCACTCTGACCCTCAACACGGGGGCTCCTTTAGGGGTGTGTGCTTAATCCCCTCATGTACTCCCTGTTCACCATCTACTGAGTGGCCGAGTGCAACTCCTGTACGGACTCAGGAGAGGTCGAAGGTCAAGAGCCATGCATCCTCCGAAACACGACCCAGCCAAGCCACACTGCTTCTTGACACACTGCTCGCTTAACCTGGAAGCCAGCCACACCAATGTGCCGGAGGAAACACCGTACACCTGGTGACCAAGTCAGCGTGCATTGCGCCTGGCCCGCCACAGGAGTCACTAGGACAACGCTGGGCCAATTGTGCGCCGCCTCATGGGGCTTATGGTCGGCTGCGACACAGCCTGGGATCAAACCAGGATCTGTAGTGACGCAGATAGCACAGCGATGCAGTGCCTTAGACCGCTGCGCCACTTGGGAGGCCTCACATGGAAACTTTATGCATAAACTTTTTGACTCATCACATATGCTGCTGCTACTGTTTACTATCTGTCACTTTAATCCTAGTTATACTGTATGCACATAGCTACCTCAATTACCTCGTACCCCTGCACATTGACTCTGTACTGGTACCCCTTGTATATATAGCCAAGTTATCGTTACTCATTGTGTATCTATTATTACTTTTTTTATTATTTGTTATATTATATTTTTTCTATTATTTCTCTATTTTCTTTCTCTCTGCATTGTGGGGAAGGGCCCGTAAGTAAGCATTTCACTGTTAGTCCACACCTGTTGTTTACGGAGAATATGTTGAATCTTTTTTTAAAATTTTTAATTGCTCCAGGGTTGACAAAGATAATAATGGTCCTTGGTTGCTCAGTTGTAACGCCAGGGTTTGTGGGTTTGATTCCTGGGACCACTCATACAGTCTTGGAAAGCGCAAGTGTTTAATGTATTGTACACTCTGTGTGTATATTCATTTTAAATTGATGTAGATGTCATCTTGAATCTGCAACATCTAAGTCTGACATTTTCATCAATCAAGCTCAATCAAACCCCATACCTGTAGAGGCAGCGCCCTCTTCCTGTGACAGAGAGAAAAACATCGTCATAATATTGTAGGTTAGTCGGTACGTTCCTTTGCTGCTCAGATTCCTTTGACTCAAAACTACATGTGACCCTCTAGTGGTTTTAAATGATAACACACCCTTTTATCCTCTGCAAATTCAACTGAACACATTGCAGCGTAAATATTCCTTGGGAAGGATCACAATTTAAAATAATCACCCAATATTCTGGTCTGACAGGAAACAAAACAAAAAATCAAATTAAGTGATAAATCCTTTATTACCTAGTTCGGAAAAATACTTAATTTATCATAGTCCCAATCATATCTATTGGTCCTACTACATGTATAAATAAAAAATCACATTTAATCTTCAATATTACAATACAAATAAATAATAAAAATATATTACTATTCAACTAAATTACTATTCAACTAAAACAAAAAAAACAATATATTTCACAGTAGGGGAAAGTGGGGTAAGTTGTTCCAAAGGGTTAGCTCTGCCACCCCTTGTTTCTAGGAAACCATACACAAAATAAATCATGTGACAAAGACAGTAGCAGTCAAAAGTTTGGACACACCTACTCATTCAAGGGTTTTTCTTTATTTTACATTGTAGAATAATAGCGAAGTCATCAAAACCATAAAATAACAAATGGAATCAGGTAGTAATCAAAAAAGTGTTAAACAAATCAAAATCTATTTTAGATTTTAGATTCTTCAAAGTAGCCACCCTTTGCCTTGATGACAGCTTTGCACACTCTTGGCGTTCTCTCAACAGCTTCACCTGGAGAGCTTTTCCAACAGTCTTGAAGGAGTTCCCTCATATGCTGAGCACTTGTTGGCTGCTTTTCCTTCACTCTGCAGTCCAACTCATCCCAAACCATCTCAATTGGGTTGAGATTGGGTGATTGTGGACGCCAGGTCATCTGATGCAGCACTCCATTACTCTCCTTCTTGGACAAATAGCCCTTACACAGCCTGGAGGTGTTTTGGGTCATTGTCCTGTTGAAAAACAAATGATAGTCCCACTAAGCGCAAACCAGATGGGATGGCGTATCGCTGCAGAATGCTGTGGTAGCCATGCTGGTTAAGTGTGCCTTGAATTCTAAATCATTCACTGACAGTGTCACCAGCAAAGCACCCCCACACCATCACACCTCCTCCTCCATGCTTCACGGTGGGAACCACAGATGCAGTGATCATCCGTTCACCTACTCTGTGTCTCACAAAGACACGGCGGTTGGTACCAAAAATTTCACATTTGGACTCATCAGACCAAAGGACAGATTTCCACTGGTCTAATGTCCATTGCTCGTGTTTTTTTGGCCCAAGCAAGTCTCTTCTTATTATTGGTCTACTTTAGTAGTGGTTTCGACCAGAAAGGCCTGATTCACGTAGTCTCCTCTGAACAGTTGATGTTGAGATGTGTCTGTTACTTGAACTCTGTGAAACATTTATTTGGGCTGCAATTTCTGAGGCTGGTAACTCTAATGAACTTTTCCTCTGCAGCATAGGTAACTCTGGGTCTTCCTTCCTGTGGAGGTCCTCATGAGAGCCAGTTTCATAATAGCACTTGATGGTTTTTGCGACTGCACTTCAAGAAACTTTCAAAGTTCTTGAAATTTTCCGAATTGACTGACCTTCATGTCTTAAAGTAATGATGGACTGTCGTTTTCCTTTGCTTATTTGAGATGTTCTTGCCATAACATGGACTTGTTCTTTCACCAAATAGGGCTATCTTCTGTATACCACCCCTAACTTGACACAACACAACTGATTGGCTCAGCATTAAGGAACGAAATTCCACAAATTAACTTTTAACAAGGCATACCTGTTAACTGAAATGCATTCCAGGTGACTACCTCATGAAGCTGGTTGAGAGAATGCCAAGAGTGTGCAAAGTTGTCATCAAGGCAAAGGGTGGCTACTTTGAAGAATCTCAAATATATTTTGATTTGTTTAACACTTTTTTGGTTACTACATGATTCCATGTGTTATTTCATAGTTTATGTATTCACTATTGTTCTGCAATGTAGAAAATAGTCAAAATAAAGAAAAACCCTTGAATGAGTAGGTGTCCAAATTCTTGACTGGAAGAGTTAGGAAGAGGTAAGAACCCACATGGAAAAAGTGTTAAATAAGTTAGGTCCAAAAAACATATTTTCACAAAGTCAAATTAATTTGTGTTATAGGTTTCATCATGCTTGTATCCAGTTGTGGAAAGATTACCCAATTATCATACTTGAGTATAATAGAAAAATTACTCAAGTAAAAGCAAGTCACCCAGTAAAATACAACTTGAGTGGAAGTCTAAAAGTATTTGGTTTTAAATATACTTAAGTATCAAAAGTAAATGTAATTGCTAAAATGTACCAAAATATCAAAAAGTAAAAGTAGAAGTATAAATCATTTCAAATTCCTTATATTAAGCAAATCAGATGGCCACATGTTCCAGTTTTTATTTTATTTACGGATAGCCAGGGGCATGCTCCAACTCAGACATAATTTACAAACGAAGCATGTATTTAGTGAGTCCCCCAGATCAGAGGCAGTAGGGATGACCAGAGATGTTCTGTTGGTAAAGGTGTGAATTAGACAATTTTCCTGTCCTGCTAAGCATTCAAAATGTAACAAGTACTTTTGGGTGTCAGGTAAAATGTATGGAGTAAAAAGTACATATGTTTCTTTTGGAGTGTAGTAGTGAAGTAAAAGTTGTCAAAAATATGAAGAGTAAAGTACAGATACCCCAAAAAACTACTTAAGTAGGACTTTAAAGTATTTTTACTTAAGTACTTTACACCACTGCTAGTCTTATACCAACAGTAGCATGAAAGTGCATCGTTGTGTGGGCTAATATAGTCAAAATTGTTGCCAGGGGCAAATTGAGCCATTGGCTATCAATATACCCCATAAAAAATAATTATATTGTCAGTTTTATGCATAACAAGCATAGTTTTTTGAAGACACCTCACATCCGTATGATTAGTCATAATTACTCAAATGATGAAAAATGCCTTCCTCAGTTAGGTTCATACCCCTCTAGGCCACAAATTAAGTGTTTTCTTCCCAGGCGTAATGCAAGGCATTATCACTGGGATATGAGGTTAAACCAGGGCCTGAGCCTATGTTAAAAGTGTTTTTAAAAAGTAGAAAGTGTTACAAATGTGTCCCTATGCTCAATTTACCCCAAAACCAAGTGACTACTTTTTTTGGACAAGCTGTGTTTTCAAAAGTGTTATGTTTACATGAATTCTGATTATTTCCAGAGATACATGACATCCTGAAATATATGTAAATATCTTTGTTAGAAAGAATACTATATTTAGCTTGACATAGGGATGCTGAATGTAAAAAATGGGTCAACATACCCAACTCTCCCCTACTAACCAGTCATAAAAATTAGCAAAATATAGAAATAAGAAGACTAGTGACACCATCAGTGTTATATTAAATAAGGCACTACATTCTCAACTGAAAAAAAGTTTGGCCATGTCAAAACATTCTAGGCACCTTTTTGGCTGAAACATATCACAGATTATAGGTCTACTGCATGTAACGGAATAAGTAACAAAACAAATTGGTCAACATTTTTGGTCAAACGCCTTCGGTTTCACAACCAAAAACTATCTTCCCTCCCTCTCTTCCTTCACTCATTCTTCCAACTGGGCCAGTTTCTCTGGATCAGACTCGTACACCTCCTCCTCCTCCTCTTCCTCCACCACCTCGATCCCATCCATAGTTTTCTGCAGTTGCTCTTTGATGCGGTTGAGCTCCAACAGTCCATTCTGAAGATCCTTACACACTTCCCTGATCTTCCCAGCAAACTCTGTCTTGGCTCCTTTGTTGAGCTCGATGGAGTCTTTTGCCAGGAAGAACACATCCAGGGCCAGGAAGAGACCCGACATTACTCCTGTGGTGACACTCATCACCTAAAAAAAAATCAATTAGGACAAGCAAATCAGCACATCAAGAATCAAGAATTTAACCATTTGTGATCTATTCTATATTGTTTGTTTTGATCAGTGATTTGTTTTCTTGTCTTTTCCTTTTCCCTATTTGAAACCCAATCTAGGGACGGATGCTGCAAATTAGCGCCAACATGATGGGGCAGCTCAGTGTAAACAAGCGCAACGGTAGAGTCAGTATCGTATGGCAAGGTAATCTGTATCTAGCAATGCCTTGTCTTGCATGCCTCGCAAATTCACCAAAGTAGCCTACAGTTTGCCTCTTCCTCTCTGGTTTTATTTCAATTAAACAACTTTCCCCAGGCCTTTATAGCCTATCGTCTAGTCAGGCTATAACACAGAAAATAATGTTTTGTAATAACTGCACTGCGATTATAATTTTGTGCGGCGGAAAAGCAACTATCCCAATTTAGTTTAAATATGTGAACCTTTAAACGTTCACACCCCTAATCTGTACCAAACAAATAATGCATTTTCATCATCATGTACCTGGGCTGCCTTGGCCGCTCCGCCTGCCACGTTGAGAACCTGCACGGTGTTGATCAGACTTTCTGTGTTGATTAGTAATGCCTTGCCGGCCCGGCCACCCTCCTTCATCACGTGTTTGACATTCTGGTTGAGATATTTCTTAGAGATGCTGTCCACGTACTGATCAAAGTCCCACTCCTCCAGGGTCTCCATACCGACCTGAGGTGGATGGAGAGAGATGGAGAAAGAGAAAGCGCAAGGGAGAAATAAAAGGGAGAGTAAGAAAAGAAGCAACAACATGATATAAAGTCAGAGGTCAAGAAAACCAAATCCCCCCTCTTCACCTCAGTTGCACACTGCTGGGTGAAGTTTCCCCTAGGCGCAGATCTAGGATCAGCTTCCCCTCCTCCAATTTCGAACCCTCACCATTAGTGGTGAAAATGCTAAACTTACCTAAGATCAGCATCTAGGGCAGGGATAGGCAACTAGATTCAGCCGCGCGTCGATTTGTCAGAGTGGATGTTCGGGGGGCCGGAACATAATTATGATAATTTATACACTGCAAATTGGCCACAGCTAAGCCCAAAAAGAGATTGCATTTGAAAATAACAATCATTTCATACCTTGATTACATTGAGACACAATCACAACTCTTTTTTTATTCGTGGGAATACATGGGAACAGATGTCCTAAACCAAACTCACTTTTTGCTGAAATCCTGGTGATTTTACAGTTTAGATTTTTTTTTACTTAAAACAAAAATTCTAAAAATTTGGGGGGCCAAAAGAAAAATCACTCGCGGGCCAGTCTTAGCACGTGGGCCACATGTTGCCGACCCTGATCTAGGGACAACTCCACCCTTTACCCACCTGCAAAAAGTCCAGACACTCCTTGATATCCTTCATCTCCTCCTGGTAATCCTGAATCATCTTCTCCACCTTCTTCCTGTCTGTCTTGGAGTGCACCGTATCGGTAATATTTGCAGAGGCTGACGCTACCCCGCCCGCCGTCGCAACGCCGATGCCCACTGCCGTGACGATGAGCGACGTTCCCATGGTGAACGGCGCCAAGATGAGGCCGGTGATAGTGGTGATGCTCCCAGCAACGCTGGCGACTCCGCCCCCCACGCTGGCCTTCACAGTCTTCTTGTGGAAGCTGTCGGCGGCGTCGGCCAATGATAGGAGCTCCAGGATGCGTTGCTGTAAAGAGGCACCGCGCTGGTTGAAGAGACGCACAAAGAAACGGGCCGCCATGAAGACACGGTCCGCCACCGCCTCCACTGCCCTGAGAGAGAGAGGAAGGAGGAGAAAGAGAGTGATGGAAAAGGGAAGGACAAATAAGAAGAGGTGGAGAATAATTGAGAAAGAAAAGAGAGGGAGGTGTTAGTAAGAACTTGTATCCTTTTTCAAACAACAATACCGTGGGAATCCTGGAGAAATAAGCCTGATCTTACACGATAAATATTATTTCTCGGAGTTACGCAGTTCAGTTGGGTTCCCTAAAGACGTTTAATACACATTGTATGAAATCTCACATTTACAATTTCTCTTAAAAACGACACAACCAATGGGTAAATACATGGAAATGCTTACATCTCGCCTTCATCCGCTTCAAAGGTGTTGGACTCCTTCCACGTTTCCCAACCTAGGGGGAGCAGAGATATAAGCTGTAGTTACAGGAAACAACGACGAGAGAACACACATATACGCTGGTGAAAAATAGTGCTCTGTGCCAAACATACCCTCTACTGTTTGCCACCAATCCATAAGACCTTCCTCATTCTAAGAATAAAATACTATTAGTCACATACACATAATGCAGTATGAATACACAAACAAGGTATATTTCTATGCACACCAGTGTCACAGTGAGTCATATGTTTTAAGGTTATATTGCGATGTAAAGCATACATGTACAATAACCACCATCCAGTGTCATAGTAAATTATGAAGTGTTGTAATGCAACACAGGGCATGTAATATACGTACATACATCCTTGCTGTCCAGTGAGTTTCCTTCACTAGGTACTGGCACTGCAGCCATCTCCAGTGTCATAGTGTTATAATGCAATATAAGGAATGTCATAGTGAGTTCGGAAGTATCATAATGCAACATAGTACATGTGATACATACATCCACACTGTCCGGTGCGTTTCCTTCACTAGGTACTGGCACTGCAGCCATCTCCAGTGTCTGGACCTCCACTAGGCCCGCCTGGGCTGTGGGCTGAGCATCAGTATTCTGTAGGAAAATAAAGACGAATATAAGTGAAGATATTATTAAATTGTAATATTATTCATTTGAAAATTAAGAAAAGAACACACCTAGAGTAAAAAAATACAGGCATAACTAAGACCAAAAGGAAGAGAGTGAAAATATGGTTACTTCATAGCCAAACAGGGCACCAGGGAGAATCCTTCGGATGTGGAATGTCTACCAGAGAAACAAACAGACAGAAACATAAGAACACACGCTCTATGAAGAGGCCCTATGTAGATGATGTACTTAAATAGGATGATAGTATTATAGTGTAGTACTTTGTGACAACTGCTGTTGTAAAAATGGCTTTATTAACTGGGTGGTTTGAGCCCTGAATGTTGATTGGCTGACAGCCATGGTATATCAGACCGCATACCTTGGGTATGACAAAACATTTATTTTTACTGCTCTAATTAGGTTGGTAACCAGTTTATAATAGCAATAAGGCACCTCTGGTGTTTGTGGTATATGGCCAATATACCATGGCTAAAGCCTGTATCGAGGCACTCCGTTTTGCGTCGAGCATAAGAACGGCCCTTGGATTGTGGTATATGGCCAATATACCTTGGCTCTCTGGCCTTATTGCTTCATTTCAAAATACATTTGATTGATTGTATAATATAATAGGATGATTCAATAGAAAAGTGACATGCCCCAGTCCTTTTCTTATTTTCTTGTGGTGGTGGAGGTCCACTTTTCACTGAAGAAGTAGCTTCATTGTCTGTGTACCACACGGTCTGTAACAAGCGATGGAGTAAGTTGTTACTTTAGCTAAACCTGTGCGGGAAATATGCAATTGCATTTTATTTTGCAGGTGGGACATCATAGACGTGTTGTTGTACCTGATTCTCCGTAGGACTGAAGACGTTGGTGTCACTCAGACTGTCAGAACTGGAGGATGAGTCACTGTGTCCGCTACTCTCTGGTAGCTTTTCTGTGACATGGTGATCCACACTGTCACGCTGAGTCTCCTGAAACGGAGAGGAAGGGAGTGTGAGGAAGAGAGGGGGAGTATTTAAATATTTGCCATTTTGCATATAGTGACATTCTACCAGGTTTCACAAACCTCTCCTCGAGTAACCCCAGCCAGTCCACGTCTTTGATGAATTCCAGAACAGCTGATTCAAACGATCTCCTAATCATCAAGCCCTTCATTTGTTGAATCGGCAGTGCTAGTTCTGGAATACATGAAATAACTGGACCGGCTGGGGTTACTCGAGAACCGGTTTGGGAAACTCTGGTCTAAACTATTGGAACTTCCTTTGCATTACGCCAAGGGTGTGTAAGGCTACCTGGGTCGGTACTGTAGATTTGAATGGGTTGACTTTCTGCATCATTCCCTTGAACATCCCGGGGTTCTGAAAAACCAGGTGAACACAGAAATCACTTAGTGGTGATGTTCCTCTACTAGCACGGTTGTATTTCTATACTAAGAAGATGTATGCCTCAGCACCTGGGATGAACAGGTTTACCTGTTTTCCTGCAGAACTGTTACTCTCAGCCAGACTGCCAGAACTGGAAGAAAGATCACTGTGTATGGACTGGTTGTCCTGAAAAGAAGGCAGAGGGAAAATTGTACATTTGAATATTTAGCATAACTTTGCAACATGATACAGGTTGATCATAATCATCATGACTACCTGAATCGGTGTTGTAGATCTGAAAGGGTTGACTTTTTGCATCATTCCCATAAACATTCCAGGATTCTGCTGCTGCAAAAACACATGGTTGAACACATGGCACACAAATCTTCTGTATGACAGCAACAAAAAAAAAAATCTTTATGAGTAGATCTTATTTATGCCTCATGAACAGGTTTACCGGTTTGCTTTCTGGTAGCTTTTCTGTGACATGGTGATCCACACTGTCGGTTGGAGGGTCTTCCTTTATCACCTAAAATACACACAAATGGATAGCAAATGTAAAACATAGTCTTGAATAGGAAAGGCCTTGTGTTTTGATAACCCTGTACCCTGTGCAGTTTACAGTGGGGGACATTTCATGGATAGGTGTAGATGGTACAGTTGAAGTCGGAAGTTTATATATACTAAGGTTGGAGGCATTAAAACTAATTTTTCAACCACTCCACAAATGTCTTGTTAACAAACTATTGTTTTGGCAAGTCGGTTAGGTCATCTACTTTGTGCACGACACAAGTAATTTCTCCAACAACTGTTCACAGACAAATGATTTCACTAATAAGTCACTGTATCACAATTCCAGTGGGTCAGACGTTTACATACACCAAGTTGACTGTGCCTTTAAACAGCTTGGAAAATTCCAGAAAATGATGTCATGGCTTTAGACGCTTCTGATAGGCTAATTGACATAATTTGAGTCAATTGGAGGTGTACCTGTGGATGTATTTCAAGGCCAACCTTCAAACTCAGTGCCTCTTTGCTTGACATCATGGGAGAATCAAAAGAAATCAGCCAAGACCTCAGAAAACAATTTGTAGACCTCCACAAGTCTGGTTCATCCTTGGGAGCAATTTCCAAATGCCTGAAGGTACCACGTTTATCTGTACAAACAATAGTTTCGCAAGTATAAAAACCATGGGACCACGCAGCCATCATACCGCTCAGGAAGGAGACGCGTTCTGTCTCCTAGAGATGTGCAAATCAATCCCAGAACAACAGCAAAGGACCTTGTGAAGATGCTGGAAGAAACCGGTACAAAAGTATCTATATCCACAGTAAAATGAGTCCTATATCGACATAACCTGAAAGGCCACTCAGCAAGGAAGAAGCCACTGCTTCAAAACCGCCATAAAAAAGCCAGACTACAGTTTGCAACTGCACATGGGGACAAAGATCGTACTTTTTGGAGAAATGTCCTCTGGTCTGATGAAACAAAAATAGAACTGTTTGGCCATAATGACCATCGTTATGTTTGGAGGAAAAAGAGGGATGCTTGCAAGATGAAGAACACCATCCCAATCGTGAAGCACAGGGGTGATAGCATCATGTTGTGGGGGTGCTTTGCTGTAGGAGGGACTGGTGCACTTCACAAAATAGATGACATCATGAGGAACGAAAATTATGTGGATATATTGAAGCAACATCTCAAGATATCAGTCAGGAAGTTAAAGCTTGGTCGCAAATGGGTCTTCCAAATGGACAATGACCCCAAGCATACTTCCAAAGTTGTGGCAAAATGGCTTAAGGACAACAAAGTCAAGGTATTGGTATGGCCATCACAAAGCCCTGACCTCAATCCCATATAACATTTCTGGGTGAACTGAAAAAGCATGTGCTAGCAAGGAGGCCTACAAACCTGACTCAGTTACACCAGCTCTGTCAGGAGGAATGGGCCAAAATTCACCCAACTTATTGTGGGAAGCTTGTAGAAGGCTACCCGAAATATTTGACCCAAGTTAAACAATTTAAAGGCAATGCTACCAAATACTAATTGAGTGTATGTAAACTTCTAACCCACTGGTCAATGTGATGAAATAAATCAAAGATGAAATAAATCAATCTCTACTATTATTCTGACATTTCACATTCTTAAAATAAAGTGGTGATCCTAACTGACCTAAGACAATGATTTTTTACTTGGATTAAATGTCAGGAATTGTGAAAAACTGAGTTTAAATGTATTTGGCTAAGGTGTATGTAAACTTCCAACTTCAACTGTATTATACTAACTTTTTTGACCCATTACATGTGCTGGTGCTATTATTTGCTATCTGTCACTTTGTTCCTAGTTATATGTACATATTTACCTCAATTATCTCATTCCCCTGTACATTGACTCGGTACTGGTACCCCGTGTATATAGCCAAGTTATCGTTACTCATTGTGTATCTATTATTTGGTGTTTTACTTTTCTATTATGTCTCTATTTTCTATCTCTCTGCATTGTTGGGAAGGGCCCCTAAGTAAGCATTTCACTGTTAGTCAACACCTGTTGTTTATGAAGCACGTGACATACATATACGGTATATTTTATTTTGTATAGATGCTGTATTGTACCTGTCTTCCTGTAGAAGCCAGACTGTCAGCACTGGAAGACAGATTGCTGTGTATGGCCTGAGTATCCTGAAAAATAGGAGAGAAATGGAGACATTAGGAAAACAGAGTTAGAGTATTTAGCACAACTTGGCATTTTACATAACCAAAAGCATCGGTCCAAAAATGTTTCATTGCAATATGATACAGCATTATCATCATCACTATAAGTACCTGATTCTGTGCTGTAGATTTGAATGGGTTGACTTTCTGCATCATTCCCGTGAACATCCCAGGGTTCTGCAAAAGCAAACCACATGACATGCAAATCCCTTTCAGGATGATCAGCTCTTAAAGTTCTTCAACTCATTATTATACTGAACATGGAGAAACATCTTTACCTGCTTGGCTTCAGGTAGCTTCGCTGTCACTTGGTGATCTACAGTGTCTGTTGAAGGGTCCTCCTTTCTCACCTGAAACACACGCAAATAGATAACAAATGTACAGAATAGTCTTCAATAGGCCTTGTGTGTAACTTGGTAGATTACAGGTAGGACATTATTTTGACATGTGCTGTACTTGTCTTTCTGTTGTGGTGTTCTCAGCCAGACTGCCAGCACTGGAGGACAGATCACTGTGTATCGACTGAGTGTCCTCAAACATGAGGAGAGAAAGGGAGAGAGACAATAGGGAACTTGAATATTTACTGCTTTGCATTAGTAACGTCATTCTAATTATCAGTCAAAAATATGACTATTATTTTGCAATATGATACAGGGTGACCAAATGTATTTCAGGAGACTACTGCAATGTGACCAGTGAACTCATCTTCACTACCTGTATCTGTGCTGTAGATTTGAAAGGATTGACTTTTTGCATCATTCCTGTGAACATTCCAGGGTTCTGGAAGACCTGAAAGGTGCACAAGTGACACAAAAAGTCCTTTCAGTACAGCAGCAACAATACCATTTTACTCTACTCACTAACATAGTCTTATAATCAGGATAATGATGCTTTAGATTCAAGGATGAACAGACAGGTTTACCTGTTTGCCTTCTGGTAGCTTTTCCTGATCCACAGTGTCTTTTGGAGGGTCCTCTTTTCTCACCTAAAACAATGTAAAATGTAAAAAACATAGTGTTGAACAACATAGTATGATCAACTGGATTATGGCTAATACCTGTGTAGAGGACCTGAATGGGTTGACTTTCTGTGTCACTCCTTTAAACATACCCAGGTTCTGCAACACATACAAGCATCATGGTTCCCTCAATTATATCACACAGATCTTTTTTTTATTTTTTATTATTAACGAAAAGGACCAGAAGTCTGACAAGTCGGATTAGTTTAGATACAGAGTATGCAGAGCTGAAATCTACCTGTTTCGCTTCAGGGACATTTCCATCCACAGTCTTCTCTGCCACTGGATCTGTAGCTGTACTGGCTGTAGAGGAGGCCTGGGTGGAAGAGAAGGATCAATGAGGATCTTTGGTGTTTGTTTCCACTAAAAATAGTAGCCTGTGCCTGTATTTATAAAGCGTCTCAGAGAAGGAGTGCTGATCTAGGATGACGTTCTCCCTATCTTATTCATTATGATCTGAAAGGCAAAACTGATCCTAGATCAGAACTCCTACTGTGAGGCACTTTTTGAATACAGTCCCTGGTCCCAGATCAGTTTATCCTGCCTTGTCAAATAGAAAAATATTATATTTGTATGCCTTGCCAACTCCTACGGTAGTTGGTGTGACAATGACCTTAGGAGTTTGCAAAGCAAAGGTAACTGAACTAAATGACTATCGCCCATAGCACTCACTTCTGTCATCATGAACTGCTTTGAGAGGTTAGTTAAGCCTCTTAAAAATCCGCCCCTTTTTTTCAATTTTCACCTAAAATGACAAACACAATTCTAACTGCCTGTAGCTCAGGACCTGCATATTCTTTGTACCATTTGAAAGGAAACACTTTGAAGTTTGTGGAAATGTGAAAGGAATGTTGGAGAATATAACACAATATATCTGGTAAAAGATAATACAAAGAAAACAACAACCGTTCTTTTGTATTTTTTTTGTACCATCATCTTTGAAATGCAAGAGAAAGGCCATAATGTATTATTCCAGCCCAGGTGAAATTTAGATTTTGGCCAATAGATGGCAGCAGTGCATGTGCAAAGTTTAAAACTGATCCAATAAACCATTGCATTTCTGTTCAAAATGTTGTATCAAGACTGCCCAAATGTGCCTAATTTGCTAATTAAGGATCATATCACCTCTATCTTACCTTACACCCTAGACCCACTTCAGTTTGCTTACTGCCCCAATAGATCCACAGATGATGCAATTGCCATCGCACTGCCCTATCCCATCTGGACAAGAGGAATACCCATGTAAGAATGCGGTTACTTGACTATAGCTCAGCATTCAACACCATAGTACCCTCCAAGCTCATCATTAAGCTCAGGGCCCTGGGTCTGAACCGCGCCCTGTGCAACTGGGTTCTGGACTTCCTGATGGGCCGCCCCCAGGTAGCGAAGGTAGGAAACAACACCTCCACTTCACTGATCCTCAACACAGGGGCCCAACAAGAGTGCGTGCTCAGCCTCTTCCTGTACTCCCTGATCACCCATGACTGCGTGGCCACACACACCTCCAACTCAATCATCAAGTTTACAGATGACACAACAGTAGAAGGCCTGATTACCAACAATGACGAGACAGCCTACAGGGAGAAGGTGAGGGCTCTGGGAGTGTGGTACCAGGAAAATAACCTCTCACTGAACGTCAACAAAATAAAGGAGATGATCATGGACTTCAGGAAACAGCAGAGGGAGCACCCCCTATCCACTTCGACGGGACTGCAGTTGAGAAGGTGGAAAGCTTCAAGTTCCTCGGTGTACACATCACTGACAATCTGAAATGGTCCACCCACAGTGTGGTAAAGGTGGCGCGACAGCGCCTCTTCAACCTCAGGAGGCTGAAGAAATTTGTCTTGGTGCCTAAAACCCTCACAAACTTTTACAGATGCACAATTGAGAGCATCCTGTCGGGCTGTATCACCGCCTGGTACGGCAACTGCAACACCCGCAGGGCTCTCCAGAGGGTGGTGCGGTCTGCCCAACACATCACAGTGGGCAAACTACCTGCCCTCCAGGACCCCTACAGCACCCGATGTCACAGGAAGGCCAAAAAGATCAAGGACAACAACCACCCGAGCCATTGCCTGTTCACCCCACTATCATCCAGAAGGCGAGGTCAGTACAGGTGCATCAAAGCTGGGACTGAGAGACTGAATAACAGCTTCTATCTCAAGGCCATCAGACTGTTAAATAACCATCACTAGGTGGCTTCCAACCGGTTATGTAATCCTGAACCTTAGAGGCTGCTGCCCTAGATACAGTACCAGTCTGTCACGCCCTGATCAATCAATCAATCAAATGTATATATAAAGCCCTTCTTACATCAGCTGATGTCACAAAGAGCTGTTCAGAAACCCAGCCTAAAACCACACAGCAAGAAATGCAGGTGTAGAAGCAAGGTGGCTAGGAAAAACTCCCTAGAAAGGCCTGAACCTAGGAAGAAACCTAGAGAGGAACCAGGCTATGAGGGGTGGCGATTATAACAGAACATGGCCAAGATGTTCAAATGGAAAAGATCTGATCTGTTTCACCTGTCTTTGTGCTCGTCTCCACTCCCCTCCAGGTGTCGCCGACCTTCCCCATTATCCCCTGGGTACTTATACCTGTGTTCTCTGTTTGTCTGTTGCCAGTTCGTCTTGTTAATCAAGTCAACAAGCGGTTTTTCACAGTTCCTGCTTTTCCCCAGTCTCTCTTTTTCCTCGCTCTCCTGGTTATGACCTTTGCCTGTCCTGACTCTGAGCCTGACCACTCTGCCTACCCCTGACCCTGAGCCTGCCAGCCGTCCTGTGCCTTTGCCCCTACTCTGGATTACCGACCTCTGCCTAACCTGACCCTAAACCTGCCTGCCGTCCTGTGCCCCTACTCTGGATTACCGACCTCTGCCTGACCTGACCCTAAGCCTGCCTGCCGTCCTGTGCCACTACTCTGGATTATCAACCCCTGCCTGCCTTGACCTGTCGTTTGCCTGCCCCTGTTGCTGTAATAAACATTGTTTTTTCAACACAGTCTGCATTTGGGTCTTACCTGAAACGTGATACAGTCAAAAGTGTGAACAAACCTACTCATTCAAGGGTTTTTCTTTATTTTTACAATTTTCTACATTGTAGAATAATAGTGAAGACATCAAAACCATAAAATAACACCTATGGAATCATGTAGTAACCAAGAAAAGTGTTTAACAAATCAAAATATACTTTATATTCTTCAAAGTAGCCACCCTTTGCCTTGATGACAGCTTTGCACACTCTTGGCATTCTCTCAACCAGCTTCATGAGGGACGCTTTTCCAATAGTCTTGAAGGAGTTCCCACATATGCTGAGCACTTGTTGGCTGCTTTTCCTTCACTCTGCGGTTGAACTCATCCCAAACCATCTCAATTGGGTTGAGGTCAAGTGATTGTGGAGGACAGGTCATCTGATGCAGCACTTCATCACTCTCCTTGGTCAAATAGCCCTTACACACCTGGAGGTGTGTTTTGGGTCATTGTCCTGTTGAAAAACAAATGACAGTCCCACTAAGCGCAAACCAAATGGGATGGCGTATCACTGCAGAATGCTATGGTAGCCATGCTGGTTAAGTGTGCCTTGAATTCTAAATAAATCACAGACAGTCACCAGCAAAGCACCACCACACATCACACCTCTTCCTCCATGCTTCACAGTGGGAACCACACATGCAGAGATCATCTGTTCACCTACTCTGCATCTCACAAAGACACGGCGGTTGGATCCAGAAATATCTAAATGTGGATTTATCAGACCAAAGGACAGATTCCACTAGTCTAATGTCCATTGCTCGTGTTTCTTGGCCCAAGCAAGTCTCTTCTTATTATTGGTGTCCTTTAGTAGTGGCTTCTTTGCAGCAATTCGACCATGAAGGACTGATTCACATGGTCTCCTCTGAACAGTTGATGTTGAGATGTGTCTGTTACTTGAACTCTGTGAAGCCTTTATTTGGGCTGCAATCTGAGGTGCAGTTAACTCCGCAGCAGAGGAAACTCTGGGTCTTCCTTTCCTGTGGCGGTCCTCCTGAGAACCAGTTTCATCATAGCGCTTGATCATTTTTGGGACTGCACTTGAAGAAACGTACACATTTTCTGGATTGACTGACATTCATGTCTTAAAGTAATGACGGACTGTCGTTTCTCTTTGCTTATTTGAGATGTTCTTGCCATAATATGGACTTGGTATTTTACCAAATAGTATTTTACAATACCTTGTCACAACACAACTGATTGGCTGAAACATATTAAGAAGGAAAGAAGAAATTCCAGAAATACATTTTTAACAAGGCACACCTTTTAATTGAAATGCATTGCAGGTGACTACCTCATGAAGCTGGTTGAGAGAATGCCAAGAGTGTGCAAAGCTGTTATGAAGGCAAAGGGTGGCTACTTTGAAGAATCTCAAATATAAAATATATTTTGATGTTTAACACTCTTTTGGTAACTACATGATTCCATATTTGTTATTTGATAGTTTTGATGTTATTCTACAATGTAGAAAATAATACAAATTAAGAAAAACCCTTGAATGAGTAGGTGTGTCCAAACTTTTGACTGGTGCTGTACATAGACTTGAAATCACTGGCCACTTTAATAACGGAACACTAGTCACTTTAATAATGTTTACATATTTTCGCTTTACTCATCTCATATGTATATACTGTATTCTACCCTACTGTATTTTAGTCTATGCCACTCCGACATTGCTCGTCCTAATATTTATATATTTCTTCATTCCATTATTTTACTTTTAGATTTGTGTGTATTGTGTATATTGCTGTGCATTGTCAGATATTACTGTACTGTTGCTAGAAACACACACATTTCGCTACACCCGGAATAACATCTGCTAAACATGTGCATGTGACCAATAAAATGTGATTTGATTTGGCAGAACTAACTGATCTGGGACCAGGCTATGAAAATAGTCATCTATTTAACATTACTGATGTAGTACCTGTGTTGTGGTTTTGAACGGATTGACTTTCTGCATGACTCCCATCATCCCAGTCCTCTGTTGGGAACAAACAAACAAAAACACAACTCATCACAAAATCTACTTACAATGGGCAGAGAGAGCATGCTCAGTTGCAGCCCTTTATAACCTTGGTTTTGGGGAGCAGGCGCACTCTCATTGTTATTCTACTGAAAACAATCGTTTGATAAATGGTTAACAGTCAATTGGGTCAACCGCGTCGTTGTATCGTCTGTAAAAACAACACAAACTTTTCGTTAGTGTTGTGTTCACAGACGATACAATGGGGGATGTATTAGCTGCTCTTAGAAAAGTGGGCATATTTACATACACTGGTGTTGCTTTCAGTTGTATTGGGTTGCACAAAAACAGTCTGCGGGAAGCCAGAAGTTAAATACAATTCCATTTCAACTTACTGTGCCAGTGGACAGGAAGGTTGGTCCTTACGACGGTGGAATTTGAGACAAGATATCTAAAGGATTGTACTATTAAACAGACTTTCCAAACATGGGTGTGTCGTAGACCCACTTCCTCTCTGCTTACCTCATGTCAAAATATACATCCAACACAAGTTATTCCTTTTTTTGTCCACTTATGGCGCATGTGCAGGACTTATATTTTTGACATGAGGTAAGCCGAGAGGAAGTGGGTCTACGACACACCCACGTTTGGAAATTCTGTTTAATAATAGGATCCTTAAGATATTTGGTCTCAAATTACCCCTGTCATAATGACCAAATATCCTACCCACCGGCACAGTAAGTTGAAATGGATTTTGTATTTAACTTCTGTCTTCCTGTGGACTGTTTTTGTGCAACCCAATACAATTGAAAGCATTGCTAGTGAATGGAAATACACCCGCGTTACTAAAAGCAGGCTATTTTAGGCTTAGGGGTTAGGTTTAGGGTTAGAATTAGTGTTAGGGTTAAGGGTCAGTGGTTAGGTTTAGGGAAAATAGGATTTTGAATGGGAATCAATTGTTGCTCCCCAAAAAGTCCTCACAAGTATAGTAAGACAGAGCTGTGTGTGTGTGTCAGTACAGCATTTTAAGTGTCTCTTCTAATCAAATGGCTACCCAGACTATTTGCATTGCCCCCCCCCCTCTACGCTGCTGCTACTCTCTGTTATTATCTATGCATAGTCAATGTAATAACTCTACCTACATGTACATACCTCAATTACCTCGACTCCGGTGCCCCCGCACATTGACTCTGTACCGGTACCCCCTGTATATAGTCCCGCTATTGTTATTTACTGCTGCTCTTTAATTATTTGTTCTTATCGCTTACTTTTTTAGGTATTTTCTTAAAACTGCATTGTTGGTTAAGGGGTTGTAAGTAAGCATTTCACTGTAAGTGTAACCGATGTGAAATGGCTAGCTAGTATTTCACATCGGTTACATAAGGTCTACACCTGTTGTATTCGGCGCATGTGACAAATACAATTTGATTTGATTTGATACCTACCTGTGAGTTACTGCTCGTATCATTCTCTTTGTTCAAGCGTTGTGTGGTTGGGTTGCTCATCTCCTGTGTGAAGACAGAAGACATCAATATCATGGACCAAATGAATGAATACACGAATGAGAAACAAAAAGAACGATGAAAGAAACACTAATTGTCCGCTCAATAGGACACTTTTTTTGTATTAGGATTCACACAACCACATACACACATAACATGAGCTCACTGGATTCAATGGGACGGGGGTAAAAACAATGATACGTTTATAACATTACTGTGCATAACAGTTTTTACAAATTAGTACTTAAACTACTACTACTAATTTTGATGGTTGTAGAAATCCTTGTCCCAATTAACCATATTAACAAACATCTCATTTTTCAACTTCATATTTCTCGAGTATTGGCTACTTACCGTAATGATCGAGATCAGCAAAATGCCTGCGATAAGTGATCGGTATGTTCGATACTTTTCGGTTTATCGTTCCAGCTCTAGTGTGTGTATTCAATCAGTGTCCTACCTCACTGCTGGGTCTGGGAGGAACCACTGGAGAAGACTTGTTGTCCCTTCGCGGACTATTCATACTGTGTTACATACACAAAAGTGACACATGAGAAACACATGACTCGAATAGGACACACACACAATCAGGTAGTATAGCAAGCACCCTTGTGTTATATGTGTCCCTATAACCACTAATACCGGGTCAGATACATAACTACCTTCAGTTGACTTTGACTAGGCTAATCAATGTCAATACACAACACGACTGGGATATATTTAGCCTACTACAATAGCGTTGGTTGTTATCACCAATCACAACATTATGCAGTACGATAATATGAAGCATTAAAGCCTACCTTTATATGGCAGATATAAGTTATACTTGAAGTGTTACAGTAGAGCTGTAGAAGGAAAACACTTCTGAAATTCCGTCACTTCCCTTATGACTTGTCAAACTGGTTTTGCAGCGATGGGAACTAGCCTACTGACGTGTAATATGATCAACACAAACTTGATGGCATTCAACTTTGTTCTTTCTGCTCCGGTTTATGATAAGCTCATTTTATCTGAAATTCCGTCACTGCCCTTATGACTTGTCAAACTGGTTTTGCAGCGATGGGAACTAGCCTACTGACGCGAAATACTGTTTTATTTATTTAACAAGGCAAGTCAGTTAAGAACAAATTCTTATTTACAATGACGGCCAATTGTGCGCCACCCTATGCGACTCCCAATCATGACCAGGTGTAATTCAGCCTGGATTCAAACCAGCGACTGTAGTGACACCTCTTGCACTGAGATGCAGTGCCGTAGACCGCTGCGCCACTCGGGAGCTCAACACAAACATGACTGCATTCAACGTTGTTCTTTCTGTTCCGGTTTATGATAAGCTAATTGTATCGCAAAGGGGAGCAATACACCAGACACTCGAGTCGAAACCCAACTCTAAAAGCCAAATGCCCTGTTTCTGCGCTTTGTGAAAAGTTTGAGATATAAGAACTGAGAAGACTAGTATTGATTTTTTGCAGTCAGAGTTATTGAGGAGGTTCGATTAATTTGGCCGGGGAAATACCGGGATATGGCCCGTCACATCATCGGGCGAAGGCTGGGAGGGAAGAGCGCCCATCTCAAATCAAACAGTAATTTGCACCGCTCGGTCATGTTGTCAACAAGGTTGCATCATCCAGGAACATCTCTTCCATAAAATAAACGTTTGAATTTTCAAACTAGTTTTCATTGGGAAGGCAGATAAAGAATTTGTAAAGAAAAGCAATCACTTTTGCATGTGAAAACATAGAATACTACTCAATAATACATGTGCTTAATTACATAACTTTTGTTTTAAATCGAGCCAACTTTGTGTGAAGCACCTGTCCCACTGAGCTATAATAAGAACTAGAAACTGCCTCCAATATGTCCAACCATTGTTTTCAACATAATCTACTCTCTGCTGTATAAAATGTTTCGTGGGGGCTGACATCTTGCTAGTTCCGGTTTCAGGAGTCCATTAGTACATGCGCACTAGTACTGGAGCCCAGCCTGACGCCTGATGTCCACCAGATGCATATGTTGTCTAGCCTGCTTTTCAACTAGTTAAAGCCAGCTAGGTGGAGTCTGTGTGTGTACTTCTGTTTGTACCACCGCATGGTAAAACAACGCACAAATTGAAAATATTGAATGCATGCGGTTCACAGAACGCACCGTAACGTTTCAGACTGCTCCATTGACAATGAATTACTTCCCCAGGATGCAAAGAGTTTGATGCATCTGGTGGACATGAGGCTTGAGCCCAGAGCATGCTGGAGTGGGGACCTGCGTTCCAGCACCGGATTGTGGATCTTGATTAGAGGGGAGGGGAAATCTGCAGGCACAAAGCACAACCACTGGAAACATGAAAGAAATGTTGTCTGCAAGTAAATTATTCAGGACCAAGACGACTGTGCCCTAGCTTGCTCTATATGTGCACCTCGGGAGACAGTTTGATGATATTTGCTATTTAACGCAATACAATCGCAACAGCAACCACGACTTGGTACAGATGTAGCTTGGTAACATCAGGTGTACTCCGGGAACTGTAGTCCTCTTATTACAGCAAAACACAAAGGTGTTTTTGATTTTGTTACATTTTTTTGTTGTTAAAGGCTGATCACATCAAATAAAAAAAGACAACAGTTCATCAGACTTTGGTATAAGCTACATTATGTTTTTAGGTAACAATACATTTACTTAAACTGAAACTAAAGCGTTTAGAAAATGTATAGAGCAAGAGTGTAACGATGCTGTATCTGGTGTGTGATCACCGTCCTAACCTGTCCCCACTAACTGAGTTGACCCTGCCTCTTAAGTGCATTGAAGTGCCAGTGCATCAGTAGATACATGGATGAAATGTTGCTTTTCATTTGCACTCAAATGGTTTGAGATATTTCCTCTACCTAGTAGAGACAGTTTGGTATGGAAAGACAATGCTGTCTCAGTCTATCGTACAAGATGGTCTGGAATATTAATGCACACACATAATTGTGTTATTCAAAGGCTGTCCAATTCCTAGGAAATCTGGGCAGCAGAAGTTATACAAACAATATAATTACTTGTTGAGTCAGACAAGCATAATTTAATGTATAACTTTATTCTTAGAAATTTATGGGTTGATCACATCAGAGCCAAAGCAAAGTAGCGGTTACTGTAATTCTCACCAAAGGATAAAGTGATTATCAGATATTAAGCATGGGAGACATACAAGACATTAAATAATACATTTAATTTATTCACACCAACTGACATAAGTGTACCTTGCGATTGCCATATCAACAGAGTTGATTGGAATTTGTTTCAATACAGAATCAAAACAAAATCAGTAGACAGTAAAAACTATATCACAAAATAAAAAACTAAACATCCATAAAAGCATTCATACTTGATCAGTACTCTAGATCTCGAGGGCCACCACTGTACATACTAGTGACTGTCCTCACTAAAGTGCCTGTGAGAGGAAACTATTAGACTATTGAGACACAGCCATAGTGTGTGTCCTCAAGGTCAAAAGGTGTTGAATGGGCCCCACGGGGGTCGGCGGGAGGCGACCCCCGTGAGGTCCTTGCAGGTGGACATGATAATGTCACTCGGTTTTTACAGCAACTGCAAGAAGTCGGCCATCATGGCGCGGAGATCCGGGTGCTGCTGCAGGTATGAGGCATACTCCGCCTTCAACACCTCCTGCAACACCATGTGTAACACACAAACACACAAGTCAGGTCATGTTGGAAACTTAGGGGTTAGTGGTTTGAGAGTAAGGGGCTTGGCCAGGGTTAGAGTAGGGGGTAATTGTAACGGTGTTCCTCCTCCTCTTCATACGAAGAGGAGGAGTAGTGATTTGACCAAAGTGCAGCGGGGTGTGAATTCATAATGATTTAATAAACAAAACGACGAAACACGAAATAACACTATAGAAATACAAAATAACAAAACGAACTAAACAGACCTAAACTTACATGAAACGAAGAACACACGAACAGGAACAGACAAACCGAAACAGTCCCGTGTGGTAACATCTACTGACACGGAAGATAATCACCCACAAACAAACAGTGAGAACAACCTACCTTAATATGACTCTCAATCAGAGGAAACGTCAAACACCTGCCTCTAATTGAGAGCCATACCAGGCAACCCAAAACCAACATAGAAACAGAAAACATAGACTGCCCACCCAAAACTCACGCCCTGACCAATAAACACATACCAAACAACAGAAAACAGGTCAGGAACGTGACAGTAATGGGTAAGGTGTAGGGATAGACTTAATATGTCACCTTTTTGGCCAGGAAATTGGAGTGCATCTGCATATCCTCAACACACCAGACGCATCTTCTCAAACCCCGGCTTATCATCCCTCACCTTTGACACACATACACCCAAACATGTAATTATTGGAACACTCCTAATAGTGTAATGTAGCAGTAGTACCAACACTGAGGGAGGTCGATTAACCAGAGCCGCGGTGCACCCGACTAAGGCCCTTGACGTTAACGGGCAAAAGCGGTGAGGGAGGAGCTTTTCAAATCGAACAGTAATCTGCGCTGCTCGGTCATGTTGTCAATAAGGTAGCATGGTGCATCATTCAGAAAGACACAACATCTATTTTCAATAAAAGCATATGGTACCAGTCAAAAGTTTGGACACACCTACTCATTCAAGGGTTTTTCTTTATTGCAGAATAATAGTGAAGACATCAGAACTATGAAATAACACATATGGAGTCATGTAGTAACCCCAAAATATATATTTGAGATTCTTCAAATAAAGCAATCACTTTTTTCATCATTACTTTAAGGCATGACTGACCTTCATGCCTTAAACTTTAAGGCTTAAAGTAATGATGGACTGTCGTTTCTCTTTGCTTATTTAAGCTGTTCTTGCCATAATAGGGCTACCTTCTGTATACCACCCCTAACTTGTCACAACCACAACTGATTGGCTCAAATGCATTAAGAAGGAAAGAAATTCCACAAATGTACTTTTAATCTTGCGACTACAGGGGGTGCTGTTCCGAATTAGCATTTTGTCGTCTCCAAATTAAACTGCCTAGTACTCAATTCTTGCTCGTACAATATGCATATTATTAATTCTATTGGATAGAAAACACTTTCTAGTTTCATACAACGTTGAAATGATGTCTGTGGGTGACCCAGAACTCTTTCTACAGCGAAATCCATGACAGACAGTGAAAGGTCTGAGAGCGAAGCTCTGGTTTCAGATCAGTTTTTAAGGTCTCTGTCTATCCTATGGAACGACACGAACTGCACCCGCCTTCCCCTGGATGTCAGTAACCAATGAGAAGTGGAATGGGCTTTCTGCGTAGCTCTCAGAGGTTATAAAAGGCCAAGGAGTGAGGGTAGCCCCCCTTTCGACTCTGACCATTGCGCAGGAAGGGACCTCCGGATGCCATTTTCACAGGCTCGGTTATCAACTTGAAATGTATCCGTCTGTAATTTAATTCGATATAGGACTTAGAAACATCATAAGGTAGTTAATTTAAACCGTTTTATAGCAATTTATATCCGTTTAGTGCGATTTTGATGCATTTCTATGTGAAGCACCGGGCACATTTCGGGGTCCCGGTCGAACGTTAGCGGGCATTTAGACGGACAAAGGACATCTTTCGACCAAAAGAAGATTAAACCCAAGAAAGAATACATTGCCCAAGAATCTGATGGAAGAACAGCTCAAAGTAAGCAATATTTAATATGATAAATCGTTGTTCTGTCGAAATATTTTAAACGCATATTTCGCCATTTTGTTTGGTATAGCTTCACTTGGCGAACCCTGTATTGAAAAGTAAGGATAATTTTAAAAATGTAAGTCAGCGGTTGCATTAAGAACTAATTTGTCTTTCGATTCCTGTCAACTCTGTATTTTTTAGTCAAGTATATGATTAGCTTTCGATTAAACTAGATCACTCTGAAAGCTGACGTCCCTCATTTTGATGCTTGAGTTGTGACTATTTCCATTGTATAACCACGGTTTTGTATGGCTAAATATGCACATTTTCGAACAAACTGTATATGTATGTTGTAAAATGATGTTACAGGAGTGTCATCGGAAGAATTCTGAGAAGGTTAGTGAAAAAATTAATATATTTTGGCGATGATAACGTTATAGCTCCCTTTGCCTTGAATTCATGCTCTACTAACGTTTGCACATGTGGTATGCTAACTTATCGATTTATTGTGTTTTCGCTGAAAAACGCTTAGAAAATCTGAAATATGGTCTGAAATCACAAGAACTGTGTCTTTCCATTGCTATGCTTTGTCTATTTTTATGAAATGTTTTATGATGAGTAAATTGGTCATACACGTTGCTCTATCTAGTAATTCTAGTCGATTTGTGATGGTCGGTGCAATTGTAAACTGTGATTTCTACCTGAAATATGCACTTTTTTCTAACAACACCTATCCTATACCATAAATATGTTATCAGACTGTCATCTGATGAGTTTTTTTCTTGGTTTGTTGCTATCAATATCTTAGTTTAGCCGAATTGGTGATAGCTAGTGGTGGAGAGAGAAAATGGTGGACAAAGAAAGATGGTGTATTTTGCTAACGTGGTTAGCTAATAGATTTACATATTGTGTCTTCCCTGTAAAACATTTTAAAAAACAGAAATGATGGGTTTATTCACAAGATCTGTATCTTTCATCTGGTGTCTTGGACTTGTGATTTAATGATATTTAGATGCTACTATTTACTTGTGAAGCTATGCTAGCGATGCTAATCAGTGTGGGGGGGGTGGGGGGTGATCCCGGATACGGGGTTGATACTCGTGAAAGGTTAAGGCACACCTGTTAATTGAAATGCATTCCAGGTGACTACCTCATGAAGCTGGCTGAGAGAATTCCAAGAGTGTGCAAAGCTGTCATCAAAGCAAAGGGTGGCTCCTTTGAAGAATCTCAAATATAAAATATATTTTGATATGTTTAACACTTTTTTGGTTACTACATGATTCCATATGTGTTATTTCATAGTTTTGATGTCTTCACTATTATTCTACAATTTAGAAAATAGTAAAAATAGAGAAAAACCCTTGAATGAGTAGGTGTGTCCAAACTTTTGACTGATACTGTATGTTTGAATTTTCTAACTAGTTTTCATTGGGAAAGTAGAAAGTGTTTTTATCAAAAGCAATCACTTTTGCATGTGAAAACAAAGAATCCTAGTCATTACTCCATGTGCTTAACTTACGTCACTTTTGTTATGAGCCGACTTCGCAGTCAGCCAGAGTGGAGCCTGGCTTACACCCTGGAGGCACCACACCCGGGAGGCAGCCCGGTTCCAAATAGAATGCAATACATTTTTAGCCGGGGCAAAACACGCCTACACAGGCGCCCGGGGGAGATTAATCGAATCCCCTCACTGCCAAGACAATCTGGACCCTATCTTTCTAAAATGATCTGCCGAAATTGTTGCAACCCCTATTACTAGCCTGTTCAACCTCTCTTTCGTATCGTCTGAGATTCCCAAAGATTGGAAAGCTGCCGCGGTCATCCCCCTCTTCAAAGGGGGTGACACTCTAGACCCAAACTGCTACAGACCTATATCTATCCTACCCTGTCTTTCTAAGGTCTTTGAAAGCCATGTTAACAAACAGATTACCTACCATTTCGAATCCCACCGTACCTTCTCCGCTATGCAATCTGGTTTCAGAGCTGGTCATGGGTGCACATCAGCCACGATCAAGGTCCTAAACGATATCATAACCGCCATCGATAAGAGACATTACTGTGCAGCTGTATTCATCGACCTGGCCAAGGCTTTCGACTCTGTCAATCACCACATTCTTATTGGCAGACTCGACAGCCTTGGTTTCTTAAATGATTGCCTCGCCTGGTTTACCAACTACTTCTCTGATAGAGTTCAGTGTGTCAAATCGGAGGGCCTGTTGTCCGGACCTCTGGCAGTCTCTATGGGGGTGCCACAGGGTTCAATTCTCAGGCCGACTCTCTTCTCTGTATACATCAATGATGTTGCTCTTGCTGCTGGTGATTCTCTGATCCACCTCTACACAGACGACACCATTCTGTATAATTCTGGCCCCTCTTTGGACACTGTGTTAACTAACCTCCAGACGAGCTTCAATGCCATACAACTCTCCTTCCGTGGCCTCCAACTGCTCTTAAATGCAAGTAAAACTAAATGCATGCTATTCAACCGATCACTGCCCAAAACCTGCCCGCCCGTCCAGCATCACTACTCTGGACGGCTCTGACTTAGAATACGTGGACAACTACAAATACCTAGGTGTCTGGTTAGACTGTAAACTCTCCTTCCAGACTCACATTAAGCATCTCCAATCCAAAATTAAATCTAGAATCGGCTTCCTATATCGCAACAAAGCATCCTTCACTCATGCTGCCAAACACACCCTCGTAAAACTGACCATCCTACCGATCCTCGACTTCGGCGATATCATCTATAAAATAGCCTCCAACACTCTACTCAACAAACTGGATGCAGTCTATCACAGTGCCATCCGTTTTGTCACCAAAGCCCCATACACTACCCACCACTGCGACCTGCACACTCTCGTTGGTTGGCCCTTGCTTCATACTCGTCGCCAAACCCACTGGCTACAGGTTATCTACAAGTCTCTGCTAGGTAAAGCACCGCCTTATCTCAGCTCACTGGTCAACATAGCAGCACCCACTCGTAGCACACGCTCCAGCAGGTATATCTCACTGGTCACCCCCAAAGCCAATTCCTCCTTTGGTTGCCTTTCCTTCCAGTTCTCTGCTGCCAATGACTGGAACAAACTGCAAAAATCACTGAAACTGGAGACTCATATCTCCCTCACTAGCTTTAAGCACCAGCTGTCAGAGCAGCTCACAGATCACTGCACCTGTATATAGCCCATCTGTAAACAGCCATCTATCTACCCCATCCCCATATTTATTTATCTTGCTCCTTTGCACCCCAGTATCTCTACTTGCACATTCATCTTGTGCACATCTACCATTCCAGTGTTTAATTGGTATATTGTAATTACTTCGCCACCATGGCCTATTTATTGCCTTAACTCCCTTATCTTACCTCATTTGCACTCACTGTATATAGACTTTTTTGTTTTCTACTGTATTATTGACTGTATGTTTTGTTTATTCCATGTGTAACTCTGTGTTGTTGTATGTGTCGAATTGCTATGCTTTATCTTGGCCAGGTCGCAGTTGCAAATGAGAACTTGTTCTCAGCTAGCCTACCTAGTTAAATAAAAAAAAGTTATCCTAACCTGCTACGAAAGTTCTCCTAACCTGCTAAGTAAAGTCAAATCTGTTAATTTGACAAAAGCTGGATCCCTTCTATTCATGAGGACCCTGGACGAGAGTGCATGAATGATTTATTGTTTTTCCTTCTATGTGTGCATGTCTCACAAGCTCGTCCATGTAATAGCATGAATATAAAACGTTAAAAACTTCGGCTGTGAGTGAAGAAAAAAAATATTCTGCCTCAAAGACAATTCATGGAAAAATTAAATGGATATTTTTGGCACAAATGTGATAACGAAAGTGTCTTTTTAAAAATGGACTTGGGGGCATCTATGGGAATTGTCTTTCTGGCCTCAGCGTTAAACTGCAGTACTGTCAGTCTCCTCTGTGTACATGCGATGGCCTGCTTCCCAACTGAAACCCTGGGGGCATGACCTGACCAAGGGCCAGGGTTCCGGTCTGGAAGCACGCTTTTGACTGCACCTACAGTATTGCTTCGGTACTGCAGTTTAACTGAATCACAGCCGAGAAAGACAATTCCCATTGACAGCCCCAAAAAGAGAATTCAAATCTGAAAATTCCTAATAAGACACTTTAATCATCAACTTTGTGCACAAAACATCCATTAAATCATTCAAATTTTCAGAGGCAGATTTGTTTTCCATCACTCACAACTGAAGATATTAACATTTTATATTCATGCTCTGAGGTCATGACCCCAGGTAGCCAGGGGAAGTGCTGGTTGGCTTGTTTAGCTGTCAACATGCTCAGACACAGTTCCGGGAGCATGTTCGCTCGATACTGCAGTTTGTGTAGTGCGCACTGAGCGCTTATGTGCAGGTGGAATTATCCCAGTCAGAAAAATGGCAGCCATCACTAAATGGCGTATGCTAACGTGAGTAGATTAAATTGAAACAAAGGTTGGAGATAGGACGCCTGGGCGAGATTAACCGAGCCCTCTCATTAGTTACACTCTGAGTTGGGCATTTCCAATTAGATAAAAAAGACACGAGGATAAAATACTGACATTTACATCAGTAACAATCAAGGTTGAAATGTTTAAAGTGAAAAGTTTACAACCAGTTCAAATGCATAATTATCTTTATTAACACAATTCCAATAGCTGCCTCATTACGCTATTAGTTATCAACATTGCACATTTCATTTGGTTACAGGATAAATAACCTATTTACTAAACGTTGAAATATATACTCTGTTTTAAAAGAATAGCTAGATTAGATCCATGGCTACATTATATATCACATGAACAATAACAACAAAGGAAGTCACTTGAAAAGATGCTTTACAAAGCAACCAATCAGTGTACACACAAGTGGCGAAACGCTAAATCTCTAAATCCAGTGTCATGAGTTGTCAGGTGATTTTCTCTGTGCCTAAAAAACAGCGCTGAATGTGTAGAATGTGTAGCCTAAGCTAGTTATAAACACGTATCCAAGATCTTAGGCCTACTACTTCACAATCCAGTAAAGTCATACATACAAGTTCTTTGTAAGTAGAAGCTTAATATGCTGCATAGTTGTCCAAATTGCGGAATGCAATCAGAGTTTGTAACTTCATTTATTACAAGGTTCAGTTTCTCCTTTTCGTTTAAAGAGGAACAGGAAAGTTGGGAAAGTCCTTTTTAGGTTTATGTCAAAAATAAAATCAAAAGCTCTTGAAAACAAATCCTCAGTTTGGACAGTAGAGGGGGGCCGTGAGTCGCATAACAGACACATTGCATTGTGGGAGTTGAACTGTTTCATATATTTCCATTAGCATCCTGCAGCTCCTCCCTGATAGCATTCAGCTCCACCAGGCTCTCGTGCAGCACCTGAGCTACCTGCCTAATCTTAAACACCACCTCTTTCTTAAACCCTTTCTTTAGCTCACGAGAGTCCTTGGTGAAGTATTTATCCATTCCTTTGAAGAGGCCCCTGAGGGCCACATCAGCTCCTTCTGTTACCTCTGTGGCCCTCAACACAGGTCTATCCACTAGGCTGACCATTTGAACGGCCCTGCGGACCTCCCAGTCTCCAGAGTAGTGCTGGGTTCCTCTCCGGAGGAGAGGATGCCCCCTGAGTCTATACAGCCCCTGGCACACGAACCTCAAGATCTTCACCAACTCCTCCATCCTCGCCTCATAATCCTCCAGAACCACCTCCACTTTCTTCCTGTCCTGCATGTTGTTCACGTTGTCCGAGATAGTCGCCGAGGCCGAAGTAATCCCGCCGGCCGCCGCCACTCCGACGCCCACAGCCGTGATGATGAGCGAGGCGCCGAAGGTGAAGGGGGCGAGGGCCAGGCCGACGATGGCCGCGCCACCCCCGACGGCAGCGGTGGTGCCGCCGGTGATGTTGCCGATCTTGGCCTTCTTATGGAAGGAGGTGATGTCGTCGGCGAGGGCGTAGAGCTTGATGACGTACTGCCAGAGGACCTCGGCACGCTCCGTGAACACCTTGTTGAAGACACTCAGGCCGCGGTGCACCTTCTCCGCCAGTAGGGTGAATGACCTTAAGGGGGGGGGGGAGAGACAGAAGGACATGGCAAGAGGGAGAGGAGCGAGAGGGAGGCAGAGAGAACAAGTATTCAAACATCAGCAATGTTTCACGAGAGTGACTACTGATTACGTTGTCATCAGCACACAGAGGACATACCTAGTCTCATCATCCTTCACCGTCTTGTCTTCATCATCTGAAGGCAGCTCATCCCATTCTGAGACACAAGACAATTCCCAGATTACAAACTGGGTGTGTGTGTGAACACATGCTTGTGCATGCATACGTGCTTGTGAGCGCATGCACATGTGTATGTGTACTTGTGTGTGACTCACGTTCCACAGTGTTCCACCACTCCATCAAGCTGTCAGTGTCCTGTGAGACAGAGCAACACTGATATCTTCGGACATTGCTTTCACACAGACACATTTTCAAACTGTTACCATTGAAATAGGGCAGATGGTGATTTGTGAGCGACATTTGACTCTTCAAATACTGACCCCCTCTTCCTCCTCCTCCTCCTCATCCTCCAGACCTTCTGCAAGCTGTTCGTCAATCTGAGCAGAACGCCACTCAGCCTGCGAGAGAGAGAGAAGAGGGGACAATGTGAGAAAGAAGTGAGAGAGGGAGTAAGGAGAGATTATTGTTGGTTGAGTTTGAATCTATTTGCTGTGCATACCTTACTGTCCTTATAAAGGAGGGATAGTAAAGGGATAGTCTGCACTGCCTTTTATGAGAACCATGGCCTTTGCCAGCTTTCCCTCTCCTCTGAGGCCTATTTCTCCCGAGGAGTTAAAATCCCTCTTACAGTATGCAGCAGATCCGGTTCAGTTACATGTCTGAAGGGAATGTGCCACTCAATTTGTCCTAAGCAGTGCAATGATAGAAGAGGGAGACAGAAGCCAGCCAGGCCCATACCATAGTTGTCAACAACAACGTGGGTGTGTGGGGCTTTTTTTAAAGCTATTATGTTAGTCATACAAGACCGATCAAGACAACTACCCGTGGTTTTCAGTTGTTTCAGGTCTGTCTCCAATGTAGGACAATGAGTCAGCACAAATGTACATGTTGGATGTGTGTGTACCTCTGTAGCCTCTGAAATGTAGTAGTCACTAGATGTAGCTCCTGGTGGGTACTCGGTCATCCTTCCATCTCTCGCTTTAGTCTGTGTGAGAGCGTGAGAGTGAGAGAGAAACCGACACGAACATCAGTAAACATATGGCAGTAACACCACACACACACACACACACACACAATTACCTTAGTTTCTTTGCGATGCTTATGAGGGGCTTTAAATTTGAATGATTTCTTCTGTAGAGGAAAGATGGGATATAGATTAACAGCGGGTTACAAATCACACAGTAAACGAAGGATGTTTATAAAGTAGTAGTAGTACCGGTTTGCAGTCTTCTATGTCATCCTGTCCATAATCATCTCCATTCCCTCCTGCTGAGAAGAAATCTGACCTCCTCTGAGAAGTGTCATCGTTCAGAAAGCCCTCCTGGAAAACAATACCACGGGAATGTCAACTCTTCCGCTGACAAGATGTTAAAGTACGCACAAAAGACGTATCTTTGGACCAATAGAAATGCCCTCACATGGGATGCTCGTCGAGGTGTGTAGCGCTCTGAACCAATCGGTGACTTTTCATATAGAAATGTTTCCTAGAATAAAGGAATGAAAGTACATAGACTTGTTTTAAAACTAATACAGATGTTCTTTATAGGCCGATAATGGCAATGTATATTTGTTAAAAGAGAAATATAAAAATGACACATTCTCTAATAAACAGACAATACACTCAGAGGGCCTGCACAAACATAATAGTTACCTGGATTTGGTTTGACTTGCGCCGACTTGCAAGTTGGTTCTTAAATTTCGATGGTTTCTTCTGTGAAAGAGAGAGGACATTTAGAGCATGAGTGGGATCCATCCAAAGTTTAAGAGGACAAAGTTCTACTGTATAAAGGAAAAGAGAAGTACCGGTTTCCAGTCTTCCATCTCGTTCTGTTCATCTTCTATCTGTCCAGCATAGAAGAGATCAGCTCCCTTCTGAGGCACATCACTGTCCAGAAAGCCCTCCTGGACAAAAACAAGAGACATGTGTTGAGTCCCAACTTCTAAAGTATCTAACTTGTAAATAGACAGTGCATCCAAATTTGCTCACATGGAAAACATAATCATTTGCAAACCTCTGATCTCCTTTGTGGGGAGTACTGTTGTGTACTACTAGTCCGAGAATTCTCCTCAGCACTCTGTAAGAATGAAAAATAATGCACCAACGTTCACAACTTGATCATCTTGTTTGATAAAGAAAAAACGGTCTTATCCAAAAATAGAAACATAAAGCACAACCACACAGAAACGAACAAAAACCTTACCCCAGATTTCCGACGATTCATATGTAGGACTTTTAATTTGAACGGTTTCTTCTGTAGAAGACAATGTTTACACTGTTTATCATGTCATTAGGTTAAATAAAATGCAGACAGAGGAAGTGAGGGATGTGAAAGAAAGAGAGAAGTACCGGTTTGCAGTCTTCCATCACATTCTGTTGATATTCTTCTACCTCTCCTGCTGAGGAGAAACCTGGCCCCTTCTCAGGTAAGTAATCATCCAAAAAGCTGTGCTGAAAGAAAAACATTAAATAAATCAAACATTTATACTGTCATGTTACATTTTCTTTGTACATTGAACAGCATAGAGTAATTTGAGTTGGCACAAATACAAACACAACTACACAGACAATTACGACACAGACACACTTCCAACCTTGGGGTGTGACTGCGGGGTGTAGCCTTTCACTTCTTCTGTTTCCTCAAAAATATGAACCTACAAAAGAATAAACAAATGTTGAAACACTAAAATATGACTATAGATACAGTACACGCATAGAAACTCACAGTACCTTGGACTCCTTGCGGGGTGTATAACCATGGGCACCTTTAAGTTCATCAAGAGGTTTCTCCTAAGAAACACATAATTACTGCATATGGACAAATGAAAAAGTGTACAGAAACAAATATTATTGTGTTTGTCACAAGTATTTCTACACACAGTATATACATACATGAATCATCTTTGAACCTCTGCGAGGTGTGTATTCATGAGCCCCTGTTGGTTCATCCTGGGAATTCAACAACAAACATGATTGGCGTTATATCAGTTTTTGCATGAATACAAAAGCATGTGCATTTAGCCTACTGTACACGTTTCCCTCCTTACCTTTTCGAGGCAGATTGCGAACCCTCTGTGAGGCACAAACTTAATTTTGACACCTTTACTTTTTTTCTGTGCAGAAAAACAGATGGAAACAGTCTCAATGATAGAAGTTTGATACATTTTTCATACGAAATAGTTGTCAACGTCCTAAACGTGTTAAGCACGAGACAAAACATACAAATCCACCCGTCCCATCACGTTCCTCTACCTCCTCTTCAGAGTCCTCATCCAAACCCACGGCCTGTTAAACGACAAACCATGTGGTGTTCCACAGGGATCAGTGTTAAGACTGCAACTTTTGTCAGCACAACATTTATACAATAAAAGCTGCATTGGTTTTGATGAGTAGTCTTTCATAACAAAAAAAAACTAGAAATATAGATATAAATTAGATAGGTACCTGTTTGGAGTCTTCAATCCCATTATGTTCTTCATCTTCATTCTCCCCTGCAGATATGAATCCTACTTCCTTCTGAGGAAAGTCATCGTCTAGCAAGCACTCCTGGAAAACACACCACAGGAATATGTCAACACAGATTTTGTACACCAATATATTGCTCTTTTGGTTTAGAAAAACACAGATATAAAAAAATATATATATATACATTCACTCTATGTTGAGGCAAATGTAGGCCTGAAGCTTTTTCAAGATGGTCAGCTGAAAATCGATCCTAAAAATAAAAGAATTTAAACAAGTTATTCCAACAAATGTAAAATTATTTTAAACACCCCTTCCCTAAATTATATATTCAATTATACCTTAGATCCTCTGCGATGCACAAGGGGCATTTTGAATTTGAATGATTTCTTCTGTTAAGGGGAAGGAAGTTCAAACAATTACAATACGACATGAACGAAATTTACACAAACAGTCTTTCAAAACTAACTGGTTAAAAAGAAATACCGGCTTGCCGTGCTCCATGTAATTCTCCTTATCTTCGTAATCTGCAGAGAAGACATCTACCCCTTTCTTTGGGAAGTCTTCATCCAAAAAGCCCTCCTGGACCACACGTTAATGTAATTAATACTGTATTAGACATCTTAATTCATTACAATCTTTACACAGGAACACACTCACCTTTGACCGCCAACGGAGACTATTGCTCTCTCCATCCTTGGATTCAGAAAATCTCTCCTAAACCAAAAAATGACATTAAACATTGACAATAAGCATTTCCATATAGCTACATACACAATCACACATACAATTAATCAAAGATAACACAGTCCTCGCCTTTGATCCTCGACGTAGTGTGCCGCTGTCACGATCCTTCAGGTATTCAGAATATTTATCCTATAGAATAAAAATATGCTTTATTGACTACAGCAGCAGAACATATCTACATAATTCATAAAAAGTTTGATTTACCTTTGACCCTCTTCTGGAAAGAAAGGATGCCTTGAATGTCCTCCCCCTTTTCTGAAATAAAAAAGGAAAATGTGTAAAAAGTTTAAAACAAAAGGATATAAAATGTAGAAACAGAAACTTAAATACAGAACAAATAGAGTGTAAGACATACAGTTTTCGCACGTTTTCTGGCATCATTCTCTTCCAGTTCTTCTACACTCCCCCCATCAGAGTCTGCTGCCACCTGAGATAGGAGAGAGCGAGAGCAGATGTGCGAGGAACAGAAATAGCATCCACAGTCACTCCTTCAGTATCAATTGACCATCACTAAGCACACATTTTTGAAAAACTGTGATGTGGTGAGTTTACCTTCATTGACTCCCTCCTAAGCCTCAGTTTGCCAGACTGATGAGGGAAAAAGATAATCAAACAGTTAATTAACTTTTAGGCTAGTCAATGTAAAATAGATTCATGTTAAATAAAATACAGTAATATAGGTAGGAGTGTGGCAAGGAGTTGATCATTTAATGCAAACAATGAACATGTAGAAAAAGCCATTCAATTAGTATGTTTCTTACAGGTTTCCAGTCAGGATTGAGCTCAGGACTGTTTTCAGGCCAATCCTCCACACATCTCTCCTGTTTTGGGTTTAACAAAGTAAACCCAGTTCAGTACACACAGCAATAAGACAGACAAAGATAAAAGTTCAACATTCATTCTGTCCAAGTGGTGCCCCTCTAGTACATACCTGGCCAGTCAAAAGAATGTTCTCAAATACCTCCACTTCCTCGAATTTGTTGTCCTGTAAAACCAGAATGTTATTCTCAGATCAACAGGGAGAGAGATAACATGTTCCTATACGACACTGTCTTGTCTACTGAAAGTTGTAGAAAAGTTCGATCATTTAAAGGCTGTTCAACTGATTGTGGTAGGAATAGACTTAGTATGTATAGACTTACTTGGCACAGAAACTTACCTGAGCTGTGTTCTTCGTTTGAGGGGCTGGTTTAGGATCTGGTCGCTCAGCTTCGGTCTAAAGACATAGCAGAAACCCAACGAGATACAAGTGAATCACAGACAGACATTACAATAATTGGTATGCTTACATACATGGAGAAAGAGGGACAAATAAAAATGGTGGTGGTGTCCTTACACGACTTGGTAACTTGGGCTGACTTTTTCGAGGAGGTGGTTTGGGAGGGCTGTCGGAGGTCTTCACCTGAGAGGTCACAACATGTCACTCTTTGCAATGATGGAAAGAGAGGTCACACGGATATCAAAGACTGTACGAAGACGTGAGGAAAAAAGACTTGTAAGTTACCTGGGGGGAACCATTGAAAGCCTGCGTGGGGGACAGGGATCTGGCATGGAGGGTACCATGTTTCAAGGCAGTAGAGGTGGGTTGGAGAACATGTTTGGTTCCGTGAGGGGTCATCAGGAAGATATCATACTGTTCATCAGAGGGTGTTGCAAGGTTGAAATCCTGCGTGTTGGAGAGTGATGCATTGAAGACCTCAGCAGTCTTCTCAAAATCTGACCCTGAGAAGATGTCTGTTTTCTGCCCTGACGAAGTCTGGAATAAAGGTGTGGACTGTTTGACTGTAGAGTCAGTACTGAAAGAAGCACTCTGAAAGATGTCATTGGGCGAGGAATGGAAAATGTCCCATGTACTGGAAGGCAGGGGCTGAAAGACGTCTGGTGTCACATTGGAAGAGGGAATTTGGAAAGGGTCATTTGTAGGCGTGGCTTGAATGAGATTGGGCGTGTCAGAAGGAGTGGATTGGAAGGGGTCCTTTTGAATAGACAAAGGGGCTTGGAAAAGGTCATCTCCCTTGGTGGGAGGAGCATTGAATAGGTACTCTCCCTTGGTGGGTGGTGCTTTGAATAGGTGATCTCCCTTGGTGGGAGGAGCATTGAATAGGTACTCTCCCATGGTGGGAGGAGCTTGGAATGGATTTGGTGTTTTTGAAGGCTGAGTTTTGAATAGGTCCTGTTGGTTCGAAGGAGTTGTCCAAAGCTCCAGTCTTTCAGAAGTTGTGACAAATAAAGGACTATGGCTCACATTTGGTGTGTTTCGAGTTAGGGCCGTTGTTTGGAAGAGATCAGGTGACCGTCTTTCAGACATGGTTTTGAAAATATACGTCTGCTGGTCAGATGGTGTGGTCTGAAGGTTGTCGTTTGTCTGTCTGTCAGGTCTGAGGTCCTCTGGTGTGCTCCGAACCTCAGGCGGAGGAACAAAGATGGTGACTAAACTCTGCTGACGTAGAACCTCTGAATCCTGATTCTTAGTGTCCCCGTCAATAGTCACACTGCTGGATTCCTGTGGGTTAAAAATAACTCATGTAAGCAAATGAACACATAAGTCAAACAAAACAGTCATTATCAATAGCATTGCACATATGTGTCATACCACCATACAAATGGTAGGTTAGAGATCTGGTGAAAATGCAATGTCACTGATAAAGACTTACTTTCATATAAGAGTAGAATGGATTCTCTTTTGACAAGCTACGATTGATTCCATTCTGAGAGAGAGAGAGATTAAAGCGTAAATTGGTGCGTCGTGAGGGAGTTTGTTCCACCATTGGGGTGCCAGAGCAGCGAACAGTTTTGACTGGGCTGAGCGGGAACTGTACTTCCTCAGAGGTAGGGAGGCGAGCAGGCCAGAGGTGGATGAACGCAGTGCCCTTATCAGGCCCTACACCCAAACAAGGGCACTGCGTTCATCCACCTCTGGCCTGCTCGCCTCCCTACCTCTGAGGAAGTACAGTTCCCGCTCAGCCCAGTCAAAACTGTTCGCTGCTCTGGCACCCCAATGGTGGAACAAACTCCCTCACGACGCCAGGTCAGCGGAGTCAATCACCACCTTCCGGAGACACCTGAAACCCCACCTCTTTAAGGAATACCTAGGATAGGATAAAGTAATCCTTCTAACCCCCCCCCCCCCCCTTAAAAGATTTAGATGCACTATTGTAAAGTGGTTGTTCCACTGGATATCATAAGGTGAATGCACCAATTTGTAAGTCGCTCTGGATAAGAGCATCTGCTAAATGACTTAAATGTAAATGTAAATGTAAAATTGGGTAACAAATAAACGGAAATTGATTAAACATTTACCATTAATAGTTGCCCTATAATTCAGTCTAACCTGATTCAGGTGAGTGTCATTAATGGAGGAATCTCTGGATTCTGAAGTGGAGGGGATATGAGTCTGAAAGAGAATGTGGAAGATTTTAAAAAGAGTGTTATGATATCCCTTCTATGAGCTTGTGTCCCCCAAGCCCCCCCTGTCTCAGCCTCTAGTATCTATGCTGCAATAGTTTATGTGCAGGGGGGATAGGGTCAGGCTGTTATATCTGGTGTAATTCTCCTGTCTTATCTAGTGTCCTGTGTGAATTTAAGTATGCTCCCTCTAATTCTCTCCCTCCCGGAGGACCTGAGCCCTAGGAACATGCCTCAGGACTACCTGGCCTGTGACTCCTGGCTGTCCCCAGTCCAACTGGGCATGCTGCTGTTCCAGTTTCAACTGTTCTGCCTGCGGCTATGGAACCCTGACCTGTTCACCAGATGTGGTACTCTGTCACGGACCTGCTGTTGTGTTGTGCGTTTGTGGGGGGGTTCTCTCTCTCATATCTCTCTCTCATCTCTACCCGACACAGCCAGAAGAACTGGCCAGCCCTCAGAGCCTGGTTCCTCTCTAGGTTTATTCCTAGTTTCCTGCCTTTCCAGGGAGTTTTTCTTAGCCACCGTGCTTCTCCATTGCTTGCTGTTTGCTGGGATTTTAGGCTGGGTTTCTGTATAAGCACTTTGTGACATCTGCTGATGTAAACAGAGCTTTAGAAATACATTTGATTTTGATTTGAGATTGTGTGTCAGTGTTGTTTACCCTGTATTGTTTGCGGAAGGGACTTTGGGAAACTCTCCTCAGCATCCCCTGTAGTCTCATGATGCTCTGAAAGAATTTAAAAACAAATATTAAATATGACTCCATGAATGAATTCCTATAGGTAAAGCTTTCTTGCTTGTCTATACTCTAAGTGTATACAGTGCTTGCTTGTCTACTGTGTCTATAGTGGATAATTAACCTTGTGTTGTGTACAAAAATAGTCAGCAAAACTACACCAGACAACCTAACAAGGAGCTGTACAAATTACACATCCTGATAGTATCAGGAGGTGGGTTGATTTCTCAGGCTGTTTCGCAATATTCTTAAAGGGTGATAGAGTACATAGGTATCAAGAATACCTGACATCACAAGCAACAATTTCTCAATGAACTGCCCTGAAAGAATGTCAGACACAATGCCATGCCAACACAGTTCCTGAGCTACAGCTAATGAGAATAAAAAGAGCTCTGTATATAATAAGTATTCACTTATTGTAGGGCCTACTACTGTACTTTGTGGGTAAACACCTGACAACATACTTTGTACAGTAAGTTCAAGGTTTAAAATATGCCTAGTCTAGAAGCTTTATTTTAGGGCACAAGAGGTCAGAGGAGTTCAACTGAGGTATTGAACAAACGCATCTCAAGACTAAGTTCATATTTAGAACCATGATATGGTTCAGATTCTTACTCACCGGTCTTCTCTCCCCCAAAAACCCCTCCACCGGCTCACTCTGTGCCCCTTCCCTCTCCTCCTTATCCTGACAGAGAAAGTACACATCAAAACACAATGGAGTTTGATCTTCTTGTAAGAAAAGTAAAGTGTTGGACGTTCTACTCTTATTGAACTGAAATGATCTTTTAGAATTATTCAAGAGTTTAAAAGAGTTGCGATTTGACGCACACGCACGTGTCCGTAATAATTCCATGGTAGGCCTATCACTTATCATGAAAACATTTAAATTAGTTTGATCTCACCATGGTTGTTGTGTTGATATCCGATCCAGTAAGCTATTGTTTGCACTAAACGAAAGTTTGTACTGAAATGAACTCGCTAGTTGCCAAACTAGTATTTCCAACAGCGCGGTTTGGCAAGCGGTCAACGCTGCATGTACTGGTGATTGGATGATTGATGGACAGAACACGTAGGCGTGTTTGATTTCCCTCCCCTTCCTCTTTTCATTCAAGCGATAAAATGCGACCCGACCAGTTGTCCTCGCCACAAGGAGAATGTGCAGTCAATGACGCGCACGGGTGTGTTGTGTTCCTATACATAGGTGAAAGAAACATGTGTGCCTATTTATATACATATTAGCTAGTAGGCCTAAAACTACAGGTGGCTTGTAAATGTGTGTGTGCATCTGTCTGTCCGTCTCTCCATCTGTCTCTAATGGTCCCTCTGTCTAGAAGGAGGGGGGTCAAACGTATGTTCATTTGAAATGGAGTCAGTGATTTAAATTGATGTTGGATGGATGTGTAGATAAATGTTGTTCTCTCTCTGTGTGTGTGTGCGCGCGTGCCAGTATCATTTCGCAGAGCGAGTGTGTGTGTGTGTGCGTGCGTGCCTATCATTTCGCAGAGCGAGTGTGTGTGTGTGCGTGCGTGCCTGTATCATTTCGCAATGAAACCTGTTTAGGGCAGTTTTCATAATGTCATTACATCATTGAATTCTGGCTCTATCTCTGAAAATATGCAATTATCTTTATGTATTGCAAATAACTTGGGTGAAGTAAAATGTAATTTGCATTGCAATATGAAGTCACATCATTTGGTTCTCTACATAAAGTACCACTTTTATATTACAGTATATTAGCCCCGATGACATTTTCTACGCATGAGCTTAGCTAGCCAACGTCACCATGACATCGCCTACAAGTGTGATTGGGGATTTCTATTGGAGAAGCGTCTTAATACTGTACAGTCAGAAAACGGAGCGTTCAAAACGGCCCAGTGCAGTCAAAAACGTGGTTCCTGTTTTTTTTCTATATATTTCCACACTATGAGGTTAGAATAATACTTTGACAATTATGATAATGCCCTTTTAGTGTAAGAGCTCTTTGAAAAGATTGTCTGAAATGTCTGCCTGTTTTGGTGGGATGGAGCAGTACATTAGTTAATAAACAAATGAGAAAGTGAGTTCCAAACCTCTCTGTCAATAAACAGCTAGTTTTCAGTGTTCACCTCCTCACTCAGACCACTGCCAGACAGTCCAAGCACAATTCTTGCTTGAGAAATTGTTCTTCGCTAAAAATGTTGTTTCTTTTAGATTTTTTGTTGTTGAAAATCCCAATAAGGTACTTAATTGTTACCCAGTAATGAGATAATAATAATGGCTGCATTGGAACGTTAATCGAGACAGATTTAGTTTAAATTGTCTCAAAAACATTTATTAAACAATATTCATGTTGTTAATTCATGTCAGTGTCACAAAACTTGGAGAAGAGAACAATATTAGTGTTTTTGAAATGTTTTTGACATTTGAAATGTCTTGTTTATGTTATAAATCTGTGTGATTTAAGGTTGTGCATGGTTTGTGGTATGCAGTATGCCCAAGCTAAACAGTTTTTGTTATTTTAATAGGGATGTAACGGCTGTCGTCTTCCTCCTCATCTGAGGAGGAGAAGTTTGAAGGATCGGAGGACCAATGCGCAGCGTGGTAATTGTTCATCTTATTTAATGAAAGTGAACAACTCAAAATACAAAAACAACAAAGTGAAAACCGAAACAGTTCTATCTGGTGCAGACACACAAAGACTGAAGACAACCACCCACAAAACCCAACTGAAAACAGGCTACCTAAATATGGTTCCCAATCAGGGACAACGAATGACAGCTGCCTCTGATTGAGAACCATATCAGGCCAAACACAGAAAACCAACACAGAAATAGAAAACATAGATTACCCACACAACTCACACCCTGATCACACTAAAACAAAGAAAATACAAAAGAACTATGGTCAGAACGTGACAAGGGAGGTGCTACAATATTATGCTTTATTTCATTTTGCTATGCCAATAGATTTGGGGCATCCTAATCCAAATGAGATATCAAGTACTTTGTGTTCTTTAAGGATAACAGTCTAACTGCCCTTTGTTTACAGTGTCTTCCTCTGCCCTGAAAATTCAACTCTATCAAAGTGCCAAATCATTCAAGAAGCTCTTTGATAAAAATGAAAATTGTCTTGAGCAACTGTGGATCATGAAAAATCCCAGCAGTGTTGCGTTTCTTTACACAAACCAGTGCGCCTGGCACCTAATACCATTCCCCGTTCAAAGGCACTTAAATCTGTTGTCTTGTCCATTCACCCGCTGAATGGCACACATACAGTACGCAATCCATGTCTCAATTGTCTCAAGGCTTAAACATTCTTCTTTAACCTGTCTCCTCGACACTGATTGACTCGGATTTAACAAGCAACATCAATAAGGGACCATAGCTTTCAACTGGATTCACCTGGTCAGTTTATGTCATGGAAAGAGCAGGTGTTCTTAATGTTTGTATACACAGTGTTTAAAATATATAATGAAACCAAAATGAAAGGCTTGAATTACAGCCCAATCTGTTAATGTAACAAGTATTTCCATTGAATTAATCAAGATTGTTTTCCCAAGGTCTCATCATTTTGGGCTTCTTTGAAGGTAAGACCAATTTAAGATCATTATATTAAATTCGTATGAGAATTATGAACATTGATTAAATGTATTTAATGTGTTAAATTAAATGTACTTGTAAATTGTAGGTTTCTGTCATATACAATACAATACCATAGCACTGCCTGGACTTTGATAAATGACATTGGCACTTGGATTGGAACCGGTGCCATGGTCAGATGACATGAAAATAGAGCTCTTTGGCCACGCACACCAGTGGTGGGTTTGGTGTTGAAAAAAAGAAGCATACTGTACGCAGAAAAGTACCTCATACCTACAGTAAAATATGGTGATGGATCTTTGATGTTATGGGGCTATTTTGCTTCCACTGGTCCTGGGGCCCTTGTTAAGGTCAACGGCATCATGAACTTTACCAAGTACCAGGACATTTTAGCCAAATCAAGGATCTGGAAAGATTCTATATGGCAGAATGGTCTAAGATCCCTCCCAACGTGTTCTGAAATCTCATAAAACATTTGAGAAAAAGGCTGCCGTTATCCTTGCAAGGGGAGGGTGCTAGAGTATTGAAAACAGGGCTGCCAATAATTTTGCCCCCTATCTTTTTTAAACGTTTCTTTTAACTTGTTAGACAAAATATATTTCTGAGCAATTGTATTAGTATAAAATAATATAATTAACCTTTTTTGTTGTTGCATACAATATACTGAAGCTCAGCATTTTGTATTATTTATTTTATAATGTCACGGTTGTCGTAAGAACTGGACCAAGGCGCAGCGTACGTAGAGTTCCACATCTTTAATATCAAGTGAAACTTAAGCGAAACAATAAACAAACAACGAAACGTGACTACGTGGTGCACAAACACAAAATAATATCCCACAAACACAGGTGGGAAAAATATCTACTTAAATATGATCCCCAATTAGAGACAACGAATACCAGCTGCCTCTAATTGGGAATCATACAAAACACCAACATAGAAAACATAAACTAGAACACAACATAGAAATATTAAACCAGAATACCCCCTAGTCACGCCCTGACCTCCTACACCATAGAGAAACAAGGGCTCTCTATGGTCAGGACGTGACATATACAGTCTTTTTTGCTAATCTTTATTAAGGGTGACAATAATTATGGACCTAGCTGTAGGGAGGAGGTCAGAGACCTGGCAGTGTGGTTCCAGGATAACAACCTCTCCCTCAACGTGATCAAGACAAAGGAGATTATCGTGGACGACAGGAAAAAAAGAGGGCCGAGCACACCCCCATTCTCATCGACCGGGCTGTAGTGGAGCAGATTGAGAGCTTCAAGTTCCTTGGTGTCCACATCACCAACAAACTATCATGGTCCAAACACACCAAGACAGCCATGAAGAGGGCATGAGGAGACTGAAAAGATTTGGCATGGGTCCTCAGATCCTCAAAAAGTTCCACAGCTGCCCCATCGGGAACATATTGACTGGTTGCATCACTGCCTGGTATGGAAACTGCTCAGCCGCAAGGCACTACAGAGGGTAGTGGATATGGCCTAGTACATCACTGGGGACAAGTGTCCTCTATACCAGGCAGTGTCAGAGGAAGGCCTTAAAAATGGCCAAAGACTCCAGCCACCCTAGTCATAGACTGTTCTCTCTGCTACCGCGCGGTACCGGAGCGCCAAGTCTAGGTCCAAAAGGCTTCTTAACAGCTTCTACCCCCAAGCCATAAGACTCCTGAACAGCTAATCAAACCCCCCCCCCAAAAAAAAATATTTTTACGCTGCTGCTACTCTCTGTTTATTATCTATGCATAGTCACTTCACCTCTACCTACATTTTTTTGTACTTCAATTTATTCTTAACACTTATTTTTCTTGGTAATTGTTGGTTAATTTGATTTTGATCTATTTCAAAGTATTTTGAATACATACAGTACCAGTCAAATGTTTGGACACATCTACTCATTCAAAGGTTTTCCTTTATTTTTCCTATTTTATACATTGTAGAATAATAGTGAAGACATCACAACTGTGAAATAACGGATATGGAATCATGTAGTAACCAAAAAAGTGTTAAACAAATCAAAATATATTTGAGATTCTTCAAAGTAGCCACCCTTTGCCTTGATGACAGCTTTGCACACTCTTGGCAAAGCGTGCGCCACATTTCAATATTTGCAGTGTGTAGTGTGTTGTGTGTGTGTTAGCAAATTATTATATGTATTTTTAACCTTTGTTTAACTAGGCAAGTCAGTTAAGAACAAATTCTTATTTACAATGACGGCCTACCCTGGCCAAACCCTCCCCTAACCCGGACGAGGCTGGGACAATTGTGCGCCACACTATGGGACTCCCGATCACGGCTGGTTGTGATACAGCCCAGGATCAAACCAGGGTCTGTAGTGACCGCTGCGCCACTCGGGAGCCCAAATGAAGTGAGCAACAGCAACAGAAAGGTACTATATATGGATAAGTACAGCGGAAGAGGGCTAAACTGTGACTTGGTCATAGCTGTTCTCGAATATAAACATACACACAATAGACATTCACTCATATATACTGAGCAAAAATACACTGCTCAAAAAAATAAAGGGAACACTTAAACAACACAATGTAACTCCAAGTCAATCACACTTCTGTGAAATCAAACTGTCCACTTAGGAAGCAACACTGATTGACAATAAATTTCACATGCTGTTGTGCAAATGGAATAGACAACAGGTGGAAATTATAGGCAATTAGCAAGACACCATCAAATAAAGGAGTGGTTCTGCAGGTGGTGACCACAGACCACTTCTCAGTTCCTATGCTTCCTGGCTGATGTTTTGGTCACTTTTGAATGCTGGCAGTGCTTTCACTCTAGTGGTAGCATGAGACGGAGTCTACAACCCACACAAGTGTCTCAGGTAGTGCAGCTCATCCAGGATGGCACATCAATAAGAGCTGTGGCAAGAAGGTTTGCTGTGTCTGTCAGCGTAGTGTCCAGAGCATGGAGGCGCTACCAGGAGACAGGCCAGTACGTCAGGAGACGTGGAGGAGGCCGTAGGAGGGCAACAACCCAGCAGCAGGACCGCTACCTCCGCCTTTGTGCAAGGAGGAGCACTGCCAGAGCCCTGCAAAATGACCTCCAGCAGGCCACAAATGTGCATGTGTCTGATCAAACGGTCAGAAACAGACTCCATGAGGGTGGTATGAGGGCCCGACGTCCACAGGTGGGGGTTGTGCTTACAGCCCAACACCGTGCAGGACGTTTGGCATTTGCCAGAGAACACCAAGATTGGCAAATTCGCCACTGGCGCCCTGTGCTCTTCACAGATGAAAGCAGGTTCACACTGAGCACATGTGACAGACGTGACAGGCTGGAGATGCCGTGGAGAACATTCTGCTGCCTGCAACATCCTCCAGCATGACCGGTTTGGCGGTGGGTCAGTCATGGTGTGGGGTGGCATTTCTTTGGGAGGCCGCACAGCCCTCCATGTGCTCGCCAGAGGTAGCCTGACTGCCATTAGGTACCGAGATGAGATCCTCAGACCCCTTGTGAGACCATATGCTGATGCGGTTGGCCCTGGGTTCCTCCTAATGCAAGACAATGCTAGACCTCATGTGGCTGGAGTGTGTCAGCAGTTCCTGCAAGAGGAAGGCATTGATGCTATGGACTGGCCCGCCCGTTCCCCAGACCTGAATCCAATTGAGCACATCTGGGACATCATGTCTTTCTCCATCCACCAACGCCACGTTGCACCACAGACTGTCCAGGAGTTGGCGGATGCTTTAGTCCAGGTCTGGGAGGAGATCCCTCAGGAGACCATCCGCCACCTCATCAGGAGCATGCCCAGGCGTTGTAGGGAGGTCATACAGGCACGTGGAGGCCACACACACTACTGAGCCTCATTTTGACTTGTTTTAAGGACATTACATCAAAGTTGGATCAGCCTGTAGTGTGGTTTTCCACTTTAATTTTGAGTGTGACTCCAAATCCAGACCTCCATGGGTTGATACATTTGATTTCCATTGATAATTGTTGTGTAATTTTGTTGTCAGCACATTCAACTATGTAAAGAAAAAAGTATTTAATAAGAATATTTCATTCATTCAGATCTAGGATGTGTTATTTTAGTGTTCCCTTTATTTTTTTGAGCAGTGTATAAACGCAACATGTAAAGTGTTGGTCCCATGTTTCATGAGCTGAAATAAAAGATCCCAGGAATTTGACATATACACAAAAACGTATTTCTCTCAAATATCTGTCTGTAATAAAGCCCTTCTGTGGGGAAAAACTCATTCTGATTGGCTAGGCCTGATTCCACAGGAGGTAGGCCTATACCCTGCCAGGCCCACCCATGGCAGCACCCCTGCCCAGTCATGTGAAATCCATAGATTAGGGCCTAATGAATTGATTTCTATTGACTGATTTTCTTATATGAGTAAAATCTTTGAAATTGTTGCATGTTGCTTTTATATTTTTGTTCAGTGTATATCTATATATATATATATATGTACAAGCAATTCCCAATCTTCTCTTAAACTCACTCCAATGCCATTTTGAATACCACCCATTTGACTAATAATGAAGAAAAAAAACATAGTCAAGATTTTTTTCCCCCTTCTTTTAATATAATTGAATTTTTTAGGTTGTTCATTGTATTATACAGACAAATTAGCCACACAAGTACGTTTGATTGTATTTTGTTATTCTTTAACTTTTTATGTTAATTATTGGTATTATTCTTCTTTTTTTGTGCTAATGCTAAAAAAGTTACACAAGAACTAAACTAACACTTCACGTAGTAAAACAAAATTGTCCAAAATAAAGGTGGAAAAAGAATATAATCAAGGGTAAAACAAGAATAAACACAAAAGAAATGGACAAGTGTACATTCACACAACCCTAGCCCACTCTCAACTCAAACAATAAGTTCCGCCCCCTTTTCTTGGTAAACTATTAAGCTTCACCCGTTTTCATTTTTTTGGTAGAGGCTCCCATGCAAGACTGGGAGGAGCCTTATCATTCCTTCTGTTCTTCAGTCTTCATCACCCTTCTCCTCATTATCAATATAACATTCCTGTTATTATCTAGAAATATCCCCACCACCACCACCATCAAAATACACCTTCTCAACCGACTTAACCTCGGATTCTTCAATATCATCAACCATCCAACCCGCTCTACTACAACAAAGTGATGTATGGGGAGGAGCTCTGAAGAGAATGGGTTTGTAAAGTTAAAAGTGATAAAATGCGACATACGCCATTATGAATGATTGCACGCAACAACAGAAACCAAAAAGACACACTCTCTCACACACACACAGCTCGGGTCCTTTAACAGTTTGCTCATTGATTCGGATCAGGGCAGTGTTGAGCTCCACATGGATGTGCTGCTATCGCGATACTTTTAGTCTTTTAGGTGTTACTATAAATAAATCATACTGGCAATTTAAAGTTCCGTTTTGCTGAATGTTATAGGAATTATTACATTCCCGGAAAACAGTTATGAGCTTAGATTTTGAGTCTATAACACTTCAGTTCTAACTGTGATTTATTTAACCTTTATTTAACTAGGCAAGTCAGTTAAGAACAAATTCTTATTTACAATGATGGCCTAGGAACAGTGCATTAACTGCCTTGCTCAGGGTTAGAAAGACAGATTTATAACTTGTCAGCTCGGGGATTCAATCTAGCAACCTTTCGGTTACAGGCCCAACGCTCTAACCACTAGGCTACCTGCCACCCCAAATTTGTACACACAGGGAACAGTTCCTATAGTATAACTGCTGGACGGCAGGTAGCCTAGTGGTTACGAGCGTTGGGCCAGAAACCGAAAGGTTTCTGATTCGAACCCTGTAGCTGGCTAGCTGAAAATCTGTTAGTGTGCCCTTAAGCAAGGCACTTAACCCTCATTTCTCTGGATAAGAGCATCTGCTAAATGACTAAAATGTAAAATGAGTGTGGACAGTCAGGCTTCTAGGTTTAGGGTGTGGTAGTTGGCTATTCCCTGTTGGCAGTGAAGGGGCTGGTTCATTGTCAGATCATAAGAAGGTCCAATGGGACAGGGGGTGGACTCTCCTTTCCTCACCTCTCCTCTTAAATTGTGCTTAGAAGGTATGAGAGCTTTCAAATACACAGACACACTTGCACATAAACACAGTCACAAACAAACACACATAACCTAAAAATTGCCATGTTCACGGACACTCTATCCAGTACCTTCCACTGCATGACAGAATTACAGATAGCATTAATTCCCGCTCACATCTTCTGGAACAATAGCTCCTACATAGCTCCAAATTCAGACATGCTATTGGTTCTCGGCTGACAATCTGACACACAGACATGCTATTGGTGCTTTCAGCTGTCAGTCATGATCAGTGCAACACTCTAGGGCTATGCAATGCCTACATCTAGCGATCACAAAACATGTATAGTATGCTTGTCCAAGAAGGTATTAGCTAGCTTATCTCTTTGATAAAGACTCAAGTATGTTAGTAGTGTATGTATGCAGGTAAAAGTATGTCATCATAAACCCCATAGCACAGTGACCCCCGAAGATGTTATTTTTACAGGGACAGCCATAGTAGTACAGCGCCCCTGGAGCAAATTAGGGTTAAGTGGCTTCCTCAAGGACACATCAACAGATTTTTCACCTTGTTGATGGTCAAGTCTGGAACTGCCATCAGCATTGGAAGCACTGATTTACAGTCTGATTTACAGTTACTGATTTACTAGCATAGTTCACTCACTCTTACAATGTCACTCTTCATCATCCATCCCCATCTTCATTATCATCCTCTGTTATTCCTCATCAGCTACATCACAAACACACATGTACCAACAAACTCATCTTCACATATAAAAGAAAAAGGAAACATCTATTTTCACATGAGCTGAAATCAGATACACTTTTAAACAGGGACAATGGAAGAAAGTATCTACCTGGCAACAGCGAGGAGGAAGTAGATTCTCACTGGCCGTTGCTATGGTTAAGGATAGAGTGACCAATGAGAAACTTCAACCCTTCACTGAGGCAGGTTACAAAAAGAAAAAATTAAAAAGACCAAACATGTTTTATTAAAGGAGTTGACAGACACACATTTTCATTATAAGTATTTCTGCTATAGTCTTTTTCCCCTTGTATTTCATACTTTAAAATAAAGATAATTTAAAAAATAATATTACTATGACATTATTGTCATTGTCATTATTAATAGTGTTAATATCATCATAATCTTTCTCATTATCATAATTATTTCTACTGGTGAACACTAAGGTGAGATCACTACAGGCCACTTCCACTCTCTAGGTTAATAGGCTCTATTGGCTGACAGATGTTCCGATAGAGGGGGAGAGAGGACTGCCGACGCCCCTAAAACGCCCTTTCCTTGCTACCCTTTTCCTTATTTTCCCTCCCTTGTTCCTAAAAATTTCCTTTCTTCCATTCCCTTTTTTCATTTATCCATTCCCTTTATCCTTCGCTGTCTAGGTGAAGAGATTAATAGATGACAGTGTTTAAGTAACTGTCTTTCATTCTCACTCTGTCCCTCTTCCTCTCCTTTACATCCACGTTCCCATAAAACCTTCTCTCTCTCAGCTGGTCCTCTGCCCTCTACCCATCCCTCTCTCTCTCTCTCTCTCTCTCAATTCCTCTCTTCATCCCCCTCTCCATTCTCCACCCCCCCCCCCTCTCTCAGACACACTCTCAATCTCTGTCTCCCTCTCTTTCTTCAGCAGGACACCTCCATGGTATGGGAGGGGCTGGGGGGCATCTGCCCACCCTGAGAGCTCTGAGACAGGGTACGAGAACGCTCGCGCTCCCCCTCCATGGAGTAAGAGGAAGACAGCGAGGTGGTGCGTGAACGAGACAGACGGGTCATGACGGACGATGCCACTGTGGGAGAGGGAGAGGGAGCAAGAGGGAGGGTGGAAAAGAGCGAGAGAAGGAGGATAATTAGATTGATACAGAGAGACAGTAGCATAAAAGGTCACAGTGGATCGTCATAGCCACATATTACAAACTGAGGCAAACTTACTGTAGCCCATCCCCTGAATGAAGTACTTGAAAGCCTCGGTCAATTTGCTGGGCTTTAAGTAAACACAGAAGGTACATTCGATTTTATCCATAAAATACATAATATAAAATCTATATTTGTACAAGGACATAGACATGCAGGAATTACAATAGTTACTGGATGGTTAGTTGTATTCATAATGATAAGTGCTGTATTTCTGTATTAGCACCAAAACACATGTTAAATTCACAACTTGTATGAACTAAAAATATATGTATTTAACAACTTGGCATGTTTAATGTGTCTTACCTGGGTAAGCTGGGGAAGACCGCCAGCATCTGCCATCTAAAGAAGAAGATGAGGACAATTTTGTGTTTAGTAGCAACTGAGTGTCTGAGGAAAATGGCTTGTGTGTGGTTTGTTTTGATGAATGAGGGGGTGATGAAGGAAGCTTGAGTACCTTGAGGAATGAGGTTGTTGTTGGGTCCAGTTTGCTGTTGCACTCCACCTGGTGGACATGGAGGGAAAAACTTGGAATTAAATCAACATCACTACACTCACTTCACCTGGGTGTGTTCGATGCCTACATGGTAGGCCTACATTAAGATAGAAAGACGGAAACGTACAGCAGCCTCCTCATAAGGTGCCTGATCCCCGACCACCAGCATCACAGGACACCTGAGAAAGAAGAGAGAGAGATAGACAGAGAGAGACAAAGACAAAGAGATAGATTGAGAGAGACAGAGAGACTCTTAGGTATATTCAATGGAAAGAGTGAGAGACCTATTCCATACTATTGTCACAGCTGATGTAAGTGGTCTGATGGTGAAATGCTTACTTGAAGTTGCTGGTACGGTCAATGATCAGATCCCTACGGCTGGAAAAGAGGAAAGCAAAGGTTACACTATTGTAGGTTTGTTAGTGTGTATGTGTGCACGCGTGCATATGCGCCTGTGTGTGTGTGTGCCTGTGTGTACCTGTTGTAGCCCCTCCAGAAAAGCTCGATGTTGATGAGGTTGGGGGCTTTGGAGATGCGATCTCTGTGTGACTTCACCAGGTCTGCGTTAGCTGACATCTCCTCCTACAAACCAAGACAGATACAATAACAATGTGAGTTTTATAAGATAAAGAAAAACACACATCGGGTTCCAGTCTATGATAACACACACATAATTTGATACCAGCCACGCACACACACACAGACACACACGCACACATATGCATGCGCGCGCGCACACACACACACACACACACACACACACACACACACACACACACACACACACACCTGACTGAAGAGATGACTCAAGATCTGCTCTGTGAGGGAGGATGTCAGGGTGGTGATCTGGAAACAGAAAGAAAGAAAGAGAGAGAGATTGAGAAATAAAGAGAGACAGAGAGTTCGAGAAATAGCGAGAGAGAGAGAGAGAGAGGTATAGTTAGGACAAATCAATAACAGCTTAGTCAATATCATGTATACAGTAAAACCACCATGAATACAATTCCACTATCTATTTTCCTCATCTACATGTTACTTTATGAAATTGCCAACGTAATCAAAATATCCCATTGTCTGAGACAGTAATGACTGTTTATTAACTGCTAGATCAAGAGTAATGGATATATGCACTGGTAATTGAGTATCCACTTGAATTATAATGTAGATGTCAACACAACAACACAGAAGAGTAATGGTGATATTGAATAGGATATGGGATTGATATTGTCAAATTGATAGAAATGCTGCTAGTACTCATGAATATAGTCAAAAATCCTCTGGGCTTCTGAGTGATGATAATGATAATATTTCATACTAATGTTGCCAGTATTATACAGATGTAGGATCTTAATTTGATCACTCTTTTTTTGCAGAGAATTTTCCTGCACGGCAGGAAAATGCAAACTTGTAGTACATTTGTGTTTTAAAAAGGCTAAAGTTTGCCATTTCCAGTTTGCCATTTCCTGTTGCGGCATGATTATTTTCCTGCTATAGCAAAGTGGCTGAAATTAAGATCCTACATCTGTAAGCACATAGCTCAAATTAAGATGCTACATCTGTGAGCATATTGAAGAGACAGTAACCTTCTGGGCAGCCCAGTCCATCCACCCTCTAGCCTGAGGGTCAATGTTGACGAGAACGAGACCTTCGACTGAGTCTGGGTGGGCCATCTGAGAGGACGGAGGAGAGAGAAGGAAAGAGAGAGAGAAAAAAATAGGTCAATTGTATGTTGAGACTGTTGAATTGTAGAAATTGAAAAAAGAAGCGAGCATTGGTATCCACTGTGGAGAGCACCATATAGCAAATATATGCTAACCCATGTTAGTCCAATGCACAGACTACCAAGAGACTGCCTAGCAGAAGCTAACAGAATGGTATACTGTGATTTTTCCCAGGGCAGCTGTATGAACTGATACAGGGAGCGGTAACATGACAAGGAGAAATCAGACGCTCACTGTGAACCTGGAGAGAATGTAAGCCCCAGCTCCCACTCCAACTCCGATGACAGAACGGAAACTAGAACAGTGAGAGAGAACAAACTGATTGACAGATGTTCTATTAGGGCCAATATGTCTGTGTTTCAGTGTTGTGAACTCCAGTAGATGTTTTTGAAACTACGTCGTGAAATACTATTTTGCTTTATAGTGGACATGCTGAGCGAGTATTATGTCATGACAGTGAAATAAGTCTGACTCACTTGAAATATGTCAGCACAGCAGGGATCATCTCTGCAATTTGCTCCATGGACGGGTACTGGTATCTAAAAACCATGAGCGGCAACATGTGTTTATTATGAACACTTAAATACAAAACACGCACACACACACTAGGCTTGGGCGGTATACTGTACATACCGGGGTACTTTGAAATAGTGACGGTATGATTTTCAATACCGTCAACAGAAAATATACAAAATAAATTGAGCCAGTCACATGGGATGTTTGCTCACGTGGCGCAAACGGAAGTTTCATGTTAAACTTGAAATTCAATACTGATGTTTGCCGGCTAAACGTCTCATAAGTTAACTAGCTATCTAAGATGTGCCAAATACATTGTCTCCAGCTCAGGGCTCCAGCTATGCATTTGGTTTGCTAACTTGCTAGCTATAGGTGGCTAGCTTGCAAGATCAAGCTTAATGGTAACAGCAGAGACAATCAATCCCCTCTTGGATCAAGTGTGAGTAGCCTTTTGAGACAGTTGTATAACATGATTAGCTGGGTTGTCTGTCCTTGCATTTAGTTGACGTTTGCTTGCGATTGTTAGCATTGAGCTAGTGTCCGCTATGGGAATTCCCTAGTACTTTCTTAGCATTTGTTAGCAGTATGGGACAGGAACGGTATTAAGTTATGAAAATCTGTATACAGCCCAACCCTAACACACACAAACGCACGCACGCACACACATGATATGCATACCCCATAGGATAGGAGGCAGCCCCCTCCTCTTGGCCAGGAGCGTCAATGTGGACCAGAGTGAAGTTTTTCACTATCTCCTGCATCTCCTCAAATTTAAACAGAGGAGAGAAGCAGCTTTTACCTGTGAGAGGGAGAGAGAGAAAGAGCGAGAGAGAGACAGAGATAGGACAGAAAGGGAGAGAAAATGGGAGAGAGAGAAAGAGAAATCGAGAGAGAGAGAGACAGAAAGCAAGAGTGAGAAAGAGAAAGTGAGAGAATTACCACTTGAAAAGCATAAATGAAGAAAGGGCAGGCGCTGAACTGAAGGGGAAACTCAAAATGAAAGGGGGAAAATTGCTGGAGGGGATGAGCGAGGAAAGGTATACAAAAAAAGAGAGATGAAAGAGAAAGACAGAGTAAGAGCATGAGAGCGAGGGAGAGAGAGAAATAGCCAGAAAAAGAGAGAGAGAGAGAAATATTAAGAGGTAAAGAGAGAGAGAGACTCACTGTCCAGGCCCACATCGTGGAAGGTGAGGATGGCGGGACGGCGTGTGTTAGAGGTTCCATGGAGAGTCACGTGGAGGAGACCATGAGGTGTCTCAATACTGTGTTCCTGGAGGATGACAGAGAGAGAGAGAGAGTTACATACAAGTGCACATATGAACATTCAGGCACTAATACACACATACACATATGTAACACGTACGCACACAAATATATGTTGAGAAAACATACTTTCACGTGACACGAGACACATGCACACACATACCGTACGTACAGTAACAGGAGAATAAACAATCTTACCTGGCCCTGGTCCAACAGTATTCGAGCTGCAGCCTCAGCATCCTAGCAAGATGGATAGAAACCATGATGCAGCCAAAACAAGACACATTTCCGGCCACACAAGACCATTGTGAAATACATCTGGAACCTCTCTGGGAAGCTAATGTGCAGCTGTTCATTGGCAAAGACATTTCACAGAATCAACCCAGAATCAACCCACTAACATGAGTCCTGAGCCCGTATTCACAAAGAGTCTCAGAGTGGGAGTGCTGATTTAGGATCAGTTACTATATTAATTATGATTATATGGACAGATGGGGCCTGATCCTAGACCAGCACTACTACTCTGAGCCATTTTGTGAATATGCCTTTGAGTCTGCAGTTCCCCTAACTGTCCACCGCCTGCAGTTGGCAGCAGTGAGAGTACATATCCCGACCATACTCTCCAGCTCTGCAGTATATATCAACATCAGGGAGAGAGGAGCCTCTCATCTCTCACACCCTCAGGGTGACATCAACCGAGCTCTCATATCTGAGCCAGCCTAGCAACTACACACATACACGTACACACACAAAATACAGTATAAACATGTATGTGGTATGTGGAAATAGGGTGTGGCAGCATGTATGTATGATGAGGCTGGATGAGGGGGTATATATGTAATGTGTGTATGTGTGAGAGTTGAGGTTGCAAGCAGGTGTGTATGACAGAGGGTGGAAGGTCCTGTATATATACACATGGGTGTGTGTACACTCACTGACCTTTGCGGGATCGGGCTGACCCTGAAGTAAAGGCTTCTCCTCCGTAATGGCGATCTCCTGCATTTCAGTCGTCATGGCGTCAGTTGTTCACGTCCTACAAAGATAAATGAATGTATACATGAATATATATTCTAATATTATAGCATCTCTCTCTCTTTTTATTTTCTCTCTCTCTGTTTGTCTCTCACAAACACACACATGAATATAGACACACATGAACATAGACACACATGAACACACACACATACATGAATATAGACACACATGCACACACATGAACACACACATGAACATAGACACACATGAACATAGACACATACACATAAACATAGACACATACACATGAACATAGACACATACACACATGAACACACACATGAACATAGACACATACACATGAACATAGACACATACACACATGAACACACACATGAACATATACACACATGAACATAGACACATACACACATGAACATAGACACACACACACATGAACATATACACACATGAACATAGACACATACACACATGAACACACATGAAAATAGACACACATGAACACACACATGAACATAGACACACATGAACACACACACATAAACATAGCCACACATGAACACACACATGAACATAAACACACATGAACATAGACACACATAAACATAGACACACATGAACACACACACATGAACATAGACACACATGAACACACACACATAAACATAGACACACATGAACACACACATGAACATAAACACACATGAACATAGACACACATAAACATAGACACACACGAACACACATGAACACACACATGAACATAGACACACATGAACATGAACACACATGAACACACACATGAACATAGACACACATGAACATAGACACACATGAACATAGACACACATGAACATGAACACACATGAACATAGACAAACATGAACATAGACACACATAAACACACATGAACACACACATGAACATAGACACACATGAACATAGACACACATGAACATGAACACACATGAACACACACATGAACATAGACACACATGAACATAGACACACATGAACATAGACACACATGAACATGAACACACATGAACATAGACACACATGAACATAGACACACATAAACACACATGAACACACATGAACACACACATGAACATAGACACACATGAACATAGACACACATGAACATGAACACACATGAACACACATGAACATAGACACACATGAACATGAACACACATGAACATAGACACACATAAACACACATGAACACACACATGAACATAGACACACATGAACATAGACACACATGAACATAGACACACATGAACACACACACATAAACATAGACACACATGAACACACACATGAACATAGACACACATGAACATAGACACACATAAACATAGACACACACGAACACACATGAACACACACATGAACATAGACACACATGAACATGAACACACATGAACACACACATGAACATAGACACACATGAACATAGACACACATGAACATGAACACACATGAACATAGACACACATGAACATAGACACACATGAACACACACATGAACATAGACACACATGAACATAGACACACATAAACATAGACACACACGAACACACATGAACACACACATGAACATAGACACACATGAACATGAACACACATGAACACACACATGAACATAGACACACATGAACATAGACACACATGAACATGAACACACATGAACATAGACACACATGAACATAGACACACATGAACACACACAAATAAACACACATGAACACACACATGAACATAGACACACATGAACATAGACACACATGGACATAGACACATGTGAACACACACATAAACATAGACACACATGAACATAGACACATATGAACATAGACACATATGAACATAGACACATATGAACATAGACACATATGAACATAGACACACATGAACTAGATACACATGAACACACATGAAAACACACATGAACATAGATACACATGAACACACACATGAACATAGACACACATGAACAGGATACACATGAACATAGACACGCACGCTCACTCACGCACACAGTGCACAAACGCACACCTATTTTGCTCTTCTATCCTCGTGGGGACCTAACATGGATTTCCATTCAAAATCCTATTTTCCCTAATCCCTAACCCGTCTCCCTAACCCAAACCTTAAACCTAACTCCTAACCCTAAACCTAACCCCTTACCCTTACTATAATTCTAACCCTAATTGCAACCCTAACCCTAATCCCTAAATTTAAAATAGCCTTTGTCATCATGGGTATGTGGGAAATGTTCCCAGGAGGGAGAATTTTTCTTGCTTTATCCTTGTGGGGACTTTGAGATTTTAGGTCAACACAAGCATAGAAGAACCCCCCCCACACACATACAGCATAAATATATTGGTTTACTAATCTGGGACCTTCACAGTTCTATGGGACTCTAGAAGTGAATTAATAATTAGAGTTGAAATTAAAATGAACTCTAAAAAATTAACTGGGAAGACAAGAGGAAGAAAAATAATGAAGTGATAGAGAGATAAAGTGGTAGAGACAGACAGGCAGGCAGACAGACAGTCAGGCAGACAGACAGGCAGGCAGACAGACAGGCAGGCAGACAGACTAGGGGCAACGTGAGCACCTATCACCATCTAGAAGACTCGTGGCTTGCTAGGGAGTTGTTGATGAAGACAGAGGTTGGGCCTAAACAGCCCATTTCATATTTTTTTTAAGTCTTAACCTTATTCCAAAACGTAACCCTTACCATAACCAAGTTTTAACCAAACCCTTACCTACTTTCGCTTCACCTAAAGACATTTACATTTGACCTGAACATTGGCTGGGGGACCTTGTTTAGAAACCAATAGCCTGACTCCTCCCTGTGTGTGGGTGTGTGTTCGGCTTTGACTGTTCATAGCTAGAGCTGTGTGTGTGTGTGTGTGTGTGTATGTGTTTGTGTGTGTGTGGCCCCTAGGGTGCCTGTGATTAGTCATCAGAGAGCGTCACCCCGGCACACAGTCTGCACACATCTGTCGTTCTCTCGTCCCCTCTGTCCTTTGCTCTTTTTCCTTCACTCTTTCTTCCCCCCCTTCTCTCTGTTTGTCTCTGTCCCTTTCTCTATTTCTCTCCTTCTGTCTCCCCCCTGTATATTTCTCTCTTCACAGTGACTTGGTCTTATCAGGCTCATTGGAGTGCTGTGGTCTTGGCAAGGAGTTTGGTGGCACAATTTGGAAAAAATGACTTCATTACTTATCAGTAACACACAGACAAAGACACAGTCACACGCACACGTACACGCACACACACACAAACAGTAGAAATACACCTTCCACAATAATTGAATACTCCTAAATCTCAGATATAAGCATCCTAGATATAAGAATCAATATTTCAGGTTGACAAATACCACATAATCAACTTGTGCCACATACTTTTAAGTTTAATTTGGTCGTATCAAATCGGCCGTGTCCGAAATTGTAACTTGTGGCTAACTAGTGGAGAATCCCAATCCTAGAATTATCTTGCCTATTCTGTCAGGCAGTGGACATTTAGTAACAGGATATCCCTCAGAAGCAGAGAAAAAGAAGAATAAGAAACTCATCCATCATATCAGAATGAACCAGCCAGTTACATAAAAAAATAAAATTTCGTCTTACAATATTTACTGTAACATACTGTCAGTGTTGTACTCTGTTATTGTGAGATAGTGGTTGTAACTAAACTATAATCTGTTTTCCCTTCATAATAGTATTAGCATAGCTAATGTAATGTAGATGCATGTTAATTAGCATGTTAGCAAGCGACTGGATGTCAAAGGCCTCATTACAGCAAACTCATTACGTGAAAGGACTTGGCTATCAGAGAGAAAATCATCAAATCCAATTGGTTATACACAATACAAACCATAATAATAAATAACAATGTGAATGTACAGCGCATATGGAAAGTTTTCAGACCCCTTGACTTTTTCCACATTTTGTTTCATTACATCCTTTTCCCTTCATCAATCTACACACAATACCCCATGATGACAAAGCAAAAACAGGTAAAAAAAAACAAAAAACATATTTACATAAGAATTCAGATCCTTTACTCAGAACTTTGTTGTAGCACCTTTGGCAGCGATTAGAGCATCGATTCGTCTTGGATATGACTCTACAAGCTTGGCACACCTGTATTTGGGAAGTTTCTCCCATTCATCTCTGCAGATCCTCTCAAGCTCTGTCAGGTTGGTTGGGGAGCGTTGGTGCACAGCTATTTTCAGGTCTCTCCAGAGATGTTCGATCGGGTTCAAGTCCGGGCTCTGGCTGGGCCAATCAAGGATATTCAAAGACTTGTCCTGAAGCCACTCCTGTGTTGTCTTGGTTGTGTGCTTAGGGTTGTTGTCCTGTTGGAAGGTGAACTTTCGCCCCCAGTCTGAGGTCCTGAGCGCTCTGGAGCAGGTTTTTATCAAGGATCTCTCCGCTCTGTTGATCTTTGCCTTGATTCTGACTAGTCTCTTAGTCCCTGCTCCTGAAAAAACATGGTTTTTGCTCTGACATGCACTGTCAACTGTGGGACCTTATATAGACAGGTGTGTGCCTTTCTAAATCATGTCAAATCAATTGAATTTACCACAGGTGGACTCCAATCAAGTTGTAGAAACATCTCAAGGATGATCAATGGAAACAGGATGCACCTGAGGTCAATTTCTTGTCTCATAGCAAAATGTCTGAATATTTATGTGAATAAGGTATTTCAGTATTTTATTGAAATATATTTGCAAAATTTTCAAAAAAACCTTTTGCACTTTGTCATTATGGGGTACTGTGTGTAGATTTGTTTTTATTTAATCAATTTTAGAATAAGGCTGTAACGTAACAGAATTTGGAAAAAGTCAAGGGGTATTAATTATTTCCGAAGGCTCTATATATCAGCTCTCTGCAAATCAACTCAGACAATGACATTGCATCACAACAGTATTTCATAAAATGATCAGCAACAATGTGTTATCTACTGCTAGGGATTGTTAGTTAGGTATCGACTGGACAGAGAAAACAATTCACTTAACACCAATATTTCACACATACTGTACTTCCCTCCATTACACATCATCTCCATGTCGACTCAGTCCCTGCTAAAGAACTTGAATCCTCCCTAAGTCCCTCCCTACCTACCTCCCTGCCTACCTCCCTCCCTCTATACATCCATCTCCCTTTCCCTCTCTCTCTTTTGCCCTATCCTTCTCTCTCAAACAAACTCTCTTCCTTTCTCTCTCCCTCTCTCAAATACACACACTCTCTCTACCTCTCTCCCCCTTTTTCCGTCTATCTCTCTCTCTCTCTCTTTCAGTGAGTCAGTGTGTTTTAGAGCATGTAATAACTGTTAAACTGCTCAGGGAATATGTCAGAGGGAGAGTGAGAGAGAGGGAGAGAGAGGGGAGGGCTAAGAGACTGTTGCCAGCTGAAAAACAACACACACACAGTCTCTCTCCCTCCTCCCTCTATCTCCCTTTCTTTCTCCCTCTCTCTCCAGTTTGTTCTTGGAATTATGGATGTTTTTCAACCGCTGCTTAGCTTCTGTTATCATTTCCTGAAGCGATGGGCAGGCTGACACGTTAATCAGCTTTTAAGCACCAGATATTAACTCTCACTGGATAATTGTGTATACACAAGCTTTTCATATACTGTTCGGTGGAGTAGTCAGAATAGCTGCCATGTGTCATTCAATATGTTCGGTTGAAAATCATGAGGCTTAGGGAGGAGGCATGGTTTTGTTTAGGAGGGTGCAACATTCTGAATACTGTAGATACAATTTTGGTGTACGCTGTCAAGTTTCCATATCACCCTTGACTATGGCTGTTGCGGTGACCGTATTACCGCCACACCAGCGGTCATCAGTCATGAAGGCAGTCAAATTCCACGTGACCGTTTAGTCACGGTAATTAGGCTTCCCCAAGGTTTGATGCTGCTGCTGGTCATTAGTAAACGTGCTAACTGCCTGGTAATCAGCACTCTATTGTCCCTCTGATCACTCTGACGTCAATGCAAATGTAATCGAAAATCTAATCAAACACTTCATGAGAGCCCATGAGCTCATGATGTGCAATATTTCTATAGGCTATGCAACTGCGCGAGAAAACAGAGTGATGGACTCTACTAAAAAGAGGAGGATCCCATCAGCTTTCTGTAGGCTAGGCCTACTATATTTATTTCTCCACATTCCTAATAATAAGCACATTGCTTATATTTACAACAGGAGTATAGCCTACCTGGCTTGCATGAAAATGAACTACGGGAAAAGTGTCCTCCATTTGCTATTTAAGTGCATAGATAACATGTATTTTTCCCCTGTCAGTTTTGAGACAGGTGCATTAAAATGGTCCATTCTAAATCAAAACAAATTTCACACATATACTATTTAGTATATGTAAAGACAAGATTATCAAGAATAGTCTGATGTGTAACAATATTAGCCTATCACTTGTGAATTATATATTATCACTTGTGAACGATGCCCATCATGAGGCAAGAAACATTGCCTTTTTTGCGACTTTTTCTAATCATAGTAGCACACCTCATGTAGCCTAGCCTAAAGCCTAACTGGCATAAGCATCGCGTGAGTTACAATTTTGGGGAAGATAATTTTCACCATAAAAATGCACCTTTATAATAAAAGCATTACATGCATAATCGCATTTGCAGTCACTTTTAAAAATTGTGTTTTCCCCCTAACGGAATATTCGCGCTTATAGCCTACTGCCGTGTGCGCAATGCTGCACTTATAATGTGAAAAAATAGCCAAATAGTTTATCACATTTTAAGCATAATGTTCTGATCTGTTGCGTGAGCCTCATTGCTTAAAAAAGTTTTTGGGATGCAAGTGGTTGTATTAATTTGGGATCTATCTCATCCCACAACTGTCCCAGACTATGTTTGGAATATTTATTTATCGCACAGAATAGAATAGGTTGACTTTTTTACTACGGGGGATAGTAGCTTGACATAGACTAGTGCTTTTGCTGTTCGTTAGGCCTTCTCATCTTGTTGGCTGACGAAAAGTAAATGTGGACAGTTCATCCAATATCTTCAATATGCACCTCGGAATTGGATAAAGACGCATGCAGAGCATCCCCGAAGTGCCTGTGAGAAAGACCCGATCACGTGATGGAGAGCCATGTGCGTGAGAGGTGCTTCGCAGCACACAGTACTCAGGGAGAAGTGAACAACAGCCACTGGCCGCAAAAGTCACAGATTTTTTTAGGGTGCATTACAGCCACACAAAGGGGATGCTGCCGGGAAATTCGAGGCATTATCAAGGCGAGGCATTATGCTTGTCAAATTGTGAATGAGAGACTGATGAAGTTTGTTCAGCCTGCGGAAAAAACAAACAGAGCTTATGCCTTTCAAACGACTTTTTTCAAATCATCATTAGAGTCGCATCATGCAGCCTTACAATGTATTAAAAATAAAAACATATAGCCCTATGTTTGTATCACAACTAAAGTTACATTAATAACTCTAAATTAAGCATATAAGAGTACCTATTTCTTTGCTAACCACTCAACACAGAATAGCTGCATGTGCGCACTCCCTCGTTTGGAGAAAATATACTTTCTATTTTATCCAGCTTTGTTAATTTCTATTCTTCATACTATAAAATAATATAAAATAATGCCACGGAATTCTAACCAAATCTTGTCTGCTAAATGAACTAGTGTAGCCACATCCATATGGCATAGCCAGATCAGGACTTAACATAAAGACAACTCAGAGTAGGCTATTCTGTTCTTCATATCATGTTTCTTTAGACCTCTCTAAAATAAATAATGGATTTATTGTGAAGGTGTACTACTGTGTAGATGTTCCAAAGGTCTGTATCAGTGGCTTTTAGGCTATGTGTGGAAGACAGGAGATGCTAAATGTGTTCATGTTAATTAACGGTCAATCATCGTGAGATTGACAGTTATTTGCTTGACAATCACCGGCGGATGAAATTTCGATACCGCCACAGCTCTACCCTTGACACAGAATCATTACTGTTCTATATCATTTATTTATATCTCATCGTTCTGAAAATGCAACCCAGGTATGAGGTACAGTATCAGAGTAACGCATGGATTCACCATCAAATACACGGATATTACTCGATATTAACATCGTTCGGCGCTCTACTTCAAGTGAGCTTTGATTGCTAGCTTTGAACTGTTATCAATCAGTCTTGGATCGCTTTACAAAATGCTGTGACTGATGGATAGACTTATTGCACTACAGAGACTACCAAGTGTTACAGTATTGACACAGATATGGGCCTGTATTCATCAAGCGCTGATCTAGGATCAGCTACTCTTTCTCTGAGACACTTGATATTTTTAATATATATTTATATATTCTTTAGCTTTTTTTTAACACAAGCCCTGCTCTCTCTATTGGCTCTGTGAATAGAAGAGGATCATGAGTGGATTTGATAACAAACACAGAAGCATAGATAAAGGATTAGCAAGTTATCTGAGGAAACATCCTTCTGGCCGCTATTCTCTACACAGAGACGCATCTTTCTCAGTACACAGATGAAAAAATCCTTCTCTGATGCAAGGCTAATACAGGTCAGTGCCTTTTATATCTGCTTTGTGCCTCTCTGGTCTCTGTTGGTTCTCTGTTCACCCTTCATTGATCAATCCTTGACTGACTGACCAGAGAGTCTACTCCACTCCACTCTAGACACCTAGTCTATAGTCAGCAACATACACACTGCCAACTATAGGCCATAGTCAACAGAGCATCATGAAAACCTCTGGACTCTACAGACCCCTCAAGGACCTGAATTAGGGACACCTGCTCTAAAAGCTTGCACTATCCTTACAGGGTTGTCTGCCTAAAGCGATAAAATGGAAAAAAAAATCTTATTTCTGTGAAAAAGCACTGTTACAGTAAGTGAATCCCTGTGGTAGAATATCAGAGTTGCGTAGTCGGACATTACTTACTCCATATGTCTTATTTCTGGGTGGCTTCAGGATATTCAGGATCTATAGCTCACATCCTGCTGCTCACTGAGGTGTGTCCAGTGTTACTGTGCTGAGTGCTAACACTACTGTGTGTGTGTGTGTGTGTGTGTGTGTGTGTGTGTGTGTGTGTGTGTGTGTGTGTGTGTGTGTGTGTGTGTGTGTGTGTGTGTTTGTGTGTGGCCTACTCACCCTGCGGTGCCCCTCTGAGAGGCCAATCCGTCTCTAACACACCTGCAGTCAGACGTGAGCTGAATAACTATCAGTTCACATTGATATATTTCTCGTTTTCCCTCTTTTTCTCAATAATATACCTCTTTCTTTTCTAGCTCTCTCGGTTTCGTCTCTCTACTTCTGTCTCTGTTTTGTCTCTGTCTGTATAGCTCTCTCTCTCTCTTTTGCCCTCTACTTCTATCTTTCTCTCTCCTCTCTGTACTACCTATGTCTGTTGTCCTTTCTGTCTCTCTCACCCTCTCTCTTCACCTTTCTCTGTCTCTTGTCAATCTCTTTCTATTACTCTGCCCCTACTATTCACATCTCGCTCAATCTTGATTTTCCATTTCTCTCTCATTCACTCCCTCTCTTTTCCTTTTCATCTCTCTCAGACTATCTCTCTCCATCCAACAACAAGCTTCCAGTGAAAAGGGAAGCAGGGTAAACAACCATGTTGGCCCGGAGCTCCCCTCTCTTATTTGGCTCCTCTCTCTCTATTGCCCAAGCGCCAGACAAACACACACACACACACTAAGTAGAGTCTAAATCTGGAATGTAGGCTGAAAGGTTGAGATGATAAATATTCAACTCTGTGTTGTGGTGGGTGTGTGCGCGCGCGCGTGTGTGTGCGCGCGCGCGCGCGCGCGCGCGTGTGTGTGTGTGTGTGTGTGTGTGTGTGTGTGTGTGTGTGCGTGTGGACCAAGGTAATGTTGCTTCTCCATGGGAACATGCATATTAAACACCTAGGTGTATACAGTGGTGTAAAGTAAGTAAGTAAAAATACTTGAAAGTACTTCTTAAGTAGTTTTGGGGGGTATCTGTACTTTACATTACTATTTATATTTTTGAAAACTTTTACTTTTACTCCACTACATTCCGAAAGAAAATAATGTACTTTTTAGCCCATACGTTTTCCCTGACACCCAAAAGTATTCGTTACATTTTGAATGCTTAGCAGGTCAAGACAAGGATCCAGTTCACAAACATCCCTGGCCATCTTCTGCTTTGTAATGTCTGGCTATCTGTAACCAAATAAATACAAATAAAATGGTGCTGTCTGGTTTCCTTAATATAAGGGATTTTAAATTATTTATACTTCTTCTTTTACTTTTGATACACTACATGACCAAAAGTATGTGCTCGTCGAACATCTCATTCCAAAATCATTGGCCTTAATATGGAATTGGTCCCCACTTTGCTGCTATAACAGCCTCCACTCTTCTGGTAAGGCTTTCTACTACGTTGGAACATTGCTGCGGGGACTTGCTTCCATTCAGCCACAAGAGCATTAGTGAGGCCGGGCACTGATGTTGGGCGATTAGGCCTGGCTCGCAGTCAACGTTCCAAATCATCCCAAAAGGTGTTCGATGGGGTTGAGGTTAGGGCTCCGTGCAGGCCAGTCAAGTTCTTTCACACCGTTCTTTCACACAACAAACCATTTCTGTATGGACCTCGCTTTGTGCACTGGGGCAATGTCATGCTGAAACAGGAAAGGGCCTTCCCCAAACTGTTGCCACAAAGTTGGAAGCACAGAATTGTCTAGAATGTCGTTGTATGCTGTAGCGTTAAGATTTCCCTTCAATTGAACTAAGGGGCCTAGCCTGAACCACGAAAAACAGCCCCAGACCATTATCCCTCCTCCACCAAACTTTACAGTTGGCACTATGCATTGGGGCAGGTAGCGTTATCCTGGTCCCGTGTGGCTCAGTTGGTAGAGCATGGCGCTTGCAACGCCAGGGTTGTGGGTTCAATTCCCACGGGGGGACCAGGGTTCAATTCCCACGGGGGGACCAGGATGAATATGTATGAACTTTCCAATTTGTAAGTCGCTCTGGATAAGAGCGTCTGCTAAATGACTTAAATGTAAATGTAATCCACCAAACCCAGATGAGTCCGTCGGAATGCCAGATGGTGAAGCGTGATTCATCACTCCAGAAAACGTGTTTGCACTGCTCCAGAGTCCAATGGCGGCGAGCTTAACACCACTCCAACCGGTGCTTGGCATTGTACATGGTAATCCTAGAAGTTTCCACTTCACAATAACAGCACTTACAGTTGACCAGGGCAGCTCTAGCAGGGCAGAAATTTGACGAATTGACTTGTTTAGAAAGGTGACATCCTATAACGGTGCCACGTTGAAAGTTACTGAGCTCTCAGTAAGGCCATTCGACTGCCAATGTTTGTCTATGGAGATTGCATGGCTGTATGCTCGATTTTATACACCTGTCAGCAACGCGTGTGGCTGAAATAGCCGAATCGTCAAATTTTAAGGGGTGTCTACATACTTTGTATATATAGTGTACTTGAGTATATTTTAGCAATTATATTTACTTTTGATTCTTACAGTAAGTATATTTCAAACCAAATACTTTCAGACTTTTGTTGAAGTAGTATTTTACTGGGTGACTTTCACTTTTAATTGAGTAATTTTCTATTAAGGTATCTTTACTTTTACTCAAGTATGACAATTGGTGGGCGCATACGCTGATTTCTCACATAAATGCACACATTCATTCAGAATGTGACAAAGCGAGTGCGACAACATCCGTAGGCTAGTTATTGGGTTCATAACTGTGCTTAGAACAACATTGCACAAGGAAACTGAACGTGATACATGGAAGCACTGCAAGACGAGGCTCTGCACTGCATCTACATGTTGTTGTTTTGTGGTTGTTTTTGCTGTTGTAGCTATGATGTATAGTAGAAGTAGAAGATCTGGTGTCTTATTCATGTTTTGACTAGTTAGTCAAATGAGCAACTGTTGTGCTGTTATTGTTCCCAATACTGTGTGTGTATGAATAAGCTTATCTCTGTGTGTGAATGTGTGTCAGTAAAAAATCTGTTTGGTTTTGAACAAGTATGCCTAGGGTCCTATAACATTTGTAATAATTTTTTTTGTTGCCTGATTAAGTTTTTCCCAAATTCCCTTTTCTCCGTTTTGTTTTTCCAGGTTTTGGTTTCCCCTGGGGTTTTTTCCAGGTTTTTCACCCTCAAAATCGCACTTTTTTAATAGAAAGACAACTCAATTGGATGTTCTAAGTCCAAAACAATGCTTAAACCACATCAGGAGACCACTTTTGAGGTCTGGGATTTTTTATTTACATTTTTGGGTTTAGTTAACTTTTAATTCCTGTGTACACCTAGCAAGGCTGTTGTTTAGTGGTGTTTTTTTTGCAAACATGTGATGGTAAAAAAAAGCCTTTCCATCTAACAGAATACTTTTCATTAGCATCTTCGCTAATAGCTACACAAAGTGGTAGCCGTTAGCGCACCGCACATACACAGAGAGTGGGAATTCTTGTTGGCTCTTCAGAAAGTTGCAGGAAATTCGAATCACTGATGCATACTAATACATTTGCCCAAGTTTATCATAAGACATGAACAGATCATTCATTTAAGACATTTAGTTGATTCCCTACTAAGTTCAACACACTTTTGAATATTGTATCAACTCTGTTTTAATGTCTGGATTCCGTGTGTCCGTCCACGTTTTCCTCAACGCAGATTTTATAGGGCCCGAGTGTAACTTTGAGAAGAGGCAAACAGAGAGCGAAAAAGCAGAGAGACCGAGAGAAAGACAGAAGGATAACATTTCTAAAGGAAAATAATCAGCAACTCTAGCCACCATGGAGATAACAAGAGGTGCCAAAGCTCTCCTAGTTGTTTTTCTCTCAACTCTTTACACTGGTTTTTTCCAGTTTTTTTTCTGAGACCATAATGGTGCACCTGTTCATGAAAATGACTCAGTAGTTCACAGTGATTAAAATCAGGGCTAACCACTGTGCTACAATACTACACATTCAACCACTTGCACACACACACACACACACCCCTACGTCCAACGCACACACACAAATTTCACCTTCAAGCTAGGGGATATCGCTAGGCAAGAGCTGATCAAGATATGACCAGGAACTGTAGGAGGCCACCGTGGAGCTGCAAGACGTCTTGGCTGCATTCAGTTTTCAACGAGGAGGTCAGCAAAGCCAACATTAATCCAACGCCTACCTGCTGTGTGAATAGCAAACTTGAATCTAAAACAATAAAACAATAGGAATCATACCTTAAACATCTCTACAAATCAAATGTACATCAGAGTTGTATAACGTTATTCGGTTATCAGTGACAAAGTCAAATACACCAAGTCCAATATCAACCATGCACCTGTGGTGCAACCCACAACCTCAATCAGTTATCTACCAATCAACTGTAGCTTACATCAGACAGTGGCCTCACAACAACATTTCAGAAATGCTCAACTGCAATGGGTTATCGGTTATCTACTGCCAGGTCTTGTTAGTTATTGACTGGCAGTGGTGTGTATCATGGATGCTAAGGGAAGCCAGGCTTCCCCAAAAAATTTACCAAGAAATAAAGAAAACAAATATTAATAATGTGTCTTTCGTCTATCTGTGTTTCATAATGTTTCTTCAATTCACAAGAGGCTGAATGCATCTCACCGGAGAAAGCATCCAAGCGAGCGAAACAGCACCCTTCGGTTTCTGTGTGTGTAGGTTACCTATTTGATGCTGCCTGGTCAAAAAGAGTTTGACATTGCTGCTGGCCGTAGCACTGAATGTAAGGGAAGCCAGCAAGCATTTGGCCTACCTTGAAAAAAAAAGTATCAAATAATAGCCGGTTAGTGTTGAGCTAAACTGAGTGAGCTCAACTGTGAATGGTCCTGGCACACCAAAAAAAAGTGTCAAGGGAAGCCAGTTTGGATTTGGCTTCACTCCAATCACATCACATCGAGAGCAATACGTCATTGACAGAAACAACTTGAATTGTTGCATCTCGTTCTGTTGTTGTCCTCTGGTGGCTAGCAAGCTAGCTAGCTAAAATTGGCCCATACCTAAATTAGCCACGGATGGAGATAGGGATTTGGACTTGTGGTTTTACTTAATTCTCTGTACTGGCCAATGATTAGAACAGCGATTCTAATCCAACCATAAATTCATACATTGTGCCCCTGGCCTGAGGGGATGGAAGTTCAATATGTAGCTAGGCTTATGAAGGCTTATGTTAACTAGCTAACATTGCGAATGAAAGGAAGTTAGGCTAGTGAGAAAGCATTTTAGCAAGGTAGCCTAGGACAACAGAAAATAAAAGCATGTACTGTATGACTGTATCCAGGCTGTATCACATCCGGCCGTGATTGGGAGTCCCATAGGGCGGCACACAATTGGCCCAGCGTCGTCCGGGTTTGGCCGGGGTAGGTCGTCATTGTAAATAAGAATTTGTTCTTAACTGGCTTGCCTAGTTAAATAAAGGTTCAATTTTTTTAAAGTCATAGACTGTTTCGTCAATATGAAAGAGAGTCCAAGTCCATATTATGGCAAGAACAGCTCAAATAAGCAAAGAGAAACAACAGTCAATCATTACTTTAAGACATGAAGGTCAGTCAATCAGGAAAATTTCAAGAACTTTTAAAGTTTCTTCAAGTGCAGTCGCAAAAACCATCAGGCACTATGATGAAACTGGCTCTCATGAGTACCGCCATAGGAATGGAAGACCCAGAGTAACTTCTGCTGCAGAGGATAAGTTCATTAGAGTTACCAGCCTCAGAAATTGCAACCCAAATAAATACATCACAAAGTTCAAGTAACAGACACATCTCAACATCAACTGTTCAGAAATCAGGCCTTCATAGTTGAATTGCTGCAAAGAAACTACTAAAGGACACCAATAAGAAGAAGAGACTTGCTTGGGCCAAGAAACAAGAGCAATGGACATTAGACCGGTGGAAATTTGTCCTTTGGTCTGGTTCCAACCACTGTGTCTTTGTGAGACGCAGTGTGGGTGAACGGAAAATCTCCGCATGTGCATTTCCCACCGTAAAAATTGTTGACACTGTCTGTGAATTATTTAGAATTCAAGGCACACTTGACCACAGCATTCACAGCACAGCGCACTAGTGACTCCTGTGGTGGGCTAGGCACAATGCATGCTGACACGGTTGCCATGTGTAGGGTGTTTCCTCCGACACATTGGTGTGGCTGGCTTCTGGGTTAAGCAGACGTTGTGTCAAAAAACAGTGCAGCTTGGCTGATTGTGTTTCGGAGGATGCATGGCTCTTGACCTTCGCCTGTCCCGAGTCCGAATATTGCAGTGATGGGACAAGACTGTAACTACCAATTGGATACATTTTTTAAATAATAATTAAATAAAAAAATTATCATAGTTAAATTTTGATGGTATTTTCTAAGTATCCCTGCAAATTGATATGGTACTGGTAGTGACCCTGTATATAGCATACATTCTCGTGTGTTTTTATTTGGTGTGTGTTTGTATTTATCTTATTTTCTTAACTTAGATATTGAATATTGCATTGTTGGGAAAGAGCTTGCAAGTAAGCATTTCACTGTACTTTTTACACCTGCTGTATCCTGTGCACGTGACAAATAACCTTTGATTTGAAAATGGAATACATCGCTCGTTGAGACTGTTGCAAAACATGAGTCAGTACGAGTTGTGAAAGAGATGATTTTATACATTTGGGGATCGAAAATGGATCCACCCACACACCAAAAAACAATGCATATCTTACAGCACTAAACCAGCCTCCGCCACACACAAACACCCCGTCACACACACATCACTTCCACACACCCCCACCTACACACTCTCCCCGTCACACACGAACACATATCTGAGGGCTTCCCACTGAAACACCATAAGGTACCACCCTACCACCCATAGCTAAATGGACCCAGCGATAGAAACATGAATGAGGGAGGGAAGCACAGAGGGTTTTGATGGTTATAAATATGGTTGTGCTGAGCGGCTGTGAGCGCTGTGTGTGTGTGTGAGGGCGGTGTGGGAACAGACAGAGTATTGTCCTGCCTGGCCTATCTGTGTCTGGCCCTGAGCCACAGCTAAAAGAGACATGCTGTACTGTACATGGATAGAGACTGACAACTCACTGATACAGTCAACAACACGGCTAGAGAGACATACTGTAGAACTGAATTCATACAGTCAACAACACAGCTAGAGAGACATATTGTAGAACTGCATTCATATCGTCAACAACACAGCTGGAGAGACACTGTAAAACTGCATTCATACAGTCAACAACACAGCTGGAGAGACATACTGTAGAACTGCAATGATACAGTCAACACAGCTAAAGGAGGGACATATTGTACATGGATACTGACAGCTCACTGACACAGCAACCACACAAACACAGTCAACACAGTTATAGTCAACTCACTGACACAATCAACTCACTAGCACAGTGAACACAGCTAAAAGAAACAGCTAAAGGAGGGGCATATTGTACAATGACAACACAGTCAACTCGATGACACAGTCCACACTGCTAAAAGAACACAATCAACTCAATAGCACAGACAACACAACTAAAGGAGGGACAGGTTGTATACCGACACACACAGTCAACTCACTGACACAGTCAACAATAGAGCTAAAGAAGAGACAGTGCATTCTTTTTGACCATGTAGCGAATAGGGTAGCATTGCGGAATACCATACTGTTCAGTGACAACAGTCAACTCACTGCCACATTCAGCAAAGCAAAAGGAGACACACTGCACCCTAACATAGTGAAGATACTCAAGGAGACACATACAATAACACAGTCAACACAACACCATTCCAAATACCATGGTCAGCATAAGAATAGACACATTCCCTATTAGTGGTAACTGGAGACATAAGTAGTGGGCTTGGTAGAGATTCCCAATGCCTTATCGTCCAATAATAGCAGGGTAGACCTACACGACCTACTTAAAATATGCCACTCCAAAAGGACCTTCAGCACCCCACCCACCAACTGCTTGGAATGACAACAACTCAATATTTACATGATACATATGTTTACAACCAGGTGTGTGTGTTTGTGTGTGCGTAAGCCATTTGCTGTAGCCTACATATCTGAGATGTTTGAAATGTACGGAAAACAACATGAACGTCGATGAGTCGACAAGCAGCGCGAGCTGTTCGACACACCTCCGTTTGACATTGACACACATTTCCCCCGTGTCGCGCGCGCACCAACAGCCTCGCAGCCTGGGGTCGATCCCCATCTCCCAGCCCGAGACACACACAAATACAAACGCATAAGGCATATCAATATGACTTGAACACCGTTACAAGCCTATAGATTTACATTTTGGCCAACATTTTGAAATGAAAAAAAACAAGAGCGTCTGATTGGAATATGAGGAAGGGGTAGAAGGGGGCGGGGGCATATAGTAGGCTAATGTCCCTTCAGAGTTCAAGTTCATGCTTATTTCGTGTAATTCAATCAATGTCAGTATTCGGAAACAAGCTTCCCGTGGTTTCAGTCTGGTTTTATCGGGTTTTCTGTTCTGTCTGGGGAGTGAAAACTATGAACAAAGACCATCAATTGCAGCCCCACAGGAACACACTCTCACACACACCACAAAACGGCTTTAATAACCTATTAACCGTCGTGAAAATATTTTTTTGTATGCTTATCCCATTGTTTGTGATGATACAGAGCGTCTGCTAAACCATTTCTTTCTTGTTTTTTAAACTACTTATTTTTTGGGGAGGAGATTATTTGTGTATTAGTATTGCACTGTTAGACTGCACAGAAGGAGCTAGAAACATAAGCATTTCGCTGCACTTACTTTAACATCTGCTAATCTGTGTAAACGACAAAATTAATTTTGATTTGATTTGACCAGACACTGCAATGTTTAGTAGACTAGACAAGGGCATGGTTTGACTCAGCTGGGTAAAGATTGGGGTCACAACTCAAATGATCATAACAAACTGTAACATTCTCACCATGTACGCTTTTGCAGAATTGAAAGAATGCATCTACATCTGAATTTGGTGGATAAATTGCAAGACGTTCTAGCTTTGTCCAATCTTGTCCTAAACGGGTTGTTTTTTACTTGCATTGCTGCACGATTGCTGATGTTATTTGAAAATTAAGACAAAATACTTGCCTAAAATAACATGAGAAAAAAATACACCAACAGACAATGTTATTAACATCTATTACATGTAATAAAATAGGCTACTTACCTTAAGTCAACAAAAACGTTCAGACAAAATATGGACTATGCAAATCACACAACTCCTGTCTCTTCTTCTCTTCTTTAGTTATTTATTGTGTTTCACACTTGTACCTCGTCGGAAACTCCCGACAGTCTTTCTTGAAATTTCACTTTCATCCACGTTTATTTTTCGCTGATCGTGTTTTTTTTTTACAGTCCTTTCTCCAGTAGGAAGACAAATCCTACAAATAATATGGACCCGTCAATCAAGCGACAAGTTACTTTACTATGATTTTAGGGGAGGACAACTATGTTGTTATCAGACATATCCGTTAGGCTGCCAATATTTAGAATATATTTTAATAAAAGCTTCAAACTGCAGGACTGTATCCTAAACTGATAGCTACAACGGTTATCTAACGACTAAATGGCGATGTGATCTTGGCGAAAACTCTTCGTCTCACCCTCGGCTCCCCCTCTCTCGGTTATGGTAGGCGCCCGTTGTTGAAATTACTTGTGGAACGAAACGCGAACGCATTCCAAGGTTCTGGTTAGTGATGGGCATTCCGGCTCTTTTCAGTGAACCGGCTCGTTCGTCTAAGCTCACCAAAAAGAACCGGCTCTTTTGGCTCCCAAACGGCTCTTTAATACAACCTGAACAGCATAATAGAATATTGCACCATGTCAAAGAAAAATAAATAACAATTTGTAAAACTGCAGCATCCCACAAATTGAACTAAATGTAAAAAAGGATGCTATTACACATGTGTATTTAAAGTATAACTTTTTTAATGTATATAAACAAAGTGCATATACATGTAACAATTCAAAACGAATACAATCTGAACAACATAATAATAGAATATTGCACCATATCAAAGAAAAATAAATAACAATGTGCAAAACTGCAGCATCCCACTTAAAACATTAAACTGGTCTCTCTTTCTCTCTCTTCTTTATTGCCATGTTACAACCAGCAGCACACAGCAATGCTGACCATATTTTGCTTTTAGGAGAGATTTGCATTCAGAAATGCAAGCTGCCTCACTTTCGAGGGGCTGATGCGGTTTCTTCTCTCAGTAATTATTTGTCCCGTTTTCAAGAAGACCCTCTCAGAGGGAACGGGTGTGGCCACAATGCAGAGTCTCCCTGTTATGACTTTAGTACGCCGTGGGTAGACAGAGGCCTTGTTCTTCAACCAGCCCAGAGGATCTGCAGATCTTTGGAGGAGGGGCTCCTCCAAATAGGATCGGACCTCCATTATGGCATCTGCTGAGGGATTCCTTTGTGCTGCATCCCCAGTTGCTCTCTCGTCAAACGGCATCCAAACAGCAGACATTTGTGGCACTACTGCTGGTGCTTCTGTTCCATCTGATCCCTCTTCTTCCTGTTGCCCTGGTGCCTGAGCCAGCTGACCGCTGGGGCTGTCCCTCCCTGCTGCTGAGGTTATTCTTTGAAGAGCCTCATAAATCACTCTGGCATCACTGAAGGCTAACTTCTTAAACCTGGGGTCAAGTGCAGCGGTTTCTGATAGCACGTGATCATATTCCATTCTGAGGAACTTTCTGTCCATTGATGAACATAGGGTGTCCATCAACTCTGTCACATGTCCTGTGGTTACATTTGCTTCTCTCTGGCGGCTGGCTGTGATTCGCTGCAGACCTTTACACAGGAGTATCATTTTTGAGGCTGTCACATAGCTGAAAAGAGAGAACAGTAACTTATTAGTTCAGGTTCATGTTTTGTCTACTGATACTACATTCTCATCTACTGCTCATATACATATATAATACTGGATTAAATAATGATGTAGTAATAACTGCTTACTGTACCTCTCTCCACTGATCTCCACAGTGACATGCTCAAAGGGTTCCAGGACTCTGCACACCTCCTCCACCACCTCCCATTCCTCTTGGGTCAGAGCATCAACAGGTGCATTGACAATGGCCAGGGTAGAGATGATGGCATCCTTTGACTCAAGAAACCGCTTCAACATATAAAATGTTGAATTCCACAGTGCAGTCTTGTTAAGGACTCAGCTCAGGCATCCCCATCTGGCGTTGTGTAGACTTTAGGTTTTCAGCAACTACTGTGCTCCTGTGGAAGTATTCCACAGCTGCTTTCACTTTGTCCACAGTGGGCTTCATCACCTTCAGAGCATCTCTTACAATCAGGTTGATTGTGTGGGCAAGACATGGATGATGAGTCCATTTTAAAATGTTCATGGTTTTGGTTATGTTAGCTGCATTGTCGTTAACACAACAGACCACTTTTCCATCTATTTGCCATTCTCTGGCCACTCTCAACAGTTCCTCTACCAGGTTCTCTGAGGTGTGTCTGTCGCTGAACTGAAAGCAGTCCAGAAGACAGCTAGACATCGAAAAAATCTTAAATGAAGTGACATGTAACCGACATGTAAGAAGTGGTTCACCCTTGATGTCCAGCAGTCAGTGGTAAGGCAAACTGCAGTAGCTTTTTGGACTCTTTCCCTCACTGAAACCTGTGTGCTCTCGTACAGTTATGGAATAAGTGATTTTGAAAGGGTTTTCCTAGTTGGAATTGTGTACGTTGGATTTAGACTATTGCTATAATTTCTAAAACCTCTGTCCTCCACGATCGAAAATGGCTGGAAATCGGTGGCAATCATTTGAGCCAATGCAATATCAATTTGGTCTTCTTTTGCTACAGACATAGACTTTGGCATAAACTGGTCCATAGAAGACTGCGTTGCTGTGGGTTGCAGAGTAGGCCTACTTGACTGAGTGGATACATCTCCACGTGTGGAGGTGCTGGCTCCACCACTATCACTAGCAGGCCCGCTAGTTTCTCAAAGCTCCGCTACAGCTAGCTTCACAGTTGGATGCACAGTTCGCATATGCCGGTGTAGGTTGTGCGTAGAACCGGCTTCATATGAGATTTTGTTTTGGCAAATTCTACACTGTGCTCTAACATTGTCTACATTATTCAAATGCATCCAAATGCTACTGTGCTTCCGACTCATTTTCCAGTTGTTGTTTCCACAGCTGTCCTTCCTCTCTCTCCTCAGCTGCTAAGTGTGTGACTGTGAGTGAGTTGGCTCGGCCCTCCCTCATGCATCTTTGGTTCATTGGTTGACACTGCGTGTCTGATTGACAGGAACAACAGGTGAGGCTGTTAGTCTGAGCAGACAGTCAGAACGAATGTGTGTGTGCTTCAGCATTTAGGCCTAAATTATTACAGGAGAAGCAGGTACGGGGAGTCACACATTTATTCAGGATCGGACATAGAACACGACAGGAACAGCATCAGCACACGGGAAAACAAGAACATATGACAAACAATCCCGAAGCTGGGAACAGAGCTAGGAAACAGACAGATATAGGGAAATTACACAAGTAATTGAGTCCACATGAGTCCAATGAGCGCTGATGCGAGTGATGGGGAAAGGCAGGTGTGCGTACTGAAGGTGGCTTGAGTGCGTAATGTTGGGGAGTCAGGCACCCTCGAGCGCCAGAGGAAGAAAGAGCGGGAGCAGGTGTGACAGTACCCCCCTCTAGGGGCGCCACCCGGCGTCCCACCTGGGCGAGCCGGCCAAGACATGGGCGCCTGGCAAGCCGGCTGGGGGTAAACTCCCGACGAACCGGGAGGGCCGTGGGAGCCTGGCGAGCCGGCTGAGGCATGCATGCCTGTTGATCCCGCTGCGACGTGGAAGCCCGATGAGCCAACGGAGACGTGACAGTCTGACGAGCCAGGTGGGCGAACAGGACCTGACGATCCGGTTGAGGCCCGACGTGGGATGGGCGCCATCCGAGCCAACCGGGGCAAGGAAACCTCTCGAGCCAGCTAGGGTGTGGAAGCCCGACGAGCTGGCTAGGCACCCCCGGTTCCATCGGCGGCGACCCAGAACCGACGTCACCACCAACCAGAATGACAGTACTCCCCGATGCTTTGTGTGATGGCTTCGGGATTCTGTAAGGACTGATGCCGGAGCATGCATGACAGAGACAGGGAATTGGGTTTGAAAGAAAGCTTATAGTAGTCAAGAGTGCTTATTACAGTGACATTTGGGGGTCTCTATTGTGTAAATTGAACGAAAAAGGTTTAGGGGACTAATAATAAATACATTATGTAACGGTAAAAATGCATTTAGTTGCTTTATCCTCTAATGGGCCCACACCACTGCCAGTAGCCTACCCTCTCAGATGAAGCAATTTGACACAAATGAACACACGTAACATTCAATATAATTTGTATTTGTATTTCATTTAAACTTTATTTAACTAGGAAAGTCAGTTAAGAACAAATTCTTATTTACAATGACGGCCTACCAAAAGGCAAAAGGCCTCCTGCAGGGATGGGGGTCTGGGATTTTAAAAATTAAATAAATACAATATGAATATAGGACAAAACACACACCACAACAAGAGAGACAACACAACACTAAATATAGAGAGACCTAAGACAACAACATAACAAGGCAGCATTACATGACAACACAGCATGGTAGGAACACAACATAACAACAAATTGGTAGCAGCACAACATGGTAGCAGCACAAAACATGGTACAAACATTATTGGGCACAGACAACAGCACAAAGGTCAAGAAGGTAGAGACAACAATACATCTCACGAAGCAGCCACAACCGTCAGTAAGAGTGTCCATGATTGAGTCTTTGAATGAAGAGATTGAGATAAAACTGACCAGTTTGAGTGTTTGTTGCAGCTCATTCCAGTCGCTAGCTGCAGCGAACTGAAAAGAGGAGCGACCCAGGGATGTGTGTGCTTTGGGGACCTTGAACAGAATGTGACTGGCAGAACAGGCGTTGTACGTGGATGATGAGGGCTGCAGTAGATATCTCAGATAGGGGGGAGTGAGGCCTAAGAGGGTTTTATAAATAAGTATCAACCAGTGAGTCTTGCGACGGGTATACAGAGATGAACAGTTTACAGAGGAGTATAGAGTGCAATGATGTGTCCTATAAGGAGCATTGGTGGCAAATCTGATGGCCGAATGGTAAACAACGTCTAGCCGCTCTAGAGCACCCTTACCTGCCGATCTATAAATTATGTCTCCGTAATCTAGCATGGGTAGGATGGTCATCTGAATCAGGGTTAGTTTGGCAGCTTGGGTGAAAGAGTTGAAGGTGAAAGAGGTGAAAGAGACAGTTTTTCTCAGTCGCTTTGGTGCATTTCTTAGATCAAAAGTGCAATTCTTGATACTACTTGTACAAATTCCAAATCATCTAGTCACTTGTGCACATCATTAAAGCAATTTCTTATTCCTTTGAACAAATTGCAATTGATAATGTACAAGTGTCAGCTTTTTTCCACATTATCAATTGCTCATGTCATGTTGATCAAAATATAGTAGATGGTTCTCTGTTGAATAGTCTTACCCCTCAAAACATCTAGGCATTAGTTCCTTGCATAAGCCATTACATGCAAAATTGTTGAACTATTTGTCATAAACTGTCAAGCATAGTTTTACACATTTCTATTAGACCTTTTGTACAAAAACATGAATTGATGAATCGTGCAGGTGAAATTGACCCTCACTCATGAAGGAATGTAAAGTGTTAGTTCAACCAACAATCAACCAGTTGTCTAAATTGCTCAAAGGTGCATCTCATGAAGAATCAATTGGCAAGCATATATAGACAGACCACAACACAGAGTTGCAATTTTCTAATAATGGATGGACCAGGAAACGAACAGGGTCAACAGCCAAGAGGAGGAAGAAGAGGAGCAAGGATGCGTGGTGGAAGGCAAAACAGAGGAAGAGGCAGAAGAGGACATAGGCGCATATCTGATGACATAAGGGCCACTATTGTAGACCATGTTGTCAATCATGGCCTTACAATGGCTGAGGCGGGTAGAAGGGTGCAGCCGAATATTGGGAGATCAACCGTGTCCTCAATAGTTCAAACGTTTCGAAGAGAGAACAGGTATGTCCACCAATGTACAGTGCACTGTTACTGTATATAAGCAGTATACTGTATACTTCCTACAATGCTTCATATTACAGTAGTCCACTTGTATTTCACAGCATACAGAAATATACTCTATACAGATACATACTGCACCTTACATGCACCCACCTGTATGTTTTACAGTAAAATGTGTGTTCGCATAGTTTTTGTCGATGTGAAAGTGTGCGATTCATCACTGCATTTTTCCCCACATAGGACTGCAAGATTACCTCAAACCGGTGGCAGAGGACGCCTTTTCACACCTCAACAGGAGGAGGCTATTTGCACCATGGTCCGAGCAAACAATGCCATGAGACTCAGGGAAATACAAAGGACCATTATAGAAGACAACGATGTCTTTGAAAACATCCATACGGTTAGCATCTCAACCATCGACAGGGTGCTGCATAGAAACCAGATGAGTATGAAGCCGCTGTACCGTGTACCATTCCAAAGGAATGAGGACAGAGTTAAGGAGCTACGGTACCAGTATGTACAGGTAAAACATATCTATGTAACTACTTTACAGCAACATTTTATAGTGATACATAGTACAGTAAGCATAAACTGCACACATTTCCATTGCTGTGGAAGGAACATGCAATATATGTACATTTTATGTCACTCTTCCTTACCAAAACAAATTCAACTGTGTTCTGGGATATAGCGTATAATGGAGTTGGAATCAAGTGAACCCTCTCACAACTTTGTATACGTGGATGAGGCTGGCTTCAACCTAACCAAATGCAGAAGGCGGGGTCGGAATATCATCGGTCACAGAGCTACTGTGGATTTGCCAGGCCAACGGGGAGGAAATATCAGCATGTGTGCTGCTATTTCGGAGCATGGTGTCCTAACCCATATCCCCCTTCTAGGGCCATACAACACCCAGCATCTACTCAACTTTTTAGAGACTCTCTACAGGGCTCTCATCCCTGATGATGAGAGGGGTCTGTTTAGAGAGGATTTGCCAAAGTATGTGGTCATTTGTGATAATGTGAGTTTCCATCGAACAAACATCATAAGGCAATGGTTTGTGACCCACCCGAGGATGCTCATAGAATTCCTCTCACCTTATTCACCATTCCTTAACCCAATTGAGGAGTTCTTTTCAGCATGGAAGTGGAAGGTGTACGATCGTCAGCCACACACAGATGACCCTGCTGGCTGCAATGGATGCAGCGTGTGAGGACATCACAGTAGACGCCTGCAGAGGATGGATAAGGCATTCCAAAAGATTCTTTCCACGTTGCATTGGAAGGGAAAATATCCGGTGTGATGTGGATGAGAATATGTGGGCCGACAGACAGGAACGTCTGGATGTGTAGAGACAGCACAACAGTGCTGCGGGCAAAGTTGTGCATTAGGGGTGGTTTCCTGTTTCTTTCTAATTGAGTTTTTTTTCCTTTGTGCCCCTTGGGTTGTCCAGTCTCTTTCAATCAATAACCCACATACAGTAATATGTAAATAGTACTGTTGAAATTGATATATGCTATAGAAGTGCAGCCTTGTGCATTTTCAATACAGTAACTGTCATCCAAACTGTAGCCTAAGTTTACATCAGGTAATACTGTCAAAGTACACAGTTACATTGACAACATGCCTAAACATTTTGACGACCTTGTTCGTGAACAATGACTCAATGACTTATCATTCTGATGACACTGACATGATCATTGGCATGAATATTTACTTTTGAGAGATGTACTAAGGATTTTTAGTGACTGACTAGCTTTAGAAACATATCTATTGTATATTGCAGTTTGTCCAAATTGTTCTGAGAAATGCACTTATTATTTTGCACATGTTAGGGATGATGTGAAAAATGCACCAAAGCGACTGAGAAAAACTGTAGACCTTTTGTACAAAAACGTGAATTGATGAATCGTGCAGGTGAAATTGACCCTCACTCATGAAGGAATGTAAAGTGTTAGTTCAACCAACAATCAACCAGTTGTCTAAATTGCTCAAAGGTGCATCTCATGAAGAATCAATTGGCAAGCATATATAGACAGACCACAACACAGAGTTGCAATTTTCCAATAATGGATGGACCAGGAAACGAACAGGGTCAACAGCCAAGAGGAGGAAGAAGAGGAGCAAGGATGCGTGGTAGAAGGCAAAACAGAGGAAGAGGCAGAAGAGGACATAGGCGCATATCTGATGACATAAGGGCCACTATTGTAGACCATGTTGTCAATCATGGCCTTACAATGGCTGAGGCGGGTCGAAGGGTGCAGCCGAATATTGGGAGATCAACCGCGTCCTCAATAGTTCAAACGTTTCGAAGAGAGAACGGGTATGTCCACCAATGTACAGTGCACTGTTACTGTATATAAGCAGTATACTGTATACTTCCTACAATGCTTCATATTACAGTAGTCCACTTGTATTTCACAGCATACAGAACTATACTCTATACAGATACATACTGCACCTTACATGCACCCACCTGTATGTTTTACAGTAAAATGTGTGTTCGCATAGTTTTTATCTATGTGAAAGTGTGCGATGCATCACTGCATTTTTCCCCACATAGGACTGCAAGATTACCTCAAACCGGTGGCAGAGGATGCCTTTTCACACCTCAACAGGAGGAGGCTATTTGCACCAAGGTCCGAGCAAACAATGCCATGAGACTCAGGGAAATACAAAGGACCATTATAGAAGACAACGATGTCTTTGAAAACATCCATACGGTTAGCATCTCAACCATCGACAGGGTGCTGCATAGACTCATTCCTGATGATGAGAGGGGTCTGTTTAGAGAAGATTTGCCAAAGTATGTGGTCATTTGTGATAATGTGAGTTTCCATCGATCAAACATCATAAGGCAATGGTTTGTGACCCACCCGAGGATGCTCATAGAATTCCTCCCACCTTATTCACCATTCCTTAACCCAATTGAGGAGTTCTTTTCAGCATGGAGGTGGAAGGTGTACGATCGTCAGCCACACACACAGATGACCCTGCTGGCTGCAATGGATGCAGCGTGTGAGGACATCACAGTAGACGCCTGCAGAGGATGGATAAGGCATTCCAAAAGATTCTTTCCACGTTGCATTGGAAGGGAAAATATCTGGTGTGATGTGGATGAGAATATGTGGGCCGACAGACAGGAACGTCTGGATGTGTAGAGACAGCACAACAGTGCTGCGGGCAAAGTTGTGCCTTAGGGGTGGTTTCCTGTGTTTCTTTCTAATTTAGTTTTTTTTCCTTTGTGCCCCTTGGGTTGTCCAGTCTCTTTCAATCAATAACCCACATACAGTAATATGTAAATAGTACTGTTGAAATTGATTTATGCCATAGAAGTGCAGCCTTGTGCATTTTCAATACAGTAACTGTCATCCAAACTGTAGCCTAAGTTTACATCAGGTAATACTGTCAAAGTACACAGTTACATTGACAACATGCCTAAACATTTTGACGACCTTGTTCGTGAACAATGACTCAATGACTTATTATTCTGATGACACTGACATGATCATTGGCATGAATATTTACTTTTGAGAGATGTACTAAGGATTTTTAGTGACTGCCTAGCTTTAGAAACATATCTATTGTATATTGCAGTTTGTACAAATTGTTCTGAGAAATGCACTTATTATTTTGCACATGTTAGGGATGATGTGAAAAATGCACCAAAGCGACTGGGAAAAACTGTAACAATACCACTGAAAATATCAAAAAAGAAGATCCAAGCGTCTTCGACAGAGGGGATCAAGCTGATTCTATACCATTTTACAGAGGCCAGTTCATGAAGGAAGGCTTGCTCATCATTTTTTTGTTTACGTTACAGTACAGCATTATTCCTAAGATGTCCCCTTTTGTATAGATGGTAATGAAATTGAAAGACTAACACCTGGGTAGGTGTTCAGCTACAATGGGAATCAACTGTGGTTGGTCTAATTGTTTTGATAGTATTTCCTTTTTTAGATTTGGAATATATTTCAATACGGTATGCCTGTAGAAATGTAGCAAATTGCTGTCTTATTAAATTTTGTGTTATGTTAGGTTTTGAACTTAAGTTTAACAGTTTTGAAAAGAGTATGTAAACATGTGCAAATTGGCCTGTAGGTACATAGAGTTTTGGTGGTGGTTGTGTCTGAGTGAGAAAATAATTCATGAAATCTGAAAGATGTAGTCATTGAATGCATTTTGTGCCAAAGCAATGAAAAATGATCCACAGTTTAGCCCACATGGACTGCTGTTGTGCTGACTGTGTGAAGAGTTTTGAAAAAGTTACATAAGTACTGAGAAATAGGTCCTAGCAATTGTAAAAAAAAACTGTAACTGGTCTTATCAGCCTCAAGCAGCAATGATTTGGTTGAAAGGGTTCAACTTGGCATCCATAAGTCATGTCCATGCATTAGAATTTGCAGGCAGTTAACATGATCAACCGTGAAGCGTAGACCACATGGAAAAGGGAAGCTACAGTATATGCAGCCTACAGCTTTCAAACCATTCAACATCCCATTTGTATTTGTATTTATTATGGATCCCCATTAGTTCCTGCCAAGGCAGCAGCTACTCTTCCTGGGGTCCAGCAACATAAGACAGTTACATACAGTTTTAAAATACTACATGACATTACATTTCATGACACCTTACCCAACACATTCAGTGTGTTCCCTCAGGCCACCACATATTTACCATACAACATCCATGTGCACTTGTGTTTAGAGTGCGTGTATTGTCATGTTTACAGTATATGCCTGTGCCTATGTGTGTGTCTCTTCACAGTTGCCGCTGTTCCATGAAGTGTTTTTGTATCTTTAAAAAAATATCTTATTCTACTGCTTGCATCAGTTACCTGATGTGGAATATAGTTCCATGTAGCCATGGCTCTATGTTTTACTGTGCACCTCCCATAGTCTGTTCTTGACTTGGGGATTGTGAAGAGACCTTTGGTGGCATGTCTTGTGGGGTATGCATGGCTGTCCAAGCTGGGTGCTAGTAGTTTAAACAGACATCTCGGCGCATTCAGCATGTCAATACTTCTTACAAAAACAAGTAATGATGATGTCAATCTCTCCTCCACTTTGAGCCATGAGAGATTTGCATGCATATTATCAATGTTAGCTCTCTGTGTACATTTAAGGGTCAGCCGTGCTGCCCTGTTCTGAGCCTATTGTACTTTTCTGATGTCCCTCTTTGTGGCACCTGACCACATGACTGAACAGTAGTCCAGGTGCGACAAGACTAGGGTCTGTAGGACCTGCCTTGTTGATAGTGTTGTTAAAAAGGCAGAGAAGAGCTTTATTGTGGACAGACTTCCTCCCATCTTAGCTATTTTTGTATCAACATGTTTTGACCATAACAGTGTACAATCCAGGGTTACTCCAGGCAGTTAAGTCAACTCAACTTGCTCAATTTCCAAATTTTTTATTACAAGATTTAGCTACGGTTCATACTTTAGTGAATGATTTGTCCCAAATACAATGCTTTTAGTTTTGGAATATTTAGGACTAACCTATTCCTTGCCACCCATTCTGAAACTAACTGCAGGTCTTTGTTAAGTGTTGCAGTGACTTCACTCACTGTAGTAGCTGACATGTATAGTGTTGAGTCATCTGCATACATAGTCACACTGGCTTTACTCAAAGCCAGTGACATGTCATTAGTAAAGATTGAAAAAAGTAAGGGGCCTAGACAGCTGCCCTGATTCTAACTGGATTATGTTGGAGAGGCTTCCATTAAAGAACACCCTCTGTGTTCTGTTATACAGGTAACTCTTTATCCACAATATAGCAGGGGGTGTAAAGACATAACACATACGTTTTTCCATCAGCAGACTATGATCAATAATGTCAAAGCCTGACTAAAATCTAACAAAACAGGTCCCACAATCTTTTTATCATCAACTTCTCGCAGCCAATCATCAGCCATGTGTGTAAATGCTGTGGTTTTTGAATGTCCTTCCCTACAAGCTGAAAATCTGTTGTCAATTTGTTTATAGTAAAATAGCATTGTATCTGGTCAAACACATTGTTTTCCTAAACTTTACTAAGGGTTGGTTTACAGGCTGATTGGTTGGCTCTTTGATCCAGTAAAGGGGATTTACTATTCTTGGGTACCAAAATTACTTTTGCTTCCTTCCAGGCCTGAGGGCACACACTTTCTAGTAGGCTTAGATTGAAGATGTGGCAATATCGTATGCTATTATCCTCAGTAATTTTCCGTCCAAGTTGTCAAACCCTCGTGGCTTGTGAATTGTTGATAGACTACAATCATTTTTTCACTTCTTCTACTGTCACGCGGGACTAGGCGGGTGAGGAAGGAATCAGGCGCAGAGTTCCACAGAGAAAAAAGTGCACTTTAATATGACACACAAAAAACCACAATCCCAAACACAGGGCGCAGTTAAACAAATTGGACCACCCAAAACAAAGGGTGCAGGTCCAGAACATAAACACCTCTACCTTAACAACACACATAACACAAAACAATCCCGCACAAAACAAGGGCGGGGACACATACTATAAATAAGGACGCTCATCAAACACATACAACAGGACACAGGTGAAACTAATAACACACAACCAACAGACAACAAAAAAAGGGATCGATGGCGGCTAGTAGGCCGGTGAAGACGACCGCCGAGCACCACCTGAACAGGCAGGGGAGCCAACTTCAGCGGAAGTCGTGACAGTACCTCCCCCCCTGACGCCCCTGACAGTACCTTCCCCCCTACCGGCCTCGAGGGCGACCCGGAGGGCGAGGCGCCGGGCAATCCGGGTGGAGGTGGTGGAAGTCTCTCAGGAGAGAAGGATCCAAAATGTCCCCCACCGGTACCCAGCACCTCTCCTCCGGACCGTACCCCTCCCAGTCCACGAGGTACTGTAGGCCCCCCACCCGGCGTCTTGATTCCAGAATGCCACGTACTGTGTACGCCGGGGACCCCTCGATGTCCAGAGGGGGCGGAGGGACCTCAGGCACCTCACCTTCCTGAAGGGGACCAGCCACCACCGGCCTGAGGAGAGACACATGAAACGAGGGGTTAATACGATAATACCTAGGAAGTTGTAACCTGTAACACACCTCGTTTATTCTCCTCATGACTTTAAATGGCCCCACACACTGCGGCCCCAGCTTCCGGCAGGGCAGACGGAGGGGCAGGTTTCGGGTCGAGAGCCAGACCCGGTGCGAACACGGGGGCCTCACTGCGGTTCTGGTCAGCGCTCCTCTTCTGCCGTTCTCCCGCCAGTCTCAGCGACTCCTGGACGGCTTTCCATGTGTCCTTGGAGCGCGGTACCCATTCCTCTACCGCAGGAGCCTCGGTCTGGCTCTGATGCCATGGGGCCAGGACCGGCTGGTAACCCAACACACACTCAAAAGGGGACATGTTCGTTGAGGAGTGGCGAAGGGAGTTCTGAGCGATCTCAGCCCAAGGAACATACCTCGCCCACTCACCAGGTCGGTCCCGGCAATATGACCGCAGAAACCTGCCCACATCCTGGTTTACGCGCTCCACCTGCCCATTACTCCTGGGGTGAAAACCCGAGGTCAAGCTGACCGAGACCCCCAGTCTCTCCATTAACGCCCTCCAAACTCTGGACGTGAATTGGAGGCCCCGGTCAGAAACGATGTCCTCAGGCACCCCATAGTGCCGGAAGACATGGGTAAACAAAGCCTCCGCAGTCTGCAGGGCCGTAGGGAGACCGGGCAACGGGATGAGTCGGCAGGACTTAGAAAACCGATCCACAACGACCAGGATTGTAGTACTTCCCTGGGACGGGGGAAGGTCGGTAAGAAAGTCCACCGATAAGTGTGTCCACGGCCGTTGTGGAATGGGGAGGGGCTGTAACTTCCCTCTAGGCAAGTGTCGAGGAGCCTTGCTCTGAGCGCACACCGAGCAGGAGGAGACATAAAATCTCACGTCCTTAGCCAACGTGGGCCACCAGTATCTCCCTCTAAGACTCCGCACTGTCCTCTCGATGCCAGGATGACCCGAGGAGGGTAGAGTATGAGCCCAACGGATAAGTTTATCCCGGACCCCCCTCGGCACGTACTGAGCCCCTGCTGGACACTGAGGAGGGGGCGGCTCTAACCGTGAGGCCCTCTCTATCTCCGCGTCCACCTCCAATACTACCGGTGCCACGACACATGAAGGTGGAATGATGGCAGTCGGCTCAATGGACCGCTCCTCGGTATCATATAGGCGAGACAGCGCGTCGGCTTTGGTGTTTTGGGAGCCTGGCCGGTACGAGATGATAAAACGAAACCGGGTAAAAAACATGGCCCATCTAGCTTGATGCGGATTTAGTCTCCTCGCTGCCCGGATATACTCGAGATTAAGATGATCAGTCCAGATGAGAAAAGGGTGGTTCGTCCCCTCAAGCCAATGTCTCCACACCTTCAGAGCCTTGACTACAGCTAACAACTCCCGGTCCCCCACGTCATAGTTTCGCTCCGCCGGACTGAGCTTCCTCGAAAAGAAGGCACTTATGTAGCTAAATTTGCAATGGTGTTTTTACATTGGATAAAAGTAAAGACTCAGAGCTAGAAAATGGTATATCATACACTACAGTTGACGAACAATGGGAAAGTAATTCTGCTTTGAAAGTTGATAAACTTGCAACCTCACTTTTGAGAAAATGTCCCTTGAATGTTTTGGTAAACCTACTGGAGAGCTCTTCGTTGTGTACACCCATTCAGCATCGTTCACACCCTCTTAAGCCTTAGCCCCTCTTTAACGATTCACATGTGAGGCCATGCAATAAACAACTAAACATTTCAAGACTCAATGGGTGGATTATACTGTGGGTGTATTCGTAAATTCAATCTGGAGCGCCATAGAGCGTTGATATATTGTCCGTTCGTAAATTTAGAGCGTTTCGGTCTTGGAGTGTTCAGAGTGCACACTGGATGCTCTGGCCGAGGAGTAGGGTTGATCCGAGCGTTCTGACCTAATAACGGCAGTCAAGCTCCCAAGCTAACTGGCTAATGTTGGCTAGCTTGCTAGCTACTTACAGACACATGAGAAAACAGCTCACTCTGACCAACTGTAACTGTGCTGCTGGAAACAACAAGTCGCTGCCAAAGGTGCTTCATTAAAGTTCTGAGTAAATGGTCTGAAGTCAACCAGCGTGTTTTTCCTGTGCTCCTGCTTTTGCTATTCTCTCTAATGCTAGTCCTCCCGGTTCTGAACCTTGCCTGTTTTCTGGACTCTGTACCTGTCTGCCTGCCTGCCATTCTGTACCTCCTGGACTCTGATCTGGTTTTGAACTTTTGCCTATCCACGACTATTCTCTTGCCTATTCCTTTTGGAACTAATAAATATCAAACACTCAAACCATCTGCATCCGGGTCTGGCCCTGAGCCCTTATACCTTGTCAGCTCGGGGATTCGATCTAGCAACTTTTCGGTTACTGGCTCAACACTCTAACCACTAGGCTACCTGCCACCCCGATTGGAGAGAGGTCTTAAATAATTTCCCACACACAGTCTGTGCCTGCATTTAGTTTTCAGGGACGAGAATCCACTCTCACATAGGTACGTGGTTGCAAAGAGCATCAGTGTCTTAACAGCGCGATTTGCCAAGGCAGGCTACTCTTAGCGCGGCCCAATCCGGAAATATGGGAGTGGCTTCTGATTAAATAATATTTGCACAGAACCGTTTGTTGCAATTTCGATGAGGCTCTCTTGTTCAGATATTGGTAAGTGGACTGGAGGCAGGGCATGAAAGGGATGATGATTCCAGTTGTTTGTGTCATCCGTTTCCGGAAGGTACCTAGGTAATTGCGCACCCAACTCACTCAGATGCTTCGCTATATCACATTTGACATTGTCCGTAAGCTTGAGTTCATTTGCACACAAAAAATCATACAATAACGCAAAGACCTGTGTGTTGTCCTTGTTAATGCAGAGAGAGAAAAGCTCCAACTTCTTAATCATAGTCTCAATTTTGTCCCGCACATTGAATATAGTTGCAGAGACTCCCTGTAATCCTAGATTCAGATCATTCAGGTGAGAAAAAACATCACCCAGCTAGGCCAGTTGTGTGAGAAACTTGTCATCATGCAAGCCGTCAGACAAGTGATAAGGATGATCAGTAAAGTGAACTTTAAGCTTGTCTCTCAATTCAAAATAACGTGTCAATACTTTGCCCCTTGAAAACCGATAAGAGGTCATAGAATATGTTTTGTAGTGATTCCTAAGTTGTTGATTTAAAGAATATTTTTGATTGCAAATATGCAGAGGGAGTCGAAAAGAGAACACACAGAAGGCTGTATAAAACACCTGTCTCCGGATTACATCTTCAAACGAAGGGCAAAATGGCATCCGTGACAGAGAGGGAGAAGTGTCCATCCATGTATACGGGTAAGATAGTCTAGCTAGCTACATTTTCAGATATTACACGTTTCTAATTTTGTCAGAAAGTTGTTTTCATTTCAAGTTAAAGCGTACAGTTAAGTAGCTAGCTAACGTTACGTGTATGATCTGTGTAGTAAAATTATTCTTATCTCAGAGCAATTTGTATTGCTAGTTATAGCCTAATGTTAGCTAGCTAACATTGAACCTGGTTGGTTAGCTACCTGCAGATTCATGCAAGGTAGTAACGTTATGAGTTGGGAGTATGGTTCATTGTTTAGCTAGCTAGCTACATGTCTAAACATAAGACTCCACTATGCAAGTAACCATTTCAATAGAATGTTCATGATGCCACTGCGACAACTGTCGATAGACGTAGCTGGTAAATTCGTTCTGGCTCATGTCTGAGTATGCCAGAGCGCAGAATAACTGACGAATAACTGACGAAACGTTCTATAATTATATACTATTAGTTTGTTTATCTTACTGTCTGCAAACAGCTAGTTTGTCTGGCTAAAATAAATAGTGTTAGCCGCTAATACTAATCGCTTGTTAGCTGACTAGCTAGCTAGTAACTAATAAATCTACTGCATCAGAGCAAACATAGGTCAAATCAAATCACATTTTATTGGTCACATACACATGACTAGCAGATGTTATTGCGAGTATAGCGAAATGCTTGTGCTTCTAGTTCTGACAGTGCAGCAATATCTAACAAGTAATATCTAACAATTCCACAACAAATACCTAATACACATAAATCTAAGTAAGGCATGGAATAAGAATATATAAATATAAATATATGGATGAGCAATGTCAGAGCGGCATAGGCTAAAATGCAATAGATAGTATCGAATACAGTATATACATATGAGATGAGTAATGCAAGATATGTAAACATTATTGAAGTGGCATTATTAAAGTGACTAGTCTACCAGTTCTTAAAGTGGCCAGTGATTACAAGTCTGTATGTAGGCAGCAGCCTCACTGTGCTAGTGATGGCTGTTTAACAGTCTGATGGCCTTGAGATAGAAGCTGTTTTTCAGTCTCTCGGTCCCAGCTTTGATGCACCTGTACTGACCTCGCCTTCTGGATGGTAGCGGGGTGAACAGGTAGTGGCTCAGGTGGTTGTTGTCCTTGATGATCGTTTTGGCCTTCCTGTGACATCGGGTGCTGTAGGTGTCCTGGAGGACAGGTAGTTTGCCCCCGGTGATGTGTTGTGCAGACCGCACCACCCTCTGGAGAGCCCTGCGGTTGTGGGTGGTGCAGTTGCCATACCAGGCGGTGATACAGCCCAACAGGATGCTCTCAATTTTACAAACTGTAAAAGTTTGTGAGGGTTTTAGGTGAAAAGCCACATTTCTTCAGCCTCCTGAGGTTGAAGAGGCGCTGTTGCGCCTTCTTCACCACACTGCCTGTGTGGGTGGACCATTTCAGTTTGTCAGTGATATGTACGCAGAGGAACTTAAAATGTTCCACCTTTTCCACTGATGTCCAGTCGATGTGGATAGGGGGGTGCTCCCTTTGCTGTTTCCTAAAGTCCACGATCATCATCTTTGCTTTGTTTGCGTTGAGTGAGAGGTTATTTTCCTGACAACATACTCCGAGAGCGCTCACCTTCTCTCTGTAGGCTGTCTCGACGTTGTTGGGAATCAAGCCTACTACTGTTGTGTCATCTGCAAACTTGATGATTGAGTTGGAGGCATGCATGGCCACACAGTGATGGGTGAACAGGGAGTACAGGAGGAGGCTGAGCACACACCCTTGTGGGGCCCCAGTGTTGAGGATCAGCGAAGTGGAGATGTTGTTTCCTACCTTTACCAACTGGGGGCGGCCCTTTGGAGCTTAATGATGAGCTTGGAGGGTACAATGGTAAGCTATAGTCAATGAACAGCATTCTTACATAGGTATTCCTCTTGTCCAGATGGGATAGGGCAGTGCGATTGCGTTGTCTGTGGACCTATTGAAACAGTAAGCAAATTGAAGTGGGTCTAGGTTGACAGGTAAGGTGGAGGTGATATGATCCTTGACTAGTCTCTCAAAGCACTTCATGATGACAGAAGTGAGTGCTACTGAGCGATAGTCATTTAGTTCAGTTACGTTTGCCTTCTTGGATACAGGAACAATGGTGGCCATCTTGAAGCATGTGGGGACATTAGACTGGGATAGGGAGAGATTGAATATGTCCGTAAAAACACCAGCCAGCTGGTCTGCGCATGCTCTGAGGACGCGACTAGGGATGCCTATCGAGGGTTAACAGGTTTAAATGTCTTACTCACGTCGGCCACTGAGAAGGAGAGCCCACGATCCTTGGTAGCGGGCCTTGACAGTGGCACTATATTATCCTACAGTGGGCAAAGAAGGTGTATAGTTTGTCTGGAAGCAAGACGTCGGTGTCCGGACGTGGCTGGATTTCCTTTTGTAGTCCGTGATTGTCTGTACACCTTGTCACATACATCTTGTGTCTGAGCCGTTGAATTGCAACTCCACTTTGTCTCTATACTGACATTTTGTTTGTTTGATTGCCTTGCGGAGGGAATGATTACTCTGTTTGTTTTCTGCCATATTCCCAGTCACCTTGCCATGGTTAAATGAGGTGGTACGTGCTTTCAGTTTTGCGCGAATGCTGCCATCTATCCATGGTACTGGTTAGGGTAGGTTTTAATAGTCACAGTGGGTACAACATCTCCTTTACACTTCCTTATAAACTCACTCACCGAATCAGCATACACGTCGATATTATTCTCTAAAGCTACCCGGAACATATCCTAGTCCACGTGATCAAAACAATCTTGAAGTATGGATTCTGATTGGTCAGCATTGAATAGTTCTTAGCACGGGTACTTCCTGTTTGAGTTTCTGCCTACAGGAAGGGAGGAGCAAAATGAAGTCATGGTCAAATTTGCCAAAAGGAGGGTGGGGGAGGGCCTTGTATGCACCACGGAAGTTAGAGTAACAATGGTCCAGTGTTTACCAGTGCGAGTGCTACAATCAATATGATGATAAAATTTGGTTTGCCTTTCCTCAAATGTGCTTTGTTAAAATCCCCAGCTACAATAAATGCAGCCTCAAGATATATGGTTTCCAGTTTGCATAAAGTCCAATGAAGTTCCTTGAGGGCCGTCGTGGTATCGGCTTGAGGCGTATATACACGGTTGTGACAATAACCGAAGAGAATTCTCTAGGGAGATAATATGGTCAGCATTTGATTGTGAAGAATTCTAGGTCAGGTGAACAAAAGGACTTGAGTTACTGTATGTTGTTACAATTACACCATGAGTCGTTAATCATGAAGCATATACTCTCGCTCTTCTTCTTCCCTGAGATATGTTTATTCTTTTTGGCACGATGCACTGAGAATCCCGGTGGCTGTACCGACTCTGACAGCATATCCCGAGAGAGCCATGTTTCCGTGAAACAGAGTATGTTACAATCCCTGATGTCTCTCTGGAAAGCCACCCTTGCCCGGATTTCGTCAACTTTGTTATCTTGGGACTGGACATTAGCAAATAATATACTCAGAAGCAGTGTGTGGTGTGCGCGCCTCCGAAGTCTGACTAGAAGACCGCTTCGACTCTCTCTCCTCAGGCAGCGTTGTTTGGGTCGACCTTTTCAAAAAAGTTCAAATGCCCTGGGTGTTGAGGACAAACGATCGACTTTTTGTAAGTGGTATTCCTGGTCATAGTGCTGGTAAGTTCACGTCGCTCTGATATCCAATACTTATTCCCGCTGTATGTAATAACACTTAAGATTTTCTGGGCTAACAATGTAAGAAATTATACATAAAAAAATGCAATAATGCAAAGTTTCCTCAGGACTAGAAACGAGGCAGCCCTCTCTGATACTAGTTCTAGCGTAGGCCTAAATCATCATGTTGTTGGTGCAACAGTATCTTCTATATCAGAGAGGAATAGGCGAAGCATGACTATGTTAGCTCCATGAAGTAAGAGATAAGATTTAATCACAGACTTTCTAAACCCAGAGGCGCAACATTGCGAGTCTTCCAGAAATGCTTGCGAAACAGACCAAACAGCCCAGGCCGGGGTTTGATAAGTCAATGAGAAAAGTGATTTTTTTTACCCCTTAGTTGTTAATTTTCTAACAATCTAAAGGCAAAACCTATATTTGAGCCAATGTCTTAAATAGTTGAACATGTTATGTGTTTTGCTAGCCAACATCGCCATGACATTGCCTGCGTGTGTGATCAGGGATTTCTGTTGGGTTTCTATCTTCATACTGTACTGTCTTTGATTTTATATAACCAAATATATGGCCCCACTCCCCTGGGAAACACCAAACAACACTTTGGTTTCTACCCTGTCACAATAAAGCCTACCTAGAGATCCTATTAGTATTCTTATCCCTAATTCTATGAACACCTCCCAGGCTTTTTCATTAATTGTCATGTCAAACAACACTATTACATTTTAACTATAGAATTAGAATAATCTTTCTATTTCCATGATTCCAACAGTTCACCCAAGTGTTTCGATCTAAATTGCAAGTCAAATCTCAGTTGCAATATTTGGTTAAAATATTGTTTGCCCTATGTGGCAGTGTGGCATTGATCTCAAATAAGATCAACTTTTTGTCATGCACAACTCATAAAGCAAATGTAGAACTTTTATTATAAAATACTGCCAAATACCATCCAGAAAATATTGTAATATGATATTTTGGCCATATTGCCCAGCCATAGAGTGTGTGTGTGTGATGTGGAATGTGTGTGTTTTTTAGGGGAGTGTCCCATCCCTCACAGGTCACTATGACATGGTCAGGTCATATATCGTTCACTGGAAACAGTATGAAACTCAACAATGGAAAAGGCATAGAGTTTGCCAAGTCACTGCACAATCACTAATGTCAACAACAGAGCTGTGTCAGTTACACAAAAAAGAGCTGTGCAGTGTGTGTGTAACAGCTGTCCTCTTCCTCTTCAGACGAAGAGGAGGAGTAGGGATTGGACCAAAGCGCAGCGTGATAGTTTGACATAATAACGTTTATTAAAGAAAAGACGAAAAGACGAAAACTCTTCAACAAACTACAAAATAACAAAACGACGTAGACGAAACCTGAACATGGAACTTACATAAATACACAAAGAACTCACGAACAGACTACATCAAACGAACGAACAAACCGAAACAGTCCCGTGTGGTGCAACATACACAGACACAGAAGACAACCACCCACAAACAAACAGTGTGAACAGCCTACCTTTATATGGTTCTCAATCAGAGGAAAAGTCAAACACCTGTCTCTGATTGAGAACCATATAAGGCTAATTACAAACCACCTAAACATAGAAACACAAAACATAGAATGCCCACCCCAACTCACGCCCTGACCAACTAAACACATACAAAAAATAACAGAAAACAGGTCAGGAACGTGACAGTGTGTGTGTGGCCGTGCATGCGAGTGCGCGCACAAGGCTATAAAAAAACAACAACCATTTATCAGTTATTTAACCGGTAGCTTTTGGAGCGGTCCATCCATATGTCCATGTTGTTAATTTCACCGGCCGCCGACCTCTCCACTCCCACTTCATTATCTGAATGTGTGTTGATCAAATAACAGTCCTCCTACAATTGTCTTACATTAGATTGTGTGTCGATTCCGCCTGCACCAATCTGTCTCGTATCTTGCAAAGGGTAATGGGATAGATCAAAAGTAATCCAGCTACCTAGGTAACATCTTTTGCTGCACCCCATTATTGTGCTTCAATGAGCAGTATTTCTGAAGTTTGGCTAGCATAAATCTATCCAACAGCTGACCCAGTCACTGAAATCATCTTTGACTGAAACGATGCTGCTGACCAACCAGTACTTAGTGCTGTACACACAATGTTGAATCTTCCAACAAAAGCTAGCTAGTAGTGCTAATGCTTACATTATTTTGATTTCTAATGATATAGCCGTACTTCTGCCACGAGTCATTGCCACTGTGGTATAAAGAACTGGAGACAGCATCCAAGATGGCGGACAGTTGTTTTCAACGTAACCTACTCACGTTTGCATATGCCGTTTCATGGTTGCTGCCATGTTGCTAGTTTCGGGTTTTACTGAGACTACTCCGCCTGCAGCACTATGTAACGTTATGTAACGGAGCAGCAACTTCATTACAAGCATGAGCGTGGGAAGCTTTTTGAGAATTCTGCCAGTGTTGCCGGGGACATGGATCTGCGTGGCTGCGACTAGTTGGGGGGAGGGAAAATTTGCAGGCACCCCAGTGACCACAACCACTAGAAACATGAAAAGTAATTTGTTATGCAGTTGTATGCAAGTAACTTACTGAGGACTAAATCAAATGTGCTCTAGCTAGCTGTGACTGTTGGGGCTCCATCCTTTCTAACCCCTGCCAAGAGACCTCTTCGACCTGTCTTTTCAACATGAGTACAGCATGAGGTACTTTATTTTTGTCCTGCTATTCAAAAAACTATCAACAAGTGCTGCATCAGAGTAAGAAGGACCAGATAAAGAACGCATTACAGACGTGGAAGGTTGTGCATCCTGACGTAAATTATCTGCTCCTACTTATATGGATTATTTTGTATATGTTATCTGCAAATATTTCTCTAAAGTTATCATTTTAATGCATGAATCATTTAGCTAATCTGTTTGGCTGGCAAATTGGCTGAATCATGCGCCGATTGAGCAATGTCCGTTGTCCCCTCCAGAGATTGGACAGTTTGATGAGCCAAGCTGGTGATCCATCTTCTCTCCATCTGTGGGCATAGTGTCCATCAACAGGGCACGGATATCCTCAGCCTGAGGACGGAGGAGGATGTGGTCAGAGGGAGAGTTACAGGGTGATAATGGATTTCCCGAGGCATACATCTAAAAATATATTGGATGGGAATTATAGTGAGCAGACTACTTCATTGTAAGTCAGAAACTTAGTTGTGCAGCTATAAAGATAGAGCACATGCATACATTCACCATGTCTACCATTTTGAACAAAAAACACGAGAGCTCTTGTTCATGTTGATAATCAAAGAAGACTTAACACTTCATTTGACATCTTTATGCTATCTACTGTTAACACTAGTGTCGAGAGGGATGAAATCACACAGAGGACAGGACAGAAGAGACAGAGGAGAGGACACGAGACACAGGAGAGGAGAAGTGACAGCAGACGAGTAACAGAGGAGAGATGAGAAGACAGGAGAGACAGATGAGGAGCAGAGAGAGGTGACAGGAGAGAAGTGACAGAGAGAAGATATGATAGGAGAGAAGAGAGGACAGGAGAGACAGAAGACAGGAGAGGAGAAGTGACCGGAGATAAGTAACAGAGGAGAGACACCTCTCTCTTCTGTCCTCTCTCCTGTCCTTTCTCTCTCATTAGAGACCTATGAGCATCATTAGAAAGCACATACACCACCAATAGAATCAACCATTACACCTCCAATAGTTAGCTAACATTAGGTAAACGAGCATAACGTCAGGTAAACGAGCATAGATAGCTTGTAAATCAAGCTAGTTATAGCTAGAAGTCAACAGGGTTGGGTAGGTTACTTACTAAATGTAATCCGTTACAGTTACCTGTCCAAAATTGTAATCAGTAACGTAACTTTTGGATTACCCAAACTCAGTGACGTAACCTGATTACATTCAGTTACAGGCAGGGGTTCAGTGAACAGGTCCGTGTCCAAACAGTACAAGGGGATAGGCAGGCTCGAGGTCAGAAAAGGCAGAGAGGTCAGGCAGGCGGATTCGGTGTCAGGACCGGCAAGGGTCAAAACCAAGAGGGCTAGAAACAAACAAGAGACTGGGGGGAAAAAAATAGGCGCTAGGAGAAACACTGGTTGACTTGGGAAAACAAAACGAACTGGCACAGAGAGACAGGAAACACAGCAGGTAAATACACCAGGGACTAAAGGGGAAAACAGGAGACACCTGGAGGTGGGTGGAGACAATCACAAAGACAGGTGAAACAGATCAGGGCGTGACAGACATAGCTTGGACTGTAGCCTACAAAAGCCTATTGCTGTTTTTACCCCACACATTTGGTATGTGTCATCATAGTGGTCAGACTCGCGCAGGTGGAACAAACTTAAGCCTTTTTTCAATGTTCATTTGAACGTCATTGAGAAGTGTCAAAGATTTTTTTTCACAAACATCCTTTCTGAATTTAAAAGTTATCCTTGAAGTAATCTTGTTTTTCAAAAGTATCTGTAATCTGATGACAATATTTTTGCTGGTAACGTAACTGATTACAGTTATTTATTTATTTTTTACATGTCATCCGTTGCTCCCCAACCCTGAGAGTCCCAGTAGTTATTGTTGCTAATCTTATTGTTGCTTCTGTTTTTTCTGGCAGCGTTTAACAGGTGCAAAGAATTCCCCCAGCAGGAACGAGCACGTCCCAGTCCAGAGTGCGTGAGTGATTTCCTTTCAGTGTGTTCATGTGACATAAGGTCGCCCATGTCACAGCATGAATCTAAAATGATATTATAAACTGGGTGGTTTGAGCCCTAAATGCTGATTGGCCGAAACATGTATTTTTACTGCTCTAATTACGTTGGTAACACGTTTATAATAGCAATAAGGCACCTTGGGGGTTTGTGGTACATAGCCGTTATACCACGGTTAAGGGCTGTATCCATGCACTCTGCGTTGCATCGTATTGGCCATATACCACACCCCCTAAGGGCGTAATTGCTTAAATAATTTTGAGTGAGTGATGGAGAGAGAAAAAAATCGGCCTCAGTGACAATTACTTGAATAATGCAATGGATGTTTTGTTTATTAAGTTGATGCCTAAAGTGTCTTATTTGGAATACAAATGAGTTCTCTATAAGACCGTCTATGAGAATTGTCTTTCTCTGCCGTACTTCAGCTGAACTGCAGTACCGGAAATGTCCTCTGAAGATAGTTGTAGCCTCCCGAGTCAGCTGTTGTACTCAGCTGCCCCAACGATACGATCGCAGAGAAACATGCTGATCTAGGGACTGATTTCTGATGAAAGTCAGTTCCTCTTAATTTTGGGGCTGCAATGTCTACAACTTCAGGGTAATTTAAACCGGCTAAGCAAGCTTTTTATGTCGGTGAAGGACGTGTTAGCTAGCTAACTGTGTCAGTAAGCTAACCAGCTACAACAGTTAGCTACAAAGATTATCAAGTCACTGCACTGCCACTGCGACAAAACTCCTTGCACGGAATTTGTGCGGGAGATCATTTTTCTCTCTCACAATTGCACAGTATTAAATCACTGTCACAACGTGTATAATAATTTAGCGAGCTAGTTATTCTGCCTATTTCATGGTGTCACACGAGGGCGCAGTGATTTTTTTTTTAATGGTGGATACTCATTATTCAAATTTGAATATAACTTCCACATCCTACGAGACAGATCAGTAGAGGGACTAGCGTAGTGAGGCGTGAAGCCATCTGACGTGAGACAATTTCCTCCTACACTACTGATCCACCTGACATGGGTTCAAACTGTACTAAAAATCTTTTAAATACTTTCTGTGCTTGATCGAGCTTTACCTGGCACAATGGTACAAATGGAAGAGTCTCAAAAGTGCATCCACCCCACACCCCTGGCACTCCAGACAGGGCTTAATCTAACGCGCACAAGTATTTGAAAAATGTTGAATACTTTTGAATCCCAGGTCAGTATGCTAGACAGGGCTGTAATCCATATAGTGATTAGATTGGAGCTGCTGCGTCACTCGATACTGTGCTAGAACTACGCCTCGGGCTGCATGATCCACCACCACGTCCCTATTGTAATCAACCACAGAGGTGAGAAGGCAGTCTATCCTTCTCCACCAGGCACTTCCACATATCCAGGTCAGGTTGATCAAACAAACTTTGGTTCATACTAACACGTTCTCATGGCCTGTTATGTCATCGCAACTCTACATATTCAGATTGTTCCGCCGAGGACACTCTTTTCAGTTTGAGTCTGTTATTCCTTGGGGACTGGTCCTGTATCCAATAAACTTCAGTATTACACTGTATATACAAAAGTATGGGGAGACACCTTCAAAATAGTTAATTTGGCTATTTCAGTCACACCTGTTGGTGACGGGTGTATACAATTGAGCACACAGCCATGCAATCTTCATAGACAAACATTGGCAGTAGAATGGCCTTACTGAAGAGCTCAGTGACTTTCAATGTGGCACAGTCATAGGATGCCACCTTTCCAACAAGTCAGTTTGTCAAATTTCTGCCCTGCTATAGCTGACCCAGTTAACTGTAAGTGCTGTTATTGTGAAGTGGAAAGGTTTAGGAGCAACAACGGCTCATCCGCCAAGTGGTACTCCACACAAGCTCACAGAATTGTACCGCCGAGTGTTGAAACACGTAGTGTGTAAAAATCGTCTGTCCATGGTTGAAACACTCACTACCGAGTTCCAAACTGCCTATGGAAGCAACGTAAGCACATGAACTGTTCGTCTGGAGTTTCATGAAATGGGTTTCCATGGCCGACCAGCCACACACAAGCCTGAGATCACCATGCGCAATGCCAAGCATCAGCTGGAGTTGTGTATAGCTCGCCGCCATTGGACTCTGGAGCAGAGGAAACACGTTCTCTGGAGTGATGATTCATGCTTCACCATCTGGCAGTCTGACGACTGAATCTGGGTTTGGCGGCTGCCAGGAGAATGCTACCTGCCCAAATGCACAGTGCCAACTGTAAAGTTTGGTGGATGGGTAATAACGGTCTGGGGCTGTTTTTCATGGTTCGGTTCTGTGCTTCCAACTTTGTGGCAAGTTTGGCGAAAGCCCTTTCCTGTTTCAGCATGACAGTGCACAAAGTGAGGCCCATACAGAAATGGTTTGTCGATCTGTGTGGAAGAACTTGACAGGCCTGCGCCGAGCCCTGACCTCAACCCCATCGAACACCTTTGGGACTAATTGGAACGCCGTCTGCGAGCCAGGCCTAATCGCCCAACCTCACTAATGCTCTTGTGGCTGAATGGAAAGAAGTCCCTGCAGCAATGTTCCAACCTCTAGTGGAAAGCCTTCCCAGAAGAGTGAAGGCTGTTATAGCAGCAAAGCGGGGGACCCATTACATATTAACGGACATTTTTTTAATGAGATGTTCGACGAGCAGGTGTCCACATAATGTTGGTCAAGTAGTGTGTATATATTATTATATGGCACAGTACTGTCCCATCTCTAGGGACTTCTGTCTAACAAAGAAAAGTCCTGTTTCAGTTGGGGTGTTTGATGGTCTTCTAACCCAAACTCTTACTAGGTCCTACATCACAGCAAGATGTTGTTCTTCTGCCAAGCGAATACGCAGGAATCGTCGTCCAGCTGTTCAAAGGTTTCCCTCTATCCCAGTCTCCCTGGGTCCTAAATTCCAGCAGAATATCCTTGTTTTGACCCAACCTTTGTCTTTCTGTGTCTCATCCTTCACCATTATTTTCTTTTAATTAAATGTAACATTACATTTTTCAAATTTCTTCTATTTTACTTTTTGTGTATTTTTTTCCTTCACATGATCAAAGCAAACTCAAAGTCTGAGGGTCACGATCACCTTCATCTTAATATGTTTGACCCTGACTGTCCTGGTCCTCTCTTTGCTGGTTTCTTAGCTGGTGATGGGTTAGATCTTCAGAATATCGGTCCTTTTTTAGTCAGTTCAGCTGACCCCCAATTTTCCTGTTTTGGTCCTCTCTCTCTCTCTCCTGTTGTATTGGCTTAGCTCTTCAGAACATGGCCTTTCAGATGTTTTTGGATGTTGTTCTGGATGGGGTGTCTGACCTGATAACTTTGTGGCTGGCGACCCCTTTTGTGATAGCAAATTCATCAGGGATATCCAATTCATCAGGGACCTCGTAACTCAAGATAAGAATAGCGTACAAGGAGTTTTACTATGACTTCGGCAGTGTGGGACAAACCAAGTCTTGGGCCCTGGGAAAGAACACGTTTTAAAAGGCCTGCCTCTTGGCATCGGAGAACATTTTGCAGATAATTAAGCTAATTTCTTTCAATTCCACACATTTTGTCATTCGGCCGAGAGATTTTGTTGCAGCTTTTCAGCTAATATCCTGAAATTCTATACATTTTGCCAAGAGACAGAACTTTGAAGTTTTAAGCTTAAAGCCATAGTGCCCAATTGAAACAAAGCCACTCCGCCTCTGTTATGATAAGAAAAAAAAGCTGAGGGATGGGCCTGGAGAAATTTAACCAATCAAATTCATAGACAGAGCTATGGATGCAAGGATTGACATCCATGATATACCAATTATAGTTTTAACCATGATTTGAGGCTATACAGTGTTTGTTTACAAACATTGGAGTAAAACAAGCTATTTTGAGTTCTGATGGGGCCCAACAGTTGAACTAAGCTCATGATGCATTTTAAGTTATATTCTTCAAGAATCAATGGGTATATAATGGTAATCCATACCCAAAAATGATGTAGCAACTAAAGATTCCAGTTTAAATTACAGTGCTGCTTGAAAGTATGTGAACCCTACAGAGCATGTCATTATTTTGCAAAAAATATATAAAAATAAACAAAATCCTTATCTAAACCCCAATCCGTAATAAATACATTCCAAGTAAATGACAGAAGAAAAAAATATATATTTTCATTATTTATTTAACAAGTGGTTTATTGAACAGAAACTCAGAATTGATGTAAACCCCTCAGTCAATAGCAGCGATAACTTGGCGTAAACGTCTCCTACAGCCAGTAATCACTCTCTGACATCTGTTTTGTGGGATCTTTGCCCACTCCTCCAGACCTCAGCCAATTGAGTGAGGTTCGAGGGTTCTCTGACATGAACTGCCTGCTTCAGATCCTCAATTGGATTTTGGTCAGGACTTTCACTTGTCCAATCGAAAACAAATCTGCTTTCTCCTGAGCCATTCTTTGGTAGATTTGCTTGAATGCTTTGGGTTGTTGTCTTGTTGCAAGACCCATTTTCGGCCCAGCTTTAGCTCTTTGACCGATGGCCTGACGCTCTGTTCAAGAATCTCCTGGTAATACCTCAGAATTCATGGTTCCCTTGACGATGTGGAGTCGTACAGGTCCAGAGGAGGAAAAGCAGCACCAGATTTTTACATTCCCACCACCATGCTTGACTGTTGGGATAAGGTTATTTTGGTGGTAGGCAGTGTTGGGTTTTCGCCAAAAGTAGCGCTGTTGATTGTGACCAATTTTGGACTCATCGGTCCAGAGAATGGATTTCCAGAAACCTTCAGGTTTGTCCCAGTGGTCTCTGGCAAAGTTAAGACGGGTAGATTGGTTCTTTTTTGACAGCAGAGGCTTCTTCCTAGCAACCCTCCCAAGAATGGCATTTCAATTCAGTGTTATTGTTGAAGCATGCACAGTTACCCGAGACGCAGCAAGGGTGGTCTGCAAATCTCTAGATGTTATGTTTGGGTTGGCTTTTACCTGATTTACTATTGTTCTTGTGGCTCTTGGTGATATTTTGGAAGGGCGTCCACTTCTAAGCTGATTTGCAGTCATGTTAAATGCTCTCCATGTGTAAATGATTTGCCTCAGTGGACTGATGGAGCTCAAATCTTTTTGAGATTATTTTATAGCCTTCCCCAGACGGATGTGCTCTCACTACCCTCGTCCTGATGTCCTCTGAGATCTCCTTTCCTCTCGGCATGGTGTGCTTTGCCTTCACCTGGATGGGTAACGCCAAACTGACCAGGTTTCTTATCTCTTGATCAGAGTCCCGCCCAAACTCTTACCTAACAATCTCTACTTTGATTGGTTCATTTGGTACCCAATTATTTACCCACCTGATTCTACTTTTATTTTTTATTTTATTTTTTATTTTTTATTTTTTTTGGGGGGTGGATCAGCTTAATATTGCGGAAAGAATGTTGCTTCCAATGTAATTGTCTGCATCATTTCCAATCCCCCATATTTTTTTGGGTAAATATATATATCCATTCACGTATGCATACATATACACATATATACATACACATACCTACATAGACATACATACTTTTTTTAAAGAGTATACCTTTATTATTATTCCCCGCAAACCCTACCACCGATCCCCCAATTGGAGTAAACTGATAAACATTTCTGTTTTTACCTTCAATTTATACATCTTATACACATTTTACAGACACAGTCTACTTTATAATAGTTCTCTCTTGTTTGTTCTTAGTCCTTCCTCTATTTCTGTTGTCCATCCAGTTTGATTTCCACTTGTAACTGTGCTATTTCACAATAGCTCCGCACCTATACACATTTCACAGATCCCGTATGCCCTACATTGTTTATCTTGTTATTAGTCCCACCCTTCAGCTCCACTCAACCTTTCCCATCTATCTTCCAACATCATCCATTTCTGATTTTTATTTGCCATATATTTTTCAACTGTGCTGTGATGCTTCACAAAAGATTTGAATCTTCCTATTCTCATAGCTTCCACGGATTGTAAATTAAAAATAAACATTTTTGCTAAAATAATTATTATATTATTGATTGATTGACTATGGCTTTTCAAATCCCCCAGTATTGCTATCTGTAGCGTTAGTTCTACGCAAATGTTGCAATTCTTCAACCATTCCTGGACCTGTGACCAAAAACGAGCTACATGCGGACAATACCAAAATAAATGGTCTAATGACTCTGCCTCCTCACAGCAGAATCTACAGAGCTGGGAAGATTGTATCCCCCATATATATAACATTCTATTAGTTGCAAGAATTTTGTACAATAATTTAAATAGAAAAATTCGAAGTTTTGAATCCGGCGTTGTTTTGCGTATCAATTCATAAACCATGTGCCATGGAATGGGTACATCGAAAATCTCTTCCCAACTATTTTGCAATTTATATGGCACAGCTGTAAGTTTTTTGGTCCTTAAATGAAATTGGTATATGTTTTTATTTATCACACTTTTCTTTAACCATTTATGTTCTTTAATATAAGGCTGACATACAAGTTCCTTACTTTTATCCCCTTCTACCTGCCTCTTCCATTTTTGTGGTAATGCTGCAATTAATTGGTTGTAATTTTGGGTAGAGCAGACATTTCCATATGTCTGTGTTAGCTGCATGTGTGACATTACTCCACCAGTCCTATGTATGATATCATTCACAAAAATTATACCTTTTTTAAACATTTCTTCGATAAATACAGTTTTTTTATCAATTACTATATTTGAATTTAACCACAAGATTTGTTGTACTATTTGTTCCGTCCTTTCAGGTGGATTAAACTGAAATTGCAACCAACTTTCTAAGGCTTGATTCTACTTACCTACTTGATTTAACCAATGCAACTCGGGGTTCACTTATTTTTGCACCCGCACAAATTCCTTTTTTATTTATTTCTACTACACGTATGCTTTCCTTACACTAACATATGGTATTGGTAAATATAAATCTGATATGTCAGATCAAAAAGACGGATTCTGATTAAATGAAGATTATGGTAAAAACTAAAAAAATCTAATTGCACATGCTTTCAAGCAGCACTTTATGTAAAAAAATATGAAGAAAAATTGCGGACTGCAAGAAGTATTAAGTTAAAACATGGAACACTGAATACCAATATCCCTTTGAGCCTCCCAGGCCCATGTTGCCCAGGATTAAGAATATATATTTTTTATTAATAATATTACATTGTATTCCAAGGATCCCTCAGGGAACATGTTTTAAATCTGTGATTAGCTATAAATTATAATGTAAATGTTATTTTTATCAAATGTGGCCACTGGCTATTGTATAGAGATTGATGTTGGATGTCCTTATGTGAAGGCCTACCTTTTATATTTATGTAGATTCAAGGATAAACAGCGGGATGACATCTACAACCTGAAGGAAACGATAAACCATGCAGGAAAGGAGTGATGGTAATGTAGCCATTTTGTGTTGGCAGTAATGTAGACAAAAAGGTTGAGTAGTTCTTAACTCTGCTGTTCATTTCATTACAGATGCAAAGGTATATGTGGACCTGCGGAAGGAAGCTGAAGGTTCCGACAATGAAAACAAAATTCACAACGATTTAAAAGTCAATGTTTCTATCATTGCAATTTCACAAATGTATGTTATAGCTGAAATGTGACATTTTACTTGTTACAGAGACGATGCTCTCCTCTTATAGAGTTGAACTTTTCTTTTGTGGCTGAAAATATCTTGTTTCCCCACAGATCAACCGAAGGTAGCTTTTTCAGTTGGACTTTATAAAGTTTGTATCTTATTATACAGTGTATTCAGACCGATTACTTTTTCCACATATTGTTACGTTACAGCCTTATTTTAAAATGTAAATTAAAAAATCCCTCATCAATCTACATACAATACCCCATAATGACAAAACAAAAACAGGTTTTTAGACATGTTTTACGGAAATATTACGTTTACAGAAGTATTCAGACCTTTTACTCAGTACTTTGTTGACGCACCTTTGGCAGCGATTACAGCCTCGAGTCTTTGTGGGTGTGACGCTACAAGCTTGGTACACCTGTGTTTGGGGAGTTTCTACCACTCTTCTCTGCAGATCCTTTCAACCTCTGTCAGGTCGGATGGGGAGCGTTGCTGCACAGTTATTTTCAGGTCTCTCCAGAGATGTTCGATCAGGTTCAAGTGCAGGCTCTGGCTGGGCCACTCAAGGACATTCGGTCCTGCAGAAATGTTTTGTTACCCTTCCCTAGATCTGTGCATCGACACAATCCTGTCTCGAAGCTCTACAGACAATTCCTTCGACCTTGTGGCTTGGTTTTTGCTCTGACATGCACTGTCAACTGTGGGACCTTATACAAACAAGTGTGTGTGCCTTTCCAAATCCTGTCCAATCAATTGACTTTACCACAGGTGGACTCCAATCAAGTTGTAGAAACATCTCAAGGATGATCCATGGAAATAGGATGCACATTAGTATAATTTCGAGTCTCATAGCAAAGGGGCTGAATACTTATGTAAATAAGGTATTTCTGTCTTTTGCCTTTGAATACATTTGCAAAAATTTCTAAATGCCTTTTTTCACTTTGCCAGTATGGGGTATTGTATGTAGATTTATGTGGAAAAAATCATCTGTTCACCTACTCTGCGTCTCACAAAGACAAAGCGGTTGGTAACAAAAAAGTCAAATTGTCAATAGTCCAAAGGACAGATTTCCACCGGTCTAATGTCCATTGCTCGTGTTTCTTGGCTCAAGCAAGTCTCTTCTTATTATTGGTGTCCTTTAGTAGTAGTCTCGTTGCAGCAATTTGACCATGAAGGCCTGATTCACGTAGTCTCCTCTGAACAGTTGATGTTGAGATGTGTCTGTTACTTGAGCTCGGTGAAGCATTTATTTTTGCTGCAATTTCTGAGTCTGGTAATTCTAATTAATTTAGCCTCTGCAGAAGAGGTAACTCTGGGTCTTCCTTTACTGTGGCGGTCCTCATGAAAGCCAGTTTCATCGTAGCGCACTTGAAGAAACGTTCACATTTTCCGGATTGACTGACATTCATGTCGTAAAATAATGATGGACTGTTTCTCTTTGCTTATTTAGCTGTTCTTGCCGTAATATGGACTTGGTATTTTACCAAATAGGGCTATCTTCTCTATACCACAACACAACTGATTGGCTCAAACACATTAAGAAGGAAAGACATTTCAATAATTCACTTTTAACAAGGCACACCTGTTAATTGAAATGAATTCCAGGTAACTACCCCATGAAGCTGGTTGAGAGAATGCCAAGCATGTGCAAAGCTGTCATCAATGCATAGGGTGGCTCATTTGAAGAATCTCAAATATAAAGTATATATTTTTTTGTTTAACACTTTTTTGGTTACTACATGATTCCATATGTGTTATTTCATAGTTTTGATGTTTTCAATATTATTCTACGGTGTAGAAAATAGTAAAAATAAAGAAAAACCCTTGAATGAGTAGGTGTGTCCAAACTTCTGACTGGTACTGTATATGCCCCCATCTGTCTCTCCCTCCACCCCTCCACATCTCTGCCCCCCCCCCCTCACTCTGTCTGCCCTACACCCATCTCTCCCCCCCTTCTCTCTGTGCCTCAGGCATGCTGATTGCACTGTATAGATCGGTCTGTCTGTTTCTCTGTTCTGTATGTTGACACCAGACCAGGTCTGACCCAGTCGGATCATGACCCACTCACAGGCGGCTGGTGGCACCATAATTGGGGAGGACGTGCTCATTGTAATGGCTGAAATGGAATCAACGCAAATGTATCGAACACATCAAAGACGTGTTTTCCATGTGTTTGATTCCATTCCAGCCATGATTATGAGCCGTCCTCACCTCAGCAGCCTCCTGTGGACCACCCTCCTATGTAGCCTACTAACACATACACTACATATACAAAGCATGTGGACACCTCTTCAAATTAGTTGATTCGGCTATTTCAGCCACACCTGTTGCTGACAATTGTATAAACTCGAGCACACCGCCATGCAATAGACAAACATTGTCAGTAGAATGGCCTTACTGAAAAGCTCAGTGACTTTCAATGTGGCACCGTCATAGGATCAAACAAGTCAGTTCCTAAAATCTCTGCCCTCCTAGAGCTGCCCCGGTCCACTGTAAGTACGGGACTGCCGAGTGCTGAAGCGCAAGGTGTGTAAACATCGTCTGTCCTCGGTTGCAACACTCACTACCAAGTTCCAAACTGCGTCTGGAAGCAACGTCAGCACAATAACTGTTTCCTCGGGAGCTTCATGAAATGTGTGTTCCATGGCTGAGCAGCTGCACACAAGCCTAAGATCACCATGCGCAATGCTAACCGTCGGTTGGAGTATTGTAAAGCTCACAAACCATTGGACTCTGGAGCAGTGGAAACGTGTTCTCTGGAGTGATGAATTCCGCTTCACCATTTGGCAGTCCAACGGACTAATCTGGGTTTGGCGGATGCCAAGAGAATGCTTCTAGCCCCAATGCACAGTGCCAACTGTAAAGTTTGGTGTATGAAGAATAATGGTCTGGGACTGTTTTTCATTGTTCGGGCCAGGCCCCTTAGTTCCAGTGAAGGGAAATCTTAACGCTACAGCATACAATGACATTGTAGACGAATCTCTGCTTTCAAGTTTGTGGCAACAGTTTGGGGAAGGCCCTTTCCTGTTTCAGCATGACATTGCCCCCGTGCACAAAGCGAGGTCCATACAGAAATGGTTTGTCGAGATCGGTGTGGAAGAACTTGACTGGCCTGCACAGAGCCCTGACTTCAACCCCATTGAACACCTTTGGGGTGAACTGGAATGCCGACTGCGAGCCAGGCCTAATCGCCCAACATCAGTGCCCGACCTCACTAATGCTGTTGTGGCTGAATGGGAGCAAGTCCCCGCAGCAATGTTCCAGCATCTAGTGGAAAGCCTTCCCAGAAGAGTTGAGGCTGTTATAGCAGCAAAGGGGCGACCAATTCCTTATTAATGCCCATGATTTTGGAATAAGATGTTCAACGAGGAGGTGTCCACATACTTTTGGTCATGTAGTGTATGTTGTTGGAGAGTGGATGGCATAAGGCTATGAGTAAAGTTAGTTTCATGGGAAAAAGAACACGAGAGAAGAAAAATAGGGGGGGAAAGGAGTGGAAGGGGGGCCCTGGGTGAAAAAGTTTGGGAACCCCTAGAGATGAAAGAAGTGTGTGTGTGTGTGTGTGTGTGTGTGTGTGTGTGTGTGTGTGTGTGTGTGTGTGTGTGTGTGTGTGTGTGTGTGTGTGTGTGTGTGTGTGTGTGTGTGTGTGTGTGTGTGTGTGTGTGTGTGTGTGTGTGTGCGAGCGAGCGAGCGAGAGAGTGTATTGTTGAGACAGCTGCAGAACTTTTGGAGAATTGGGGGGGGGGGGTTGTTTTGTTTTCCTGAGGCATTGGCAGCTAGCGGGTGTGTCCCTGCTCCAACGTGATTGGCCCTGCGGACGATTGCATTGGGAGTGAAATCACAACATCCTGCCTGACCTACTTGAAGGAAAATTTCACCCCAAAACTATGTTTTGGTATTTGTTAAGTAGTCAAACATTAGGAACACCTTACTAATATTGAGTTGCACCCCCGCACCCCCCACCCCTTTTGCCCTCAGAACACATTTGGCAGGGCATGGACTTCAAGTTCTCGAAAGCGTTCCAGAGGTATGTTGGCCCATGTTGACCCCAAAGCTTCCTACAGTTGTGTCAAGTTGGCTGCATGTCCTTTGGGTGGTGGACCATTCTTGATACACGCAGGGAACTGTTGAGCCTGTAAAACCCAGCAGCGTTGCAGTTCTTGACACAAACCGGTGTGGCTGGCACCTACTACCATACCCCATTCAAAGGCACTTAAATATTTTGTCTTGCCCTTTCACCCTCTGAATGGCACACACACGCAATCCATGTCTCAATTGTTTCAAGGCTTAAAAATCCTTCTTTAACTTGTCTCCTCCCCTTCATCTACACTGATTAAAGTGTATTGAAAGCAGGGGCATTCACCATGACATCAGGACTGTCTCTTTCACACTGCCTCTCTCTCCCTCTTTCCCACTTTCTTTCTGTTACTCCCTCACTCTTTTCCTATTTTTTTTCTCTCTCTCACTCTGTTTCTCTCTTTTTCCCACTCCTCTCTCTGCACCTCTCCTTTTGGCTCTCTATTGCTCCCACCCTCTCGCTCTCTCTGTCCCCCTCTCCCTCTTTCCCTCTCTCGCTCCGTTCCTTTCTTTCTTTCTCCCACCTCTTCTCTCTCTTTCCTTCACTCTCTCGCACCCTTCCCCCTGTCAAATTTGTAAAGAATTTTCCAAGATAAAAAAACAACAGACATTGCTGGTGTTAGATTTATCACTTAAAATTCACGTTGTGTTTTTCAAAAGCAGAAGTATGGTCAGCTTTGTGATCCTATGGGGTGTATTGTGTTATACAGGGATAGTCCTGGTTGACTACCACTCTGTGGATCTATTCTGGACTAACACTGTATCGTCCGACCTCGATAATGGCTCAGGAGGGAGAGAGGGTGAGAGAGGGATGGAAAGAGGGGTAGAGAAACTGATAATGACAGAGGATGTATGGAGAGAGGAATATAAAAGCGAGGGACAGCATCAGAGGGAGATATAACTAATCCTCTCCCTCCCTCCATGACTGTGCATCGCCAAAGGGAGAAAAAAGCAGGAAACAAAACAGCCCTAAGCACTAGCTCCCCCTCTCTTCTCCTCCTCCTCTCCTCCTCTACTCCACAATCACACTATCACACAGACTCCCTCTCTTTCCCTCTCACTCATTTCTTCTAAAATACTCCCTCACTTCCTACCTCCCTTCTGTCCCCCTTGACCTGTTTCTGTCCTCTCTTCTCTCTCCTAACCATTGGTTTTGTTCTCTCCTGGAGTTCTCTTCTCATTGACATTCAGTCCAGCTCTGAGGCTAGTTGCAGGGCAACCACAGCACAATACCATTCGTAAACGCAAATACGCGCGCACACACACACACACACACACACACATACGCATGCATGCACACACGCACTGCCCAGGGGGAGACGCTGATAAATCGCCCTCTGGGCTTACAGCTCCATCTCTCCTTCACTCTCCTCCTGTTCCATAACCTCCCTGGCGCTACAAAGCGCTCCTCTTTCATCTCACACCCTTCTCATCCCATCTCCCACTCTCTCTTAGCCACAATGACCTCTGTTTAGGTTACATTCTCTTCATCATATTAGTATTCTGTCCTCCCATCTCCCAACCCATTTAACTATAATTTTTCATTCAGTACATTGGAATTTAATGGTAAAAGTCATCTTTCTGTGCAAAACATCATCACGCACTGCTTTTTATCTGCAAAAAGACAGTTTGATGGGAAGATATCTCTGGTGGGAGTTATTGTTTTAAGCAGATTTTAAGCAGATTTTATAATATTCACATGAAAATCTTTTGCATTTTGCATGGAAACCTAGCTATATACTGACCAGTTGAATCCAGGTGAAAGCTATGATCCCTTATTGATGTCACTGGTTCAATCCACTTCAATCAGTGTAGATCAAGAAGAGGAGACTGTTTAAAGAAGGATTTTTAAACCTTGACAATTGAGAGATGGATTGTGTACGAATTGAGGCTGTTCTGAAGGTTAAAGGGGGTGTAACTCAATATTAGGAAGATGTTCCTAATGTTTTGTACTCTCAGTATATAATAACAAAGCATTGTATCATAAACTACATATAACTAACACATTATATACTAACATTTAACATAACAAAATTGTATAATAATGTAATATAATAAAATCACATTATATACTGAACAAAAATATAAACGCAACAAGTTTTAGTTCCACGTTTCATGAGCTGAAATAAAAGATCACAGAAATGTTCCCTATGCACAAAAATCTTATTTTTCTCAAATTTCGTGCACAAATTTCTTTACATCCCTGTTAGTGAGCATTTCTCCTTTGCCAAGATAACCCATCCACCTGACAGGTGTGGCATATCAAGAAGCTGATAAAACAGCATGATCAATACACAGATGCACCTTGTGCTGGGGACAATAAAAGGCCACTCTAAAATGTGCATTTTTGTCACACAACACAATGCCATAGATGTCTCAAGTTTTGAGGGAGCGTGCAATTGGCATACTGGCTGCAGGAATGTCCACCAGAGCTGTTGCCAGATAATTGAATTTTAGTTTCTCTACCATAAGCCGCCTCCAACATTGTTTTAGAGAATTTGGCAGTACGTCCAACCGGCCCCACAACTGCAGACCATGTGTAACCACGCCAGCCACCCGGACTGCTGATGGAACTGAGGAGTATTTCTGTCTTTAATAAAGCCCTTTTCTGGGAAAAAAACTAATTCTGATTGGCTGGGCCTGGCTCCTCAGAGGGTGGGCCTGGCTCCCAAGTGGGTGGGCCTATGCCCTCCCAGGCCCACCCATGGCTGTGTCCCTGTCATGTAAAATCTGTAGATTAGGGCCTAATGAATTTATTTAAATGAACTGATTTCCTTATATGAACTGTAACTCAATAAAATCGTTGAAATTGTTATATTTTTGTTCTATATATATATATATATATATATATATAACAGATTATATACTATATTGTTGAATACTCGTTTCTGATTGGCTTGAAGGGCATTCTAAAGCGTGCATTCAATGGCTATAGTTCATTCTTACATGTTCTATGTTTGAGCTGCTTTTGAAAACAAAAGTTGAATTGAAAACATTATTGGCATTGTTGAATTTGATTTTCATAATAGCAAATATAGGACTGATGGTTTGGTTAGCTAAACTAGCAAGTCAGTTTGTTTGCTGACCAAGGCAACTACTGTAGTAGCTATCTATTAAACTTGCTGGCTACTTCAGTGGATGTTGAACACATTTCTACCTGTTAAATTATATCCATGGTATAAAAGGGATAATCAACACAGGGCTCCATGTGTTCTCTGGAAAATAATGAACGATGAAAGGTTAGCTCCGCTAGTACATCGTCATGTAATACACCTTCCAAGTCGTTCATTATTTTCCATAGAATGCATAGCCCCTTGTTTATCCCTTACATAATATACTAAGATCATATCATATACTACAACCAAAGTGAGTTACTTCCCCTATCGTGGCCTTTGCTCAGAATGTGAGGGTTGGTTGAATACAAATTGACTCAGGGAGAGAATCATCTGTTGAACATTTCCTTCATATCTCCTGTTCCGGGAATCTTACAAAATCTTTTCCACATGTCCTCTATCTCTCCATCCTCATCCCTCCATCTGTCATCCACTCCTTTATTTGTCTCTACTCTTTATCAGTCTTTTTTACACCCTGTCCTCCTTTTATTCACTATTTTCATCTAACACTTTTCTACTGATCACCATCTGTCCTCCTGAAATCCTGTCCGTAATAAAAGAGGGATGAATAATTATCTTTCATCGTCACTTTTTTTCCTTTTTTTTTTTTTCTGTTCCATCTGTCAATCTGTCCATTCTGATTTGAGGACCTCTGTTTCTCGGAGGCAGATAATGTGAGGGACATTCTGATTCCTTAGCTATCACAGGAACTGTGGAGTGAACATGAGCCTATAAGAGAAAGCAGGGCAGAGAAGACAGGACTAGAGAGGACTAGGAGGAGAGGAATGGAGAAAGTAGAGGAGGGAGGAGAGATATGATGAGTCCTAGATAAGAATTTATCATTATAGTCAGATATGCCCAGACCTGCTCCATACTCTGTAAACACGCACTCCACTTGCATACCCATATCCAAAAGCAAATAGCTATGCATTGAATACTTACAATCTTCCCATTGAGCACATACGTTAGTTCAATGTCTAGATTTGATTTACATTTGGTTGAGATGTCAACTACCGTGAATTCAACGTGAAATCAGCCCAGAAATGTCAACCGTCATTGGATTTGGGTTCAAAGTTGGGTAAAAACCTGACTAAATTCCCTGACGTTGATGCCTTGTTGCAAATCCAATCAGTTTCCCACGTTGATTCAACATCATCGCATGCCATTTTTTGGTTGTTGAAATGATGTGGAAACAACATTGATTCAACCAGTTTTTGTCCAGTGGATTTGTATATCAACTCTGCAAAATAACTTACTGACATGTACAGAGGCATACACGCAATCATTCTGATTGCATATCCAAAAGTAGCAAAACAGCCATTTATGCATTGAACCCACCTTTGCAAAAGTACTTACATGTAGACACAGGCAGAGAGAGAGAGAGAGAGAAACACTCCTATATTACACCCACACATGTCACCTCATCTTGATTACAAACAGCTCAAAGACATTCTGGACTGGAACATTACCACTTTGAATTTTTTATTCACAAGCACAGTCCATGTAATGATTAACTGAAATCACATGGCAACCGAGACAAACAAACAAACCAACATGAATAATGCCCATTTTAGAACTCAAGGTCAAATGAGGTCACAGTCCTTATGTATTTCCTGATAAACACAATGAAAATTGTTCTAGCCAATAAAAACGGCATACAGAGGAAAATCCTGACATAACAACCTCCTATACAAGTCTGTATCATTGTTAACCTTGTAAAATCTTCCAACTCGTGTGCTACATTTTCACCGTAGCCTCAGTGTAAAACTGTCGTTGCACAGTGCCACCTACTGATGTAAACACAGCAGTACAGCACCCTCTCAGCTATTCTCCAGTTCAGTGGTTTTCAAACCCTTTTCACTTTAAGCCGAACTGAGTTCCTTAAAAAAATGTGAACTCACACGCCTCAGAGTTTGGGAACTAATGCTCTAGGGCTCTCAAACTCAACTCTGGACTTCAAAGCCAGTTTCACTGCATTTTTTCTTTCCCTTTAGTCGGGGACTGATTTAGACCTGTGACACCAGGTGTGTGCAATTAATAATCAGGTAGAACAGAAAACCAGCAAGCTCTGGACCTCGTTGGGTAAGAGTTGAGTACCCCTGCTCGAGGGGACCCCCGGGGCATTTCACAATTTTGTTTAGTTGACAAGTTGAATCAGGTGTGCTAGCTCTGGAATAGATCAAATACATGGAGTGGCTGTGGTTCCGGCGGAGAAGGTTCAGAACCACTGCATCCAGAACAGGGTTGGGGTCAATTCAATTTCAATACCAGTCAATTCAGAAAGTACACCAAATTCCAATTCCAAATGTTCCTCGTTTAAAGGAAAATTGGAATTTCAGTGTGCTTCCTGAATTGAAATGAAATTGACCCAAACTAGAATAAACTAAATCTCAATGACAGATAAACAAACATCCTGACCTCTCGCTCTCAGTTTCCTTTCACTTCACAGAATGTAAGCTTACGAGATCAGGGTGGTCGAACAAGGCTACAGAATAATACAGAAGAGACATCAGAAGAGAGGAAGAGGGACAGATATTTCCTTGACATACAGTAAATAGTAGAGTGTTAGTGAATGTGCATGTGGGAGCGCACATTCGAAAACGTGCAGTATATAGTTGAAACGTCCATTTGAACACAGAGCTCAGTAAGTACAACTGTCCATGTATGTGTGCGTGTTGGCACGTACAGTTAGACACATCTTGTTGTGTGTTGGTCAAGCTTTGTGTGCGCGTTCGCGTTGCTTAAGCATCGTCTCCGTTGGCGCCATCTCCGTCATCCTCGCCTTCTTCCTCTTCCTCATCGTTATCCTCCCTTCCTCGACTCTGTACCTGCCGACAGGATTCAATAAGCTGACGTGAGACACCGCCTGCCTCCCAAATGGCATCCTTTTTCCCTACGTAGTGCACTACTTTTGACCAGAGCCATAGTCAAAAGTAGTGCACCGACAGCCACCGCTTCCTCCTCAATGTTTTCCTTCACACTACAACTCCTTTCCGTCTGCACTTCTCCTCCAGCGCTTCTCCGTTCCCCACAGTTCCTTTTCCCTCTCAAGTCTGGCTCAGTTTGTAGTGCATAGCGCTTTGTTCGATTTCCAAGGGGGACCCGTACAAAGTATGGAAATATATGCACTTACTACTTACTGTAAGTTGCTCTGGATAAGAGCCTCTGCTAAATGACTAGCTGAAATGTAAACGTAAGCTACACCTCCTCTTCATCCAGTAGGTCACCCTCCTCCTCCTCTTCTGAGTCGTTGAGAGACTGGTTCTCTCTCTCCCTCTTTAGGCTGTCCTCCTTCCCTCCGCAGTTGAGGAGATGAGACACCTCCAGTGTCTCCGGCTTCCCACTACTCTTCATGTCTAGAGAGGGAGCCAGAGAGGTTTTATTGATAAACAAAAATGCGTCGCTTGATACATATTTATGTCTGAAAATGCAGTGGGCAACAAGTGTACATCCATCACTCTGTCCCGTCCTACCGGACTTCTTGCTGTGGTCCTTCTCCATGCGCTCCAGACTCTCCAGCAGGTCGTCCACCTTGTGTTTGATCTGGGCCAGCTCTCTCTTGATGGTCTGCAGGTCATCTGTCTTCACTGGGTTAGGAATAGGAGGCAGAGAGGAGAGAAGGAAGGAGGAGAGAGTCAGAGGCATACATTTACAGTCGGTATGGATGTCACTTCCATAGAATTAACATGGACACGTGTCTCCTTGGTAAATGGATAATGGGTAAATGGTCTGAGTGAATTTGGACTTGGTAAGTGTGTGGCAAGGATGAGATCAAGTTATATCGTGTGTAGTTAGTAAGAGTGTGTTTGATCAGTGGCGGAAGTGTCGAAAGTGTCTGTCATTCCATGTATGTGTGTGGCACTGACTGGTGTGTGAGGTCGAGGTCCTGCTCTGGCTGCTCCTGGAGGTGGAAGATGAGAAGCTGGTCTTGGTGCGTCGGCTGCCCCTTCCAACTCCACTCAAACTGACCCGGGGATGTTTGGAGGGGATCGCCGGCCGGGACAGGGGTGGAGGCGGAGGGGGCACACGGGAATGGTATGAGTACATCCTACAACGGCAACACAAACAGACACACACACATGTTATACGACATAAGGCTGTTACAAATGTAATGCATTCAATGTGTAACATCTCTCAAAAGAACGCTGGAGTTGAAGGAGGAGGTACAGCAAAAATATCAGATCCTTTGTCCCTTTTTAAGTACAGTGTGTGTGGCAACGGCGAACCAAAGGCTTACCGGTCATAGTAATCTCTCTGGAAGTCATAGTCCAAATCAAATGAAGAACTGGGCGGGTGGGCGGACAGATGGACGGGGTGGTGGGAGAGAGAGAGTGAGAGAGAGAGATTAACTGAAGCACTTGGTACAGATCCTATTTAATTATTTTTATTCACACAGAGAGGAGTTGAGGTACACCTGTACATGTCTCCTGCAGAGCGTTTAACCGTCTTCGATCTCTGAGGCTTCGGTTCACAAGCGAGGTTAATGTCTGAGAGAGAGGAGGGGTAGGGAGAAAGACATACAGAAATAGAGCAGAGGAAAATCAAGAGGAAGTTCTATCTAGACAGGGGATGTAACATCCACATTATCACATGTCCCCACATATACTATGCCTTTAGAAGAGGGGGAACATATTGGAGGAAGAGTGGGGACACGGGAGCAGGAGTGGAATACCGCTGCCTGGGTTCTTACCTAGCACCTGTCCTACAATCATCCTCCCTTCCTCGCCCGCTACAGCGGCCCGGGCGTTCCTCTCGTTGGCGTACTGGACGAACGCGAACCCCTTGTGGACGGAGCAGCCCACAATCTTGCCGTACTTGCTGAAGAAGAAGAACAACGAGTTCATTTATTGTCCAATGTACAACGAATGGAAATGTGCCTTTTGTACATCTGTGGCTGTTCAATGGATATTTTTACGCTACACAAGAATTGCCCTTCTGGGACAGCATTGAATTGAATTCTTCTGCTCTATCCCAACCCCGCCTGAAAGACACACATACACAGAGGCTGGTGATGTTGGAGCAGAGAGCAGCCAAGAGTATCGTGCCACCTACTTGAAGATGGCCTCCACATCTGCCTTGGTGACCAGGAGTGTGTTGAGGTTCCCGATGAAAAGCCGGGAATGGAGCGAACGAGGGTCCGTCTTGTTGGTCACGTTGCCGGACATCATGCTACTGGAGGTGAGAGGCCGGCTGGTGTGTTTATGAGAGGGAAATGAAGGGAGGAGAGGAAAGAGAGAGGAAGAGAACGGAGAAGTTGAGATATGCGTGCTTGTGACTGTGTGCCTGCCTGTACGGGGCTGCTTTCCAAAATAAACTGGACCTGATTTGAGAGTCTGCGTCCACACACACACACACACACACACACACACACACACACACACACACACACACACACACACACACACACACACACACACACACACACACACACACACACACACACACACACACACACACACACACACACACACACACACACGATTGGTTGTTTAAAACAAGCATCCCATTCATTATGTTTGTAGGGCTACTTTAGATGATGGCTTACAGCAATGAATGTGGATAGGAGGACTTTAGGCCCTTTCTACTTTTCTGTGCCTATAATCTACATATGATGGTTTTGTACATAAGAAGGTGGGTGGGGGTTCTCATTTTTACACACACACTATTTGTGTGTCAGCAGTGCTTTTGGTTATATTTCAGGGTTTATACCGGAAGGTCTCTCCTTCTACATCTAGAGAACATATTTGGAAGGTTGAAGTAACCAGAACTCACTCCATGTCGCCTGTGCCCTGGACGGGCGTAGTCTGCCTGTTTCAGTTGGAGAGAAGAGTGTCGTTATTTGTCAACTGAGCCTGAGCTCGGCTATGCATCGTGGGAGACGTAGTGCATCTATGGAGTGGTGTAGAACTCTAGAACTACAGAAGTGAAGCGTTTCATATTTTTGGGATCAGTGCTGCTCCCATGAGGTACTTCAAAAGTATTAAATATATACAGTATATACACCTCACAAAAAAATAAAAAAACGTGGAGTCATGTGGAGGTAAAAGAAAAAAGGAGAGGATGGCCAAAAAAAACCTGTTGGATGAATAGTATTATCATATCAAACAAGACAAATAAGTTAGAAACCGATTCATTGGGCAGGTCAATTAGCCAATTCAGAAAACCCCAAAGTGCTTAGCAATATTACTGTACGTAGATAGACAAACAGTATGAATTACAACTGGTATGTGAGGCCCAACATACTGTAGGAGACACTTGATAATATAATAGTATAATAGCCGCCTTGTGCACTCTCGATGAGGTGTCGCACAAATATCTGAACAGCAATAATAGAAATGTCTTCCGGTCGTTGAAAAGTGCTATATAAATCTCATGTATTATTAATAATATGAAGTGATTTTGGCATACCGTCTTTCATTATACATGTCTGTAAATCAAATCAAGGGACATGTAATTAGTTGGCGTGGTGTCAGAAAGAGGACATTCCTAAGTGTCAATGTAAATCCCAAAGCAGAGTACCTCTTGGCCCACATCCACTTTCCTAATGATAAAAACAGATGTTACAACAGACCACTACACAGCCAAGGGAAGTTCCACATCCGTCTCTGCACGGTGTACACACACACAATCATTTTGGATGAGACTGTTGCGTCTTGTGTTAGGTCTGGGTGTCTAGCCAAAAGCACACATCACGTGATGATTTTTTCTTTGCTGGCTAGTTGACAGGGTTGCTATCCACCAGCATCAATATGAGACTAGAATACAGGCAGTGCATGTGACCCGGATCAAAGGTGATGCAATACACACAGCTGGGTACTAATTCAGAAGGTCCGGTTACACAAATGTCCTAGATGGCAAAGGGCCGGATGGATATTGTCATTTATCGGCGTAGTAACAAACCCCCACCTCGATACCCATGCGAACCCAAACTGTTGCCATTTTAAAGCTCAATTCCTGCAATTCTACACATTTTGCCATGTCTTATGTGTTTTCATACCTGAGTGACTCAGCAAAATCAATGGGGCCCACCTTGGATGTCAAGAGGAAAAATGCATAAGAGCAAAAATGTCCATGAACCAACAAATGTCATAATTAAATTGCACCTCGTGCAGACATTCTACTATTATAACTCTCAACAGCAGTAAGTTGAAAGCCCGACAGTTCCTACATTTTTTATTTGACAAAAATGTACGTCAGGACCGCAGTCCATATTCACCCCTTTCTAGGTCCAGATATGAACCGTGGTCTGCCAGTTGAGTGTGGCTGGCGTAGGGGTCGATTTGTCATTGGGCCCTAGTCTGGCAGATGTCAAACTCAGAGGAGGGGTACAAACCAATCGTGCTACATAATTCCCTTAGTGGATGACACAACTCCCCATTAGAGATATTATTGTACAAAGAGTGAAAAGAAACACACAGCATGTGGAGTTGTTTCATAGCGTAGAGCGCTTCAGGTTTATATTGTGGGTCGCCGTTTCTAACCAGCACCTTCGATGATTACCTGCCTCCAATTTATTCAGTTCCCAGGTGAACAATTTCATCAATTTTTTTTTATCATGAAAAACAACTGGTAAAGTAGGGGTTCAATGTGAAATGCAAACTAATAGGCTACTCAAAACTACAACAATGGAGAGTAGTGATTGGCTATCACAACAGCAGCAGAAAACTCCTTGCTTTGGGATTTCGAAAAGGGGAAAAAGGCTACTTCAAAAAGGCAGAGAATAAACTAAACTGGATTCAAAATCGATAGCCAATCACTACTCTCCATTGTTATAGGTCTGATTAGCCTAGTAGCTTGCATTTCACATTTAACCCTACTTTTCCAGTTGTTTTTCATGATAAAAAAAAAAATGGATGAAATTGGTCACCTGGTAACAGACAAAACTTTTAAGATTTGTTGCCGCTCAAACTAAAAAAGGCGAACCAAAAAATAAACATTGAGAGAGCGCCTGTAATGTTGAATAAACCCTTAGAGGCTACCAACTATGCTAATGATGTCAGAGGATTTTGAAACAAATAATTCTGATTGTTTTAGTGGTCATATACAGTATATACACGTACAGTGGATTAAGAAAGTATTCAAACACCTTGACTTTTTCCACATTTGTTATGTTACAGCCTTATTCAAAAATGTATTAAATACAACATTTCTCATTAATCTACACACAATACCCCATAATGACAAAGCGAAAACAGGTAATTTTTTGTGTGTGCAAATGTATTAAAAATAAAAAACAGAAATACCTTATTTACATAAGTATTCATTGGTTCATTGGTTCAAACATTGGTTCAATTATTTTAATTTAATTTTGTTCCGATTTTTTTTCCGGTGTGCTCATTGCTCACATTGCTCTAAAGTTTCTGTAGAAATAAATCAGATCATGCCCGAACTGTGCGATGTAGTAGGCTGATCCTCAACACAGGGACCCCACAAGGGTATGTGCTCAGCCCCCTCCTGTACTCCCTGTTCACCCATGACAGCGTAGCTAAGCACCCCGCCAGGTCAATCATTAAGTTTGCAGACAACACAACAGTAGTGGGACTGATTACCAACAATGACGAGACAGGGAGGAGGTAAGGCTCCTGGGAGTGTGGTGTCAGGAAAATAACCTCTCACTCAACGTCAACCAAACAAAGAAGCTGATTGTGGACTTCAGGAAACAGCAGAGGGAGCACCCCCCCCTATCCACATCGACGGGATTGCAGTGGAGAAGGTGGAAAGATTCAAGTTCCTCTACGTACACATCACTGACAAACTGAAATGGTCCACCCACACAGACAGTGTGGTGAAGAAGGCACAGTGTGGTGAAGAAGGCGCAGCGCTTCTTCAACCTCAGGAGGCTGAAGAAATATGGCTTGGCACCGAAAACCCTCAAACTTTTACAGATTCACAATTGAGAGCAGCATATCGGGCTGTATCACCGCCTGGTATGGCAACTCCACCGCCCCCAACGCATCCCCGAGGGCAAACTACCTGCCCTCCATGACACCTATAGCACCCGATGTCACAGGAAGGCCAAAAAAGATCATCAAGGACAACAACCACCTGAGCCACTGCCTGTTCACCATGCCATCATCCAGAAGGCAAGGTCAGTACAGGTGCATCAAAGCCGGGACCGAGAGACTGAAAAACAGATTCTATCTCAAGGCCATCAGACTATTAAATAGCCATCACTAGCACATTAGAGGCTGCTGCCCTATATACATAGACTTGATTTCACTGGCCACTTTAATAATGGAACACGAGTCACTTTAATAGTGTCTAGATATTTCTCGTTACTCATCTCATATGTATATACTGTATTCTATCCTATTCTACTGTATCTTAGTCTACGCCGCTCCGACATTGCTCGTCCAAATATTTATATACTCTTAATTCCATTCCTTTACTTTAGATTTGCGTGTATTGTGTGTATTATTGTGAAATGGTTAGATATTCCTTATCCTGAGCTACAGTCAATAAACTATAGTCAATGAACAGCATTCTTCCATTGGTATTCCTCTTGTCCAGATGGGATAGGGCAGTGTGCAGTGTGATGGCGATTGTATCATCTGTAGATCTATTTGGGCGGTAAGAAAATTTAAGTGGGTCTAGGGTGACAGGTAAGGTGGAGGTGATATGATCCTTGACTAGTCTCTCAAAGCACTTCATGATGACAGAAGTGAGTGCTACAGCGCGATAGTCATTCAGTTCAGTTACCTTTGCCTTCTTGGGTACAGGAAAGTTGTCTCTCTGGAAAGCAACCCTTGCCCTAATTTTGTCTATCTTATCTATAGACTGGGCATTAGCAAGTAATATACTCGGAAGCGGTGGGTGGTGTGCACACCTCCGAAGTCTAACCAGAAGCCTGCTCCGTCTTCTGGTCAGACTTCAGAGGCGCGCACATCACCCATCGCTTCCGAGTATATTACTTGCTAATGCCCAGTCTCTAGATAACAAGGTAGACGAAATTAGGGCAAGGGTTGCTTTCCAGCGAGACATCCGGGATTGTAACATACTCTGTTTCACGGAAATATTCCTGGTCGTAATGCTGGTAGTGCTGGCGAGTTACCACTGCTCTGATATCCAATAGTTCTTCCCGGCTGTATGTAAAAATAAAAATAAAAATTTCTGGGCTAATAATGTAAGAAATAATACATTAAAAAAACTAAATACGGCAAAGTTTCTTAAGAGCTAGAAGCAAGGTAGCCCTCTCTGTCGGCGCCATTCCATAGGGAATGGAGCTACCATCCTCAGTAGCTTTCCATCTAAGTTGTCAATGCCAGGAGGTTTATCAATATTGATCAATAACAATCATTTCTCCCCCTCTCTCACAATAACTTTACAAAATTAAACTTGCAATGCTTTTCTTTCATTATTAGCTTCTTATGCACGAGTACAGTGGCTCACTGTTCGTTGTTGGCATTTCCTGCCTAAATTTGCCCACTTTGCCAATGAAGTAATCATTCAAATAATTGGACATCAAATGGTTGTGATGAATAAGCCATCTGATTCGATGAAAGATGGAGTTGAATTTGTCTTTCAGCCCATAATTTAATTTAACCCATCGGAGTCTAAGCCCTGCCTAAGCCAGGGGGTCTACTAAGCTATCGGGAATTGTTTTAAGAAGGTCATACCAAGGATAATTTAGCTATTTGATTTGGAATTTTAAGACCCCTTGAAGTATAAAAAAATATAAAAAAAATATTTGATAAATGTATTTTTGGCCTTACTTCTATTAGTCCATACAAACGCATTGAATAACAGATTCACTACATCGAACAACAGATTGTCCCAAAAACAATTTAAAAGGAAGTTTGTTCTGAATATTCTCCCATATATTTGACAGATACAAGAAATATCATGGAACGTTTATTTTTTACATGTATTTAAACACTTATTTTTGTCATTCATTAAACAGTCTCCATACATACTTTCATTCATTTGGTCAACTGGTACCGGGGACCTTCAGTCTACTCGTGTGAGGCCTGTGGGTGTCATAGAACAAAACAATCGTCATGTACAGTGCATTCGGAAAGTATTCAGACCCCTTGACTTTGTCTACATGTTATGTTACAGCCTTATTCTAAAATGGATCAAATTGTTTTTCCCCCTCAATCTACACACAACAACCCATAAAGACAAAGCGAAAACAAATTGTTTGTTTGCAAATTTATTACCAATAAAAAACAGAAATAACTTATTTACATAAGTATTCAGACCCTATACTATGAGACTTGAAATTGAGCTCAGGTGCATCTTGTTTCCATTGATCATTCTTGAGATGTTTCTACAACTTGATTGGAGTCCACCTGCGGGGAATTCAATTGATTGGACATGATTTGGAAAGGCACACACCATTCTATATAATGTCCCACAGTTGACAGTGCATGTCAGAGCAAAAACAAAGCCATGAGGTCGAAGAAATTGTTCCGTAGAGCTCCGAGACAGGATTGTGTCGAGGATCAGATTTGGGGAAAATTTCTGCAGCATTGAAGGTCCCCAAGAACACAGTGGCCTGTATCATTCTTAAAATGGAAGAAGTTTGATCCCACCAAGACTCTTCCTAGAGCTGTCCATCCGGCCAGACTGAGACATCGGAGGAGAAGGGTCTTGGTCAGGGAGGTGACCAAGAACCCGATGGTCACTCTGACAGAGCTTTAGAGTTCCTCTGTGGAGATGGGAGAACCTTCCAGAAAGACAACCATCTCTGCAGCACTCCACCAATCAGGCCTTTTTGGTAGCGGCCAGACTGAAGCCACTCCGCAGTAACAGGCACATGACAGCCAGCTTGGAGTTTGCCAAAAGGCAGCTAAAGACTCTCAGACCATGAGAAACTATATTCTCTGGTTTGATGAAACCAAGATTCAACGCTTCGGCCTGAATGCCAAGCGTCACGTCTGGAGAAAACCTGGCATCATCCCTACGGTGAAGCATGGTGGTGGCAGCATCATGCTGTGGGGATGTTTTCAGCAGCAGGGACTGTGAGAATAGCCAGGATCAAGGCAAAGATGAACGGAGCAAAGTATAGAGAGATCCTTGACTAGGTACACAGCTACGACCGGAAGTTACATTTTCATAGCAGGCAAGGAGAATTTACGCCGTACGTTAGGAGAAATAACCTCTATCCATCCAGTATCTCTGCACATTGTAAATACGGTACTGGAGCTGACGTATATGTTAGGCTTACTTACTTTATCCTGTTAGGCTGGCTGTCCCGACGTCGGTACACTTATGACAACATCCAGCTCAATTGCAGGGCGCGAAATTCAAAATCTATTTTTTTTAAATATTTAACTTTCACACATTAACAAGTCCAATACAGCATTTGAAAGATAAACATCTTGTTAATCCAGCCAACGTGTCCGATTTTTTAAATGTTTTACAGCAAAAACACCACGTATATTTATGTTAGTTCACCACCAAATACAAAAGAGGACAGACATTTTTCACAGCACAGGTAGCATGCACAAAGCCAACCTAACTAACCAAGATCCAACCAAACCTAGAAACAACTTCCTCAGATGACAGTCCTATAACATGTTACACAATAAATCTATATTTTGTTCGAAAAATGTGCATATTTGAGCTATAAATCAGTTTTACATTGATGCTACCATCATAGCTACAGTCAGAAATAGCACGGGAGTAGCCAGAGTAAATACAGACACCAACGTCAACTACCTAATTACTCATCATAAAACATTTCAGAAAAATATATGGTGTATAGCAAAATGAAAGACAAAGATCTTGTGAATACAGACAATATTTCCGATTTTTTAAGTGTTTTACAGCGAAAACACAATATATCGTTATATTAGCTTACTGCAATGGCTAACACACAACAGCATTGATTCCAAGTAATCGGTAGCGATAGCACAGCTCGACAGATATATGAAATAGCATCCCAAATTGGGTCCTTATCTTTGTTGATCTTCCATCAGAATGTTGTAAAGGGGTCCATTGTCCAGAGCCGTCTTTGTTTGGATCCAGAACGAACTATTTCCCTCTTGAATTAGCAAGCACACTGGTCGTGCGGCGCTAACCTCTCCTTCTTGAAAAAATTCTTCCAACGCATCACGTCTAAAGTCCCGAATAAATTTCAATAATATAATTAAACTATATTGAAAAAACATACTTTAGGATGATATTGTGACATGTATCAAATAAAATCGAAGCCGGAGATCATATTCACCTATAACGACTGTTTTCCAGGAGGCAATTCCGGGTCCAACTTCGCGCATTCGTAAAAAATAATAATGGCGGACCTCACTCCAAGAGGGTGTATTCAATCTCTGAACAAGATAATCAAGTCATTTCTGCTCTCACTTCCGCTTGACACCCAGGGGAATGTGTATGACGTGTTTCTATAGTCCCAAGTGACATGCCCTTTTATAGACAAGCTCTTGAAAAAAGACCTCGCTTTTGGAAATCTCACTTCCGGATAGGAAATGGGCTGCAGAAAGAGTTCTGGTTCACTTAGAGAAATAATTCAAACGGTTTAAGAAACTAGAGAGTGTTTTCTATCCAATAGTAATGATAATATGCATATTGTACGAGCAAGAATTGAGTAGGAGGCCGTTTGAAATGGCCACCTCTTTCCAGGTTACTCAGTGCTGCCCCTTGCAGCCATAAGAAGTTATCGTGTTCTTCTTGTTTTGTTCTACCTTGTTATTTTTAGTATTAATTGTTATTGATTACTGCCTTGGGGTTAGAGTTTGCAAGAATGGAATTTCACTGTACTTCATTATGCATGTGGCATTAAAACTTGAAACAATACCTCCAGCCACAGCTCAGCCGTAAGCAGCGACCCAGTAGTACTTGACAGCAGCCCACAATTGGATCCCAACCCACCATTGGATCCAAACCCATCATTGGATCCCAGCCCATCCCAGCCCATCATTGGATCCCAACCCACAACTGGTTCCAAACCACCATTGGATCGCAGCCCATCCCAGCCCATCATTGGATCCTAACCCTCCATTGGATCCAAACCCATCAACGGGGGAACAATGTTCCAAACCCAGCACCACGTCTAGAAAACTTGCCATTGCCGTGACTGTGGTGAAACGTTTGCTCTGACAGTTGACCTGCAGAGGCATGTGACTCTTGTCAAGAAGAGACCCAATGAATGCCCTTTCTGCAAAAAATGATACAACTGTAAACTGAAGGCTGATGTCCGACTCTGTCACGGTGGGACACAATGCACCTGTCCTGTTTTTGTCAAGAGATTCAAAATCAAAGGAGATCTGTCGAGACACATATAGATTCACACAGGAGAGAGATCATTTAGCGGTGGTGACCGTGGGAAAAGCTTCAGTCTCAAAGGTTACCTAAGGAAGGACAAACTGACTCTCACAGAAGAGAAACCATTTAGCTGTGAGGACTGTGGGAAAAGCTTCAGTCAGAAGGGAGACCTAGGGACGAATATACTGACTCACACAGGAGATTAATAATTTAGCTGTGGTTGTGGGATAAGCTTCAGTCTCAAGGGGACCCTAACCAGGCATAAACTGATTCACAGAGGAGAGAAATAATTTAACTGTGGTGACTGTGGGAAAAGCTTCAAGCACAGGCAGACCCTTAAATTAATACACATCTTTATAGGGTTAGGGTTAGCGTAGGGGTGGCAGGTAGCCTAGTGGTTAGAGCATTGGGGCGGCAGGTAGCCTAGTGGTTAGAGCGTTGGGGCAGTAACTGAAAGGTTGCTAGATCGAATCCCTGAGCTGACAAGGTAAAAATCTGTCGTTCTGCCCCTGAACAAGGCAGTTAACCCACTAGGCTGTCATTGTAAATAAGAATTTGTTCTAAACTGCCTTGACTAGTTAAATACAAAAATAAAGTCTTTCCACACTGCCATATCTCCATGTTATAGTGTGTGTTTAAGGAAGACAGCTAATTACCACAGGTGGTCGCCTCTATCTAGCATGCTCTGTAACGGAAGAAAGCCACCAGAAACATGTTGTAACTGAAAAATACTGTCAGCTGCAACTGTGAAAAAGCCGGATAAAACATTTTACAGGGCGGCAGGTAGCCTAGCGGTTAGTGCGTTGGGCCAGTAACCTAAAAGTTGCTGGTTTGAATACCCAAGTCGACATGGGGAAAAATCTGTCTGTGCCCTTGAGCAAGGCACTTAACCCTAATTTGCTCCAGGGGCGCCTTACTACTATGGGTGACCATGTAAAACAATTCAATTTACTGCACATATCCGGTGTATGTGGCAATGAAACACATTTTTTAAGTGCATATTTTGCAGTTGTGAAATTCTTTTTATGTGATATGAAAGTTTCTAGAACGATATTGCAATTGAGAATCGATTCACATTTAGATGGAGTATTTGGCTGTTTTGGCTGCTAGAGCCCGTCTACTTTTGAAAAATAACATATAAAGTTCTTGGACCTTAGGGAGTAATGGTAGGCTCATCTACACTCCTTAAGAGTACATTCTTGGGCTAAGGCAGACCCTATAGACCCAAACGGTGCACAAACTGACTCACACAGGAGATAAATTATTCAGCTGTGGCGACTGTGGGAAAATCTTCAGTCTCAAAGGTTACCTAAGGAAGCACAAAGCAACTCACACAGGAGAGAAACCATTTATCTCTGGAGAATGAATGGTCAGACTGATGTTATTGTTGATACATTAAATATATACTTTCCAGAAACGATCTCCGTCCATTTCTTGAAGACTATTTTCATTCATTGATATACAATCGACTCCTGAGAAATAATTGATTCTCCCAGATCATCCTATACTTATGATAACCACTGTTTTTCTAATGTTAAAAAAATAATAATGTAGTAATCGTTTCACTTTACTAGTCTCTAGACTGGCTGCCTTGCACGGTAGTAAACCCCCAACCAGCTGGCGGCGCTGTTGTGTTTCTGGGCTTGCCACACGCTAGCTAGAACCAAGGAATCGTCTAAAATCCCTTGAGTATTACACGGAAGTAGGATTGGAGACGAATTTGTTTTGATTTTCAACATTCACCGTGTTGACTAAAGAAATACCAACTGGCTCAGTTGAATTTGCAACGCAAAACTAATTTGACAGAACATGTCTAAACTAGAGTTCTTGCGTGTGTTTTTGAACGAGCGTTTAACGGCTGCTGCTGTGGAGATTTTCGGGGCAGTTGAGAAAACGGTAGTGGGGTACCAGGAGGAGAATGATCGGCTACGGAGACTGCTGTGTATCACACCGAAGATAACATGTATAGGTTCGTATCTATACTGAACACAAATATCAACGCAACATGTTACAGTTTATATAAGGAAATCAGTCAATTGAAATAAATTCATTTGGCCCAAATCTATGGATTTCACATTACTGGGTATACAGATATGCATCTGTTTGTCACAGATACCTGTTTGTCAAGATCAGAAAACCAGTCAGTATCTGGTGTGACCACCATTTGCCTCATGCAGCGCGACATATCTCCTTCGCATAGAGTTGATCAGGCTGTTGATTGTGACCTGTGGAATGTTGTCCCACTCCACTACAATGGCTGTGCGAAGTTGCTGGATATTGGCGAGAACTGGAACACGCTGTCATACAGGTCAATACAGAGCATTACAAACGTGCTCAATGGGGTGGCAAGTCTGGTGAGTATGCAGGCCATGGCAGAACTGGGACATTTTCAGCTTCCATGAATTTATGTTCAGATCCTTGCACCATGGGGCCGTGCATTATCATGCATGATAATGCACGAGGTGAGGTGATGGCAGCGGATGAATGGCACAGCCATGGGCCTCAGGATCTCATCATGGTATCTCTGCATTCAAATTGCCATTGGTACAATGGAATTGGAAGCGACATGAAAGCCACCCTTAACAAAATATAGTTCACTTAAAGGCCTAGTGCAGTCAAAAACGTGATTTCCTGTATTTTATATTTTTTATGATAATGCCCTTTCAGTGTAAGAGCTGTTTGAAAAGAGCCATTTCATCCCGTTTTGGTGGGATGGAGTTTTGGCCTACCTGGTGACATCACCTGGGGGTAAATGAGTTAATAGACCAATAAGAAAGATTTCCAAACTTCTCTGCCAATAACAGCTTTTTTTTTGCTGCCCATTTTTGTCATCGGACGACAAAACTCTACACACATTTTACATACATGCCACTTTTTTTTTTACACACTAGTTACATAGCAAAAATATAGTTATTTGATATACATCAGGGTAGGGCTGAATTCAAATTGAAGGCAGTCAATTAAGAAAGTAAACTAAAATTACAATTCAGTAATTGTAAAATGTTCATTTATTTTCAATGACTTCTCAATAAACTGACAAGTAGAAGATATTTATTACCAAACTACATTTCAACATTTTAAATAAAAATTACCTGAATTAACTGCCTTTAATTTGAATTAAGCCCAGCACTGACATCTGGATAGATTGCACTTAAACATATCAGGTAAATGTGAAATAGTGTTTCCAGTCATAACTATTATAAATCATGAGCTTTTAATCCTACCCCTTAGCTACACTCAGCCAACCCCACCTATTTCTGTAGACCACCCGCTTATGATTTCCATGTGCCATATATTTTTCAACTGTGCTATGTTGTTTCACATACATTTTGAACATTTCTAATTGCATAGTATCAACAGATTGTAAGTCAAAGTTTTATATTTTTACTAAGCGTTATTTTTTGTTTATTGACTGGTTTTCCAAATTTCCCAACTGTGCTATTTGTAGGGTTAGTTTTAGGTGAATGGTGTGATTTTTCTGTCATTCCTGAACCTGTGACCAGAAACAAGCTACATAGGTTCAATACCAGAATAAGTGATCTAGTGATTCTGTCTCTTTGCAACTATAAAAGCTGGTATTCAGATTTCCCATCCCCATTCCCAGACAGTCCTGCAGAAATTGAGGAATTGCTCTTTGCTAAGAAACTACACTACATGACCAAAGGTATGTGGACACCTGCTCATTGAACATCTCATTCCAAAATCATAGGCATTAATATGGAGTTGGTTCCCCCTTTGCTGCTATAACAGCCTTCACTCTTTCGGGAAGGCTTTCCACTAGATGTTGGAACATTGCTGTGGGGACCTCCATGCAGCCCCAAGAGCATTAGTAAGGTTGGGCACTGATGTTGGACGATTAGGCCTGGCTCGCAGCTGGTGTTCCAATTCATCCCAAATGTGTTCGATGGAGTTGAGGTCAGGGCTCTGTGCAGGCCAGTCAAGTTCTTCCACACTGATCTCGACAAACCATTTTTGTATGGACCTCGCTTTGTGCACGGGGGCATTGTCATGCTGAAACAGGAAAGGGCCTTCCCCAAACTGTTGCCACAAAGTTGGAAGCACAGAATCGTCTAGAATGTCATTGTATGCTGTAGTGTTAAGATTTCTAAGGGGCCTAGCCCGAATCATGAAAAACAGCCCCAGACCATTATTCCTCTTCCACCAAACTGTACAGTTGGCACAATACATTGGGGCAGGTAGTGTTCTCGTGGCATCTGCCAAACACTGATTTGTGATTCATCACTCCAGAGAATGCGTTTCCACTGCTACAGAGTCCAATGGCGGCAAGCTCCCGAAAGGACAGTTATTGTGCTGACGCTGCTTCCAGAGGCCGTTTGGAAGTTTAGTAGTGAGTGTTGAAACCGAGGACAGACGATTTTTACGCGCTGCACACTTCAGCACTTGACGCTCCCATTCTGTGAGCTTGTGTGGCCTACCGCTTCGCTGCTGAGCCGTTGTTGTTCCTAGACGTTTCCATTTCACAATAACAGCACTTACATTGATCGGGGCAGCTCTAGCAGGGCAGAAATTTGACATACTGACTTGTTGGAAAGGTGACATCCTATCACTGAACTCTTCAGTCAGCCCATTCTACTGCCAATGTTTTCCTATGGAGATTGCATGGATTTGTGCTCAATGTAATACACCTGTCAGTAACAGGTTGTGACTGTAATAGCTGAATTCCTGATAATTGCTGGTTGAAAATGCAATCTACACAGGACCTTCTAATCAGCCTGTTTGCATGGGTGGGAGTTTTGGCTTGCCTGGTGACATCACCAAGCGGTATATTGGTTGATATACCAATAATAAAGACAGTTCCAAACCCCTCTGCCAATAACAGCTAGTTTTAAGTTTCCCCCTCCCCATTTAGACCACTCCCAGACAGTCCTAGCCAAATTCTTGCTTAAGAGCAATTTTTTGCCATTTTAATGGAAAACTATTACAGTAAGGTGCCTAATTGTTACCCAGAAATGATTTGATATTGATTTAAAAACAGCTGCATTGGTCCTTTAAACTACATGTATTTCACTATTCCCCAACACTGCCAATTAGCTAGGCAGGCCAAATGCATTTTCATGATTAAGTAATTTCATAAAAATCAATAAATCACAGCACTTTTTGGGGCTCGTTCGACAGTTTTTACCTGATTTAAGTTGATCTCTGTTGAAAAATTATCTTAAAAGTACTGTTTCTGCTTCCTGTTGTCGTGGATTTTCGATGTATTGCCCAGTATCAAAACCCTGGTTTCAAATGTCTAATTTCATAACCAATACGCTGAACTTAGTCGTGATATTTGACCAAAACATAAAAAAATACTCTACACGTCACACTTGTGTTCAGATAACTTGTATTTTGCTCAGTTAGCACCTTATAATCTACCACATAGAGGCACTCTTTCCTCAGGTCTAAAAAAATATCCCTATGCCCCTGGGCAGTGATTGAGGACACTGCCCTGTGTAGAGAGCTGTCCTTCGGATGGGACGTTAAACGGGTGTCCTGACTCTCTGTGGTCACTAAAGATCCCATGGCACTTATCGTAAGAGTAGGGGTGTTAACCCCGGTGTCCTGGCTAAATTCCCAAGCTGTCCCTCATACCGTCACGGTCACCTAATCATCCTCAGCTTACATTTGGCTCATTCATCCTCCTCCTCTCCCCTGTAACTGTTACCCAGGTCGTTGCTGTAAATGAGAATGTGTTCTCAGTCAACTTACCTGATAAAATAATGGTAAAATAAAATAAGAACATACTACTTTTGTATATTTAGTGTAGCTACGTGTACTCAGGCATGTCTAAAGGCTGATGACTGTATGATTCAGGTGTTCTATTTAATTATGTGGTATATAGCAAACCTCTGCTCCTCTTCTTCCCTCCAGACTCCCTGCAGCTCTCTCCCATAGTTTCTGAAGAGGAGGTTCCCCCTGAGCAGCAGCACTGTGAGCAGGAGTGGAGCCCCAGTCTGGGGCAGGAGGACCTAGAGCACACACAGATTAAAGAGGAACAGGAGGAACTCGTCACCAGTCAGGAGGAAGAGCAGCTTCAAAGGCTGGAGGCTGATATCATAGAGTTTAAGTTCACTCCTTTCTGTGTGAAAAGTGAATGGGATCAGGAGGACCCACTTTGGTCCTTGACTCTTCCCCAAACCCAGACTGTGGAGAACAGAGACAGTGACTCTAAACCAGTGGATTCTAAACCTTTTGGCACTGTGACCCACCTAAAGGGTCTCGGCAATCCCCGTGACCCTCCATATAATCAAAACAATGACTCCAGCCATTGCTCCGTTGTAAGCCGCAACCCAGTAGGACTTGACAGCAGCCCTCCATTGGGGGAACACTGTTCCAAACCCATCACCATGTCTAGAGAAACTCACCGCTGCTGTGACTGTGGTGAAACGTTTGCTCTGAAAGCTGACCTACAGAGGCATGTTACTCTCCCCAAGGAGAGACCCAGTGAATGCTGCTTCTGCAAAACAAACTACAACTCCACCTGTAAACTGAAGGCCCATGTTCGACTCTGTCATGGTGGGAAACCCTGCAGCTATCCTGTTTGTGGCAAGGCCTTCAATGTGAAAGGAGATCTTTCCAAGCACATGATGATTCACACAGAAGAGAAACCATTTAGCTGTAGCTGTGATGACTCTGGGAGGAGCTTCAATCTCAACGAACACTTAACCATAGATATACTGACTGGCACCGGAAAGAAACCATTTAGCTGTGGTGTCTGTGGAAAAGGCTTTAGTCAGAAGGGTTCCCTTAAGAAGCATATATTTACTCACACAGGAGAGAAACGATTTACCTGTAGTGACTGTGGGAAAGGCTTCCATCAGAAGTGGACCCTATCTGAACATATACGTACTCACACAGGAGAGAAACCGTTTAGCTGTGGTGACTGTGGGAAATGCTTCAATTTGAAGGGGAACCTAAGGAAGCATAAACTGACTCACACAGGAGATAAACCATTCAGCTGTGGTGACTGTGGGAAATGCTTCAATTTGAAGGGGAACCTAAGGAAGCATAAACTCACTCACACAGGAGAGAAACCGTTTAGCTGTTGTGACTGTGGGAAGAGCTTCAATCTCAAGCAACACCTAAACATGCATAAATTGACTCACACAGGAGAGAAACCATTTAGCTGTGGTGACTGTGGGAAAAGCTTCACTCAAAAGTCTAGCCTGCTGACACATGTGAAAACCATCCACAAAGAAATAAAACTGGATGAAAATTGATAGAAGCAATTAAATTATGACAAATAGATATTATGTAAGAAGAAGGAAATTAAAGGGTAGGATGTGGACATCACTCTTAGGGGGGGAAAAACTGAAGAAAACAACTCTGGATAATTCATATTCATATAGATGTGTGATTAATTTACTTTTGTAAATAAAGTTAGATTTTATTTGAATGATGAGGTAATGATAAAACTGAACAGAGTATTTTAGGAAACACACAGATCTGCTGTTCAAAGTCTGTTGATGTTTTCACGGCATTAGAAACAGGAATTCCTCTGTTTGTTTTGGAATTTCTCTCAGGGTGATGAGAAAATGGTCTGACTGATGTTATTTGTACATAAAAAATAAATAAAAAAAAGTACATTCCAGAAAATGCTAAAGACTGTTTCTCATCCATTTTGACCTAATGCTGCTTATCTATATTATAATATAAGCCTTCTAAGCTGCGGGAGAGTCTACAATTTTGGGCTGATTTTCTTCATTTTAGGTTAAAAAGAAGAGTGTCGTCCTCTTACATCTGGCTGTACACTTGATATGTGTTGGGGATGAATCAGAATTAGTTGGATAAGATGTTTTGTTTTCATAATATGCTTGTGAGATACTTGTCATTAAAATATTTCCCTTTGGACTATATGGTTGGCAGTTGCAGTTATCTCTTCTCAGCTAGGGCTTAGTCACTTGGGGCCCAGAGAGGGGAGAGGTCAGGCTTGTCTTCATATGTCAATGTATCTGTTAAACAATGTCTGTACGCCAGTCACTCCCTCCTTTTCTCATTGGGGGGAGGAGTATGGCAGTGTCTGGAACCATTGTATGTCCCCTCTGAGGTTGCCCTTATCTTGACCTAGTATATGACCTAAGAGGCTCACTGTGAGTTTGTCCAGGTTGGGGTGTATTTGAGATGGGAGTATCTAGAATTGACAATTGATATATGCCATTGGATGAGGTAATGTTTTGGTACTCTGTGAAGTACCAAGAATGAGATTAGAACCTCGTTTAGGAGACCAAACTGAACGATAATTTATAGCGAATGCTGTCTAGCTATGGGATACTCCTCTCTCAAGTAAAAGTCTTTCTTTGTGAGCAGTTCCTATTATCTGTGGTTTGTCATGTCGACTAGGGGGTGGATCTTTGCTATAAAAGATCTCAGTTGCCATTATGTTGGCCACTCTCAACTTTTCATTAGAGATACTGAAATGTTGAAAGTCAAATGCTATTGCAAAAGCTTAATTATTATTAAAGGTGAAGTTTAAGTATAACTCTGACTGGTGTGTGGTTTGCTCTCTCATCATTTGGGAGTACAGGGAATTGCCACAACATATGTTGCTGTGTTTTGTATATATATATATTTTTTTTAAAAATGTGTTTGGAATGGCAATGTTGCCAGGGGAGATTGTGCTGTCTTAATGCATTTGATGTAAGCAATTGTAGGCCCATTTTGAATCTGTAGAATGACTCCATTACCCATAATGCTCATTGACTGGATTTTTACAAAATTACCATGGCAATTATTGCGTCACAATAGTAATATACATTTTTGCAACATGCAGCAATCCATGATATTGAAGGTACGGTAACACTTTACTTGACACCCAGTGTCATAACACATGATGACACGGTCATAACTGCTTTATGGTTGGTTATACCAACTACAGTGCATTCGGAAAGTATTCAGACCCCTTGACTTTTTCTACATTTTGTTACGTTACAGCCTTATTCTAAAATGGTTTAAATTGTTTTTTCACCTCATCAATTTATACCCCATAATGACAAAGCAAAAACAGTTTTTTAGACATTTTACAAATTGTATTACAAATTAACTGAAATATCACACATAGATTGTGTCCCTGCACAGCTATTTTCAGAGATAGTTGTCCTTCTGGAAGGTTCTCCCATCTCCACAGAGGAACTCTGGAACTCTGTCAGAGTGACCATCGGGTTCTTGGTCATCTCCCTGACCAAGGCCCTTCTCCCCCGACTTCTCAGTTTGGCCAGGCGGCCAGCTCTAGGAAGAGTCTTGGTGGTTCCAAACGTATTCCATTTAAGAATGATGGAGGCCACTGTGTTCTTGGGGAACTTCAATGCTGCAGAGTTTTTTTTGTACCTTTCCCCAGATCTGTGCCTCGAAAAATTTCTGTTTCGGAGCTCTATGGACAATTCTTTCGACCTCATGGCTTGGTTTTTGTTCTGACATGTACATTTAGCAAACATTTCTAAATACCTGTTTTCACTTTGTAATTATGGGGTATTGTGTGTAGATTGATTGAGTATTTTTTATTTATTTAATCCAGTTTAGAATAAGACTGTAACGTAACAAAATGTGGAGAAGGGGATTGAATACTTTCCAAATGCATTGTACATACTGTAAGTGTTTAAACCCACATTTATTCAAATCAGTTTTTTCCCTGCTAATACGTTTTTTTTTGTTTGAAAGTTTGTTTCTTACGTCCTTAGTTGTTGTAATGAATTTTTTAGTCATGTTTTTTTTCATCACTTGTAGAAAATACACTTTATGACACTGTCATAAAGCATTGTGATCATCGTCTGTCACTTTACTTGTACTAAGAAAATACACTTTATGACACTGTCATAAAGCATTGTGATCATCATAATCATATAAGCCAGATAGGCCTGTCAGGTAAATGCCCTTATGTCAGTCATCAGTCAAAAAGAGGGTGTCTTGTCCTGCTCCTTAAATCTGGTCCCCCAGATTGAATGTGCGCAATTACAATAATAATAATTTAATAATGGTTAATTTCAGAAAATGTTACATAGACAAGTAGACTAGACTATGGTGTAATGGAATGTTTTGCCTTGTGTGGTAGGTTTTGTGGGTTTTGACACTTATGTAGGTGTCATAACCAGCCATAAAATAAAGCAATATACACTATATATACAAAAGTATGTGGACACCCCTTCAACTTAGTGGATTCGGCCACACCCGTTGCTGACAGGTGTATAAAATCGAACACACAGCCATGCACTCTCCATAGACAAACATTGGCAGTAGAATGAGGGCTCTGGGAGTGTGGTGCCTGGAAAACAACCTCTCACTCAACGTCAACAAAACAAAGGAGATGATTGTGGACTTAAGGGAACAGCAGAGGTTGCAACCCCCTATCTACATCGACGGGACCGCAGTGGAGAAGGTGGAAAGCTTCAAGTTCCTTGGTGTACACATCACTGACAAACTGAAATGGTCCACCCACACAGACAGTGTGGTGAAGGCGCAACATCTTCAGGAGCCTAAAGAAATGTGGCTTGTCACTTAAAACCCTCACAAATTTTTACAGATGCACGATTGAAAGCATCCTGTCGGGCTGTATCACCGCCTGGTACGGCACCTGCACCGCCCACAACCACAAGGCTCTCCAGATGAGGTCTGCCCAACACATTACCGGGGTCAAACTACCCGCCCTCCAGGACACCTACAGCACCCGATGTCACAGGAAGGCCAAAAAGATCATCAAGGGCATCAACCACCCGAGCCATTGCCTGTTCACCCCACTATCATCCAGAATGCGAGGTCAGTACAGGTGCATCAAAGCTGGGACCGAGAGACTGAAAACAGCTTCTATTTCAAGGCCATCAGACTGTTAAACAGCCATCACTAGCACATTAGAGGGTGCTGCCTATAGGCATAGACTAGGAATCACTGGCCACTTTAAGGAATGGAACACTAGTCACTTTAATGATGTTTACATATCTTGCATTACTCATCTCATATGTATATACTGTATTCTATACTATTCTACGGTATTTCATTCACTTAATAATGCTTACATATCTTGCATTACTCATCTCATATGTATATACTGTTTTTCTATACTATTCTACTGTATCTTAGTCTATGCCGCTCTGACATTGCTTGTTCATATATTTCTATATTCTTAATTCCATTCCTATGCTAGGATTTGTGTGTATTGGGTATTTGTTGTGAAATTGTTAGATATTACTTGTTAGATATTGCTCCACTGTTGGAAGTAGAAGCACAAGCATTTCGCTACACCCGCAATAACATCTGCTAAACACGTGTATGTGACCAATACATTTGATTTGATTTGAATCATCACTTTTTATTTGATATTTGAGAATTAATACAAAATACAACACAAGACTTCTAAGTGATGCTCGTCAGGCGGAATCGTCACGATATCTGAAATAAGACAATGCACACCCTCTTCATTCAAGTTGCATAGTGGAACACTCATCTGGTTCCTAGCGTAAAACAACTCCTGTAAAAAATATAATTTTACTAAAAACTGACAGATATTGAATTGAAAAATAAGTCAAATGTATATATTAAAAAAAATATATGAATTGAATTGAAAACATAATATACATGTTCCAACTTAACTGTTAAAGTTCTTATAGTAGGTTGGCCAAACAAGTATAAACCCTCATTTAAAATTAAAAATTAAAAACAGAAAGGATTCATGTGCAATATTCTGTATATAAACCTGCATGTAAAAAGCAACACATTATGTAAAATACAAAATATTAAGAAAATACAGTAAATTCAACTTTTAAAGGTCCAATGCAGCCATTTTTATCTCAATATAAAACCATTCCTGTGATTTTCTATTAAAATTATCAAAAAGAAACAAAAATACGTTCTTTGCAAATAGCAATTTCTCAAGTAAGGTTTATGCTAGGACTGTCTAGGAGTGGTCTGAGTGGGGAACAGAAAACTGAAACCTAGCTGTTATTGGCAGAGAGGTTTGGAACTCTTTTTTTATTGGTCTATAAATTAATGATATCACCAGGCAGGCCAAAACTCCATCCCACCAAAAGGCAAAAATTTCAAGTGTTCTTTTCAAATAGCTCTTACACTAAAAGGAAATTATCACCATTTTCACAATTCCACTGTATTACTCCATTTTCATAGTGTGAAAATATATATAAAACACAGGAAAATCACATGTTTTATTGCACTGGGCCTTGCAACAAAAACAGGCACTACGCTTGTTTAATAAACAGAAGTTAAAGAGAGGTAAGTGCAATATAATCAAAAAAATCTAAAACATTTAACAATAACAAAGGAAAGGACACAAGCCACCAAAAGCTGAAATTGTCAACCTACAAAATCATAACATTCAGATATTAAACTCAGGAAACACAATCATAAATCAATGGCAAGGCAATAGAAAAAACTTCAAAATCATAAACATGTTTTTTCAGCTGACAGTTCATATTGTAACGATCACACGGATGATTCAGTCTGTTTGATGACATCGTCAGATGGTAACTCGTCTTGAGGAGATTTGGCTGTTGAACACAGGCCTATAGGAATATAACGGACGGAGAGTAACATCAGAAGTAATGGAAAGGTTAGTTTGCCATTTGTAATGGTAAAAAGTGTCCATAGAAGACATTTAACAGAAATAGCTGCACCTTTGCCTATTTACATTTGAAATGAACAATTTCAGTCAACATTACTTGATAAGAGTATTTTTGTAATTGTATTTATTAGGGATTCCCATTAGCTACTGCCAAGGCAGTGATATAAGAGCATGACATAAAGAAGGAGTATACTGAAATAAAGTGGTCACCTCGAGCCCTGCAGCATTTCACCATGAGCACGATAGACACCAGTAGAAAGGGAGACGCAACCAGTAAACCACACAGCAGCCTGGGCAGCACAGAGATGGAGACAATGGAACCTGGAGGGAATATCAAAACACATGTTTTACCATCAACACACACACACACACACACACACACACACACACACACACACACACACACACACACACACACACACACACACACACACACACACACACACACACACACACACACAATGCTCTTCTCACCTCTCACTGTCACCCAGCTCTCTGGTGATTCTCCTTCATTAGATTTACACTTATAGGAGCCTTCATCTGACTTGGATACTGCAGGGATGGTCATCTCTCCTGTGGTCTCATTCCTGATGAGTACTCCATCTTTGTAGAAATCAACCCTGGGGTTCAGGTTTGTTTCCTGATATCTATTTGTACAGCGCAGAGTCACAGAGTCTCCCTCAGACATGGGATAGGCAGGGCTATCCAGGATTAAAGCACCAGCTGTGCAACATAATATATGAATAAAACTGTAAATCTGGAGCAATCACTCACAATATCTTAACGTCTTATATGTTTGTATTTTAGGAGATGCAATCATTCAGTTACAGAATTGAACATTACAATTTCCTTAGCACCATCACACAACCGTGTACCACAACAAGTGGGAAGATGAACATTTTGTGATAGTTTGAAGTACGGACTGCAGCTAAACTCAGCAAAAAAAGAAACGTCCCTTTATCAGGACCCTGTCTTTCAAAGATAATTTGTAAAAATCCAAATAACTTCACAGATCTTCATTGTAAAGGGTTTAAACACGGTTTCCCATTATTGTTCAATGAACCATAATCAATTAATGAACATGCACCTGTGGAACGGTCGTTAAGACACTAACATCTTACAGACGGTAGGCAATTAAGGTCACAGTTATGAAAACTTAGGACACTAAAGAGGCCTTTCTACTGACTCTGAAAAACACAAAAAGAAAGACGCCCAGGGTCCCTGCTCATCTGCGTGAACGTGCCTTAGGCATGCTGCAAGGAGGCATGAGGACTTCAGATATGGCCAGGGCAATAAATTGCAATGTCCGTACTGTGAGATGCCTAAGACAGCACTACAGGGTGACAGGACGGACAGCTGATCATCCTCACAGTGGCAGACCACGTGTAACAACACCTGCACAGGATCGGTGCATCCGAACATCATACCTGTGGAACAGGTACAGGATGGCAACAACAACTGCCCGAGTTACAGCAGGAACACACAATCCCTCCATCAGTGCTCAGACTGTCCGCAATAGGCTGAGAGAGGCTGGACTGAGGGCTTGTAGGCCTGTTGTAAGGCAGGTCCTCACCAGACATCACCAGCAACAATGTCGCCTATGGGTACAAACCCACCGTCGCTGGACCAAAGAGGACTGGCAAAAAGTGCTCCTCTCTAACGAGTCGCGGTTCTGTCTCACCAGGGGTGATGGTCGGATTCGCGTTAATCGTCAAAGGAATGAGCGTTACACCGAGGACTGTACTCTGGAGCGGGATCGATTAGGAGGTGGAGGGTCTGTCATGGTCTGGGGCGGTGTGTCACAGCATCATCGGACTGAGCTTGTTGTCATTGCAGGCAATCTCAACGCTGTGCGTTACAGGGAAGACATCCTCCTCCCTCGTGTGGTACCCTTCCTGTAGGCTCATCCTGACATGACCCTCCAGCATGACAATGCCATCAGCCATACTGCTCGTTCTGTGCGTGATTTCCTGCAAGACAGGAATGTCAGTGTTCTGCCACGGCCAGCGAAGAGCCTGGATCTCAATCCCGTTCAGCACATCTGGGACCTGTTGGATCGGAGGGTGAGGGTTAGGGCCATTCCCCCCCCCAGAAATGTCTGGGAACTTGCAGATGCCTTGGTGGAAGAGTGGGGTAACATCTCACAGCAAGAACTGGCAAATCTGGTGGAATCCACGAGGAGGAGATGCACTGCAGTACTTGAATGCAGCTGGTGGCCACACCAAATACTGACTGTTACTTTTGATTTTGATCCCCCCTTTGTTCAGGGACACATTATTCCATTTCTGCTAGTCACATGTCTGTGGAACTTGTTCAGTTTATGTCTCAGTTGTTGAATCTTGTTATGTTCATACAAATATTTACACATGTTAAGTTTGCTAAAAAATAAACACAGAGGACGTCGATAAATGTCCACTGTCTTCCCATTTTCTTCACACAGAGACCAAAAACACCAAAACACCACTCATTAATCTCTTAGCACAGTTTACTACAACTGTAGCGAAAGAACTCTCAACCATTTACAATAATAACAACTTGATACTACAATGAATCCAACAAATATTGCATTTTATATTCATTGTCATTGACAACACATTTTGCAACCACTGAGTTAGCACCACTCTTTAGTTCCTGAGTGATGACCTGGTTAAATGCACACCACCACACTAACCAGGTCTGCATGGCATCGGCTATACAAGCTCAGGTTCTCACAGAGATGCAACATCAATGTAGGGTGGTCACTTTCTTTCTTCACATTTGCTTCAATTTCCTTTTAGTGCCATTTACTAAGCTTTTGCACTGTTTTCTCAATAAGGGATAAAAAAAAACTCAAATGAAGCTAATTCATGAAACTGTCTTCATTTCCATTAATGTCTTATTCCTTTTCACTTAAATTCTTAGTAAATCAGGTAATTAATGTTCATAAACAAACACACTAACTCAGTACTTACATAGCAGCAAACAGAGCAAGGTGTGCTCCATTCTGTTCCCACAGACAAGTTACTTTTTCTACAACTACAGTCCTTCTGACAAAACCTTTTACTTCCTATATGATGATAGTCTGCTTAGATCATGCCTCTTCTAGAAAGATTCTAGAGAAATGTAAAAAGTGAGATGTTATATACTGTCCAACTTCTCCTTATGGTTGACTACATGGTCTCACACTGGTTCCTTCCTCATTATTGGAAGAATTGAGAATATAGACCTGAAGTGGTGAGATCAGAGCTTGTGGTTCGATATCAGAATGTGTAGAGGCTTGTTTCATGTTGCACCCACCATAGATAGATTGATAGATAGTCATAGAAAGTGAACTATCTATCTATCTATCTATCTATCTATCTATCTATCTATCTATCTATCTATCTATCTATCTATCTATCTATCTATCTATCTATCTATCTATCTATCTATCTATCTATCTATCTATCTATCTATCTATGTATGTATGTATGTATGTATGTATGTATGTATGTATGTATGTATGTATGTATGTATGTATGTATGTATGTATGTATGTATGTATGTATGTATGTATGTATGTATGTATGTATGTATGTATGTATGTATGTATGTATGTATGTATGTATGTAAAAAAAAAAAAAAAAAAAAAAAAAAAAAAAAAAAGCTGACAGCTGCCTACCATGAACCTGCAGAGTGACAGCCTTAGTGGGAATCTGCATGTCTGTTTCAGCAACAACTAGAAATTCCCCTGAGTCTTGCAGAGTCAGTTTCCTAATTGTTAAACTGAAGTTAATGACATTCATCTCTAGTCTCCCATCAAACTGGGATCCTGGTGAATATACAACTTTTGAGTTGAATTCTGCAATATTCTTTCCTCTGTACTTCCACTGCATTATGGTGACATTGTGCCCCTCTAAGTCTGCAGGAATCTCCACGGATTCCCCTACTGTCTTGTGGAACGACGAGTATAAAGAAACACCCACACCTGAAACACAAAAATTGACATTAGCATTCTGACACCAATCAATGGTTACACTTTACATTTCAGTGCACTTACTACTGTGTAATTATTCATGTAAGCACAGTATAGCAAGTATTGTAATTACTCATTGTTACACTGTAATACTTGTTACAGTGTGCCTACTGTACATTAATAATTACACAATAATACAATACACTGTTACCCAGTCAATTAATATATAATAATGGATTGGATTTATATAGCGTTTTTCCAGATTAAATTTATACTGTATGTGGCATATATCTTTATATCTTTATGTATCTGAGTGTGTGGGTCCTATTCTACTTCATTAAAGTCCATTCCTCCCCAACATTCAGTAGAACAGGATGAGATGACAGGAAAAGAGAAGCGGTGGTGGATCTGATAACCCCTCCTCAGCTCACAAGTACAAATACCATTGTGTTTACTGTGTCATTATTCACCAGAAATGCATTATATACTGCATGGGCGGCATTACAAATACATATCTGTCTGAAGTAATGTTTTATAAACCCTTACACAAAAAAGCTCTGTGATGAATTAAGATAAATGAAGACAGTTTACAGCTCAATGACCTCCCGGGTGGCGCAGTGGTCTAGGGCACTGCATCGCAGTGCTAGCTGCGCCACCAGAGTCTCTGGGTTCGCGCCCAGGCTGGGCTGGGTTCGCGCCCAGGCTCTGTCGCAGCCGGCCGCAACCGGGAGGTCCGTGGTGCGACGCACAATTGGCATAGCGTCGTCCGGGTTAGGGAGGGTTTGGCCGGTAGGGATATCCTTGTCTCAGTATGTAAAATGTAATAAAATGTATGCACTCTACTGTAAGTCGCTCTGGATAAGAGCGTCTGCTAAATGACTAAAATGTAAAATGTAATGAAGTGTGGTATTTAGGGCATAACTGCAGTTATCCTAGTCCGGCTGTAATAAAAAAAATAATTCGATACAATCCCGTATTGACTTAAATTTAATGAATGACAGGCATCTAGCACAGGGTCGTAATATCTTTGCATTCAAGAAGCACTGCAACAGCTGCTGACCCAACCACACCATTGGCACTCATTCAAAACTGCAGAATCACTTCATCATGATGTGTTCCTGAATATAGGTATTATGTAGGTTTTATCACACAGTAATAAAGCAAAAGATTCTAAATATTTAACCAATCACTTACGACCAGGCATTCTACAGTCAACACACCATGTAAAGACCAACAACGAAGTTAGAGAAAGCTGACGGTTTTCCTTACTTCATCATGCAAGCAAGAACATGCAATAGATCCTGTTTGGGGATGATTCTACCCTCTTGGTTTCACATTAGAATAAGGAGACCGTTGAAAAGACCCTAAGCAGCCAACTGACTAAAGTCAGTAAGTGGTTATCCATTTAGGCAAGACAGAATATATCCTGTTTGGCAAGAAAGCACATTCAATACAAAGCATGAACAGGAGAAAGTATTTAATTGTTTTACAAAACTTACCATAGTGGAGGTTGGAGAGTAGGAGAAGTAGTATTCCCAGGTTGGAGAAGCAGGAGAAGGGACCACCAGACATATCTTTATGGTGTTGTATGACTGTTTCCTCTGGCTGTATGTCCTTATCTGTCACTGTCACTGGTAGCTAGCAGTTGACTATCCAAAACACACAGAGAAGAAAGAGTAGAGAGGAGAAAGAGTAGAGACTTCCTTTTGACAAGGGCTTCCTGTATGTTAGCTGAAAAGGAAGTCACATTCTACAGTTGCTCTCTGAAAATAACCCTTCACTCAGCTTGAGAGTTAGAAGATGAGTTTTGGGGTCACTGTGTTGATCAGTCTGATGGTGGTGGTTTTGGAGTGTGGTTCCTAGCTGCTGCTGGTTGTGTGGTTAATGGTCATGGTGTTTCACAGACACCGGTAGCTTTGTTACTTTATGAGCAGACCACTCAATGTTGCAGAGAAAGAGAAATGAGGGAAAGAGAGAGAGAGAGAGAGAAAGAAGAGAAAGAAAGAAAGAGAGAGAGAGAGAGAGAGCAAAAATATAACAGTGTGTGCATTTTCGTCTTGGCTTCATATACCTGCAGAAGTGTTTGCATGACTTCTTCTGCATGCTCATAGATCAGTGTGGCTGAGGGACATGAAACACCTGCCAACTTTTTCAGAAGGTAGTGGGTCCCAGGATACTGACAAAGGCCACCCTTCTACGTTTCAGGTAACACTTTGTGGTGATGTCACTTTCTGTGACTTGTGGTCTCCGTGGCGACCTGTTTCTGTTTCTCAGGAGCAGTGACAATGACCGGGCTGCTGGGTGTCTGTCTGACCACATAGACATAAACACATAGACACAGAAACACCCTAACTGGAACAGTGACCCTCCAGACCATGCAGGGACACTGAAAATAGCTCGTTATTAACTGTCTGTAGGATGAGGAGGCAATATGGGAGAACTGGTAGTCATGCATACGTAGGTTACTATGTGGAATTCAACACAGTAATGAAAATATTCAATATTGCTTCCATTTAAATACCACACCCTGGCTAATGAGTCTTACCTTTGCTTACTTGGAAGATCCCTTTGCCATCATAGACGTGCATGTCCACATTTCAATATTAAAAAGGAAGTGATACACAGTACCAGAACTAACCAGGTTCTCAGAACTCATATTTGATGAGTAAAAAACACTGCTACATTTTGTATTAATTTATGTGAAAGTTGAGAATTACTTTTCTTTTTCTTGTCCAACCTTTTGAGTTGAATCTGTGTGTACGTCACATCACCTGGTCCAGTAGTAGCAGCAGCACCATCTGAAACATACAGGTAATACACTAATAGCAATCTTAGTATGCTAGTTATATTAAACATATGAAGAACAACAACTCTAACCTGTATTCATGCTAAACTTCACAGACAGTCTACAATACCATTGTCATTATTGTCTGAGAGAGTGATTGTATCGTAGATGTTAGCTCCAGCTGTTGGTCAAAGGAGAGTGTCACGTTCCTGACCTTATTCCCTTGGTTTAGTCTTTGTTTAGTTGGTCAGGACGTGAGCTGGGTGGATGTAGTCTATGTTTTGTGTTTCTATGTTGGGTTTGTTGTTTGGCCTAATATGGTTCTCAATCAGAGGCAAGTGTTTTGCATTGTCTCTGATTGGGAACCATATTAAGGTAGCCTGTTTGCACTGTTGGTTTGTGGGTGATTGTTTCCTGTCTTTGTGTTCTGCACCAGATAGGACTGTTTTCGGTTTTCACATTTATTGTTTTGTTGCTTGTAGTGTTCACGTTATATTCTTTATTAAATCATGTTGAACACTAGCCGCGCTGCGTTTTGGTCCTCTCCTTCATCCCAGGAAGAAAGCTGTTACAGAATCACCCACCACAAAAGGACCAAGCAGCGTGGTAACGGGCAGCAGCAGCGGCCGAAATCTCAGGACTCCTGGACATGGGAGGAGATTTTAAACGGAGAAGGACCCTGGGCACAGACTGGGGAATATCGTCGCCCGAAAGCTGAGCTGGAGGGAGCGAAAGCTGAGCGGCGGCGATATGAGGAGGCAGCACGGCAGCGCGACAGGTACGAGAGGCAGCCCCACAATTTTTTTTGGGGGGGGGGACACGGGGGGTGTGGCTAAGCCAGGTAGCAGACCTGAGCTCACTCCTTGTGCTTATTATAAGCAGTGCGTTACTGGTCAGGCACCGTGTTATGCTGTTAAGCGCACGGTGTTGCCAGTGCGTGCCCATAGCCCGGTGTGCTATAGGGCAGCCCCCCGAAAGTGTCATGTGAGTGTGGGCATCCAGCCAGGGCGTGGTGTGCCTGCTCAGCGTATCTGGTCTCCAGTACGCCGTTTCGCTCCAGGGTATCCTGCGCCGGCTCTGCGTGCTGGGTCTCCAGGGCGCTGGGAGGGTGCAGTGCGTCCTATGCCTGCGCTCCGCTTGTGCCGCGTAAATGTGGGAGTGGAGTCTAAGGGAGAGGTGCATGTAGTAGGCATTAGATTTCCAGTGCTCACCCACAGCCCGGTTCAACCTGTGCCTGCACTCTGGAGGGTCCGGGCTAGAGTAGTATTCCAGCCTGGGGGAGTGGTGCCAAGGCTGCGCACCAGAGCTCCAGTGCTCCCCCACAGCCCGGTCCTTCAGGTGCCTCCTCCTAACACCAAGCCACCTGTAGGTCTCCCCAGCCTGGTGGGTCCTGTGGCAGCCCCACGCACCAGGCTGTCTCTCCGTCTCCTCCCTACAGGTGTGCCCGTCTGCCCTGCGCTGCCCGTCTGCCCAGCGCCGCCTGAGCTGTACGTCTGCCCAGCGCCGCCTGCGCTGCCCGTCTGCCCAGCGCCGCCTGAGCTGTCCGTCTGCCCAGCGCCGCCTGCGCCGCCCGTCTGCCCAGCGCCGTCAGAGCCGCCCGTCTGTCCTGAGCCGTCAGAGCCGCCCGTCTGTCCTGAGCCGTCAGAGCCGCCCGTCTGTCCTGAGCCGTCAGAGCCGCCCGTCTGTCCTGAGCCGCTAGAGCCGCCCGTCTGTCCTGAGCCGCTAGAACCGCCCGTCAGTCAGGAGCCGCCAGAACCGCCCGCCAGTCAGGAGCTGCAAGAGCCGCCCGCCAGACAGGAGCTGCCAGAGCCGCCCGCCAGACAGGAGCTGCCAGAGCCGCCCGCCAGACAGGAGCTTCCAGAGCCGCCCGCCAGACAGGAGCTGCCAGAGCCGCCCGCCAGACAGGAGCTGCCAGAGCCGCCCGCCAGACAGGAGCTGCCAGAGCCGCCCGCCAGCCAGGAGCTGCCAGAGCCGCCCGCCAGACAGGAGCTGCCAGAGCCGCCCGCCAGCCAGGAGCTGCCAGAGCCGTCAGCCAGCCAGGAGCTGCCAGAGCCGTCAGCCAGCCAGGAGCTGCCAGAGCCGCCAGCCAGCCAGGAGCTGCCAGAGCCGTCAGCCAGCCAGGAGCTGCCAGAGCCGTCATTCAGCCTGGACCTGCCAGAGCCGTCATTCAGCCGGGACCTGCCAGAGCCGTCAGTCAGCCGGGACCTGCCAGAGTCGTCAGTCAGCCGGGAGCTGCCTGTCACGCCGGCGATGCCGGAATTGCTCCTCAGTCCGGGGCTGCCCCTCAGTCCGGAGCTGCCCCTCTGTCCGGAGCTGCCCCTCTGTCCGGAGCTGCCCCTCTGTCCGGAGCTGCCCCTCTGTCCAGAGGCGCCCATCAGTACAGTGGGGTTATTTTGGTGGGTCGTCATTAGGAGGAGGCCACGGAAGCGGGGATTAACTATGGTGGAGTGGGGGCCACGTCCAGCGCCAGAGCTGCCACCGTGGAGAGACGCCCACCAGGACCCTCCCCTATAGGTTCAGGTTTTGCGGCCGGAGTCCGCACCTTGGGGGAGGGGGGTAATGTCACGTTCCTGACCTTATTTCCTTTGTTTAGTCTTTGTTTAGTTGGTCAGGACGTGAGCTGGGTGGGTGTAGTCTATGTTTTGTGTTTCTATGTTGGGTTTGTTGTTTGGCCTAATATGGTTCTCAATCAGAGGCAGGTGTTTTGCATTGTCTCTGATTGGGAACCATATTAAGGTAGCCTGTTTGCACTGTTGGTTTGTGGGTGATTGTTTCCTGTCTTTGTGTTCTGCACCAGATAGGACTGTTTTCGGTTTTCACATTTATTGTTTTGTTGCTTGTAGTGTTCACGTTATATTCTTTATTAAATCATGTTGAGCACTAGCCGCGCTGCGTTTTGGTCCTCTCCTTCATCCCAGGAAGAAAGCCGTTACAGAGAGGAAGATTAATGGGTTGGTTTTCCCTCAGCTTGTCTAGGGACTTAAAGTACGGTAACATGTTGTATACAAAGTGGATGGTGAAAAGTCAGTGTGACAAGTGTGTGAAGTTACAGAGAGGGGAGAGTGACAGTGGTCTGGGCTGAGAGACTAACCATGCTGCAGATGTGTATACCCAGCATCATGACCCCGGCCATGGGTAGATCCTCGGTCCTGTTGGTGGCCTACAGGGAGAGAGACACTCATGAAACACAGAGATTGTATTTTGCTGTATGAAAAGGAACGTAGTTTTAAAAAAAAGACAGGTGTACTCACAAGAATATCCTGTTGCAACAGGAACATGTAAAGAAAAATGCATACTATTATATCAGGTCATTAATGTTTTGAACTTTTGTAATTGGACATTTTTCTCCTAAACATGAACTAAAAAGTTGAATGAGAAATGATAAAGGTCTCACCTTTGGCATTTTTATATGGACACAGCAGTACCAGGAGAATGGCCAGTAGAACATCAGAAACAACCAGGCCTTCAACCACTCCTACTAGGACTGATATAGAGGGTCCAGGAGTTACACCTGGAGAGAGAACAGCAAATCACTATCAGACTATGTAGAACATAAATAAAGTAGTGGAAAAAGTGGACATTTTATTTGACAACTGACTTGAGATCAGATGAATAGCCTGAGCTTGTAACTCCAAACCTACAGTATGCTTTTAAACACTACAAATCACTGATGACCACAGATTTGATAAAAATGTAATGTTATCATAATTATTTTCGCACCTCTCACTGTCACCCAGCTCTCTGGTGATTCTCCTTCATTAGATTTACACTTATAGAAGCCTTCATCTGACTTGGATACTGCAGGGATGGTCATCTCTCCTGTGGTCTCATTCCTGATGAATACTCCATCTTTGTAGAAATCAACCTTGGGGTTCGGGTTTGTTTCCTGATATCTATTTGTACAGCACAGAGTCTCCCTGAGTCATGGGATAGGCAGGGCTCTCCAGGACAACAGCACCAGCTGTGTAACATAATATGTAAATACAACTGTAAATCTGGAGTAATCACTCACAATACATACAGTTGAAGTCGGAAGTTTACATACACCTCAGCCAAATACATTTAAACTCAGTTTTTCACCATTTTCACAATCAGCCAGACTAACCGGTGCCTGTATGTAGCCTCGCTACTTTTATAGCCTCGCTACTGTATACAGCCTCGCTACTGTTATTTTTCACTGTCTTTTTACTGTTGTTTTATTTCTTTACTGACCTATTGTTCACCTAATACCTTTTTTGCACTATTGGTTAGAGCCTGTAAGTAAGCATTTCACTGTAAGGTCTACTACACCTGTTGTATTCAGCACACGTGAGAAATAAACTTTGATTTGATTTGATTTAATCATAGTAAAAATTCCCTGTCTTAGGTCAGTTAGGACCACCACTTTATTTTAAGAATGTGAAATGTCAGAATAATAGTTGAGAGAATGATTTATTTGAGCTTTTATTTCTTTCATCACATTCCCAGTGGGTCAGAAGTTTACATACACTGAATTAGTCTTTGGTAGCATTGCCTTTAAATGGTGTAACTTGGGTCAAACGTTTTGGGTAGCCTTCCACAAGCTTCCCACAATTAAGTTAGGTGAATTTTGGCCCATTCCTCCTGACAGAGCTGGTGTAACTGATTCAGGTTTGTAGGCCTCCTTGCTCGCACATGCTTTTCCAGTTCTGCCCACACATTTTCTATAGGATTGAGGTCAGGGCTTTGTGATGGCCACTCCAATACCTTGACTTTGTTGTCCTTAAGCAATTTTGCCACAACTTTGGAAGTTTGCTGGAGTCATTGTCCATTTGGAAGACCCATTTATGACCAAGCTTCAACTTCCTGACTGATGTCTTGAGATGTTGATTCAATATATCCACATAATTTTCCTTCCTCACAATGTCATGTAGTTTGTGAAGTGCACCAGTCCCTCCTACAGCAAAGCACCCCCACCCCCCAACATGATGCTGCCACCCCCGTGCTTCACAGTTGGGATGGTGTTCTTCGGCTTGCAAGCCTCCCACTTTTTCCTCCAAACATAAAGATGGTCATTATGGCCAAACAGTTCTATTTTTGTTTAATCAGACCAGAGAACATTTCTCCAAAAAGTACGATCTTTGTCCCCATGTGCAGTAGCAAACCATAGTCTGGCTTTTTATGGTGGTTTTGGAGCAGTGGCATCTTCCCATCTTCCTGATTCTGTACTCAGGCTCTGTTTTGGTGTAGACCGACTTCCCACTGTTATAAAAAGCATACTCAATCTCTTCTCCTCCCTGTATGTCACAACTGAGAGTGACTGTCTCTCCACTGAATATCTGGGGCCAGTTGGGTTGGAGGGTCAGAACAGCCACAGGTCTCTCTGCACAGACACAACACAGAAAATAAACATTATCACACACATTAGAATGTAAAATAATGTTGATCAGCATTCATCACAACATGACCATATCATAAGATGTCATTTCTGAAAAAACAGTATGCACTCTGAACTGTCTGACTTACCAAGATCTATCAGAATACTGACATATACAGTGATGTCTACACACACACACACACACACACACAATTACTCACCAATCACAGTCACTGATGATTGATGATATGGATCTGGACTGGATCTCTCCCTGACACCAGTAGAGACCCTGGTCAGACTCAGCAGCTCTACTGATGGTGAAGGTGACGCCTGTTGTAGAGTGTCTGCCAGACAAGGTCACTTCTTTAATAGTGTTGTCTTTGTACCATGTGTAGCTCCAGCCACTGTCAGACCCCACTGAACACGTCAGAGTAAGTGTCTCGCCAGCGTATGCAGGGTTTGGTGTTATGGTCAGTGTAGCTTTGGGCAGGGCTGTGAGAAAAGAGCATAATTTAAAGACCTAGATACCTGCTTAGCAATTTCCAGAGTAGATCCAGTGGATAGACACTCACTGAAGCCTTCCTTGGGCAGAGCTGTGGAAACACAGTTATATCTGAAGACAAATGCAGTCAGAGTACAAATCTCTCCAACACATGATCTTACTTCTTTAACTTGGCAAGTCAGTTAAGATCAAATTCTTATTTACAATGACCGCCTGGGAACAGTGGGTTAACTGCCTTGTTCAGGGGCAGATCGACAGATTTTAACTTGTCAGCTCGGGGATTCAATCTAGCAACCTTTCGGTTGCTGGCTCAACGCTTTAACCACTAGGCTACCTTCCACCCCTACCTACTGGACAGTAATTATACATTTTTATATTCATACTGACACACAGACCATGTGTACATGATTGACTCAATATAAATAGTGTCCATTTTGTTTGATAAAAAAACACATAACAAAGTAACTCACCTTTCACAGTGATAGTGACAGAATCACTGATGATTGATGATATGGATCTGGACTGGATCTCTCCCTGACACCAGTAGAGACCCTGGTCAGACACAGCAGCTCTACTGATGGTGAAGGTGGCTCCTGTGGCTCCTGTTATAGTGTGTCTGCCAGACAAGGTCACTACTTTCTTACTGTTGTCTTTGTACCATGTATAGCTCCAGCCACTGTCAGTCCCCACTGAACACGTCAGAGTTACTGTCTCTCCAGTGTATGCAGGGTTTGGTGTTATGGTCAGTGTGGCTTTGGGCAGGGCTGTGAGAAAAGAGCATAATTTAAAGACCTAGATACCTGCTTAGCAATTTCCAGAGTAGATCCAGTGGATAGACACTCACTGAAGCCTTCCTTGGGCAGAGCTGTGGAAACACAGTTATATCTGAAGACAAATGCAGTCAGAGTACAAATCTCTCCAACACATGATCTTACTTCTTTAACTTGGCAAGTCAGTTAAGATCAAATTCTTATTTACAATGACCGCCTGGGAACAGTGGGTTAACTGCCTTGTTCAGGGGCAGATCGACAGATTTTAACTTGTCAGCTCGGGGATTCAATCTAGCAACCTTTCGGTTGCTGGCTCAACGCTTTAACCACTAGGCTACCTTCCACCCCTACCTACTGGACAGTAATTATACATTTTTATATTCATACTGACACACAGACCATGTGTACATGATTGACTCAATATAAATAGTGTCCATTTTGTTTGATAAAAAACACATAACAAAGTAACTCACCTTTCACAGTGATAGTGACAGGATCACTGATGATTGATGATATGGATCTGGACTGGATCTCTCCCTGACACCAGTAGAGACCCTGGTCAGACTCAGCAGCTCTACTGATGGTGAAGGTGGCTCCTGTTGTAGTGTGTCTGCCAGACAAGGTCACTACTTTCTTAGTGTTGTCTTTGTACCATGTATACCTCCAGCCACTGTCAGACCCCACTGAACACGTCAGAGTTACTGTCTCTCCAGTGTATGCAGGGTTTGGATTTACGGTCAGTGTAGTTTCAGGAAGAGCTAAGAAAACAGAGAGCAGAATATCAAAACATCTGGATACATGCTTGGTAACTTAATAAATATACATATAGATAGATATATAGTACCAGTCAAAAGTTTGGACACACCTTCTCATTCAAGGGTTTTTTGTTACTTGTCCTATTATCTCCATTGTCGAATAATAGTCAAGACAACCAAACTATGAAATAACACACATGGAATCATGTAGTAACCAAAAAAGTGTTAAACAAATCAAAATATACTTTATATTTGAGATTCTTCAAAGTAGCCACCCTTTGTGTTGATGACAGCTTTGCACTATTTTTCTTTTATTAAGTTAAATTTGGACAAATTAAATGTGTGTACCAACAAGTTAAAAGTTTGATCTTAGTACCATACAACATATTTCTTCAATTATTAAATACAATTTGAATTTATTAGTGGAGGAATCTGAACAGCAATGGTAGACAAGCATTTTTTAAACAACTAGATAGCCTCCTTAAAATGGGTCCCAATGTCAAGTGGTTAATCTCTTAACACAGTTTACTATAACTGTAGCGAAGGAACCCTCAACCATTTACAATAATCACAACTTGATACTACAACACATCCAACAAATATTGCATTTTATATTGATTATCATTGACAGCACATTTTTGGAAGCACTGAGTTAGTACCACTCTTTAGTTCCTGAGTGATGACCTGGTTAAATGTACACCATATCAGGTTTCATTTATGACCCAGATGCAGACAGCTTCAAAGAAATAAAACTTTTTTTTTAGTACAGGGGCAGGCAAACGACCGGTCAAAGGCAGGCAGAGGTCAGTAAACCAGAGAGGGTGCAAAAGGTCCAGAACAGCACGCAGTCTCAGGGTCAGGGCAGGCAGAACGGTCAAATCCTGGGAGGACTAGAAAACACAAGAAACAGACATGCGCAGGGGAACAAACGCTGGTAGGTTTCACGAAACAAAACGAACTGGCAACAGACAAACCGAGAACACAGGTACAAATACACAGGGGATAATGGGAAAGATGGGTGACACCTGGAGGGGGGTGGAGGCAAGCACAAAGACAGGTGAAACAGATCAGGGTGTTACACACCACCACACTAACCAGGTCTGCATGGCATTGGCTAAACAAGTTCAGGTTCTCACCGAGATGTAGGGTGGTCAGTCTCTCACTTCATATTTCCACCATATTTGCTGAAATGTCATTTTAGTGCCATTTACTAAGCTTTTACACTCTTTTCTCAATAAGGGATAAAACACCAAAATCAAAGCTAAAGCATGAAACTGTCATCATTTCCATGAATGTCTTTCCCTTAAATTCTTAGTAAATCAGGTAATTAGTGTTCATAAACAAACACACTAACTCAGTACTTACATAGCAGCAAATGTCACTTGTCCCCGCAGACATTTTCTCAGTTGTCAGGTGGCAAGCCTAGCCAGCTACCTCAGTTGTTCCACAATGGAAATTGACATCTTCAGTCACCCCCTTCAATTATGAGGAGTTTAGTTAGATACTGTCTTCATAAATATATATGTTTCTTATTCTGTTGTTTATGGTTGTATTTCAATTTGTCTGTATATGTGTGGTGTATCAGGGCTATTGTTCATGTTCTGTATCGTGTGTGTGTGTGTGTGTGTGTGTGTGTGTGTGTGTGTGTGTGTGTGTGTGTGTGTGTGTGTGTGTGTGTGTGTGTGTGTGTGTGTGTGTGCTTGTGTGTGTGTGTGTGTACATCAGAGACAGAGCTGTGCAGAATTTATTACCACTGACCAGAGATGGGAGAAGTACCTAGGTAACTAGATTTCCAGGCTAAAGTGTAGAGTTTCATTAGTTTCACATCATTACATGTTGAATACATTTTTTTTTTGGTACTGTTTACCTCTAAAAATGTCTAAGTGGTTTGAGGTATAGTGTAGAGTGTGTGACACTGTGCCAAGAAACAAGGTGGAGATCAGGGGTGTCTTATCGCCCCCTTCAGGACAGGCCTGTAACTACTCTTCATTCTTGTGGATCACAATATAGAATCTAATATAGTGAACGCTCACATAGCAACAACAGAAACCCTCAGTCTACTGGGTCTGCCCTCTTATTCCTTCCTCTCTCTATGTCATCATATTAGTACAGACATGGGCCACTTCTGTATTGGTTCATATCAGTAGAAGTCAAATCTGGATGTGGTTTACAGAAGACTGACAGCACTATGGTGCATAGAGATTTTGTTAGAAAGTGTTGCTTTACATCAGGGGTGTCAAACTCAATCAGCATGTTGAAAAAACACAACGAATTTGCGGGCTATTCTGTTTTTTTTAATCTTTTAAACGTACGTAAAACTGCAACCCAAACTGCCTATTGTTTTGTTCGAAAAAAAAGATGTCCTTTCATAATGTCCACGAATGTACATAGGATGCTGTATATTGCATTTTAACATATATATTAAAAAAACAGATCAATAATATTTGTCGAGCCTTTGCTGCTATGCTTGCAGATGTGCACAATATGCAAAGACCCTAATCAAAACGTATTTAATAACTCCAAATAACAAAAACGTAGCTCGGTGGTTGAAACATTCAAACTTAAAACATCTTTGTTTTTATTTTTTGCACTACATGGATCACCCGTGCAGTTAAATGCAGCATTGCTGCATGGTGCACTCAAAATGTCTTGAGTGCACCTTGAGACTAGGCTACTACTCAAATGTTTCTGTAACAGGCCTACATGGTTTTTCTTTTCATGGTGTTTTGTTGCAGGTTTATTTTTTTGGGTCATTCATTGTCAAGCTTTAACCTTGGTTGAGCTAACGTGCGCTAATGTGATTAGCATGACGTTGTAAGTAACAAGAACATTTCCCAGGACATAGACATGTCTTATATGGGCAGAAAGCTTAAATTCTTGTTAATCTAACTGCACTGTCCAATTTACAGTAGCTATTACAGTGAAGAAATACCATGCTATTGTTTGAGGAGAGTGCACAACAACAACAAACTTTTATCTTGGCAACTGGTTTGATACATTCACCTCTGAAGGTAAATAATATACTTACATTCAGTAACCTTGTTCTGATTTATCATCCTTTGGGTCTGAAAATATGCACCTACACTGCTGCCCTCTAGTGGCCAACATCTAAATTGCATTTCAAAGATGATGGTGGGAAAAAAGGAAGAAATGCATATTTTTTGGGTTGTATTATCTTTTACCAGATCTAATGTGTTATATTCTCCTACATTAAAAACCAAAGCCAGACAAACATTTCAGTAGCCTCACTAGGACTGTGGCATGTGTTTGTACACTTTCACTCTGCTGTGCAAGTTTAAAGGGACACATGAAAGCATCGGAATTGATGTTGAATTCACTGATGTGAGTGCATCAGGCAGTAATTTCATAAGTAGATGACTCAGCTGTTGACTCATTTATACTCGTTCCTCAGTGGGAGTTGGGATTTGCAAAAAAAGTACAGCACATTTCCAATTTAGAAATGTGTATAGTATGTGTATGTGAGAAATATGACAAATATAAGCACCCACCTGAAAACAAAAATAAAACATTTTAGAAAAGCTCAGTGCCGTTATTCTCGCAAGGTAAGATATTGAAAGGTATTGAAAACAGGGATGACAATCATTTTGAGAAGAAAAAGAAAATCATACTATACAGCTCAGTATTTGCATAATTTATTTTATACAGTCTTTTTGCTTATCTTCATACAGGATGACAATCAAATCAAATTGTATTAGTCACATGCGCCGAATACAACAGGTGTAGTGAAATGCTTACTTACGAGCCCCAAATCAACAATGCAGTTATAAAAAAATACAGATAAGAATAAGAAATAAAAGTAACAAGTAATTAAAGAGCAGCAGTAAAATAACAATAGCGAGACTATATACAGGGGGGTACCGGTACAGAGTCAATGTGCGGGGGCACCGGTTAGTTGAGGTAATATGTACATGTAGGTAGAGTTATTAAAGTGACTATGCATAGACGATAACAACAGAAAGTAGCAGCGGAGTAAAAGAGGCAATGCAAATAGTCTGAGTAGCCATTTGGTTAGGTGTACAGGAGTCTTAGGGCTTGGGGATAGAAGCTGTTTAGAAGCCTCTTGAACCTAGACGTGGCGCTCCGGTACCGCTTGCCGTGCGGTAGCAGAGAGAACAATCTATGGCAATTTTTAGGGCTTTCCTCTGACACCGCCTGGTATAGAGGTCCTGGATGGCAGGAAGCTTGGCCCCAGTGATGTACTGGGCCGTTCGCACTACCCTCAGTAGTGCCTTCCGGTCAGAGGCCGAGCAGTTTCCATACCAGGCAGTGATGCAACCAGTCAGGATGCTCTCGATGGTGCAGCTGTAGAACCTTTTGAGGATCTGAAGACCCATGCCAAATCTTTTCAGTCTCCTGAGGGGGAATAGATATTGTCATGCCCTCTTCACGACTGTCTTGGTGTGCTTGGACCATGTTAGTTTGTTGGTGAAGTGGACACCAAGGAACTCAACTTGCTCCACTGCTGCCCCGTCGATGAGAATGGGGGCGTGCTCGGTCCTCTTTTTCCTGTAGTCCACAATCATCTCCTTTGTCTTGATCATGTTGAGGGAGAGATTGTTGTCTTGGCACCACACGGCCAGGTCTCTGACCTCCTCTCTATAGGCTGTCTGATCATTGTCGGTGATCAGGCCTACCAGTGTTGTGTCATTAGCAAACTTAATGATGGTGTTGGAGTCGTGCCTGGCCTTGCAGTCATGGGGAGTACAGGAGGGAACTAAACACGCACCCCTGAGGGTCTCCTGTGTTGAGAATCAGCGTGGCGGATGTGTTGTTACCTACCCTTTTCACCTGGGGGCGGCCCGTCAGGAAGTCCAGGATCCAGTTGCAGAGGGAGGTGTTTAGTCCCAGGGTCCTTAGCTAAGTGATGAGCTTTGAGGGCGCTATGGTGTTGAATGCTGAGCTGTAGTCAATGAATAGCATTCTCACATAGGTGTTCCTTTTGTCCAGGTGGGAAAGGGCAGTGTGGAGTGTAATAGAGATTGCATCATCTGTGGATCTGTTTGGGCGGTATGCAAATTGGAGTGGGTCTAGTGTTTCTGGGATGATGTTGTTGATGTGAGCCAGCCTTTCAAAGCACTTCATGGCTACAGATGTGAGTGCTACGGATCGGTAGTCATTTAGGCAGGTTATCTTTGTGTTCTTGGGCATAGGCACTATGGTGGTCTGCTTAAAACATGTTGGTATTACAGACTCAGACAGGGAGAGTTTGAAAATGTCAGTGAAGACACTTGCCGATTGGTCCTGTTAATCGTTCTGGCCCTGCGGCCTTGTGAATGTTGACCTGTTTAACCTGTTTGGGCTGCAGGGGCAGTATTGAGTAGCCAGATAAAAGGTGCCCATTTCAAACGGCCTCGTACTCAATTCTTGCTCGTACAATATGCATATTATTATTACTATTGGATAGAAAACACTCTCTAGTTTCTAAAACCGTTTGAATTATATCTGTGAGTCAAACAGAACTCATTTGGCACAAACTTCCTGACCAGGAAGTGGAAAGTCTGAAATCGAGGCTCTGTTCTACTTCCTGCCTATAAATGGGCATGATACGTGTTAGTATACGTGCACTTCATAGACCTTCCCCTGGATGTCAAGAGGCGGTGAGAGAAGAAATTTTGTGTTTATCTTGGTCTGAAGTGGAATACAAGCTCTTTGTATGACGTGTCCCCCATTTTTTTGTTTTCTGGAGAGCGCGGAGGGACCTGGATTTGCCTTCTGTTTAGCTGCCGTTATAGGCGACTAATATCTCCGGCTTTGATTTTATTTGATACATGTGACCATATCATCGTAAAGTATGTTTTTTCAATATAGTTTCATCAGATTATTGAAATTTTTTCGGGAGTTTTGCCGTGTTCCGTTCTCTTCCGTTTGTTGACATGGAGAGATTCGCGCCACTTGGCTAGTGTGCTTGCTAAATCGAGAGGGAAAATGGACGTTCTAAATCCAATGAACGATTGTTCTTGACAAAGGACCCCTTGTCCAACATTCTGATGGAAGATCAGCAAAAGTAAGAAACATTTTATGATGCTATTTCATATATCTGTCGTACATGTGAACTAGTCGTCGGCGCCCAACTTTGGGGTACTCTAGCTATACCGAAGCTGGATGTCGTAATGAAGTTATTTTTTAGAATTCTAACACTGCGATTTCATTAAGAACTAATGGATCTATCATTTCCTATACAACATGTATTTTTTAGTTATGTTTATGAATAGCTATTTGGTCAGAATATGTGTGTCAGAAAAAGTGTCAGAAAAATATCCGGACGTTGTGGAAAAAGTAGCTACGATAGCAACATGTATAACCACTGATTTCAGCTCTAAATATGCACATTTTCGAACAAAACATAAGTGTATGTATAACCTGATGTTATAGGACTGTCATCTGATGAAGAATATCAAGGTTAGTCAAAAATTATATATCTTTTACTGGTTTGTTACGATCGCTAACTTTTACTGCTGGGAAATGGCTTGTCTTTCTGGCTATTGTGGTAAGCTAATATAACGCTATATTGTGTTTTCGCTGTAAAACACTTAATAAATCGGAAATATTGGCTGGAATCACAAGATGCCTGTCTTTCATTTGCTGTACACTATGTATTTTTCAGAAATGTTTTATGATGAGTAATTAGGTATTTGACGTTGGTGTCTGTAATTATTCTGGCTGCTTTCGGTGCAATTTCTGATTGTAGCTGCAATGTAAACTATGATTTATACCTGAAATATGCACATTTTTCGAACAAAACATAGATTTAATTGTATAACATGTTATAAGACTGTCATCTGATGAAGTTGTTTGTTGGTTAGTTTGGTTGGTTCTTGGTTAGTTAGGTTGGCTTTGTGCATGCTACCTGTGCTGTGAAAAATGTCTGTCCTTTTTTTGTATTTGGTGGTGAGCTAACATAAATATACGTGCTGTTTTCGCTGTAAAACATTTTAAAAATCGGACATGTTGGCTGGATTCACAAGATGTGTACCTTTCATTTGCTGTATTGGACTTGTTAATGTGTGAAAGTTAAATATTTAAAAAATATATATTTTGAATTTCGCGCCCTGCACTTGAGCTGGCTGTTGTCATAAGTGTACCGACGTCGGGCTTGCAGCCAGAAGAAGTTAAAGGTCTTACTCACATCGGATGCGGAGAGCGCTATCACACAGTCTTATGGAACAGCTGGTGCTTTCATGCATTTTTCAGTGTTATTTGCCTCGAAGCGAGCATAGAAGTAGTTTAGCTCATCTGGTAGGCTCGTGTCACTGGGCAGCTCTCGGCTGTGCTTCCCTTTGTAGTCTGTAATAGTTTGCAATCCCTGCCACATCCGACGAGCGTCAGAGCCGGTGTAGTGTGATTCGATCTTGGTCCTTTATTGATGCTTTGCCTGTTTGATGGTTCGTCAGAGGGCATAGCGGGATTTCTTATAAGCTCCCCGGCTACTAGGAGCGCCGCCTCTGGGTGAGCGTTTTTTTGTTTGCTTATGGCAGAATACAGCTCATTCAATGCTGTCTTAATGCCAACCTCTGACCGTGGTGGTATGTAAACAGCTACGAAAAATAGAGATGAAATCTCTCTAGGTAAATAATGCGGTCTACAGCTTATCATGAGATACTGCACCTCAGGCGAGCAATAGCTCGAGAATTCCTTAGATATCGTACACCAGCTGTTATTTTCTTAAATACATTGTCCTCCACCCCTTGTCTTACCAGACGCCGCTGTTCTATCCTGCCAGTGCTGTGTATAACCGGCCAGCTGTATGTTGATAGTGTTGTCGTTCAGCCACGACTCCGTGAAGCATAAGATATTACAGTTTTGAATGTCCCGTTGGTAGTTTAATCTTCCCGCATAGGTCATCTATTTTATTGTCCAAAGATTGCACGTTTGCAAGCAGAATAGAAGGAAGTGGGGGTTTATGCGATCGCCTACTAATTCTCAGAATGCAGCCCGCTGTCACGCCCTGACCATAGTTTGCTTTGTATGTTTATATGTTTTGTTTGGTCAGGGTGTGATCTGAGTGGGCATTCTATGTTGTATGTCTAGTTTGTCTATTTCTATGTGTTTGGCCTGATATGGTTCTCAATCAGAGGCAGGTGTTTGTCGTTGTCTCTGATTGGGAACCATATTTAGGTAGCCTGTTTTGTATTGTGGGTTGTGGGTGATTGTTCCTGTTATGGTGTTCCTGTGTTTACTATATGGGACTGTTTCATTTTCGTTCATTTGTCGGTTTATTGTTTTTGTTCATTGTTTCAAGTATCCTTATTAAAATGGATAATCATCACGCTGCATTTTGGTCCTCCTCTCTTTCGCCCGACGAAGAACGTTACACCCGCTCTCTGGCCCCTTTTTTTCCGCCTCCTCTTCAGGCAAATCACGGGGCTCTGGACCTGTTCCCGAGAAAGCAGTATATCGTTTGCGTCGGCCTCGTCAGACTAGTTAAAGGGAAAAAAGGATTCTGCCAGTTTGTGGTGAGAAATTGCAATTCTGATGTTCAGAAGTTATTTTCGGCCATAAGAGATTATGTACAAAATAAGTTAAATAAGTTACAAATAACCCAAATAAACAAAGAAACACAATTGGTTGGGGGCACGTAAAACGTCTGCCTTCTTCTTCGGAGCCAATCATTTTGGACCTGACAGTTTATGGTATACACTAGGAAAAGTTTGGCCGGGGTAGGCCGTCATTGTAAAATAAGAATTTGTTTTTAACTGACTTGGCTAGTTAAATATAGGTAAAAAAGTTATATATATATATACAGTGGAAAGAAAAAGTATGTGAACCCTTTGGAATTACCTGGATTTCTGCATAAAAAGGTCATAAAATGTGATCTTCATCTAAGTCACAACAATAGACAAACACAGTCTGCTTAAACCTCTTTGGGATATGGGGGCGCTGTTTTCACTTTGTAAAAAATCGTTCCCAAATTAAACTGCCTCGTACTCAATTCTTGCTCGTACAATATGCATATTATTATTACTATTGGATAGAAAACACTCTCAAGTTTCTTAAACCGTTTGAATTATATCTGTGAGTAAAACAGAACTAATTTTGCAGCAAACTTCCTGTCTGGAAGTGAAAAATCTGAATTCGAGGCTCTGTTCCAGGGCCTTCCTATTCATTTGCTTCAAATCTATGGCTATACATACACTTCATACGCCTTCCACTAGATGTCAATAGGCAGTGAGAGGTGAAATGGGGTGTATAGCTTGATCTGAGGTCAAACGAGAGCTCTTGGAATGACACGACCCCAATTTCCTTTGTTCAGGAAGGCGCGGGAAGGAACTCTGGATTGCCTTCTGAAAAGCTTTCGTTATAGACGGCTAATATCTCCGGCTTTGATTTTATTTGATAAATGTGATAATATCATCGTAAAGTATGTTTTTTCAATATAGTTTTATCAGATTATTGAAAGTTTATCGGGAGTTTTGGCGTGTTCCGTTCTCTGCGTTTGGTGATGATGGACAGCTTCGCGCCACTTGGCTAGCTTTGGTTGTTAATTCGACAGGAAAAAAAGGACATTCTAAAACCAAACAATGATTGTTCTGGACAAAGGACCCCTTGTACAAGATTCTGATGGAAGCTCAGCAAAAGTAGGAACCATTTATGATGTTATTTCGTATTTCTGTCGAAAATGTTTAGTATTATTTTCCGCCCTGATTTTGGGCGCTGTCTCGCTATAACGTAAGCTGTATGTCGTACTAAAGTTATTTTTAGAATTCTAACACTGCGATTGCATTAAGAACTAGTGTATCTTTCATTTGCTGTACAACATGTATTTTTTAGTAAAGTTTATGATGAGTTATTTGGTCAGAATAGGTGAGTGTCAGAAATATATGCAGAGATTCTGGGAAAAAGTTGTTACGTTTTCACAATGTATAACCATGGATTTCGGCTCTAAATATGCACATTTTCGAACAAAACATAAGTGTATTGTATAACCTGATGTTATAGGACTGTCATCTGATGAAGCTTGTCAAGGTTAGTGAAAAATTATATATCTTTTGCTGTTTTTTTGCGATCGCTAACTTTTGCTGCTGATAAATGGGTTGTGTTTTTGGCTATTGTGGTAAGCTAATATAATGCTATATTGTGTTTTCGCTGTAAAACACTTAAAAAATCTGAAATATTGGCTGGATTCACAAGATATTTATCTTTCATTTGCTGTACACCATGTATTTTTCATAAATGTTTTATGATGAGTATTTAGGTATTTCACGTTGGTCTCTGTAATTGTTCTAGCTGCTTCTGTGCTGTTTGTGATTGTAGCTGCAATGTAAAACTATGATTTATACCTGAAATATGCAAATATTTCGAACAAAACATCGATTTATTGTATAACATGTTATAAGACTGTCATCTTATGAAGTTTTTTCTCGGTTAGTGACTAATTCTATTTCTATTTGGTCGGTTTTGTGCAAGCTACCTGTGCTGTGAAAGAAATGTCTGTGCTTTTTTGTATTTGGTGGTGAGCTAACATAAATATACGTGGTGTTTTCGCTGTAAAACATTTAAAAGATCGGACATGTTGGCTGGATTCACAAGATGTTTATCTTTCATTTGCTGTATTGGACTTGTTAATGTGTGAAAGTTAAATATTTCAAAAAAATATTTTTTCAGTGGAATGTGTGTGTGTGGGGGGGGGGGGGGGGGGGGGGTCCGCTAGCGGAACCCCGGGGCTGTAAAGGTTAAACTAATAACACACAAACAATTTTACGTTTTCATGTCTTTATTGAACACATTATGTGAACCCTTGGATTTAATAACTGGTTGACCCTCCTCTGGCAGCAATAAACTCAACCAAACGTTTACTGTAGTTGCAGATCAGACCTGCACAACGGTCAATAGGAATTTTAGACCATTCATCTTTACAAAACTGTTTCAGTTCAGCAATATTCTTAGGATGTCTGGTGTGAACCTCTCTCGAGGTCATGCCACAGCATTTTAAATCGGGTTGACATCAGGACTCTGACTGGGCCACTCGAGAAGGCGTATTTTCTTCTGTTGAAGCCATACTGTGGTTGATTTACTTCTGTGTTTTGGGTCGTTGTCCTGTTGCATCACCCAACTTCTGTTGAGTTTCAATTGACGGACCGATAGCTTTACATTCTCCTGCAAAATGTCTTGATAAAATTGGGCATTCATTTTCTCCGTTGATGATAGCAAGCTGTCCGGGCCCTGCGGTAGCAAAGCAGCCCCAAACCATGATTCTCCCTCCACCATACTTTACAGTTGGGATGAGGTTTTGATGTTGGTGTGCTGTGCCTTTTTTTCCTCCACACATAGTGTTTTGTGTTCCTTCCAAACAATTCAACTTTAGTTTAATCTGCCCACAGAATATTTTGCCAGAAGCGCTGTGGAACATACAGGTGCTCTTTTACGAACTTCAGACGTGCAGCAATGGTTTTTTTGACAGCAGTGGCTGTCTATACATTACAATTCTACCTGTGATTACAAAAGTACAATGATTAATGTTTTCCTTTAGCTTGAACCTCTAACGAGTCACAAACCCGGATCTGGGACCCCCCCATCAAAAAAGCTGACTAGCATAGCCTAGCCTAAAGCCACAGGGATATCATATAATAAAATGTTCATGAAATCACAAGTCCAAGACACCAAATGAAAGATACACATCTTGTGAATCCAGCCATCATTTCTGATTTTTAAAATGTTTTACAGGGAAGACACAATATGTAAATCTATTAGCTAACCACGTTAACAAAAGACACCACTTTTTTTACTCCACCCTTTTCTTACTGCATCAGTAGCTATCACACATTCGACCAAATAAAGATATAAATAGCCACTAACCAAGAAACACTTTCATCAGATGACAGTCTGATAACATATGCTATACAATAAATATGTTTTGTTAGAAAAATGTGCATATTTCAGGTATAAATCATAGTTTACCATTGCAGCCACCATCACAACTCTCACCAAAGCAACTAGAATAACTACAGAGACCATCGTGTATTAGCTAATTACTCATCATAAAACATTTCTTAAAAATACACAGCGTACAGCAAATGAAAGACACAGATCTTGTGAATCCAGCCAATATTTCAGATTTTCTAAGTGTTTTACAGCGAAAACACAATATAGCGGTATATTAGCTTACCACAATAGCAAACATCACAACAGCATTGATTCAAGCCAAAATAGCAATAACGTATAAACCACCAAAATATATTAATTCTTTCACTAACCTTCTCAGAATTCTTCAGATGACAGTCCTATAACATCATATTACACAATGCATATAGAGTTTGTTCGAAAATGTGCATATTTAGCGCCACAAATCGTGGTTATACAATGAGAAAAGTAGCAAAGCTGCCCAGAAAATGTCAGGAGAAATCTTTGGAGAGGCACCTATTCTAATCAATAAATAATCATAAACTTGACTGAAAAATACAGGTTGGACAGCAATTGAAAGACAAATTAGTTCTTAATGCAATCGCTGGGTTACATTTTTAAAATAAACGTTACTTCAAAATACAGCGTGCGATAAAGCGAGGCTGCACTGCAATTAATGGCGGCTTATGCATTTGACATTTTTCAACAGAACAACGAATTATCAGCATAAATAGTTCTTACTTTTTGATGAACTCTCATCAGAATCTTAGGAAAGGTGTCCTTTGTCCAAAATAATCGTTGCTAGGTTGTATAACGTCCTCTTCAACGTTGCAATTAGCAGTAAACATTAGCATGAGAGAGAGAGATACCCAACCCCATAGAACGCCAGGAAATGAAATACCCGAAAATCGCAATATACTGACATAAACTGATATAATTCGGTTTAAAATAACAAGATTATGATGTCTTTAAAGTCTATATCGAATAAAAACACAGCCGGAAATTTCTAAGATCTATAACCGATGGTTCTAGTACAATATGCCAAGGTCCTCAGTGCGTCAGAGCGAAGAGGGAAAAGAATAGACACGTCTTTGCCAAGTGATTTATAACCTTTGAGATCTACGTAGAGACTCCATTTCAAGTCTCCCTATTCGCTAACATCCAGGGGAAGGCGTATGCAGTGCATCTCAACCAATAGAAGACAGGCAGATTTATACACAGGTCTCAGAGCAGCTAGCAAAATTTGGCATTCTCACATACACATAGGAAAATTGCTCTAAGTCCAGTTCTGTTTCACTCACAGATATAATTCAAACGGTTTTAGAAACTAGAGAGTGTTTTCTATCCAATAGTAATAATAATATGCATATTGTACGAGCAAGAATTGAGTACGAGGCAGTTTAATTTGGGAACGTAATTATTACAAAGTGCTAACAGCACCCCCTATTGACAAGAAGTTAAGATTCAGTGATAGACCTTGTAAGTGCATGAAAAGGTCAACTGTACAATGTCATATGTCTGTGTGTTAAAACTATACTTAAGGTAACAGATGGATAAAGGGAACCAAGAGTTCCTGTTGTTGCTATGTTCCAGTCTTACTTCTGCTAGCACATGATAGCAATAAGGGGAAGAGTGATTGGGAAACTAACTGCAAATAACGCAATAAGATGAACACCGCCTAGCAGAGACATCTTTGTATTAGCAACTATGAATTATGAGTTTATATGGTATTAAAGTTAAGGGGCACCACCCCGGGCGGGGTGATCCTCAGTAGGGGATAAAACGGGAAAACACCCTCTTTTGTGCTGAGTGTGTTACTTGCAAATTACTGTAAGTGTATACTCCGGGTTGCAATCCAGCTTGCGATCCTTATTAAACAAACTAACCTCTGATCAAAGAAGTTTCCTGTGGTCTCTTGTATAACATAGGGCAGAATTGCAATAAGATATTCGAACGCTGTTGGATTTGGGTGTATTAGCACTACGGGAGTCTTGGCGTAGCTGGAACAGCTTATGAGTAGCCTCTTTTTCCCGGACAACGGAGAATCAAACACCTTACGAACTTCCGCCACGAACCCCTCTAGACTGAGGCTGACGGTGGACTGTTGCTCCCACACCGCCGTAGCCCAGGCAAGCGCCCTCCCGGACAGCAGCGTTATGACGTACGCTATCCTCGAGTGCTCCGAGGGGAACGAAGAAGGCTGCAGCCAGAAAACGAGGGAGCACTGGGAGGGAAAAACCCGACAGGTTCCCGGAATCTCCAGCGTAGCGCTCCGGAGGAGGTAAGTGGGATTCTCGGGACACTGGGGTAGGCTGGGAAATTAAGAGTGTGACCCGCTGCCCAGTGGGGAATCCGTGGATTTGCTCCAGCAAAGTCTTGAACGCCTGGTCATGGCGCTCTGCCAGGGTTTGGAGTCCCTCCATAAGACATTGCAGTAACTCCTCGTGTTGTCCAATGGTGGCTCCTTGCAGGGAGACAGCATTGTGGAGCTAGTCTGAGTCTGCTGGGTCGGTCATGGCCAGTTCGTATTATCACGTATTAGGGAAGACCCAGATGCAGACAGTGTCGAAGTAACAAAAGTTTATTACTAGAACAGGGTGCAGGCAAAATGACAGGTCAAGGGCAGGCAGAGGTCAGTAATCCAGATCAGAGTCCAAAAGGTACAGGACGGCAGACAGGCTCAGGGTCAGGGCAGGCAGAATGGTCAAAACTGGGAAAACTAGAAAACAGGACTAAAAATAGACAGGAGCAAGGGAAAAAACGCTGGTAGGCTTGACGAACAAAACAAACTGGCAACAGACAAACAGAGAACACAGGTGTAAATACACAGGGGATAATGAGGGGAGATGGGAGACACCTTGTGGGGGGTGGAGACGAGCACAAAGACAGGTGAAACAGATCAGGGTGTGACTGCCCTATACTTCCACTCCAATGATTTGAAATGCCCCCTCATTAAGCCTGCCAGCAGATCCACGGAGTCCCCCACTCTCTTGTTGATGATCAGAGGAAACCCACACCTGAAACACACACATTCTGACATCAATCAATGGTTGCACACTATATTACAATGATCTTATTACTGTGTAATTATTCATGTAGTACGGAGTAGCAAGTGTTGTAATTACTCATTGTTACACTGTAATACTTGTTACAGTGTGCCTACATGAATAATTACACAATAATACACTGCAATGCAAAGTCCTACCTAATCAATAATTGAAAATAATGGATTGGATTTATATAGCGCATTTCCAGGTTTCATTTATACTGTACATAACACTTTACATATTTTCCCTTTATATCTTTACGTATCTGAGTGTGTGGGTCCTATTTTACTTCATTAAAGTCCACTCCTCCCCCACATTCAGCAGAACAGGATGAGATGACAGGAAAAGAGAAGTGGGGGTGGATCTGATAACCCCTCCTCAGCTCACAAGTACAAATCACACTCTGTTTACTGTGCAATTATTCACCATAAATGCATCATACACTGCAAGGCGACATTATAAATACATGTCAGTCTGAAGAAATGTATAATAAACCCTTACAGAAAAAACCCTCATCATGAATTAAGAAAAATATATAGTTACAGTTCATTGAAGAATTTAAGGCAGAATTGCGGTTATCCTAGTCTGGCAATGTATCATATTATGTAATAGAAACAATAATTTGATACAGTTCCATATCGCCTTAAATGTAATGAATGACAGCCATTAGGCACAGGGTCTTAAGACCTGTTACGTTCTAGAAGCACTGACACAGCTGCTGTCCCAACCACACAATCGCCACTCATTCAAAACTGCAGAATACATACATCATGTTATGTTCCTGAATATAGGTATTATGTAGGTGTTATCAAACAGTAATAAAGCAAACGTTTCAGGATATCCAACCAATCACTGATGACTAGGCATTCTTACAGGCAACACACACCATGTAAAAACCAACAAGGAAGTTAGAGAAAGCTGACGGTTTTCCTTTCTCTCTCATGCAAGCAAGCACATGCAATAGATCCGGTTTGGGGATGATTCTACCCTCTTGGTTTCACATTAGAATAAGGAGACCGTTGAAAAGACCCTAAGCAGCCAACTGACTAAAGTCAGTAAGTGGTTATCCATTTAGGCAAACAGAATGTATCCTGTTTGGTTCCAAACACAAAGTGAACAACTCTTCCAACCTCTCGGTCAAGTTTAATAGTGTAGCGGTGAAGGAAAAATGCTCTGTTACATTCATTGGGATGTGAACTGGGACCAACACATGACATGTGAGCTTGTGGCTTTGAAGGCCATTGGGAATGTTCACTCCAGGACCAAGTTCCTGGCAAAGGTAGCCAAGTTCCTGGATAGAGAGACTATGAGGACCCTGGCAACATCTCTGATACAGGGCCACTATGACTATGATTGTATCTCATGGTTCAGTGGCATAACAAAAAATCTGAAGGACAAACTTCAAACGGCCCAAAACAAACTAATGAGAATTGTATTCAAGCTCAGCCCTAGGGACGCACGTAGGTCCTAATCATTTCAGGGAACTGAACTGGCTTCCAGTTGATCTGGTGGTGGAGCAGATTAAACTGTTGATGGTTTTTAAAGTGATACATGACCTTTCCCCCAGTTACCTGTCTGGTTATTTTAATGTCATTACAGACTCTCATAGCATCACACCAGAGCCAGTGTTGCCAATATGAGACCACAGCTCTATAGGAGCATGGCTGGAAAAAGCTCTTTACTTAACACTGGTGCAGAGGAATGGAATGGTGTACCAAACCATATAAAATCTATCAATACACTAGGGAGTTTTAAGATAAACCTTAAGACATGGTTTATGGGCAAAATGCTTTAACTGTACAAGAAAGTATCATTGTTTCAATGAACGTTACTTGGTAATCTATTTCCTCCCCATTGATGAGATGTATTTGAGAGGTATTTTGTTTTCCTTGTGTAGATTTTTGTTTTCATGTATTTTCAAGAGGACCACGATGGGGAAACGTTTTTAAAATTGTTTGTGTAATCCTCGTTGACGTTTTTTTATGGTTGTATTGTGTTTAAAATGTTCAAATTAACAAAAATAATTATAAAACTTACCATAGTGGAGGTTGGAGAAGGACTATTTTCTGTTTGGAGAAGCAGGAGAAGGGACCTCCAGACATCTCCATAAGGATTTGACTGTTTCCTCTGGCTGTATGTCCTTGTCTATCACTGTCACTGGTAGCTAGCAGTTGACTAACCAAAACACACAGAGAAGTAATAGTAGAGTAGAGAAAGAGCAGAGACTTCCTTTTGATGAGGGCTGCTGTTCTATATATAATTCCTGTATGATAGCTGAAAAAGAAGTTCCAGTCTATAGTTGCTCCATGAAAACAACCATTCGCTCAGCTTGAGAGTTAGAAGATGAGGCGTGGGTGTGTTTGGGGTCTGTCACTGTGTTGATCAGTCTGATGGTGGTGGTGGTTTTGGAGCATGTGTTTCCTAGCTGCTGCTGGTTGTGTGGTTCGTGGTCATGGTGTTTCACAGACACCGGTAGCTTTGTTACTTTATGAGCAGACCACTCAATGTTGCAGAGAAAGAGAAAGGAGGGAGATAGAGGGCGAACGAGAGAGAGAAAGAGAAGGTGATAGAGAGATAGAGACAGATAGAGAGAAAGTGGGGGTTAGAGAGAGGGATCGGGGCAAGAGAAAGAGAGAGAGCGAGACAGACAAAGATAGAAAATGATAGACAGAGAGAGAAAGAGACATCGAGCGAGAAAGACAGAGAGAGGAAGGTTAGAGAGAGCGAGTGAGAGAGAGCAAAAATATCATAACAGTGTGTGCATTTTCATCCAGGCTTCATATACCTGCAGAAGTGTTTGCATGACTTCTTCTGCATGCTCATAGGTCAGTGTGACTGAGGGACATGAAACACCTGCCAACTTTCTCATTAGGTAGTGAGTCCCAGGATACTCACAAAGGCCCCCCTTCTACGTTTCAGGTAACATCCTGTGGTGATGTCACTTTCTGTGACTTGTGGTCTCCGTGGCAACCTGTTTCTGTTTCTCAGGAGCAGTGACAATGACCAGGCTGCTGGTTGTCTGTCTGACAACATAGACATAAACACATAGACACGGAAACACCCTAACTGGAACAGTGACCTTCCAGACCATGCAGGGACACTGAAAATAGCAGTCAGAGTCATACATCACCAATGTCATTAATCGTTATTATCTGTCTGTAGGATGAGGAGGCAATATGGGAGAACTGGTAGTCATGCATACATAGGTTACTAGTTGGAATTCAACACAGTAATGAAAATATTCAATATTGCTTCCATTTAAATACCACACCCTGGCTAATGAGTCTTACCTTTTGTAACGTCCTGACCAGAGTTCTTATGTGTTTTGCTTGTTTAGTGTTGGTCAGGACGTGAGCTGGGTGGGAATTATATGTTGTGTGTCTAGTTTGTCTGTTTCTGTGTCCAGCCTAATATGGTTCTCAATCAGAGGCAGCTGGTAATCGTTGTCCCTGATTGAGAATCATATATAGGTGGCTTGTTTGGTGTTGGGATTTTGTGGGTGATTGTTTCCTGTCTTTGTGTTTGTGTTCTGCACCAGATAGGTCTGTCCTGGTTTTCACATTTATTGTTTTGTTGTTTGTAGTGTTAACATATTCTAATTAAACATGTTGAACACTAGCCGCGCTGCATTTTGGTCCTCTCCTTCACCCCAGGAAGAAAGCCGTGACACCTTTGCTTACTTGGAAGATCCCTTTGCCATCTTAGACGTGCGTGTCCACATTCCAATATTAAAAAAGTGATACACAGTACCAGAACCAACCAGCTCCTCAGAACTCCAGCAGAGTATATGACATCGTAAAACTGAGAAGAACTGTTCTTTTCAGGCACACTCTTCCCCAAAAGTCATTCTGAAAAATGGTGTTCGGCATTTGAACTTTGTTCATGAGGCATTTATGTTATATTTCTCAAGATTCAATGGGTAGATATAATTAAGTCCAAAAATGGATGCAGAAATAGCAGATTGCCCCTTTAACCTAAACATTTGGGAGCCTAAGATCTATACTAGACTTAAAGGAGGTTTGACCGAATTAGGTTGTATGGAAACATTTACGATGCTAACATCCATTTACTGTAAGAAAGCACTCATTCCATCAGGTGGATAAAATTCAAAAAAGTTTATAAAAAAGCATAATGCAAAGATAATGTAAAAGTACAGGCCATTAGAAGAAAACATGAATAATACTTATAATATTTTGGAAATTCATATGCAAATATGTTATTCTATCATCTGAATAACAGACATAATAAATCAAAGATAATCCATTGTAATACATTTACAACAAAACAATACAATTCAATACACAATACAAAGCAGATACAATTACTGTAGCTGCAGATAAGATCCGTTATCATTACACCATGCAATACAAAAAGCTGTTACAGTAATACACAATCAAACCATGCTTAAATCCAATATATCTGTTGATAAATAAAATAAGAAAAAAATCCTTAATGTACAAGGTGTTATTGTGTGTGTGTGTGTGTGTGTGTGTGTGTGTGTGTTTGCGTGCGTCCCGCCATCCCGCTATCCCTCCATCCATCCATCCCTCAAGGACCTGCAACATATCACCACACAAAGTAGTTTAGGACACGCAGTCAAACAAACTCTTAAGAATCAAACAAATAGACGTCCTTTAAGTAGTGTTGAAATCTAGCTTGAAATATACTTATTCATGTTATCATTCTAGAATCGATTGATTACTTCACATGTATAAGGAATGTATATGTTGGGGCCAATGAAGGGTAGATGGGAACTAGGTGTGTGGAAAGTTACTGAGTGTAGAAAGTTCATATTCTGTTCCATGTTTCTAAGGAGGGAGATGAAGGGCAATAGTTAGTCTCTGATAAGGCAGGCCAGCTGCGGAACTAGGGAGGAGCGAAGAATGCGTCTTGACGTCGAATCAACAGATGAAGTGAGAAGAAACCGCTGGGAGGGAGGCCAGAGAGGCCCACCACAATGACTCTCCTACTACAGTCCTACAGTCCTATCTCACACATACACTTCCATGGCCACAAATGTTTTAGTATCAGGCAGATCTGACTACACCAGTGAGAGGTACCAATTAAATTCCTGCCTAGCAACTGAGATGTATTGGTTGTCTAGATTTGTAAGGAGTTGACCCCGCCTATTACAAGGTTATAAATATATGTGCTTGTGTAATCATGCCTTGTCTTCGCAGATGTATGACCCAGTGGGGGAATAAACTTGGTTTGAGCTTTTTCTAGTTGTCCGTCTGAGTTTTTACTACAGTTTGTTCAGAACCTAACAATTGATACAGTATACTTTGACATTGAAGAATTAGTTCCATATTAGTATCATATTAAATATCAATAGCATACGACTATATTTAGTCTTACCTGGGGATGTGCCTGGCTTCACTTGAGAATAGACCAAATCTGCCTCAGGTGGATTTGCAGTTTCTATAAGGGGTAAGGATAACACATCAGAATAATATAACCAGTTATATGCAGAATGATAAAAAGGTCAACCTCAGCATAGGTCACATCAACATGTCCAGTTGCTGCTGAAAATGTACATTTCCAGTCAACAAATGAAGGAATTAGCTTATTGCATATTCTGCATCTTCATTGAAACCCCAAAATCGCACATTTAGATTTCACTGACTGCCAACCTGTAGAATGAGTCTTACCTGTGGTCTTCCCCGTCTTGACCTCAGAATAGACTGGATTTTCTTTTGGATCAGCTGGCATTTCTGAGGAGGAGGACTTTTTTTATGAGTAAAAAACACTGCTGCATTTTGTATTAATGTATGGGACGGTTGAGAATTACTTTTCTTTTTCTTGTCCAACTTTTTGAGTTGAATCTGGGCGTACATCACATCACTTGGTCCAGCAGTAGCAGCACCAGCATCTGAAACATACAGGTAATACACTTATATCTCTACTTACTGCAACAACAACTCTATACTGTATTCATGCTAAACTTCACAGACAGTATACAATACCATTGTCATTATTGTCTGAGAGAGTGATTGTATCGTAGATGTTAGCGCCACCTGTTGGTCAAAGAACAGATAGAAAGATGAATGTGTTGGTTTTCCCTCAGCTTGTCTAGGGACTTAAAGTACAGTAACATGTTGTATACAAAGTGAATGGTGAAAAGTTAGTGTGTGAAATTACAGAGAGGGGAGGGTAACAGTGGTGTGGACTAAGAGACTGACCATGCTGCCGACGTGTATACCCAGCATCAGGAGCCTGGCCCTGGGTAGATCCTTGGTCCTGTTGGGGGTCCAGGTTGGTGCTCTGGGGCTGGGGGGGCCTACAGGGAGAGAGATACTCATGAAACACACAGATTCTATTTTACTGTATGAAAAGGAACGTAGTTGAAAGACAGGTGTACTCACGAGAATATCCTGTTGCAACAGGAACCTGTAATGAGAAATGCATACTATTATATCAGGTCATTAATGTTTTGAACTTTTGCAATTAGACATTTTTCTCCTAAACATGAACAAAAAAGTTTAATGAGAAATTATAAAAAGTCTCACCTTTGGCGTTTTTATATCGACACAGCAGTACCAGGAGAATGGCCAGTAGAACACCAGCAACAACCAGGCCCACAACCACTCCTACTAGGACTAATGTAGATGGTCCAGGAGTTACGCCTGGAGAGAGAACATAAAATCACCATCAGACTCTGAGGTATTTAAAAAAATCTAAATAAAGTAGTGGACAAAGTGAAACAATTCTGTAGATACATTATATATTTGGCAACTGACTTGAGATCAGATGACCAGCCTGAGCTTGCAACTCCAAACCTACAGTATGCTTTTTAACACAACAAATGACTGATGACCACAGATATTATGAAAATGTTATGTGATCATAATTATTTTCTCACCTCTCACTGTCACCCAGCTCTCTGGTGATTCTCCTTCATTAGATTTACACTTGTAGGAGCCTTCATCTGACTTGGATACTGCAGGGATGGTCATCTCTCCTGTGGTCTCATTCCTGATGAATATTCCATCTTTGTAGAAATCAACCTTCGTTATTGGGTTTGTTTCCTGATATCTATTTGTACAGCGTAGAGTCACAGAGTCTCCCTCAGTCATGGGATAGGCAGGGCTCTCCAAGATCAGAGGGCCAACTGTGTAACATAGCATGTCAATAAAACTGTAAATCTGGAGTAATCACTCACACTATATTAACATCTGATGAGCTTGTATTCTATGAAATGCAACCATTCAGTTACAGAATTGAACATCATTATCATACATTGTAATGTAAAAAAGGTTAGTGAATGTTGGACAACAGACGTACCAAACACTGTGATGTTGACAGCATTACTGTACTCTCCTGATCCAGACTCACACCAGTACACTCCACTGTCCCCTGTGTATGTGGACCTGATGGTACATGTGGACCCTGCTCTTGATCCCCAGTTAGAGACACACCCTGACTCCACTGCTTTCTCTCTGTATCTCTTCAGTCTCCATCCAGTAGAGTTCCTCTTCTCCTCACAGCTTAGTGAGAGAGACTTTGATGTAAAGTGTTGAGTTCTGTTAGGTCTTATTTTGAGAGACACTGATGGTTGCGGATCTGAAACAAAGAGTGACAGAGACAAACGTATACAGTAGTTATATATACACATGAGGGTGACTTAAATGTGATTAAATGCAGTTTCAATGCAGTTAGTTACCTCCTGACCAGAAAAACTGAGGTTCACTGTAGAGTGTGTCATAGACTGGGTCTCCTCTCCCAGCTCTACACACATATCCTCCTGTGTGACTTGGACCAGCAGGGATCAGAGTGTAGGAGTCTTCAGTAGTCCCATCTCCAGATAGAGGCTCTACAGAGTAGGACCTGTCTGATAGGGAGAGTAACCCAGCTGTGTAGGGAACAGTTCGGTACCAGAAGAACCTCCAGCCTGTAGATGACTCTTTAACCCCACAGCTCAGAGTAACTGAGTCTCCAGGGTTCAGCCACTGAGGAGAGACACTCAGGAGAGCTTGGGGTTTATCTGTTATGAAGGATAATGACACAATTAAATTAGTTAAATGTTCAAATAATTTCAGATAAAAAAATTACCCATTTTGTTATTATGGTATAGTACCTTACCCTAAAATCAAAATATAATTGATCATTGATCTCACTGTCTGTTATTTGACCTCATTCCTTTTGTCTTTTTCTCACTATTCTGTCTCTTTCTCTTGCAATCCCATAAAAACAGACTTACCTAACACGGTCAATTGTATAGCATTACTGGTCTGGGAGTGTTTTAAGCCATTTCTTTTCTGAACACCTTCACAGGTATATAGACCCTTCTTTGCAGGACTGATTCTGTACTCAGGCTCTGTATTCGTGTAGATCGACTTCCCACTGTTATAAAACGCATACTCAATCTCTTCTCCCCCCTGTATGTCACATCTGAGATTGACAGTCTCTCCACTGAATATCTGGGGCCAGTTGGGTTGGAGGGTCAGAACAGCCACAGGTCTCTCTGCACAGACACAACACAGAAAATAAACATTATCTCACACCTTAGAATGTAAAATAATGTTGATCAGCATTTACCACAACATGACAATATCATAAGTTGTCATTTCTGAACATACAGTATGCAGTCTGAACTGTCTGACTTACCAAGATCTATCATAATACTGACATATACAGTGATGTCTACACACACACACACACACACACACACACACACACACACACACACACACACACACACACACACACACACACACACACACACACACACACACACACACACACACACACACACACACACACACACACACACACACAATTACTCACCTTTCACAGTGATAGTGACAGGATCACTGATGATTGATGATATGGATCTGGACTGGATCTCTCCCTGACACCAGTAGAGACCCTGGTCAGACTCAGCAGCTCTACTGATGGTGAAGGTGGCTCCTGTTGTAGTGTGTCTGCTAGACAAGGTCACTACTTTCTTTTTTTTGTCTTTGTACCATGTATACCTCCAGCCACTGCCAGACCCGACTGAACACGTCAGAGTTACTGTCTCTCCAGTGTATGCAGGGTTTGGATATACGGTCAGTGTAGTTTCAGGCAGAGCTAAGAAAACAACAAGCAGAATATCAAAACATCTGGATACATGCTTGATAACAAATGAAAACATATAAAAGTTAAAATAAACTATATAATGTATATATTGTACCAGTCAACAGTTTGGACATACCTACTCATTCAAGGGTTTTTCTTTATTCGTTACATTGTAGAATAATAGTGAAGACTTGAAAACTATGAAATAACACACATGGAATCATGCGGGAACCAAAAAAGTTTGAAACAAATCTAAATATATTTTAGATTTTAGATTCTTCAAAATAGCCACGCTTAGCCTTGATGACAGTTTCGCACATTGGGTTGAGGACGGGTGATTGGGGGGGCCAGGTCTTCTGATGCAGCACTCCATCACTCTCCTTCTTGGTAAAATAGCCCGTAAACAACCTGGAGGTGTGTCGGGTCATTGTCCTGTTGAAAAATAAATTATAGTCCCACTAAGCCCAAACCAGATGGGATGGTGTGTCGCTGCGGAATTCTGTGGTAGCCATGCTGGTTAAGTGTGCCTTGAATTCTAAATAAATCACAGAGAGTGTCACCAGCAAAGCACCCCCTCAACTTCACACCTCCTCCTCCATGATTCACGGTGGGAACCACACATGCGGAGATCATCCGTTCACCTACTCTGTGTCTCACAAAGACTCATTGGACCAAAGGACAGATTTCCACCGGTCTAATGTCCATTGCTCGTCTTTCTTGGCCCAAGCAAGTCTCTTCTTCTATTGGTGTCCTTTAATAGTGGTTTCTTTGCAGCAATTCGACCATGAAGCCCTGATTCACACAGTTTCCACTAAACAGTTGATGTTGAGAGGTGTCTGTTTCTAGAACTCTGTGAAGCATTTATTTGGGTTGCAATTTCAAAGGCTGGTAACTCTAATGAACTTATTCTCTGCAGCAGAGGAAACTCTGGGCCTTCCTTTCCTGTGGCGGTCCTCATGGGAGACAGTTTCATCATAGCGCTTGATGGTTTTTGCGACTGCACTTGAAGAAACTTTCAAAGTTCTTGAAATGTTCTGTATTGACTGACCTTCATGTCTTAAAGTAATGGTGAACTGTCGTTTGTCTTTGCTTATTTGAGCTGTTCTTGCCATAATATGGAATTGCTCTTTTACCAAATAGGGCTATCTTCCATATACCAACCCTACCTTGTCACAACACAACTGGCTCAAACGCATTTAAATGGACAGAAATTCCACAAATTCACTTTTAACAAATATTCTACAATGTAGAAAATAGTCAAAATCAAGAAGAACCCTGGAATGAGTAGGTGTGTCCAAACTTTTGACTGTTACTGTATATATTATTTTTTATTATTATTAAGTTAAATGAAGACAAATGCTGTTAGTGTACCAATCAGTTAACAGTCTTTCGTATCGAACGCTACGTATGGAACCTACAGATGCAGATTCGATACCCGTGCCAGCCGCCACCGGGAGACCAACGAGGCAGCTTTTGGTTTTAGTTTAGAATCCTCCAATCCTCTATATGTAATTATTTGCCGGAGAGTCAAGACATATTTTCCGATATACTGTAGGCCTACCGTAGGCGACATGAGTCTCATTAGTGTTGAGTAATGTGCTGTTAAAAGTGGTGTAGGTCTATTTATTTAAAGAGCGTATTGAAGTTAGAAGCAATAGGATTTCAAGCACAAAGTATAAAAATAGAGAGAGGTGTTGGTAAAGGTCCTGATGAAATCGGAAGTTTACATACACCTTAGCCAAATACATTTAAACTCAGTTTTTCACAATTCCTGACAATTAATCCTAGTAAACATTCACGGTCTTAAATCAGTTAGGATCACCACTTTATTTTAAGAATGTGACATGTCAGAATAATAGTAGAGAGAATGATTTATTTCAGCTTTCATTACATTCCCAGTGGGTCATACGTTTACATATACTAAATTAGTATTTGGTAGCATTGCCTTTAAAGTTTAAGTTTAACCTGTTTAACTTGGGTCAAACTTTTCGGGAAGCCTTCCACAAGCTTCCCACAATAAGATGGGCGAATTTTGGCCTATTCCTCCAGACAGAGCTGGTGTAACTGAGGCAGGTTTGTAGGCCTCCTTGCTCGCACACGCTTTTTCAGTTCTGCCCACACATTTTCTATGGGATTGAGGTCAGGGCTTTGTGATGGCCACTCCAATACCTTGTCTTTGTTGCCCTTAAGCCATTTTGCCACAACTTTGGAAGTATGCTTGGGATCATTGGATCAAGACCCATTTGCGACCAAGCTTTAACTTCCTGACTGATGTCTTGAGATGTTGCTTCAATAAATCCACATTTTGGAGGTTATTTTGTTTTCAAAAAAACTAAAGTGAGCGATTGTAGTCTGAATAAAAGGCCAAAACATTTATTTCTGTTTTTAGAGGCAGAGAAATGATGGGCCAATTGTGCGCCGCCCTATGGGACTCCCAATCATGGTCAGATGTGATACATAGTAATAATAATACTTTTTGTTGTATTATTTGTTTTGTCTTTTCTGATGGATTAAATGGAAATTGGAACCAATCACGGCCAACCTAACTAAGAAATACATTTGACGATAGAATTCTCCCTCTGCCCTCCTTCTAGGCAAGCCTATTGTCCAGCTACCTGCTAATAGCCATAATGGCGCTATACAATGTGACCATGTGTGTTTGAAAGAGTATTTTCCAGTAAGCAACTATTTGTTTTACCTTCATTAGACAACTTTGTTCCAATATTTCTGTAATTCAGTCATATTTATTACCATAGTAATTCGTTATGGATCCATAACTAAATAAACATCGGCATTTTGAAAGAGTATTTTTATCATTATTTTATTAACAAAGGCATAAAGATGCTGATGAAGAAATACAGTAGTGCATTTGTTTATTAGGCTATAGCAGAACAGCATAACGGTCCAGACGGCCCTTGCTGTGCCTGGTGAGCGGTTGATCAAGTTCTGTTGTCAGAAGAGGAATGGAAATGTCAGGGTGAACTGAAGACCTTATGAACCTGCCAGGTATGTTCACTCTGCCTGTCGGAGATGGAGTTCCAGAGCTCACAGGTGTGCCTGGCATGCATTGTGACTCCATCTCGTTCCACTCCCCCTTCAATGCGTAATTCTCCGCCTGACTATCCGCCAATGCCGCCTGGCACTGGACCAATGCATCAGCTGTCGCCCGTATCTCTGCCCTTAGATAATGTTTCTCTTTCTGCTGGTCTGTCTTCAATGACTCAATCTCGGTCTTCAAAGTTTGAATCTGATCAATGTGCACCTTCATCAGATGAGCAGAATGGTATCGCCCTAAGTCCCCATCGATTACAGTGGCATATGAACAGGTACAGTGCGCGAACAATACTGTAAAGTAGGCCTAATAATGCAAAAAATAACACTTAAATAGATCGACTGCTGTTCTTTACCATATGCTGCACATTTTGACATTGTATTCCATTTCAAGGAAGACTATTCAAGCCATCGACTCACTGAATGAGTCGATGGCAACACCAACATCGCTCTATTCACAGTCAGAAGACAGTTGAAGAAACTTGCATGGACTTATATAGTTATATGTATAGTTTTTTACCCCAGAACATTAACCATGTGTGTTCGCTTGTTTTGTACTGTTCTGTAGTTTCGACACGATGATTCGTCTGACAAAAAAAGAACTTTGCATCCTGCCGGCCCAGGCTGTAATGCGGAGCGGAGCAGGTGAACCCAAGAGCAGACTCAGACAAGGAGACTGGGATAAGGTAACCAAGGTATATATTGTATTATATCCCTGCGGGTTGCAGGGAGCCAGGTGCTGAGGCTGAGGCTGAGGCTGGAAAGAGGGGAGTTGGGGCTGGGTAAGCAGGTCCGGAGAGGAATCCAAGGAAGCAGTAGAGTGGGGTGGGGGGGGGGGGGTCCAGGACAGGGCAGCAGGACTGACGAGACATGAGACTGGAGACAGGGGCCAGAGTCAGAGCAGACAGAACTGTAGCGAAGAGGAAAACAGCGCCAGGCAAGTGAAAACAGGCACAACACGAAAACAGGATCTATGTAGGAACAAATGTCTAAAAATGCAGAAAGACTGAGCAGAGGTTACGATCTGGCAGCGTGGAAGTGGCAGGGCTGAGTATTTGTAGAGGTCTTGATTATGGAACAGGTTGCAGCTGGTGGGGATCTGCTCTGCCTTCACCACACTTGTCTCCGCCCACACAATCACACACACACACACACAGAGAAAGAGAGGGAGAGAGCACTGGGGGAGTGGCGGCAGGTTAGGGAGACAAAGGAGAAGTGGAGGGCATGACAAGCGCAAATGTAACACAGGCATGGATCAAAGCTGCCGAGACATTCAATGATGTCTTCTTCACAGACGAATCATCGTGGCCCTTGAGCATTTTGCTCAAAATTGCTATAGAAAAAAAGGAAGAAGGGCAAGCAAGCCCAAGCATCCGCTCAAACTCCATGTGTGGGGGGAAATTTCTCGCCAGGGACCAGGCCCATATTTGATGGTAAGTTTGGCAATTTACAAATCTAAATGTACATAAAATATTGTAGCCTACACCGCACAGAATTCTTTGTGTTCCACAATAATTCACTGTTGCCTCCTTTTTCAGGTATCATGGCCCGAGATGTCTTTGAGGAAGAAATCATCAAGAGATATGCTGGCCCCTATGTCAGAAAGGTGTTTCTGGGACCATATAGTTTCTTTCAAGGTAGGATTATAGCAATAATTTGTCATTTTTAGGCCTATGTACATGTATATTTATAGTATTGTATCTAATGTTGTTGGCTGTTAGGCTAAACGTATTTCTTTCTTCTCCAAATGCAGACAATGACACAAAACACAATGCTGCCCGGGTTTGCATTGCAAATGAGGGCATAAACTGTGACAAGACGCCAGCAGAGTAAGTAGACCTTCATGTAGTAAAATAAAGGTTAAATAAAAATAAATAAATAAAAAGGCCTACAACACCTATGGTAGGCCTACAGTATTTCTAAAAATGTTTGTTTATCTCTACATGTAGGTCTCCTGATTTAAACCCAATCTAACTTGTTTGGCATCAACTGAAAACATTCATCCGTATCTTTTCCATAGCCTACAAGCAAAGAAGAACTACTCAAGGCCATCAAGACGTTTTGGCAAGAGAAATTGACGATACTACAATGCAACAAATACATTGATCGTCTCAGCAAGGTTTTACCCGTGGTCTTGGAGCTGGGTGGAAGTGCAACTAAAATGTAGTTTAAATAACCATCTGCATTTTGAATGTCTTTTTTGTAGTTATTTTATGAACAAAAGCATAAAGACGTTGATGAAGAAATACTGTACTGCTGTTTTGAGTTAGAAATGTAACACTTCAGAGTACTTAAGCATCGAATACATTGCAGGTAGGGGGATGTTCACATCTACAGTAGCCGGGCTACAAAGACTCTATTGTCCTGCTAATCGGGCTACAAGTGTTTAAAAACCTGTTTTCAAAATACCACCAGCAGTCCATCACTACTGTAAATAAAAACACAGCATCTTGTTTACATTCTTTATTGTAACCACAATGTCACAAATAATTTGTATTTACCTTTCCAATTCATTTTTGAGTTTGGGATTAATTTGATTAATATTATTGTGTCTCTATTCTAAGAAAAACTAAAAACCCTCTGGGTTTTCGTTAGTACGGATCGGAAAATATGGCGCTGTACAACGTGACGGTCGGGAGTAGGCTACCATACTGGGCTATTTAGCTAAAGAATCCCCTTGTCGTGCGGGCACACGGGAGACTGGGGTTCAATTCCCCAAAGGGGAGAAAGGAGTAGGCTGTCCTTGTAAATGAGAATTATTTCTTAACTGATTTGCCAAGTTAAATAAAGGTTACACTAAGAGCATAACATTTCTACAATGTAATTGTAGTCTAACCAATACCCAAAAGGAGATTCAGTCAAAATAAAAATCTCATTGATTTATCAAGACCAGTCCCCATGCTTGTCTCAGAGCATCACGAAACGGTGCTAAAATAGTTGTAGGCTAATGCTTCAAATGCTATTGCTTCTATAAAACAATATACTCTTCAAATAAATAAGACCTACACCCCTTTCAACAGCACATCACTCAACACTAGTGAGACTCATGTCACCTACGATAGGCCTACAGTATATAAAAAAATATGACGTGACTCTCCGCCAATTATTAAATATAGAGGATTGGAGGATATTTCTGTAATTCAGTGATATTTATTCCCAAAGTAATTCGTTATGGATGCATAACTAAATAACCATTGGCATTTTGAAAGAGTATTTTTTCATTATTTTATTAACGAAAGCATAAAGATGCCATTATTAGTTACATTGTTTTACTCTGAACGTGCAGACTGGCACTAAGAACAGCGGGACCATTTCCCTAGTCAGCGCAATTATTAGTGCAATGCCCCTTAAAGCGTTGCTCTGTGCTACCTAGTGTGGTGGGGTGGGGGTCCATCCTCCCTCTCCCTTCCTCCTCCTCCCTTCCCCTTTGGCTAGGTCCATCTTCTGGCGCGGCTCTGCGGCCCATCCCGTGCCCCCTGCCCTCGTGCCTTGAACCTCGTTCGCTTTCAATAGGTACAGCTGGAGAACTGCAAGGCAATCCCATTGTGCGCCGCTAGGGAGCCATGACCAATATGACCAATACAGTGGGGCAAAAAAGTATTTAGTCAGCCACCAATTGTGCAAGTTCTCCCACTTAAAAAGATGAGAGAGGCCTGTAATTTTCATCAAAATGATCACAAGAACGGTGAGCAAAATTCCCAGAACCACACGGGGGGACCTAGTGAATGACCTGCAGAGAGCTGGGACCAAAGTAACAAAGCCTACCATCAGTAACAAACTACACCGCCAGGGACTCAAATCCTGCAGTGCCAGACGTGTCCCACTGCTTAAGACAGTACATGTCCAGGCCCGTCTGAAGTTTGCTAGAGAGCATTTGGATGATCCAGAAGAAGATTGGGAGAATGTCATATGGTCAGATGAAACCAAAATAGAACTTTTTGGTAAAAACTCAACTCGTTGTGTTTGGAGGACAAAGAATGCTGAGTTGCATCCAAAGAACACCATACCTACTGTGAAGCATGGGGGTGGAAACATCATGCTTAGGGGCTGTTTTTCTGCGAAGGGACCAGGACGACTGATCCGTGTAAAGGAAAGAATGAATGGGGCCATGTATCGTGAGATTTTGAGTGAAAACCTCCTTCCATCAGCAAGGGCATTGAAGATAAAACGTGGCTGGGTCTTTCAGCATGACAATGATCCCAAACACACCGCCCGGGCAACGAAGGAGTGGCTTCGTAAGAAGCATTTCAAGGTCCTGGAGTGGCCTAGCCAGTCTCCAGATCTCAACCCCATAGAAAATCTTTGGAGGGAGTTGAAAGTCCGTGTTGCCCAGCAACAGCCCCAAAACATCACTGCTCTAGAGGAGATCTGCATGGAATGGGCCAAAATACCAGCAACAGTGTGTGAAAACCTTGTGAAGACTTACAGAAAACGTTTGACCTCTGTCATTGCCAACAAAGGGTATATAACAAAGTATTTGAGATAAACTTTTGTTATTGACCAAATACTTATTTTCCACCATAATTTCCAAATAAATTCATTAAAAATCCTACAATGTGATTTTCTGGATTTTTTTTTTCTAATTTTGTCTGTCATAGTTGAAGTGTACCTATGATGAAAAGTACAGGCCTCTCTCATCTTTTTTAAGTGGGAGAACTTGCACAATTGGTGGCTGACTAAATACTTTTTTGCCCCACTGTATATATTGTCCTGCTAATAACAGGGTTAATAATATATCTGTGAGAATATCCAAGGGGCTTTTATATAATTCTAAATTAATAATAATCACTTTGTTTAAAAAATAACAATATTTTGGAGATTATTTAGTTTTCAAATAATGTAAAATGAGCGAGAAAAAGGCCATTCTTGAATATGGGGTGAGACAATGTTACTAATTTGTAAATAAAGCCAGTTTGTTATTTATTTATGTTTTTAGAGGGAGAGAAACCAAAAACTTAGTCATTTCATGGTTCTCCCATTCAAGGACAGCACAGGTATTGAACCAGCATCTGTAGCAACACAACTTGCACTGCTATGCAGTGGCTTACACCATTACGCCACTCAGGAACTGTACAACGTGACTGGTCGGGAGTGGCCTAAACTACTACAGAAAGAGCAAAATAATCCTAACAAAATAAAATAATAAAAACCTTAGTGTAACAGTTTTGGTAAGTAACACTGAAGTCGTGAACATTTATCAGTTTCTATTTAGGTTTATGTCGCCCATTCATTGTCAGTTAGAGACACAGTAGGACCCAAAAGCATAATCAGTGCTCTAACTCCCCCTTGCGCTGGTCTGGAGCAATGAAGTGGTGAGGCAGGGTACCGTACTAAACCACAAATTACCTCGAAGTACCGCAGCATAATCGCAAAACTTTTAGTGGAGCAACCACTGTAGGCAGACCTTTTTAAAATGATGAAATAGCCTCATAAAAATGGGGACCAATGTCAAGTGGTTATGGGCATGGAGGCACTGTTGTGAATGAGAGATAAGATGACTTACCTGTCACTGTCAGTCTGACTATATCACTCCACTCAGAATGCTTCTTCTGATTAGTAATACATGTACCCAGACACCTGTAGTCAGCACTGTCTGACATCTTAACCTCACTGATCTCATATTCATTCGTCCTACTGAAGGAGTCTACGACATTCTTGCGCCATAGGTATTTCCAGTCAGTGACTTTTCCCCTCTGTATGTTGCATCTGAGAGTGACAGATTCTCCCCTGAATATCTGAGAGGATGTGGGGTATATGATCAGAACAGCCTTTGCCTGTCCTGCACAAAATAAAACCAACATCATACAATTACTTTACACATATTATTTTGAAACACTCAAAAGCACATTTAAAAAATCACAAACAAAGAAATATGATGAAGCATTAAGAGATGAAGGCTTGATCAAGTGTATAAATATAATATCTACCATCATCATTTTCAGAGTGTCCAGAGTAGATGTGTGTACTCAGCACTACAACAAAGAAAGTCACATTATTCCAATATTAGCTTGAAATAAATAGCATGCCATATTCATGTCACTGTTTACCAAATCCATCCTGTACTTTATTTTAAAGGTGCAATCTACGATTTCTACATCGATTTTTGCGCTTTAAAATGAAACACAGCCATTTATTCTTGAAGAGTATAATTTTGAATTCCCTCATTAGCTTAGTACAACTGTCTTATCCCATCATAACCTACAATATGGTTATTTTATTACAATTATTGTAAACAATGTAGATGAATGAATTTCCTTAGCCCCATCCCTCAGCCGTATACCACAACAAGCGCAGGCTGACTGTTTTGTGGTATTTTGGATTACATTACTGCAGCTTTAAATGTCCACTGACTTCCCATGTTGGCACCTGACTTCCCAGAGAGAGTACAGAGATCCAAAACACCACTCATTAATCTCTTAACACAGTTTACTATAACTGTAGCGAAGGAACCCTCAACCATTTACAATAATCACAACTTGATAATACAACACATCTAACATATATTGCATTTTATATTCATTGTCATTGACAACACATTTTGCAACCACTGAGTTAGCACCACTCTTTAGTTCCTGAGTAATGACCTGGTTAAATGCACACCACCACGCTAACCAGGTCTGCATGGCATCGGCTAGAAAAGCTCACACAGAGATACAACATCAATGTAGAGTGGTCACTCACTCTCGATTCATATATTCCTACAGCATATTTGCTGCAATTTCCTTTTAGTGCTGTTTACTAAGTGTTTGCAATGTTCTCAATAAGGGATAAAACACCATTTACATTCATGTCTTATTCCTTTTTACCTTAAATTCTTAGTAAATCAGGTAATTAGTGTTCATAAACAAACACACTAACTCAGTACTTACATAGCAGCAAACAGAGCAAGGTGTGCTCCATTCTGTCCCCACAGACAAGTGACTTTCTCTATAACTACAGTCCTTCTAACAAACGCCTTTACTTCCTATATGATGACAGTCTGCTTAGATCACACCACTTCACTCTGAGATCACACCTCTTCACCGTACACAGAAAAACAGAGAGAAAGATTCTAGAGAAATGTACAAAGACGGAAAATAGAATAGCCGTTGACAGCGTGTTTACATTTTGATCAACTTCTTCTTTATGGTTGGCTACATTGCCACATACTGGTTCCTTCCTCATTATTGGAAGACACTAGGATGGAACAAGAATAGAGACCTGAATTGACGAGATCAGAGCTTGTGGTTTGACATCAAAATGTGCAGATGTTTGTTTCATATTGCACCCACCAAGCACATTGATTGGTAGATAGATAGATAGATAGATAGATAGATAAATAGATAGATAGATAGATAGATAGATAGATAGATAGATAGATAGATAGATAGATAGATAGATAGATAGATAGATAGATAGATAGATAGATAGATAGATAGATAGATAGATAGATAGATAGATAGATAGATAGATAGATAGATAGATAGATAGATAGATGTGTAGGCCTTCCCTCAAACCTTTGCTCAGTTGTCAGGTGGCAAGCCAAGCCAGCTAACCTCAGTTGTGCCACAATGGAAATGGACATCTTCAACCTCCCCCTCAATTCACACACACACACACACACACACACACACACACACACACACACACACACACACACACACACACACACGCACACACACACACACACACACACACACACACACACACACACACACACACACACACACACACACACACACACACACACACACACACCACAGGAGGCTGCTGAGGGGAGAACGGCTCATAATAATGTCCGGAACGGCGCAAATGGAATGGCATCAAACACCTGGAAACCCTTTGTTTGATGTATTTGATACCATTCCACTAATTCCGCTCCAGTCCTTGCCATGAGTCTGTTCTCCCCAATTAAGGTGCCACCAACATCCTGTGACACACACACACATCCGCACATAACCGCAGATGGTTCTGTTAAGTTCAGGTAAATGCTGTCTATATATATATATGTTTGTTATTCTGTATTTCAATTTGTTTGTTTATGTGATGTGCCTTAGGGTTATTGTGTGTGTGTGTGTGTGTGTGTGTGTGTGTGTGTGTGTGTGTGTGTGTGTGTGTGTGTGTGTGTGTGTGTGTGTGTGTGTGTGTGTGTGTGTGTGTGTGTGTGTGTGTGTGTGTGTACATCAGAGGCAGAGCTGTGCGGAATCTTTTACCACTGACCAGAGATGGGAAAAGTTTCAAAGCTGTAACTGGGGTTTCCAGGTTAAAGTGTAGAGTTTAATTTTGCATCACTACATGTTGAATACATTAATACATTTTGTACAACTATTTAACTCAAAAAATATCTAAGTGGTTTGTTGTGTGTAGTGTGTGGGACACATGCACAACATGTGTGAAGAAACCAACTTGGGGAGAGAAAGGTTACAGGGGAAAGCAATTAAAGACTTCACTATTATTGGGTTTACTAAGGTAAGCATCTGGGGTTTTTATCGCCCCCCTTCTCGCCACATTCGTGTGGATCACAATATACTTGGTTGTGAACATGTGGTTCTAGAGAATCTGTGTCCTTCACACCAGTACTGACCCTGGTCAGACACAGCAGCTCTACTGATGGTGAGAGTGTCTCCTGTTAGTGTATTTATACTGGCAAAAGCTAATCTCACAGTTATCTTTGTACCACTGATAGCTCCAGCTACTGTCAGATCCTGTTGAACACATCAGCATTACTGTCTCTGCAGTGTACACTGGGTTTGGCATTATGGTCAGTGTAGCTTTGGGCACCTTAACCCTTAACCCTAACTGTAACCTTAGCAAGCAGTTGTTTATCAACAGATACAGTGCCTTTAGAAAGTATTCATACCCCTTGACTTATTCCACATTTTGTTGTGTAACAGCCTGATTAAAAAATGTATCAAATCTTTTTTTTTATCACCCATCTACACACAATATCCCATAATGACAAAGTGGAAACATGCTTTTAGACATTTTTATGAATTAATTGAAAATGAAATATAGAAATATCTAATTTACATAAGTATTCACACCCCTGAGACAATACAAACCGTCTTTGGCAGCGATTACAGCTGTGAGTCTTTCTGTTTAAGTCTCTAAGAGCTTTCCATAACCTGGATTGTGCAACAATATTACTTAAAACATTCTTCAAGCTTTGTCAAATTCGTTGTTCATCATTGCTAGACAACCATTTTAAGATCTTACCATACATTTTCAAACAGATTTAAGTCAACACTGTAACTCGGCCACTCAGGAACATTCATTGTCTTCTTAGTGTGGAATTCCAGTGTAGATATGGCCTTGTGTTTTAGGTTATTGTCCTGCTGAAAAGTAAATTCTTCCCCCAGTGTCAAGTGAAAAGTAGACTGAACCATGTTTCCTCTAGGATTTTGCATATGCTTAGCTCTATTCCATTGATTTTCTTATCCTGAAAAACTCCCCAGTCCTTAACGATTTTATAAGCATACGCATATTATGACGCAGCCACCAGTATGCTTGAAAATATGGAGAATGGTACTCAGTCATGTGTTGTTTTGGACTTGTGGCAAACATAATCCTTTGTATTCAGGAAAAATGTGAATTGCTTTGCCACAATTTTCTTGCAGTATTACTTTAGTGCCTTGTTGCAAACAGGATGCATGTTTTGGAATATTTTTATTCTGTACAGGCTTCCATCTTTTCACTCTATCAATTAGGTTAGTATTGTGGAGTAACTACAATTGTTGATCCATCATCAGTTTTCTCCCATCACAGCCATTAAACTCTGTTCTCCCATCACAGCCAAATAAACTTACACTGCACTTGCTTCCAGACTCCCTGTGTCTACGTTACAGAATACTAACTACAAATATATGGAAACAGCACTAGAGAGAGATTTATACCAGACGGTCGGTGAACAGGGACACCTGTTCCACCAACACCACAATCAGCTGGCGTAACTGCGTGCAACTATGGATGAGGTCCTCGCGCGTCCTCCACCACCTCGACACCACCCGGGAAGATTCACTTTCACACAGCAGAGGGCCTTCTACCACAAGCCATCCCAGCGAGCCAGTCCCCCAGCCTACCCAGCAGTCCGCCTAGGTCAGCGATGCCCAACTGTCCCTCCGGGGAAAATATGATAGGACTCCATCCAAATGCCGTGGCTTCCTAATCCAGTGCTCCCTCTATTTTGCTCATCAGATGGGAGCCCCCACCACCAAGAGTTCCAAGGTTGTCAGGGTCATTTCCCTGCTGACCGGGTGGGCGTTGGAGTGCGCTAAGGCTGTCTTGAAGTGTTTGATTAGATTTTAGATCACATTTGCATTGATGTCAGAGTGATTAGAGGGACAATAGTGTGCTGAGTACCAGGCAGTTAGCAAGTTTGGTAGGCTACGGTTAGAGGTTTGGGCCAGTAACCGAAAAGTTGCTGGTTTGAATACCTGAGCTGATAAGGTGAAAAATCTGACCATGTGCCTTTGATCAAGGCACTTAAAACTTCTTAAGGCTAGGGGGCAGTATTCGGAAGTTTGGATGACTGAGGTGCCCTGTTACTCAGGCCCAGAAGCTAGGATATGCATATGCATGGTAGTATTGGATAGAAACTGTTAAAATAATGTCTGTGAGTATAACAGAACTGATTTGGCAGGTGAAACCCCGAGGACAATCCATCCAGGGGAAGAAAGAAATTGAGGATATTGGATTTTCCAATGATTTTCTATGGGAAACCCGATTTATTAAGACCCAGATTGCAGTTCCTATGGCTTCCACTCGATGTCACCAGTCTTTAGAAATTGTTCTATGTTTTTTTTTTTAAATGAATAAGTAGTCCTATTCTTTCTAAGTGTTACTCAGGTGGACTCTAGTCTTTTGGTGCGCGTGAACAAGAGCTGTCCTCAGATAATCGCATGGTATGCTTTCGCCGTAAAGCCTTTTTGAAATCTGACAAAGCAGCTGGATTATCAAGAAATTAATCTTTTAAATGATGTAAGACACTTGTATCGTCATGAATGTTTAATATTACTTAGTTAGTATTTTTTAATTTCGCGCTCTGCAATTTACCGGATGTTGTCAAATCTATCCCGTAGATGGGATTTGATCCATAAGAAGATAACCTCTTAGTGTAACGGTTGCTCTCCTCCTCTTCGTCTGAAGAGGAGTAAGGATTGGACCAAAGCGCAGCGTTGTTATATGACATAATGAATTTATTAAACAAGACGAAAAAACGAACTACACTTGATAATTAACAAAATGACGTAGACAGACCTGGACATGAGAACTTACATACAACGAAGAACGCACGAACAGGAAAATGACTACACAAACGAACGAACAAACCGAAACAGTCCCGTGTGGCGCGACAAACACAGACACGGAAGACAATCACCCACAAACTAACAGTGTAAACCAGCCTACCTATATATGATTCTCAATCAGAGGAAATGAATAACACCTGTCCCTGATTGAGAACCATATAAGGCTAATTAACAATCACACTCCCACATAGAACAAACAACACAGACTGCCCATCCCAACTCACGCCCTGACCAACTAAACACATACAAAAACAAGAGAAAACAGGTCAGGAACGTGACACTTAGGGATCCCTTCACCCCCATTTCCTGCTCGAATCCCGGTAACGGGATTGATTTGACAACATCCAGATTCAAAAACAGAAGTACTCATAATAAAAATTCACAAAACATACATGTGTAATACATCAAAATAAAGCTTAACTTCTTGTTAATCCAGCCGCAGTGTCAGATTTCAAAAAGGCTGTACGGCGAAAGCAGACCATGTGATTATCTGAGGACAGCACCTCGCATACAAACACATGCAAATCATATTTCAACCAGCCAGGTGCGACACAAAAGTCAGAAATAACGATATAATTCATGTCTTACCTTTGAAGATCTTCTTCTGTTGGCACTCCAAAATGTCCCAGAAACATCATAAATGGTCGTTTTGTTCGATAAATTCCTTCTTTATATCCCCAAAATTTCCATTTATTTGGCGCGTTTGATTCAGAAATACACCGGTTCCAACTCGCCCAATATGACTACAAAGTATCTAATAAGTTACCTGTAAACTTGGTCCAAACATTTCAAACAACGTTTCTAATCCAACCTTAGGTATCCTAAAACGTAAATAATCGATCAAATTTAAGATGGAATATACTGTGTTCAATACCGGATAAAAACAACGTGAAGCGTGTTCCATGTCGCACGCAACAAACACGTCGAGAGTCCGGAAGGCGTTCATGGAACATCTGGGAGTCTCGATCAGCCTTACCTCAGGTTTTCACCCCAAGAGTAACGGCCAGGTAGAGAGAGTCAACCAGGATGTGGGCAGGTTTCTGCGGTCCTATTGCCAGGACCGGCCGGGGGAGTGGGCGGCGTTCGTGCCCTGGGCCGAGATGGCATAGAACTCGCTTCGCCACTCCTCCAGTAACCTATCTCCCTTTCAGTGCATATTGGGGTACCAACCGGTTCTGGCACCGTGGCATCAGGGTCAGACCGAGGCTCCTGTGGTGGACGACTGGTTCAGGCGCGCGGAGGAGACATGGGAGGCCGCACGTGTACACCTCCAGCGAGCTGCGCTTCGCCAGAAAACCAGCGCGGACCGTCACCGCAGTGAGACCCGGGGGACCGGGTCTGGCTCTCGACCCGAAACCTGCCCCTCTGCCTGCCCTACCGGAAGCTGGGTCCGCGGTATGTGGGGCCCTTCAAAGTCCTGAGGAGGGTGAACGAGGTATGTTGTAGATTACATTCCAACACCACAAACCAACAACCCCACTCAAACAGTGTTTTTCTCCCTTCCTCTTTAGCAGTGTGTGTTTTGTAAAGGAAGGCAGTGTGTGAAGTTGTATTTCCCACTGTGGTTAGAGACAAATATAGAAATCATTGTAGTCATATGCAAAAACCTGCTAAAAAAGTTGCTGGTCTGGTTAGTACACTCAATGACAACGCATACTGTACTAGTGGTGGGTTTTGCGTGGGAAGAAAGATTACTTCATTATTGATACTCCATCACTAATGGAATTTTTCTAATTCTGAGTACGGCTTTTGATCACACTTTATTTGGATAGTCTGGATTTTCCATCTGTAAATCGTCTAGAGATGGTCATACTATCAAAAAACTACAGTGCCTTCAGAAAGTATTCACATCCCTTGACTTTTTTCACATTTTGTGTTACAGCCTGAATTTTAAATGTATTACATTGAGATTGTGTGTGCCAGGCCTACACACAGTACCCCATAATGTCAAATACATTTATACAAATGTATTCAATTAAAAGCTGAAATGTCAAGTCAATAAGTATTCAACCCGTTGTTATGGCAAGCCTAAATAGGTTCAGGAGTAAAAATGTGCTGACCGAGTCATTAAAATTGCATGGACTCACTCTGTGTGCAATATTAGTGTTTAACATAATTTCTTTAATTTTTTATGACTACCTCATCTCTGTACTCCACGTATACAATTATCTATAAGGTCCCTCAGTCGAGCAGTGAACACAGATTCAACCACAAAGACCAGGGAGGTTTTTCAATGTGTCGCAAAGAAGGGCACCTATTGGTAGATGGGTAAAAAATGTAAAAAGCTGACATTGAATATCCCTTTGAGAATGGTGAAGTTATTAATTACACTTTGGATGGTGTATCAATACACCCAGTCACTACAAAGATAGAGGCGTCCTTCCTAACTCAGTTGCCTGAGAGGAAGGAAACTGCTCAGGGATTTCACCATGAGGCCAATGGTGACTAAAACAGTTTAACTTCTTTGGGCTGCAAGCCCGAAGTCGGGCACAATATGACAACAGCCCGTCCAAGTGCAGGGCGCGAAATTCAAAATATATTTTTTAGAAATATTTAACTTTCACACATTAACAAGTCCAATACAGCAAATGAAAGATAAACATCTTGTGAATCCAGCCAACATGTCCGATTTTTAAAATGTTTTACAGCGAAAACACCACGTATATTTATGTTAGCTCACCACCAAATACAAAAAAGCACAGACATTTTTCACAGCACAGGGGGCTTGCACAAAACACACCAAACTAACCAAGAATCAACCAAACTAACCAAGAAAAAACTTCGTCAGATGACAGTCTTATAACATGTTATACAATAGATCTATGTTTTGTTCGAAATATTTGCATATTTGAGGTATAAATCATAGTTTTACATTGCAGCTGCAATCACAAATAGCACCGAAGCAGCTAGAACAATTACAGAGACCAAATTGAAATACCTAAATACTCATCATAAAACATTTACGAAAAATACATGGTGTACACCAAATGAAAGACAAACATCTTGTGAATCCAGCCAATATTTCCGATTCTGTAAGTGTTTTACAGCGAAAACACAATATAGCATTATATTAGCGTACCACAATAGCCAAAAACACAACCCATTTATCAGCAGCAAAAGTTAGCGATCGCAAAAAAACAGCAAAAGATATATAATTTTTCACTAACCTGGAAAAACTTCATCAGATGACAGTCCTATAACATCAGGTTACACAATACACTTATGTTTTGTTCGAAAATGTGCATATTCAGAGCTGAAATCCGTGTTTATACATTGTGAAAACGTAGCAAATATTTTCCAGATTCTCCGGATATATTTCTGACACTCACCTATTCTGACAAAATAACTAATCATAAACGTTACTAAAAAATACTTGTTGTACAGCAAATGATAGATACACTAGTTCTTAATGCAATCGCCGTGTTAGAATTCTAAAAATAACTTTAGTACGACATGCAGTTTACGTTATAGCGAGAGAGCGCCCAAAATCTGGGTGGAAACTAATAGTAAACATTTTCGACAGAAATATGAAATAACATCATAAATGGGTCGTACTTTTGTTGAGCTTCCATCAGAATCTTGCACAAGGGGTTCTTTGTCCAGAACAATCGTTGTTTGGTTTTAGAATGTCCTTTTTCCCTCTCGAATTAGCAAGCAAAACTAGCCAAGTGGCGCTAAGTTGTCCATCGTCACCAAACGCAGAGAACGGAACACGCCAAAACTCCCGAAAAAATTTCAATAATCTGATTAAACTATATTGAAAAAACATACTTTACGATGATATTGTCACATTTATCAAATAAAATCAAAGCCGGAGATAGTAGGACCCTATCTTTCAAAGATAATTCGTAAAAATCCAAATAACTTCACAGATCTTCATTGTAAAGGGTTTAAACACTGTTTCATATGCTTGTTCAATGAACCATAAACAATTAATGAATATGCACCTGTGGAACGGTCGTTAAGACACTAACAGCTGACAGACGGTAGGCAATTAAGGTCACAGTTATGAAAACTTAGGACTCTTTATCAATGACTCAAAACATCAAAAGAAAGATGCCCAGGGTCCCTGCTCATCTGCGTGAATGTGCCTTAGGCATGCTGCAAGGAGGCATGAGGACTGCAGATGTGGCCAGGGCAATAAATTGCAATGTGTGTGCTGTGAGACGCCTAAGACAGCGCTACAGGGAGACCGGACGGACAGCTGATCGTCCTCGCAGTGGAAGACCACGTGTAGCAACACCTGCACAGGATCGGTACATCCGAACATCACACCTTGACAGGTACAGGATGGCAACAACAACTGCCCGAGTTACACCAGGAATGCAAAATCCCTCCATCAGTGCTCAGACTGTCCACAATAGGCTGAGAGAGGCTGGACTGAGGGCTTGTAGGCCTGTTGTAAGGCAGGTACTCACCAGGCATCACCGGCAACAATGTCGCCTATGGGCACAAACCCACCGTCGCTGGACCAGACAGGACTGGCAAAAAGTGCTCTTCACTGACGAGTCGCGGTTTTGTCTCACCAGGGATGATGGTCAGATTCGCATTTAACGTCAAAGGAATGACTTTTACACCGAGGCCTGTACTCTGGAGCGGGATCGATTTGGAGTTGGAGGGTCCGTCATGGTCTGGGGCGGTGTGTCACAGCATCATCGGACTGAGCTTGTTGTCATTGCAGGCAATCTCAACGCTGTGCTTTACAGGGAAGACATCCTCCTCCATCATGTGGTACCCTTCCTGCAGACTCATCCTGACATGACCCTCCAGCATGACAATACCACCAGCCATACTGCTCGTTCTGTGCGTGATTTCCTGCAAGACAGGTATGTCAGTGTTTTGCCATGGCCAGCAAAGAACCCGGATCTCAATCCCATTGAGCACGTCTGGGACCTGTTGGATCGGCGGGAGAGGGCTAGGGCCATTCCCCACAAATGTCCGGGAACTTGCAGGTGCCTTGATGGAAGATTTGGGTAACATCTCACAGCAAGAACTGGCACATCTGGTGCTGTCCATGAGGAGAAGATGCACTGCAGTACTTAATGCAGCTGGTGGCCACACCAGATACTGACTGTTACTTTTGATTTTGACCCTGCCCCTTTGTTCAGGGACACATTATTCAATTTCTGTTAGTCATATGTCTGTGGAACTTGTTCTGTTTATGTCTCAGTTGTTGAATCTTATGTTCATACAAATATTTACATATGTTAAGTTTGCTGAAAATAAACGCAGTTGACTGTGAGAGGACGTTTCTTTTTTTGCTGAGTTTATCTTTGTAGTGACTCTGTGTAACTTCATTGAAAAACCTCCCTGGTCTTTGTGGTTTAACCTTTGTTTGAAAAATCCACTGCTCGACTAAGGGGCTTTACAGATAATTGTATGTGTGAGGTACAGAGATGAGGTAGTCATCCAAAAATCATGTAAAACACTTATTTCACGGCGAGTGTGTCACGCCCTGGCCTTAGTATTCTTTGTTTTCTTTATTATTTTAGTTAGGTCAGGGTGTGACATGGGTAATTTATGTGGGTTTTGTAGTGTCCAGGGTGATTGTAAGGTTTAGGGGGTTTATTTAGAGTAGTTGGGTTTATGTTTAGTATAGTTGTCTAGCTGTGTCTATGTTGTGAGTAGTTGTCTAGGAAAGTCTATGGTTGCCTGAATGGGTTCCCAATTAGAGACAGCTGGTTTCTGTTGTCTCTGATTGGGAGCCATATTTAAGGTAGCCATGGGCTTTAGTTTGTTGTGGGGAATTGTCTATGTCTGAACGTTTATAGCATGTGTGTGTGTGTGTGCACTACGTTTATTAGCTTCACGGTCGTTTATTGTTTTGGTAGTTTGTAAGTGTTTTGTTTCGTTTTGCCTTCTTCAATAATAAAAGAAGATGGCTTATTTTCCACATGCTGCGTCTTGGTCCGTCTCTCCTCCACACGATCGTGACAGAATTCCCCACCAACATTGGATCAAGCAGCATGAGCGGAACCAACAACAGCGGCAAAGTAACCAGGACTCATGGACATGGGAGGAAATATTGGATGGAAAGGGACCATGGGCTCAACCAGGAGAATATCGCCGCCCTAAAGCTGAGCTGGAGGCAGCGAAGGCAGAGAGGCGGAGATATGAGGAGGCAGCAAGGAGACGTGGCTGGAAGCCTGAAAAGCCCGTGAGTACTACCCAAAAATTTCTTGGGGGGGGGCTAAGAGGTAGTGGGCCAAGGGCAGGTAGGAGACCTGCGCCCACTTCCCAGGCTAACCGTGGAGAGCGGGAGTACGGGCAGACGCCGTGTTACGCAGTAGAGCGCACGGTGTCTCCTGTACGGGTGCATAGCCCAGTGCGGGTTATTCCACCTCCCCGCACTGGTAGGGCTAGATTGGGCATTGAGCCAAATGTCATGAAGCCGGCCCTACATATCTGGCCACCAGTACGTCTTCTTGGGCCGGCTTACATGGCACCAGCCTTACGCATGGTGTCCCCGGTTCGCCTACATAGACCGGTGCGGGTTATTCCACCTCCCCGCACTGGTCGGGCGACGGGGAGCATTCAACCAGGTAAGGTTGGGCAGGCTCGGTGCTCAAGGGAGCCAGTACGCCTGCACTGTCCGGTATTTCCGGCGCCACCTCCCCGCCCCAGCCTAGTACCACCAGTGCCTACACCACGCACCAGGCTTCCAGTGCGTTTTCAGAGCCCTGTTCCTCCTCCACGCACTCTCCCTATGGTGCGTGTCTCTAGCCCGGTACCTCCAGTTCCGGCACCACGCACTAAGCCACCTGTGCGTCTCCTGAGTCCTGTACACACTGTTATTTCTCCCCGCACTCGTCCTGAGGTGCGTGCCATCAGTCCGGTACCACGCACCAGGCATATAGTGCGCCTTGAGAACTCAGTGTGCCCTGTTGTTGTTCCCCGCACTAGCCTGAAGGTGCGTGTCCTTAGCCCGGTACCTCCAGTTCCGGCACCACGCACCAGGCCTACAGTGCGTCTCAGCCGGCCAGAGTCTGCCGTCTGCCCAACGGTGACTGAACTGCCCGTCTGCCATGAGCCTGCAAAGCCGCCCGTCTGCCATGAGCCTACAGAGCCTTCCGCCAGACAGGAGCCGCTAAAGCCTTCCGCCAGACAGGATCAGTCTGAGCCATCCGTCTCCTCAGCGCCATCTGAGCCATCCGTCTCCCCAGCGCCGTCTGAGCCATCCGTCTCCCCAGCGCCGTCTGAGCCATCCGTCTCCCCAGCGCCGTCTGAGCCATCCGTCTCCCCAGCGCCGTCTGAGCCATCCGTCTGCCCAGTGCCGTCTGAGCCATCCGTCTGTCCCGAGCCAGTAGAGCCGCCCGTCTGTCCCGAGCCGTCAGAGCCGATAGTCAGTCAGGAGCCGCTAGAGCCATTCGTCAGTCAGGATCTGCCAGAGCCGCCAACCAGACAGGATCTGCCAGAGCCGCCAACCAGACAGGATCTGCCAGAGCCGCCAACCAGACAGGATCTGCCAGAGTCGCCAACCAGACAGGATCTGCCAGAGCCGTCAGTGAGCCATGAGCGTCCAGAGCCGTCAGCCAGCCATGAGCGTCCAGAGCCGTCAGCCAGCCATGAGCGTCCAGAGCCGTCAGCCAGTCATGAGCTGTCCCTCAGCCCAGAGCGGCTATTTCTCCAGAACTGCCCCTCAGTCCAGAGCTGTCTCTCTGTCCGGAGCTGCCTTTCAGTCCGGAGTTGCCCCTCTATCCTGAGCTACCTCTCTATCCTGAGCTACCTCTCTATCCTGAGCTATCCCTCTGTCCTGAGCTATCCCTCTGTCCTGAGCTATTCCTCTATCCCGGTGCTGCCCCTTGTGTCGATGTTACCCAAAAGATTAAGTGGGGGTAATATGAGGGTGGTCATTTGTAGGGGGAGATATAAGCTGGGATTGACTATGGTGGGGTGGGGACCTCGCCCTGAGCCTGAGCCACCACCGTGGTTAGATGCCCACCCAGACCCTCCCCTAGACTTTGTGCTGGTGCGCCCGGAGTTCGCACCTTAAGGGGGGGGCTATGTCACGCCCTGGCCTTAGTATTCTTTGTTTTCTTTATTATTTTAGTTAGGTCAGGGTGTGACATGGGTAATTTATGTGGGTTTTGTAGTGTCCAGGGTGATTGTAAGGTTTAGGGGGTTTATTTAGAGTAGTTGGGTTTATGTTTAGTATAGTTGTCTAGCTGTGTCTATGTTGTGAGTAGTTGTCTAGGAAAGTCTATGGTTGCCTGAATGGGTTCCCAATTAGAGACAGCTGGTTTCTGTTGTCTCTGATTGGGAGCCATATTTAAGGTAGCCATGGGCTTTAGTTTGTTGTGGGGAATTGTCTATGTCTGAACGTTTGTAGCCTGTGTGTGTGCACTACGTTTATTAGCTTCACGGTCGTTTATTGTTTTGGTAGTTTGTAAGTGTTTTGTTTCGTTTTGCCTTCTTCAATAATAAAAGAAGATGGCTTATTTTCCACATGCTGCGTCTTGGTCCGTCTCTCCTCCACACGATCGTGACAGAGTGAGTCCATGCAACTTATTATTTGACTTGTTAAGCACATTTATACTCCTGAAACTATTTGGGTTTGCCATCACAAAGGGGTTGAATAATTATTGACTCAAGATATTTCAGCTTTTCATTTTTTATTAATTTGTAAAAAAATGCAAAAAACATTGACATTATGGGGTATTGTGTGTAGGCCAGTGACACAAAATATATACATTTAATCAATTTAAAATGCATGCTGTAACAAAAAAAAAAGGAAAAAGTCAAGGGGTGTGAATACTTTCTAAAGGCACTGTACATATTTGTCATTTAATTTTTTTAAACGTATTATCTTTTATGTGTGGCATAAACACAACCAGAGTTGTTGCCAACGTCGTTTTCGAGAATTTGGCAGTATGTCCAACCTGTCTCACAACCGCAGACCACGTGTAACCACGCCAGCCCAGGACCTCCACATCCGGCTTCTTCGTCTGCGAGATCGTTTGAGACCAGCCACCCGGACAGCTGATGAAACTATGGGTTTGCACAACCAAAGAATTTCTGCACAAACTTTCAGAAACCGTCTCAGGAAAGCACATCTGCGTGCTCGTCATCCTCACCAGGGTCTTGACCTGACTGCAGTTCGGCGTCGTTACCGACTTCAGTGTTCAAATGCTCACCTTCGATGGCCACTGGCACACTGATGAAGTGTGCTCTTTACGGATGAATATTGGTTTCAACTGTTCTGGGCAGATGGCCCAGTACAGTGTGTGGGTGAGCAGTTTGCCGATTTTAATTGTGAAGATAGTGCTCCGTGGTGGTGGGGTTATGGTACGGGCAGGCATAAGCTACGGACAACTTACACAACTGCATTTTATCGATGGCAATTTGAATGCACAGAGATACCGTGACGAGATCCTGAGGCCCATTGCCATGCCATTCATCCGCCGCCATCACCTCATGTTTCAGCATGATAATGTACAGCCCCATGTCACGAGGATCTGTACACAATTCCCAGAAGCTAATAATGTCACAGTTCTTCCATGGCCTGCATACTTAGCACACATGTCACCCATTTAGCATGTTTGGGATGCTCTGGATCGACGTGTATGACAGTGTGTTCCAGTTCCCACCAATATCCAGAAACTTTGCACAGCCATTGAAGAGGAGTGGGACAACATTCCACAGGTCAAAATCAACAGCCTGATCAACTCTATGCGTGAGGCAAATGGTGGTCATATCAGATACTGACTGGTTTTCTGATCCATTCCTTTATCTAAGATATATATCTGTATTCCCAGTCATGTGAAATCCATCAATTAGGGCCTCAATAATTTTATTTCAATTGACTGATTTCCTTATATGAACTGTAACTGTAAATTGCTGCATGTTGAGTTTATATTTTGGTTCAGTGTATGTTATGAATTTGAAAAATGTACAATATGATCTGAATTTGCAAATTGATATGTTATGAATTCTAGGTTAAAGGGTTAGGGTTAGAGGAAGGGTTAGCTAAAAGAGTTAAGGTTAGGTTTAGAGTTAGTTGTCATGCTAAGTAGTTGCTAAGTAGTTGAAAAGTTGCTAATGAACTAAAATGATAAAGTTGTCCGTGATGAGATTGTCGGACATTCGTGCTATATACCTACCCATCCACCTCAACCAACCACCCTACTATTGTTTTTGATTTTTAAGTAACCATCTGTCTTATGTAATGTGTATGTCCACAACTCTCGTACACTCTTAAACGGGAACACACACATTTAACATGAACATAACAGGATATAGTACTGTGAGTAATTATATATAGATAGCTTCCGTAAAAGAGAAGGAAGCACAATGTTATCCTGGCTTGGAGTTTCACAGTGGATCATGCTACTACTTCTCCAGCAACGGACAGAGTCAATACGCCTGCATCCGGGACGGAGGACATCTGCATTCATGACTCGACTCGTGACTTGAGAATAAAGGGCTCGGACGTCGAACACTAGGGACTCGACTCAGGCTCGAGGTTAAGTGACTTGGCTACATCACTGAGGAGGAGGGTTGGAGACACTCCCCTGGATTGGACTGACAGAAACGATGTAAGACGGACGGTGGGTCTGGGTTGACAATTCAAATCTTAATGACAGCATCAAGTAAGGACATGTTTAAGGCTAATTTACAGTACACACACACACACACACACACTCAAAAGCATGTATACATTGTACACTCAAAAGCATTTATTCAAATACAGAATAACATACACATTCTCACCAGGGTTGGGCTCAATTCTGAATTTTGGAATTGACTCCCATTCAACTCATGAGTTGAAATTCTAATTGAATTGGCCACACCCAACATGATGTAGAATTGAATTAGATATATGGTACTTATTACAAAAATGATAACCCGAAAAAAGATGATATACAGTTGATTGATTGTACGTGTCTTTTTATGTACGTGTCTTTTTATTGCTATTGTTTGGTTGAGCCTGTCATCTCAACCTTCTGGGACCAAACGGGATTCCCCTTTTTTTTTATTCAGCTGTTTTGTATACATGTATTTTTAATAAAGCATGTACAGTGCTAATAGATGGAATGATTAATGAAGTAAAAATAAGTAAAAATGTTTTTTGTTTTATATTACATTTTCCCGTCATTCTTCTTCGTTCACAATTTCTCCTGTGTTTTGATTTTCACTCTCTAAGTATATGGGTCAAGTCTTAGTCAATGTAATAGCAGGGTAACTGTGAGAGGGACGGAGGGGTAGTTTATCTCCTATTGAGCAGCTCTGTCTGGTTTGTTGAGCTTATTCCCGTATTTGTCCACTGGGCAACGCTGTGCTGCTGCTGGTTTCTGTACAGTGCTGTAGACTGAAGAAGGGCTCTGCGGCCCTGGCCCGTCCTCTTTTGTAGCGCCCACTTTGTCCACTAGGTGAGACTCTTCTACAGCTGGTTGCTGCAGAGTGCTGTAGAGTGCCCCTGACTGTGGCTCTGGCATCTCTTCTGGTGACGGCAGCTCCACTCCTGCTGCTCCTGGTTTCCCTACAGTGACGTAGATAGTTGTTACGTCAGAATCCCCTGTGTTTCGTGGTCCCGGCCTCTCCCCTTGTGAAGCGCTCACTGGGTTGACCTGTTAGGATATGAGACATTATACTGTAACAACATTCAAATGATCATTCTTTAAACATTTGGAGAAACATTTGTTCTTTAACTACTGAAAGTAGTCATTCCCTTCCATGTGACAAGACTACGTGGCGATAGAGCTGGGGAAAAAACACTTTTTTGAGATTCAAGGTTTTTCCAGGACACTGACAATAGATAAATGATGAACATAAAAGGTACCTGCAGTGGCTGCTCATTTTTACGGGCCCTTCTTCTGGTTGATTTGATGCATAGTATACCAACAAACACACAAATGAATAGCAATCCAGCAGTAACACTGCCCACAATCATGCCAATTTGGGATTCTGAAGCTTTCCCATCCTTCTCAATACCTGAGATGTCGCACGCACACACACACACACACACACACACACACACACACACACACATTGTTATTCACATTTTTTGCTGGAAAATTGTAACATAATTATATTAAAATGTTTATTTTTTTAACAATGATAGAGGCACAGAAGGTGGAAGCTAGTAAATTGGACTTACACATGTCCTTCATGGGTTGTGAGTTGGTCTCTGCACTGACGTGATTTTTGCCTGTGCACTGGATAGTGCTGTTGTCATTGGAGATGGTGATATTGAATACGGTGAGTGACTGTTGTGACAGTGTGCACTGACGCCCGTTACAGACAGACAATGCCCAGGCATCTTCAACAGAACAGTTCACTGTGATGTTACATTGTCCCCTACTTGAGTTGGAGTAGAGAGACACCACCTTCATGATTGGTATGGAAACAGCTTCTACAAGAACCAGTGGAATTGGAAAAAAGGTTATATCCATGACAAGAAGTGTCAGAGAAGTGTGATGAATCTCCGATAAATTAATCCTACTGTAAAACAAAATTATGATTGTGCATAAACCAGTTATAACCAGTGTGTGGGTAAAATCGCTGGGAAAGCAAAGCCAGAAACAAGCCATCTTACAACTTGTGTGTTATATAGGCCTAAGGCTGAAACATTAAGAAGACACAGTGGCAGAATAAATTCAACCACACCTTTGTTTCGTCCCAAAACCAGAGAGCAACCTCTGTCCGGTGAAGTCCTCAAAGGATATTGCATGTAAAAAAACAGTTACATGACCTACAGCATGGTCAAGCAAATTAATGTTTCCAATATTTTGGGACCACTAAACAACTATTGATTTAGAAGCACATGGAGTTAACGCAAGTCGCAAAGAAAACAGCAGCTGCCCTCCACTGTTGCAGTACCATTTCAACTTCAACATTTCAACATCATCAAATCACCTATGCTTAGTCTAAAACAGTGACAACTAAAAGATACCAAAAATAATTTAGTCCAATCAAGCTAAATATGATGTGGCTGTCCATGGTTCTCATTTCTCTGTGTGTGTGTGTGCGTGTGCACAAGCGCGTGTTCATTTTCGTGCAAGTAGAAAAAACATTTTGACTCACCCTACTTGTAAAGAAATGTCAATGCCATCATCTCTTTCATGTTGACAAAGCGGTCTATCACTCTGTCATACAGTAAGTAGTACACACTTTCTTTTTTGTTGTCCTAGGCTACCTGGCTGAAATGCTTGCTTGCTAGCCTAACTTTCTTTCATGGGCAACATTAGCTAAGTAACATTAGCCTTCTACATCTAGCTACATATTGAACTTCCATCCTCTCAGGCCAGGGGCACAATATATGAATTTGTGGTTGTTTCAGAATCGCCATTATAATCACTGGCCAGTACAGAGAATTAAGTAAAACCACAAGTCCAAATCCCTATCTCCAGTCATGGCTTATTTAGGAAAGGGACAATTTTAGCTAGCTATAGTGTAACTAGCCACTGGATGACATCAACACAACGAGATGCACAACGAGTTTCTGTCAATGACTAATGCTCTTGGTGTGATTGGAGTGAAGCCAAATCCAAACTGGCTTCCCTTGACACTTTGTTTTGGTGCACCAGGACCATCCACAGTTGAGCTCTCTCAGTTTAGCTCAACGCTGAGTGGCTATTATTTGATTAATTTTTTTATCAAGGGAAGCCAAATGCTGTCTGGCTTCCCTTGCATTCAATGCTACGGGTGGCAAAAATGTCATACTCTTTTGGACCAGAAAGCATCAGATAAAAGGCCTACACATACAGAGACAGAGGGGAGCTGTTTCACTCTCTAGGATGCTTTCTCCGGTGAGATACATTAAGCCTCTTGCAAATTGAAGGAAAATTATGAAACACTGAGAGACAAAAAAAAGTGTTTTTTTTGTTAGGTTTTTGTGTACATTTTTTGGGGAAGCCTGGCTTCCCTTGGCATCCATGAATACACGCCACTGGTTATACCGTAGAAAGTAATGACCGTAGTTGTGGGAAAACATTTGCAGGAATGTTTATATTTTGTGAATGGGACATAGGCTTGACTCTGAAATTGGGGGAGGGGACATTTTTCTACGGGGATCCGGTGGTATGCCCCTGGATTATATTTTTTTGAAACATGTTTTAAATGCTCATTTCTAGTAACTTTTGAGAAAATGATACAGACAAATATTAACTTACAAATGTGAAAAATGTACAAGGCTAAGTGGGGCATAGCAGAGGGGCACCTACTCTGGTCAATCAGTCTTAGGGGCATGGCTATTCATACTTTACTGAATACCAGAGTGATTGTTAATGTGGATATACACTACATGACAAAGTATGTGGACACCTGCTCGTCGAACATCTCATTCCAAAATCATGGTTATTAATATGGAGTTGGTCCCCCCTTTGCTACTATAACAGCCTGCACTCTTCTGGGAAGGCTTTACACTAGATGTTGGAATATTACTGCGGGGACTTGCTTCTATTCAGCCACAAGAACATTAGTGAGGTCGGGCACTGATGTTAGGTGATTAGGCCTGGCTCGCAGTCTGCTTTCCAATTTATCCCAAAGGTGTTCGATGGAGTTGAGGTCAGGGCAGTCAAGTTCTTCCACACCGATCTCGACAAACCATTTCTGTATAGACCTCGCTTTGTGCACAAGGGCATTGTCATGCTGAAACAGGAAAGGGCCTTCCCCAAACTGTTGCCACAAAGTTGGAATTACAGAATCATCTAGAATGTAATTGTATGCAGTAGTTTTAAGATTTCCCTTCACTGGAACTAAGGGGCCAAGCCCGAACCATGAAAAACAGCCCCAGACCATTATTCCTCTTCCACCAAACATTACAGTTGGCACTTTGCATTCGGGCAAATAGAATTCTTCTGGCACCCGCCAAACCCAGAGCCAACCAATGGCGGCGAGCTTACACCACTCCAGCCGACGCTTGGCATTGCGCACGATGATCTTAGGCTTGTGTGTGGCTGCTCTGCCATGGAAACCCATTTCATGAAGCTCCTGACAAACAGTTCTTGTGCTGATGTTGCTACCAGAGGCAGTTTGGAACTCGTTAGTGAGTGTTGCAACTGAGGACAGACAACTTTTACGCGCTACGCACTTCAGCAGTTCCGTTCCGTGAGCATGTGCGACCTACCACTTTGAGGCTGAGCCTTGCTCCTAGACATTTCCATTTCACAATACAGCACTTACAGTTGACCGAGGCAGCTCTAGCATGGCAGAAATTTGACAAACTGACTTTTTGGAAAGGTGGCATCCTATAACGATTCCATGTTGAAAGTCACTGAGATCTTCAGTAAGGCCATTCTACTGCCAATGTTTGTCTATAGAAATTGCATGGCTGTGTGCTCGATCTGTCAGCAACAGGTGTAGCTGAAAGAGCCGAATTCACTAATTTGAAGGGGTGTCTACATACTTTTGTATGTATAGTGTATTCAATTAAACAGCCATTTGGTACTCAGAATGATTAATTTCCTAGTATTTTTCTCGCTTTCCCTAAGTCAGGAATTTTACTTCTGCTGCTCTACATAGGGTATGGTTTGAAATGTACTGTAATATTCTCAACTTATAATAGTTATTATACTGTAATAATAACCAGCAACATGCACAGTTGAAAATGTAAGTAGGTATGAAAGGTCAAACTGAAATAAATCAATCTCCACTCTACAGAAATATAAAAAATGTATTATCATCATGGCTGCTTTTCTCCTGCATGAAGTTAACACATGCAATACACTCTCTAGACCAGGGGTCCTTTTCTAGAATGAGAGCTGCTTTAAAAAATCAAAAATGTTGCGAGCTACTCGTTTTTTTCTAGCTTTCAAACAGGCACATTCTTCTCTACCCTGCAATTCTTCCCAGTGTCTTTAGTCTACAAGAGAAAGTGGGTGCACTATGTTTTCTGTCATAATACATGGTCAAATAATGGTTAATAAATAACTCTAAGGGGGCCCTATAAAATCTGCGATTTTCTCCCCAAATTATGTTATACATTTTCCCAAATTATGTTCTGTTTCATTTTTCCTGGTTTTAGATTTTTTTTGTTTTCCTCTCTTAAAATTACAATTGTTCATAAAGAAACAACAGAATTTGAGGTTCTAAGTCCATGTCAATGGTTAAATGACTTTTTTTTTTTAGGTCTGGAAGAAAACAAACACATTTAGATTAATTGCGCATCTGGCCCTTTAATTGTGCAGCTAGTGAGTGAGGAATGTGCCTTCTAATTTGCTGTTCTCCTGGTGGTTCTGTACTACTGCTGCTAATTTCATGGCAATGTTTGCAAATAACAAATATCAGATACAAATGATATACTACTCATGATATACTTCTGCCAGGTAAGCCTACTTTGCAATTAACATATAATTGAGAAGGTTTTGGGGGACATATTTCAGTCTACCCACAAGACGGTTATCACATCAACTAGCTACACACGGAGTGATAGACAAACGCGCGCACCACACAGACAAACGGGCAATATTGCTGGAAATTAATTGTCAGATATTGTGTTAGGTTTGGCTTTTTAAGCCGATAATGGCTAACCAGGGGTGTGATAATGTTAAAGTTGCGATTGTAAGATTTGTTTTTGACGGCTAGCGGTTGAACACTTGAAAATTGCATGTACTTTCAGAATTATTTGGTGAGCTACTCATAGGTGGTATGCGAGCTACTGGTAGCTCCTAATCGACCTGTTGGAGACCCCTTCCCTAGACCAAGGATGAGCAACTTTGATGGTGGTGGGGGCTACAAAAACATTTGAACTCATCATGAGGGACCAACGTGGTTTTCTCGGGTCTGCTTACTAACCTCCATACCCACACACCCAGTCAGAGCCGGCAATAGCCTTTTTGGGAGCCCTCAGTTAAATGTTGAATTATACTCACCCTGGATTGTTACTTTGTACTTAATAATAGTTTCTAATTTCCATTTTCCAACAGTCGGATAGTAAATTCCACTGTCAGTTTCCTTCAGATTCTTAATGCACAGAGAGTGGTTCACTGGGTTATAATGCACCTTCTCCTTGTATTGAGGAGAGATCTCTTTATTATTGACTATTATATCCATTTTGAATTTCCATTTCAGTTCTTTATGTTCCCCAGGGGATTCAGCAACAGCCAGACACACCAAACCTCCCTTCAACCCGTACTTGTCTATTGACGGAACTTCAGCCCAGGTCCCTAAAGAAAAAGGAAAAGGTTCACCGGGTGCAACGTTTTTTTCAGCAAGGGATAAAACACGAATAGCATACCAGGCTAACTATTTACCCTAATATTTTTTCTAATCCTGACTGTTATTTGACATTTTTCTTTTGTCCTAAAAGCTTAATTCCCTTTGGAAAATACATGTGCACCGTTTATTAAATCTGTTTCTATAAGTCACCTCGAAACCTTTTTAACTATCTTGAAAACATTTTTTGGTATAGGTTACCTGTGAGGATGAGTAGAAACCATAAAATGTTCATTGTGTAAGTGATGAAGTCTGGCATCGTTCTCTGATCTCTGTCAAGGTTGAGTTCCTCAAAACAAACTACGTAGGTGATGGCAGTTCCCTGCCCTAAATACGATTCTCACAACTACCCGCCCCCTCAGTTTAAGCTGTAGTGTTAAATGCTCACTTGTAAAACTTATTTTAGGGGGTAGATCAGCTTTAACATTGTAGATAGATTATGGCTTCCATCAATGTAATTGTCTGCATCATTTCCAATCCCCCATATATTTTTTTGTAAATATAATGTAATGTGCCTTGCAAAGGTATTCATCCCCCTTGGCGTTTTTCCTATTTTGTTGCATTACAACCTGTAATTTAAATGGATTTTGATTTATGTCACACCCTGATCTGTTTCACCTGTTCCTGTGATTGTCTCCACCCCCTCCAGGTGTCGCTTATTTTCCCCAGTGTATTTATCCCTGTGTTTACTGTCTCTCTGTGCCAGTTTGTCTTGTATGTTTTAGTCAAGTCAACCAGCGTGTTTTTCCCATACTCCTTTTGCTATTCTCTTTTTCTAGTCCTCCCGGTTTTGACATTTGCCTGTTTCTCGACTTTGTACCCGCCTGCCTGACCATTCTGTCTGCTTTGACCATGAGCCTGTCTGCCACTCTGTATCTCCTGGACTCTGATCTGGTTTTGACCTTTTGCCTGTCCACGACCATTCTCTTGCCTACCCCTTAGGATTATTAAACATTGTAAGACTCCAACCATCTGCCTCTTGTCTGCATTTGGGTCTCACCTTGTGCCTTGATAGATTTCATCTAATGGACATACACAAAATAGTCCAAATTGGTGAAGTGAAATGGAAAAAATAACTTGTTTCAAAAAACAGAAAAGTGGTGCGTGCATATGTATTCACCCCCTTTGCTATGAAGCCCCTAAATAAGATCTGGTGCAACCAATTACCTTCAGAAGTCACATAATTAGTTAGATTGCACACAGGTGGACTTTATTTAAGTGTCACATGATTTCAGTATATATATAACTCTTCTGAAAGGCCCCAGAGTCTGCAACACCATTAATCAAGGGGCACTACCAAGCAAGCAGCACCATGAATACCAATGAGCTCTCCAAACAGGTCAGGGACAAAGTTGTGGAGAAGTACAGATCAGGGTTGGGTTATAAAAAAATATCAGAAACTTTGAACATCCCACAGAGCACCATTAAACCCATGATTCAAAAATGTAAAGAATATGGCACCACAACAAACCTGCCAAGAGAGGGCCACCCACCAAAAAACTCACGGACCAGGCAAAGAGGGCATAAATCAGAGAGGCAACAAAGAGACCAAAGGTAACCCTGAAGGAGCTGCAAAGCTCCACAGCGGAGATTGGAGTATGTGTCCATAGGACCACTTTAAACCGTATACTCCATAGAGCTGGGCTTTACGGAAGTGTGGCCAGAAAAAATCCATTGCCAAAAGGCATGTGGGAGACTCCCCAAACATATGGAAGAAGGTACTCTCGTCAGATGAGACTAAAATTGATCAAATTCTATGTCTGGCGTAAACCCAACATCTCTCACCATCCCGAGAACATCATCCCCACAGTGAAGCATGGTGGTGGCAGCATCATGTTGTGTGGATGTTTTTCATCGGCAGGGACTGGGAAACTGGTCAGAATTGAAGAAATGATGGATGGCGCTAAATACAGGAAAATCCTTGAGGGAAACCCGTTTCAGTCTTTCAGAGATTTGAGACTGGGACGGAGGTTCGCCTTCCAGCAGGACAATGACCCTAAGCATACTGCTAAAGTAACACTCGAGTGGTTTAAGGGGAAACATTTAAATGTCTTGGAATGGCCTAGTCAAAGCCCAGACCTCAATACAATTGAGAATCTGTGGTATGACTTAAAGATTGCTGTACACCAGCGGAACCCGTCTAACTTGAAGGAGCTAGAGCTGTTTTGCCTTGATGAGTGGGCAAAAATCCCAGTGGCTAGATGTGCCAAGCTTATAGAGACATACCGCAAGAGACTTGCAGCTGTAATTGCTGCAAAAGGTGGCTCTGAAAAGTATTGACTTTGGGGGTGTTAATAGTTATGCACGCTAAAGTTTTCTGTTTATTCTTGTCTTATTTCTTGTTTGTTTCACAGTAAAAAATATTTAGCATCTTCAAAGTGGTAGGTATGTTGTGTAAATCAAATGATACAAAACCCTCCAGGTTGTAAGGCAACAAAATAGGAAAAATGCCAATAGGGGTGAATACTTTCGCAAGCCACTGTATATATATATATATAATTTTTTATATATTTTCCTTTATTATTTTCCCCTAACCCTACAACCCCTCCCCTAATTGGAGTAAACTAATGGACAACAACATTTAGGCTTCTACTTCCAGCAAACATAGTGTTTACATTTTTTAACATTTTCTTTACTGTCGATCGAACATGATTGCTGCTGCGCTCAAAACAACTGTTATCTCCGAAGTGGGAAATCTGGGAACTTGTTTTGATCGGTCATCCAACTAGGAATTGTAAGTCGGGAACTCTAACCTCTTTTTAGAGCTACGACCTAAAGATCACTGATGTGATTGGAAAGGTGACCTGGTTTATTTCTGAGTTCCCAGTTGTCTTGAAAGCGCCATTAATCCAGAGAATGCCAGACTTTGATGACAAAGTTTGATGACGAAAATTGGCCACGAAAGATCGCCGTGCAACCTTCCTGTTCAAGTGAGCACAGCACAACAAGGTGAGTCCAAAAATGTCTTGTATGCTGCTGCATAAATTATGTAATATGCCAGGGACATATGTATACTGTAGCTAAAAAAGTAAAACTAGGTATATGTTGTGTAGTAAACTGTTAGTAGCCTATGTGCCTCAGCCTAATAATTTGGTATATTTTCCCCTCTTAATTTCACATACTGTTCTGACTTGGTGGTGCACATGTAGCCTATAACTTGTTTTTGAGAAATGTAATCGAATATTGTAAGAGCTTTCATTGTCTGCTTATATGCCCCCTTTATTTATCCTACTGTTCTGACTTGGTGTACAGGGAGAACACTCTAAAAATGGCCCATGTTCTGAATTCTGTCTCTGCACATTTCAAAAGTGCTAAACAAATAGGTATATTGATTCCAGCCGTTCAAGCTAGCTCATTAATGTCTTCATCAAAATTACGGATTGCCTCTTATCCGCTTGTCGTCCCCTTATGCCATAGTTTGTCCATCTCAATTGTCAGTAGAAACCACATTTGTTTAAGTAAGTCTGCCGTATCAGCAATGTTTTTTTAAAAGGCAGTAAATGAGGCTGAATGAACTGTTTTCCTGCCAGACAAGGCTCCGCTGATAGCCAGGTGTAGTAATGGTAAGGTGTTGGGACTGCTGTTGGGACTCTGCTGTTGGGACAGCTTTATGTACGCCCTAACAGTTTGTGGGCACCGTTTGTCACCGTTATAGTGCAATTAATGTATTGTTTTGTGTTGTTTTGAAGCTTTCCTGGCATGCATCCACATATTATGTTTTTTTTGCCCCACCAAGATTTACATGCTAAAATCGTCACGGGTCTCAAGGGAACGGTTTGGAAAACAAGAGTTGAATGACAACACACATACACCTTCACATTAACACACAGAAACAGTGCACCCTCTATATAAACGCCCTTTTTCAGGACCCTGTCTTTCAAAGATAATTTGCAAAAATTCAAATAACTTCACAGATCTTCATTGTAAAGGGTTTAAACACTGTTTCCCATGCTTGTTCAATGAACCATAAACAATTAATGAACATGCACCTGTGGAACGGTCGTTACGACAATAACAGCTTACAAACAGTAGGCAATTAAGGTCACAGAACTTAGGACACTAAAGAGGCCTTTCTACTGACTCTGAAAAACACCAAAAGAAAGATGCCCAGGGTCCCTGCTCATCTGCGTGAACGTGCCTTAGGCATGCTGCAAGGAGGCATGAGGACTGCAGATGTGGCCAGGGCAATAAATTGTAAAGTCTGTACTGTGAGACGCCTAAGACGGCGCTACAGGGAGATAGGATGGACAGCTGATCGTCCTCGCAGTGGCAGACCACGTGTAGCAACACCTGCACAGGATTGGTACATCCGAACATCACACCTGTGGGACAGGCACAGGATGGCAACAACAACTGCCCGAGTTACACCAGGAATGCACAATCCCTCCATCAGTGCTCAGACTGTCCACAATAGGCTGAGAGAGGCTGGACTGAGGGCTTGTAGGCCTGTTGTAAGGCAGGTCCTCACCAGACATCACTGGCAACAATGTTGCCTATGGGCACCAACCCAACGTCGCTGGACCAGACAGGACTGGCAAAAAGTGCTCTTCACTCACAAGTTGCGCCCAAACCTCTCCCACTTCTCCTTCACCTAAATCCAGATAGCTGATGTTCTGAAAGAGCTGCAAAATCTGGACACCTATAAATCAGCCTGGCTAGACAATCTGGACCCTCTCTTTCTAAAATGATCTGCCGAAATTGTTGCAACCCCTATTACTAGCTTTTTCAACCTCTCTTTTGTATCCGCTGTCATCTCCCTCTTCAAAGGGGGTGACACTCTAGACCCAAACTGCTACAGACCTTATCTATTCTACCCTGCCTTTCTAAGGTCCTCAAAAGCCAAGTTAACAAACAGATTACCGACCATTTCGAATCACACTGTACCATCTCCGCTATGGAATCTGGTTTCAGAGCTGGTCATGGGTGCACCTCAGCCACGCTCAAGGTCCTAAACAATAGCATAACCGCCATCGATAAGAGACATTACTGTGCAGCCCTATTCATTGATCTGGCTAAGGCTTTCGAGTCCGTCAATCACAACATTCTTATTGGCAGACTCAACAGCCTTTGTTTCTCAAATGACTGCCCCCCCCCCCCCCCCCCCCCAATAAAACCGGGGACCAAAAAGGACCCCGGAACACCATACCAGTCACAAAAACAAGTTGACCCAGTCTTTGCGTCCATTTGCCCAAGCCAACCTCGTCCTCCCCAGACCTCAGCAACCTTTGCGAAGAGAAAGCAACCTTTAAGAGGAAGAAGAAAACGAGACGAGAAGGGAACAGACAGGAGCGACAGAAAAGAACAATACCAAACACAAAAGAACATTCAAGCAAAACTGCACCTGCCCCCACATGACTAGCATCCACCTGCAAATCCACGCGAGGAGCAGCCAGCACCGGAGTTGAGGTAAGCAACCTCTTTGCATCTTCAATAGCCTGTTGACAACGAGAAGACCATACATAACCAGCCTTAGCTTTCAGCAAATCTGTCAAGGGCGCGACCACAGTAGAGAGGCTCCTACAAAAACTACGGTAATAACCAATCATTCCCAAGAAACGCATAATTTCCTTTTTAGTAGTTGGTGGTGGAAAAGCATCAATAGCTACCACCTTACGCCGAACAGGACGCACTTCACCCTGCCCAACCACCTTTCCAACGTATGTAAAAGTTGCCTGTTCAAACTCAGATTTAGCCTCACCAGCGGCGTACAGGCATCGCCAGAAATCACACACATACGATAACAGGGACTGAGGGGGCTCGGGAGACTTCCAGTCATCCTGGAGAACAGATAGAAGTCCACGCACCTTATGTCCAAACACAAGGTCATTTGGACTGAAATCCGTGATCTCCTGAGAAACCTCCTTAGCGGCTAACAGTAACCAAGGCAACCCCTCCTCACAATCCTTATCCATCTCAGTACAATAGGCTCTCAACAAAGACTTAAGTGTTTGATGGAAACGTTCCAGTGCTCCTTGACTATGCGCGTGATAGGCACTAGACAAATTGTGTTTAATATGGAGCTGTTGGAGAACCTGACCAAACAGATTAGAGGTTAAATTAGATCCTTGATCACTTGACCTTAGGGATTCCAAACAGTGAGAACTACTGAGTCAAAGCTTTTAACTTCTTTGGGCTGCAAGCCTGAAGCCGGGCACAATATGACAACAGCCACTTCAAGTGCAGGGCGCGAAATTCAAAATATATTTTTTAGAAATATTTAACTTTCACACATTAACAAGTCCAATACAGCATATGAAAGATAAACATCTTGTGAATCCAGCCAACATGTCCGATTTTTAAAATGTTTTACAGCGAAAACACCACATATATTTATGTTAGCTCACCACCAAATACAAAAAAGGACAGACATTTTTCACAGCACAGGTAGCATGCACAAAGCCAACCTAACTAACCAAGAACCAACCAAACTAACCAAGAAACAACTTCATCAGATGACAGTCTTATAACATGTTATACAATAAATCTATGTTTTGTTCGAAAAATGTGCATATTTGAGGTATAAATCAGTTTTACATTGCAGCTACCATCACAGCTACCGTCACAAATAGGACCGAAGCAGCCAGAGTAATTACAGACACCAACGTCAAATACCTAAATACTCATCATAAAACATTTCTGAAAAATCGATGGTGTATAGCAAATTAAAGACAAACATCTTGTGAATCCTGCCAATATTTCCGATTTTTTAAGTGTTTTACAGCGAAAACACAATATAGCATTATATTAGCTTACTACAATAGCCTACCACACTACCGCATTCATTCATCAAGGCACGTTAGCGATAGCAATAGGCACGTTAGCGACAGCGAATAAACCAGCAAAATATATATAATTTTTGACTAACCTTGATAAACTTCATCAGATGACAGTCCAATAACATCAGGTTATACATAAACTTATGTTTTGTTCGAAAATGTGCATATTTAGAGCTGAAATCAGTGGTTATACATTGTGCTAACGTAGCATATTTTTCCCAGAATGTGCGGATATTTTTATGGCACTCAACTATTCTGACCAAATAACTATACATAAACGTTACTAAAAAATACATGTTGTATAGGAAATGATAGATACACTAGTTCTTAATGCAATCGCCGTGTTAGAATTCTAAAAATAACTTCATTACGACATCCAGCTTAGGTATAGCGAGAGAGTACCCAAAATCTGGGCGCAAACGACTATTTCACATGTTCGACAGATATATGAAATAGCATCATAAAATGGGTCCTACTTTTGATGATCTTTCATCAGAATGTTGTACAAGGGGTCCTTTGTCGGGAACAATCGTTGTTTGGATTTAGAATGTCCTCTTCTCCACTCAATTAGCACGGAAAGCTAGCAAAGTAGCGCGAAGCTCTCCTTCCTGAACAAAGGCACACAACGCAACACGCCTAACGTCCCGAATAAATTTCAATAATCTAATAAAACTATATTGAAAAAACATACTTTACGATGATATTGTCACATGTATCAAATAAAATCAAAGCCGGAGATATTAGTCGTCTATAACGACAGCTTATCAGAAGGCAAAACCAGGTCCCTTCACGCGCTCTCCAGAAAACAGGAAACTGGTGACACGTCATACAAAGAGCATTTTTCGACCCCAGATCAAGTTATACACTCCATTTCTTCTCTCACTGCCTGTCGACATCTAGTGGAAGACGTATGAAGTGCATGTATACTGATATATATCAAGGACATTTATAGGCAGGCCCTAGAACAGAGCATCGATTTCAGATTTTCCACTTCCTTTCAGGAAGTTTGCTGCAAAATGAGTTCTGTTTTACTCACAGATATAATTCAAACGGTTTTAGAAACTACAGAGTGTTTTCTATCCAATAATAATAATAATATGCATATTGTACGAGCAAGAATTGAGTACGAGGCCGTTTGAAATGGGCACCTTTTATCCGGCTACTCAATACTGTTCACAGTGAACAGGTTACAGGCTACTCAATATAGTTACCTGTTCACAGTGAACAGGTAACTACTACCCTTTTTAGAACGAGGCAGAGGACCAACAGTCAATAATCAGATACTCAAAAGGTTGGCTGAGTACAGAAATAGGAAACAGTGGTACCGGCTAAATAGCTTGATTAGGTTTACCAGTTAATTGACAGGTGTGACAAGTTTTGATGAACTCAGAAACATCCCTCTTTAACCTAGGCCAAAATAAGTGTCTTAATATGCAATTGTAGGTTTTCCTCACACCCATATGTCCAGCAACGTCGTTGTGGGAAGTTGTCAACACCAACTCACGAAGCTTAACTGGTACAAAAACCTGACTAATCGCCTCCCCCAGAAAACAACTACCATGAGACACCCACTTTCTCATCAGGACATCCTCTTGGAGAAAATAGCCATGGGCGACATCTCCCAACTGTTCCACAGGCCCAATTTGGTCACGCAACTCTTCTAATGTGGGGTCAGTCCGTTGCGCATTGATTAGATCGGAGCGGGATACAGATAACGGGATAACAGGGAAAGCAGTGACAGACTTCTTTGTGGTATTCTCGTTAGTCGGCGCAGTGACCAGTTCACCACGGCTCATAGAACGCGTCACTGCACACGTAGAGAACACCTCTGGGAAACTCTGCGCACTCTCATCAGGAATCCCTGGATGGAAACACGACAGGCCATACACACTCACCAGCCAAGTTATTCCCAAGGATAACGTTGATACCCTCAATAGGCAACGAAGGAGGCACCCCCACAACAACATCACTGTCACGTCTTCCGCCGAAGTCGGCTCCTCTCCTTGTTCGGGCGGCATTCGGCGGTCGATGTCACCGGCTTTCTAGCCATCGCCGCTCCATTTTTCATGTATCCATTTGTTTTGTCTTGTTCCCTGCACACCTGGTTTTCATTCCCCAATCACACTACATGTATTTATTCCTCTGTTCCCCCTCATGTCTTTGTGTGAGATTGTTTGTGTGTTACGTGTTTTGTACGCATTAGGCTTGCATACGTTTTTTCCGTGTTATTTCACGAAGCCTGTTTGTATTGTTATACATTTGATGTTTTGTGACTGTTTTGCGCGCTTTACACTTTGCCTTGTTGGCTGGAGTTTTTTTTGACGCAGCTGTGTCCATCTGTATATCTCTCCTGCCGAAATAAAGTGTGCGCCTGTTCACAATTCTCTGCTCTCCTGCACCTGACTTCACCACAAGTACGCACACGCCTGACACTCACCTTTCACCAGTCCACAATCTTTATGCATTCAGAGGCACCTGTGTCTCTCAGGATCTTCACTGGCACTAGGTCCTTACTTCCTGACATAGACACTAAACCCGACGTAATGAAAGGTAAATAGTCTGGGTCAATATGGACTTTCACATGCTCCTAGGCCTGAGACAATGTGTCAGGAGTGAACTGATGTGGAACAGGCGCAGCTAACGCCGTAGGCTTAGATTTAACGTAAGCACACGTACTGACTCACTTTTGTGAGTCAAAACATACTCGCCCGCCAAAACCGCAGCTTCAGCGAAAGTCTTTACTTTTCGTTCGTTAATGGACGTAGCTATATGATCAGGGATTGTGTCCTTCAATTGCTCTAGCATAATCAGATCACACAGCCCTTGGAAAGTCATAACTGCAGAGGCGGAACACCAGCGATTAAACTGTGAAGATAACTCTCGCGCAAACTCAACATGAGTCTGTTTATTATCCCTTTTTAAAGTTCTAAATCGTTGGCGGTAAGCCTCAGGAACAAATTCATAAATATGTAACACAGCCGTTTTAACCTTAACATAACTGACACTGTCGTCTACACTAAGAGCTGAATATGCTTCCTGCGCTTTACCAGTCAGCACACACTGTAACATTAAAGTGCGGTCAGAATCAGGCCAACTCCTAGCGTCAGCAAACACGCTCAAACAACGAAAAGAATGTCTCAGGGTCATTTTCATAAAAATTAGGTAACAACAGTAAGTTCCCAACAATATCAAATGTGTCCGGGGCACAACCAAAAGAGGAACGACCCCTAGGTAGATCTGGGTCACCTTCCCAGAGCAAACTCTCCCCTGAGAGCTTTCCTTCCCTAACCAGCTCTAGCCGCTCTTGTTGCAGCTTGATTTTAGCACGCTCCATGTCCTGTTTAAACTCCAATTCCTTTTCATATTTTTTAACCCAGAAGCCAGTCGCACCAATGTGTCTGAGGAACGTCAGCATGCATGTGCCCGACCGCCACAAGTAGTTGCTAGAGCGCGATGGGACAAGGACATCCCAGCCAGCCAAACCCTCCACTAACCTGGACGACGCTGGGCCAATTGTGCACCGCCTCATGGGTCTCCCAGTCAGCTGTGATACAGCCCGGGAACAAACCCTGATCTGTGGTGATTCCTCAAAGCACCGCAATGCAGTGTCTTAGACCGCTGTGCCACTCGGGAGGCCCGCACAGATTAATCTGAAACGGTCCTCTTTCTGCTTTGTATGCGTTAGCCTAAAAGCACATATAAAAGCACATATTTTTCACATTATTCACACACTCAGAACCTCTCCTGGTTGGGCGTGAGAGTTCAAGTGCGCCTAGTATGTGTGGTCTCATTGAAAGAAAGTAGGCTGCCTACATAGGCGGAGAATCATGTGAATAGGAAATTCACTTAAATACGATTAGACTGTAGTTTACTACAGTATCTGTAAATAAATATTGATAATGAAAAGATGTGGAAGGCGGACAACCAAAGTGAGTCGAAGTGGGGGGGGAAATGTAGTAATCATTGAAAAGGAAAAGACACAACACACACACAGGTTAGGCTACTATGGTGAGCGAGCATTGCGCCTTTTCATTTTCAATAAGTATGGATCACCCATTAATTTGTTTCTGCCTGCAAATCATCCTCCTAAATGGTAGGCTATATCCTATAGGACTATGCAAAATGTAAGAAGTGTCGCTGTCAACATTCTTGCTTCTTCCAGTTCAGTAGCCATACCTGCGAGATCAGGTGCGTGTGTAGTCTCAATTAAATAGAGTAGGCAATGGCCTACAGTGCATTCGGAAAGTATTCAGACCCCTTCCCTTTTTCCACATTTCGTTACGATACAGCCTTATTCTAAAATGGATTAAATAAATACAAATCCTCGTCAATCTACACACAATACCCCATAATGACAAAGCGAAAACAGGTTTTTATGAGAAAGAAAAAAACAGAAATACCTTATTTACATAAGTATTCAGACCGTTTGCTATGAGACTCAAATGAGCTCAAGTGCATCCTGTTTCCACTGATCATCCTTAAGATGTTTCTACAACTTGATTGGAGTCCACCTGTGGTAAAAACCAATTGACTGGACATGATTTGGAAAGGCACACACCTGTCTATAAAAGGTCCCACGGTTGACAGTGCATGTCAGAGCAAAAACCAAGCCATGAGGTCGAAGGAATTGTCCGTTGGCACCATCCCAACAGTGAAGCATGCTTGTGGCAGCATCATGCTGTGGGGATGTTTTTCAGCGGCAGGGATTGGGAGACTAGTCAGGATCGAGGGAAAGATGAACGGAGCAAAGTACAGGGAGATGAAAACCTGTTCCAGAGCGCTCAGGACCTCAGACTGGGCCGAAGGATCACCTTCCAACAGGACAACGACCCTAAGCACACAGCCAAGACAACGCAGGAGTGGCTTCAGGGACAAGTCTCTGAATGTCAAAGCTGCTAATGAGAACCTTGACGACCTTGTACCTAGCCGGTGGGGATTCCGGTGGGGTGCCCCCACCCAGGCAGTGGCAGTGCTGGCAACACTAGCTGCAGTAACCCATGGGGAGGGGGTCACACTCGGACATTCAGAGAGGGGGTATATTATTGTGGCCCTGGTGGCACGAAATCAAGTCGGACTGCATGGAGATGGTTGGGAACATGGTCAAAACGGATGACCGTATTGTGGGTGTTTCAGGAAAGAAGGTGTACATTTGACCTCCATCATCTAGGATGTGACAATGGTAAATAAATCTCTACATTTATGCTCATTTTTTGCGCGGTCTTGCAGGCCTTCTCATGCAGCTGCAACTGCAAGTACATTTGTAAATCATGACCCATCTTGAGTTGGGCTCTGGGATGGTGCAATTGTTGAGAGGGTGAGCTTATGGTTGTGTGGGGGTAAGGGCTGAATGTGTGTGGGTGTATGTGTGTATCCCACAACTGTTGCGAAGGAAGAAGTAAAAGATGTTAGGGACTATAGAGGATGATTCACAGCAATATGTAATAAAAATCGAGGTGAGGGCGATGGAAATGCATTTGGCAATGGATCTGCTTCGGTTCGGTGGATGGCGCTGTGTGCACTTTTCGAAGGATGGATCCCAGTCGGTCCGGGGCTGTGCGATGCGGGGGGTCGGGGGTGGTCTGCCGGGCATTGGGATGACAACCCAACTCGAGATGGGGGCTTTTGGCGGGTGGAATAGTGGGGACCAATTGGAGGTTTGCTTAGTGGAGATGCAAATGTCATGGTACAACTATATAGACACTCAATCATTATGTTACTTTTTAATAGGACGTTTACAAACATATATTTTGATAAAAATAATTGAAAGGTGTGTCTCATTATGGTAAGTGGTGAAATAAGTATAGCCAGTTACAATTGTAATGGCTTAGCAGATAATAAGAAAAGACGATCAGTATTTACCTGGCTAAAAGAGAAGGATTATAATATCTACTGTTTACAGGAAACCCATTCGACAGTTTTAGATGAAGTTTTGTGGAAAAAGAACTGGGGGGGCGAAATATATTTCTCCCATGGGCAAAGAAAGTCAAAAGGGGTGATGGTTTTAATTAAAAATAATTTTGATCCAAATGTGCAACTTGTCCAAACAGATCCTCAAGGTAGATGGATTATTTTAAATATGTTATTGGACAATAAACATATATGGCTTATTAACCTATACGGTCCGAATAATGATGATCCAAGCTTCTTTGACAATATATATAAGAATGTATCAACTCTACAAGCAACACTAGACTCTATTATTATAGTGGGAGATTTTAATACGGTCTTAAATACCTCTATGGACCGGAAAGGAAATCACACTACAAACTATCACCCTCAGGCACTTAAGGAAATCAGGAATGTCATGGATATATTGGAATTAGTGGATATATGGAGACTTAAATACCCTGACCTAGTGAGATATACATGGCGGAGGCTTAATCAAGCTAGTCGCCTTGACTACTTTCTTATATCATTCTCTCTGGCACCAAAAGTTAAAAAGTGTTTGATAGGGGACAGAATGCGGTCGGACCATCACATAATTGGCATATATATTACTCTTACAGAATTTCCACGTGGGCGAGGATATTGGAAATTTAATCAAAGCCTACTAGATGATAAATTGTTTAGGACTAGGACAGAAGAATTTATAACTGACTTTTTTAGACATAACATAGGTACAGCAGATCCCCATATTGTATGGGACACTTTTAAATTTGCCTTTAGAGGCCATGCAATTCAGTACTCATCTATAAAACAAAAGCAATTTCGATCAAAAGAGTCCATATTAACAAAGGAAATTGAAGGACTAACAGTACAGTTAGATAACAATAAAAACGGTACCATAGAGGCACAGAATAAGTTAGAGGAAAAACAAAAAGAAATGGAGGAACTTATTCAAGAAAGATCCAGTGTAATATATTATAAAAATAAAGCGAACTGGATGGAATATGGGGAAAAATGCACCAAATTCTTTTTCAATCTTCAATATAGAAATGCTACCAAAAAAAACGTATTAAAACTTGTTACAAATGATGGAGTCACGCATGATTCACCAAACGATATTTTGAAAGAGGAAGTAAAATACTTTAAGAATATGTTTTCGTTTCAGGCTCCTCCATCTCCACTAACTGAAACTAATTGTATGGATTTTTTCCCTAATAATAATGTAAAATTAACATCTGTACAGAAAGACTCATGTGAAGGCCTAATTACAGAGGAGGAACTACTTGATGCAATTGGGGCCTTTAAGGATGGGAAAACTCCAGGACTGGATGGCATACCAGTGAAAGTATACAAACATTTTTTTGATATACTCAAAGGACCATTATTAGCTTGTTTTAACCACTCCTATATAAATTATAGATTATCAGACACGCAACAAGAAGGTGTGATATCATTATTACTGAAACAGGACCCAAGTGGTATATATAAAGATCCAGTCCATTTAAAAAATTGGAGACCTCTTACACTTCAGTGTTGTGATGCAAAAATCCTAGCAAAATGCTTGGCGCATAGAATAAAAAAAGTTTTGTCAGATATTATTCATCCTAATCAGACAGGTTTTTTACATGGACGATACATTGGAGATAATATAAGGCAAGTACTGGAAACAATAGAACACTATGAAATATCAGGGACACCAGGCCTGGTTTTCATAGCTGATTTTGAAAAGGCTTTTGATAAAGTACGACTGGAGTTTATATATAAATGCCTAGAATATTTCAATTTTGGGGAATCTCTTATAAAATGGGTAAAAATTATGTATAGTAACCCTAGGTGTAAAATAGTAAATAATGGCTACATCTCAGAAAGTTTTAAACTATCTAGAGGAGTAAAACAAGGTTGTCCACTATCGGCATATCTATTTATTATTGCCATCGAAATGTTAGCTGTTAAAATTAGATCAAACATTAATATTAAGGGATTAGAAATCCAGGGCCTAAAAACTAAGGTGTCATTGTACGCTGATGATTCATGTTTTCTTTTAAAACCACAACTAGAATCTCTCCACGGCCTCTTAGAGGATCTAGATACATTTGCTATCCTCTCTGGTTTAAAACCAAATTATGATAAATGTACCATATTACGTATTGGATCACTAAAAAATACACATTTTACATTGCCATGTAGTTTACCAATTAAATGGTCTGACGGAGATGTGGACATACTCGGTATACAAATCCCAAAAGAAAGAAATGATCTCACTCCAATAAATTTTTATAGAAAGTTAGCAAAAATAGATAAGATCTTGCTACCATGGAAAGGAAAATACCTGTCTATTTGTGGGAAAATCACCCTGATTAACTCTTTAATCATATCACAGTTTACCTATTTGCTTATGGTTTTGCCTACACCTAGTGACCTGCTTTTTAAATTATATGAACAAAAAATATTCAATTTTATTTGGAACGGCAAGCCAGATAAAATTAAAAGGGCCTATTTATATAACGAATATGAATTCGGAGGGCAGAAATTATTAAATATTAAAGCATTAGACCTCTCACTAAAGGCATCAGTCATACAAAAGTTATACTTAAATCCAAACTGGTTCTCTAGTAGATTGGTACGAATGTCTCATCCTATGTTCAAGAAGGGCCTTTTTCCCTTTATTCAGATTACACCTGCTCACTTTCGGTTGCTTGAAAAGGAAATAATCTCCAAAATATCTTTATTTTTTAAACAAGCCTTAGAAAGTTGGTTGCAATTTCAGTTTAATCCACCTGAAAGGACAGAACAAATAGTACAACAAATCTTGTGGTTAAATTCAAATATAGTAATTGATAAAAAAACTATTTATCGAAGAAATGTTTAAAAAAGGTATAATTTTTGTGAATGATATCATAAATAGGACTGGTGGAGTAATGTCACACATGCAGCTAACACAGACATATGGAAATGTCTGCTCTACCCAAAATTACAACCAATTAATTGCAGCATTACCACAAAAATGGAAGAGGCAGGTAGAAGGGGATAAAAGTAAGGAACTTGTATGTCGGCCTTATATTAAAGAACATAAATGGTTAAAGAAAAGTGTGATAAATAAAAACATATACCAATTTCATTTAAGGACCAAAAAACTGACAGCTGTGCCATATAAATTGCAAAATAGTTGGGAAGAGATTTTCGATGTACCCATTCCATGGCACATGGTTTATGAATTGATACGCAAAACAACGCCGGATTCAAAACTTCGAATTTTTCAATTTAAATTATTGTACAAAATTCTTGCAACTAATAGAATGTTATATATATGGGGGATACAATCTTCCCAGCTCTGCAGATTCTGCTGTGAGGAGGCAGAGTCATTAGACCATTTATTTTGGTATTGTCCGCATGTAGCTCGTTTTTGGTCACAGGTCCAGGAATGGTTGAAGAATTGCAACATTTGCGTAGAACTAACGCTACAGATAGCAATACTGGGGGATTTGAAAAGCCATAGTCAATCAATCAATAATATAATAATTATTTTAGCAAAAATGTTTATTTTTAATTTACAATCCGTGGAAGCTATGAGAATAGAAAGATTCAAATCTTTTGTGAAGCATCACAGCACAGTTGAAAAATATATGGCAAATAAAAATCCGAAATGGATGATGTTGGAAGATAGATGGGAAAGGTTGAGTGGAGCTGAAGGGTGGGACTAATAACAAGATAAACAATGTAGGGCATACGGGATCTGTGAAATGTGTATAGGTGCGGAGCTATTGTGAAATAGCACAGTTACAAGTGGAAATCAAACTGGATGGACAAAAGAAATAGAGGAAGGACTAAGAACAAACAAGAGAGAACTATTATAAAGTAGACTGTGTCTGTAAAATGTGTATAAGATGTATAAATTGAAGGTAAAAACAGAAATGTTTATCAGTTTACTCCAATTGGGGGATCGGTGGTAGGGTTTGCGGGGAATAATAATAAAGGTATACTCTTTAAAAAAAGTATGTATGTCTATGTAGGTATGTGTATGTATATATGTGTATATGTATGCATACGTGAATGGATATATATATTTACCCAAAAAAATATGGGGGATTGGAAATGATGCAGACAATTATATTGGAAGCAACATTCTTTCCGCAATATTAAGCTGATCCACCCTCAATAAAAAAATAAAATAAATTTAAAAAAAAATAATAAAAAAATAAATAAAAAGTCTCTGAATGTCCTTTAGTGGCCCAGCCAGAGCCCGGACTTGAACCCAATCTAACATCCCTGGAGAAACCTGAAATTAGCTGTGTAGTGTCGTTCCCCATCCAACCTGACAGAGCTAGAGAGGATATAAAAAATAATGTAACCTTTATTTAACTAGGCAAGTCAGTTAAGAACAACTTCTTATTTATAAGGACAGACTACTCCAGCCTATTGTGCACAGCCCTATGGGACTCCCAATCACAGCTGGTTGTGATACATCCTGGATTTGAACCAAGTACTATAGTGACAACTCTTGCACTGAGATGCAGTGCCTTAGACCACTGCACCACTCGGGAGCCCACTCAGGAACTGCAGAGAAGAATGGGAGAAACTCCCCAAATATAGGTGTGCCAAGCTTGTAAGGTCATTCCCAAGAAGACGCGAGGCTGTAATCACTGTCAAACGTGCTTTAAGAAAGTACTGAGTAAACGGTCTGAATATTTATGTAAATGTGATATTTCAGTTTTAATTTTAATTTCTAAAAACGTGTTTTTGCTTCATCATTATGGGGTATTGTGTGTATATTGATGAGAAAAAACTAAACAATTGAATCCATTTTAGAATAAGGCTGTAACATATTTTTTTATATTTAAGTCAAGGGGTCTGAATACTTTCCAAATGCACTGTATGTATACATGGGTGGAGAAGCACAGGGCAGTTATCTTTTCAAGGAAATGTACTTTCTAAATAGGCTTATGATTAGGCTATAGTTTGCTACATGGCCTAGAAATTGGCGTAAATATTGATCACCCATATTTCTCTGTCTGATAATGCTATCTAGTACAGAGATAAGTTCAAATGAATATAATTTATTATATTACATATTCATCTTACAGGTTCCCCACGGCACTTAAATCAGATATTTTCAGTGTTTCAAACCACCGGTTTATCATTAACCAATGGTGACTATTTTGTGTTGTGCAGTAATAATGATAATGTATTACATTTATTCAGAATAATGTAGATGTGGATAAATGTGTTTGCTTTTCTGTGTCTATCAAAGACAAAAAGCAATTTACAAGATACGTTTGGTTAAAGTTGTTCTTCTCGGGCTGACAATTGATTACGGCAAAGACGAGGGCCTCTTTGAATGGCGCAAGCTGTCTCTTTCACTCCTCCCTAATAGACTTGTATAATCACATTCATTGGTAAACTCTGAACACTGTAGCCTAATATATTTGTCAGTACGCGGAGGTCGCAAGTAAAAAATGATACTTGAAATGGGGGGATGTTTAGCCGACTGGTTGCGCAGGAGACAAACGTATGGAAGACATTTGACTTGAGCTCATAGAAAGAGGAAGGGGCCAGAACTGTGCCAAACAAGTGCTGTAGGCTACTATATCTTTTTTGTTGTTGTCTGTGTGTGCTCTTTAGTTACTACTTTAGTTACTTTAGTGCTATCTCCTTGTCTGGTAGAGTAACAGGATGGATATGGAGAACGTCTGTGCTCTCTGCTCTGGAGGTGGGACTGGCTAGTAGAAGCCCTGGATGATTCTGCAACATTCAAAACCAATGAATAAACCTTCTTCAGGACTTGACCGGTTAGCCGATTTGAAGATTTCCTGACTTGTATGGCAAGCTGTACTCTTGACCCGCCGTGTGTGAAGTGGGATGGGGAAGGAGAGCATCTGGAACGGCCAGCTGGAATTCCTGGATTGTGCAAATCTCTCCAACTCTGCTCTCTTCAAACTACATCTAGCATATTGGCTGATATAGGCCAGTAATACAATGTAAGGATCATGTTACAATCTCTGGTAATTTAACCTATTTTTGCACGTTTGGTATTACCAATAAGGCACAAAACTCCTGAGACCATGGCTGGCAAGTGAGCAGCGTCACATATGCCTAAAATAACATTACAAGACTGTGGTTGGGTTTCGGACCAGCTCTTGCGGTAGTGGGTGGTAGTCACACAGAAAGCCAATCAGTTTCCACATAATTTCAACCAAGAAAATCTATGTGATGACATTGAATTTAACGTGGAAAACTGATTGGATTTGCAAGAGTCATCAACGTGTGTCACGGATTCCCCCGGTACTGCTGCTCATTCCGTTCACCAGCTCCGGAGGTCTTAGTCACCGGCCTTCTAGGAGTCACTGAACTGGATCATTACCACCAACCCCAGACTATCTTGTCTCATTACGCACACCTGGCTCCCAATCCCCCTGATTAGTATGTGTATATACAGTGGGGCAAAAAGGTATTTAGTCAGCCACCAATTGTGCAAGTTCTCCCACTTAAAAAGATGAGAGAGGCCTGTAATTTTCATCTTTTTAAGTGGGAGAACTTGCACAATTGGTGGCTGACTAAATACTTTTTTGCCCCACTGTATGTGCCCTCTGTTCCCATTGTCTTTGCTGATTATTGTTCCATGTCCGTTGGTCTTGTGAGTACCTGTGCTCTGTTGTATCGGCTTTCATGTTAGTGTGCACTTGTTATTACGGGTCTTGTCCCGTGTATGGTTATTACGGGTCTGGTCCCGTGTATTGTTATTACGGGTCTCGCACAGTGTATTTATTAGAGGTTTACACCTCGTGCTTTGTTTGGGTTACAGCCCTGTGTTACAGTATATATATATATACGTGTTTGTGTTGGGCTTCGTCCCCATCATGTTCATGACATACTCTATTTTGGGTGGAGAAAAAATATATATATTTCATATTACTGCGCCTGTCTCCTATCATTATACAACGTGAGGGCATTATTTTGTCTTTTTTTTCACCCAACTTTTAACCTAAATCCAATGACATGGTGACATTTTTTGTTGATTTCACATAGAATTTACGTTAGTTGACAGCTCAACCACATGTATATCAAAACTAGACGTTAAACTGACATCAGTGGGCTGTGTCTAAACAGTTAATAAGACATTAACATGGTTAGGATGAGGGGGTGTAGGTCCCTTTTTAGGTGTGAGAGTGAAACTGACTGCGAAAGGAAGCTAAAAACCACAAAGCACACTTCCTGTTTATTGAGTTGATGATGAACACCTGTTCGAAGTTCTCTGGTGTGAATATACTCTGTGTTCTGCATTTGTTTTTCCATGGCAAGAAGAATCAACTTTATCAGGCCCACTTTTCATATAACTTGGAAAAATATATGAATAATTTCCTGGCTGATATTGACTCAGGTGCTTAATTTAGAAAATGATCTTTCCTATATCTAAATATAATTTAGGACCCTAGCAGGTCCGGTTCCTAAATTTAGAGTTTTGTCTCGGCTCTGGGTCGGGTCTGATATACAGTGGGGCAAAAAAGTATTTAGTCAGCCACCAATTGTGCAAGTTCTCCCACTTAAAAAGATGAGAGAGGCCTGTAATTTTCATCATAGGTACACTTCAACTATGACAAACAAAATGAGGGAAAAAAATCCAGAAATTCACATTGTAGGATTTTTTATGAATTTATTAGCAAATTATGGTGGAAAATAAGTATTTGGTCAATAACAAAAGTTTATCTCAATACTTTGTTATATACCCTTTGTTGGCAATGACAGAGGTCAAACGTTTTCTGTAAGTCTTCACAAGGTTTTCACACACTGTTGCTGGTATTTTGGCCCATTCCTCCATGCAGATCTCCTCTAGAGCAGTGATGTTTTGGGGCTGTTGCTGGGCAACACGGACTTTCAACTCCCTCCAAAGATTTTCTATGGGGTTGAGATCTGGAGACTGGCTAGGCCACTCCAGGACCTTGAAATGCTTCTTACGAAGCCACTCCTTCGTTGCCCGGGCGGTGTGTTTGGGATCATTGTCATGCTGAAAGACCCAGCCACGTTTCATCTTCAATGCCCTTGCTGATGGAAGGAGGTTTTCACTCAAAATCTCACGATACATGGCCCCATTCATTCTTTCCTTTACACGGATCAGTCGTCCTGGTCCCTTTGCAGAAAAACAGCCCCAAAGCATGATGTTTCCACCCCCATGCTTCACAGTAGGTATGGTGTTCTTTGGATGCAACTCAGCATTCTTTGTCCTCCAAACACGACAAGTTGAGTTTTTACCAAAAAGTTATATTTTGGTTTCATCTGACCATATGACATTCTCCCAATCTTCTTCTGGATCATCCAAATGCTCTCTAGCAAACTTCAGACGGGCCTGGACATGTACTGGCTTAAGCAGGGGGACACGTCTGGCACTGCAGGATTTGAGTCCCTGGCGGCGTAGTGTGTTACTGATGGTAGGCTTTGTTACTTTGATCCCAGCTCTCTGCAGGTCATTCACTAGGTCCCCCCGTGTGGTTCTGGGATTTTTGCTCACCGTTCTTGTGATCATTTTGACCCCACGGGGTGAGATCTTGCGTGGAGCCCCAGATCGAGGGGGATTATCAGTGGTCTTGTATCTTCCATTTCCTAATAATTGCTCCCACAGTTGATTTCTTCAAACCAAGCTGCTTACCTATTGCAGATTCAGTCTTCCCAGCCTGGTGCAGGTCTACAATTTTGTTTCTGGTGTCCTTTGACAGCTCTTTGGTCTTGGCCATAGTGGAGTTTGGAGTGTGACTGTTTGAGGTTGTGGACAGGTGTCTTTTATACTGATAACAAGTTCAAACCGGTGCCATTAATACAGGTAACGAGTGGAGGACAGAGGAGCCTCTTAAAGAAGTTACAGGTCTGTGAGAGCCAGAAATCTTGCTTGTTTGTAGGTGACCAAATACTTATTTTCCACCATAATTTGCAAATAAATTCATTAAAAATCCTACAATGTGATTTTCTGGATTTTTTTTCCTCATTTTGTCTGTCATAGTTGAAGTGTACCTATGATGACAATTACAGGCCTCTCTCATCTTTTTAAGTGGGAGAACTTGCACAATTGGTGGCTGACTAAATACTTTTTTGCCCCACTGTAATAGCCACGGGTCTCAAGTATGTGCAATTAAAATGTATTTACAGGCTGGACCCGTTTACAGACATTTTTGTTGGCTAAATATTTTTAGTTAGGTTAAATGTAGGCCTGTTGTAAAATAAATTGTGTTAACCTATTGCTTTCCTTTGTTGGGTAGGCCTACAGGAGACACTCACCTTTTGTTGGTAGGTCTAATTGCTGCAATATAAGCCTGTTCAAAACTTTGGTTTAAACTAGTTCTTCAAAGCAGTGCTATGAAGGCAGTGCACACCAGCTCTCCAACTGACTCTGACAGTTGATCTTGAGGTGAGGAAGAATGTTTTAGGCCTACCAGAGTTAGTCCTTTAATCTAACGATATAATGCTTATCGAAATTAACAAATTAGCCTCCTGTACGCCCATACCTTTTATAGTAGTAGTAGCCATTTGACAATTATCTTTCTCTAGGGCTACACTGTAAAACGTTTCCTGTACAATTTACAGTAACTTACTGGCAGCAATTGGCCATTAAGTTACTGTAATTTATTTTACATTACAGCTACTGTAATCCATTTTACGGTAACACATATTTTAATGTAATCTAATCTACAATACAAAGTCAGTTACTGTAATATATTTTACAGTAACAATTACAGCATATTACTGTAATTACCTAGTGACATATTACCCGGTGTTCTTTGCAAGTTTTCATTTGTACATTTATGTTTGAAAAAATATATATCTGTAATAGAAAGTAAAAAGTTTCTGTAACCTTTACAGAAAATGTTGTTGTAGTTAAGGATACACTGGTCTTCAAAATGACTGTAATTACAACAAGATACCTTATGGTATACATTACATGGCCAAAAGTATTTTGGACCCTTTCAAATTAGTGGATTCGGCTATTTCAGCCACCCCCGTTGCTGACAGGTGTATAGAATCGACCACATCGCCATGCAATCTCCATAGCAACATTGACAGTAGAATGTCCTTACTGAAGAGCTCAATGGCTGATGCCACTTATTTTGTTCATTTTTTTAAATGTATAGATATATATATATATATTTTAGGGGGTAGATCAGCTTTAATATTGCAGATAGATTGTGGCTTCCATCAATGTAATTGTCACGTTCTGACCCTAGTTATTGTGTTAATCCTTTGTTTTGTTGGTCAGGACGTGAGCTGGGTGGGCATTCTATGTGTTGTGTTTCTATGTTGGGTTTAATGTGTTGCCTGATATGGTTCTCAATTAGAGGCAGGTGTTTGACGTTTCCTCTGATTGAGAACCATATTTAAGGTAGGCTGTTCTCACTGTTTGTTTGTGGGTGATTGTCTTCCGTGTCTGTGTATGTCGCACTACACGGGACTGTTTCGTTTTCGTTCGTGTATGTAGTCTGTTCCTGTTCGTGCGTTCTTCGTGTTTATGTAAGTTCACATGTTCAGGTCTGTCTACGTCGTTTTGTTGTTTTGTAATTTTCCAAGTGTTTTTCGTGTTCGTCTTCGTCTTTAAATAAATCATTATGTATTCAGCACCCGCTGCGTCTTGGTCCACTCTCTCAACGAAAGACGACCGTTACAGAATCACCCACCAACAAAGGATCAAGCAGCGGGGAAAAGGGCAGCGACAGCAGCAGGTGAAATCCCAGGACTCCTGGACATGGGAGGAGATTTTGAACGGAGAAGGACCCTGGGCACAGGCTGGGGAGTATCGCCGCCCCAAAGCTGAGCTGGAGGAAGCGAAGGCGATATGAGGAGGCAGCACGGCAGCGCGACAGGTACGAGAGGCAGCCCCATAATTTTTTTGGGGGGGGGCTAGAGAGGAGTGTGGCTAAGCCAGGTAGCAGACCTGAGCGCACTCCTCGTGCTTATTATAAGCATCGCGTCACTGGTCAGGCACCGTGTTATACGGTTAAGCGCACGGTGTCGCCAGTGCGTGCCCATAGCCCGGTGCGCTATAGGGCAGCCCCCCGAAAGTGTCATGTGAGTGTGGGCATCCAGCCGGGGCGGATTGTGCCTGCTCAGCGCGTCTGGTCTCCGGTACGCAGTTTCGGTCCAGGGTATCCTGCGCCGGCTCTGCGTGCTGTGTCTCCGGGGCGCTGGGAGGGTGCAGTGCGTCCTATGCCTACGCTCCGCTCGTACCGGGCAAATGTGGGAGTGGAGCCTAAGGGAGAGGTGCGCGTAGTAGGCACTAGATCTCCAGTGCTCATCCACAGCCCGGTTCAACCTGTGCCTGCACTCTGGAGGGTACGGGCTGGAGTAGTATTCCAGCCTGGGGGAGTGGTGCCAAGGCTGCGCACCAGAGCTCCAGTGCTCCCTCACAGCCCGGTCCTTCAGGTGCCTCTTAACATCAAGCCTCCTGTAGGTCTCTCCAGCCTGGTGGGTCCTGTGGCAGCCCCACGCACCAGGCTGTCTCTCCGTCTCCTCCCTACAGGTGTGCCCGTCTGCCCAGAGCCGTCTGCACTGCCCGTCTGCCGAGAACTGCCCGTCTGTCCCGAGCCGTCAGAGCTGCCCGTCTGTCCCGAGCCGTCAGAGCTGCCCGTCTGTCCCGAGCCGTCAGAGCTGCCCGTCTGTCCCGAGCCGTCAGAGCCGCCCGTCTGTCCCGAGCCGTCAGAGCCGCCCGTCTGTCCCGAGCCGTCAGAGCCGCCCGTCTGTCCCGAGCCGTCAGAGCCGCCCGTCTGTCCCGAGCCGTCAGAGCCGCCCGTCTGTCCCGAGCCTTCAAAGCCGCCCGTCTGTCCCGAGCCTTCAAAGCCGCCCGTCTGTCCCGAGCCTTCAAAGCCGCCCGTCTGTCCCGAGCCTTCAAAGCCGCCCGTCTGTCCCGAGCCTTCAAAGCCGCCCGTCTGTCCCGAGCCTTCAAAGCCGCCCGTCTGTCCCGAGCCTTCAAAGCCGCCCGTCTGTACTGAGCCGCTAGAGCCGTCCGCCAGACAGGAGCCGCTAGAGCCTTCCGCCAGACAGGAGCAGCCAGAGCCTTCCGCCAGACAGGAGCAGCCAGAGCCTTCCGCCAGACAGGAGCAGCCAGAGCCTTCCGCCAGACAGGAGCAGCCAGAGCCTTCCGCCAGACAGGAGCAGCCAGAGCCTTCCGCCAGACAGGAGCAGCCAGTTGTAGTCTGTTCCTGTTCGTGCTTTCTTCGTGTTTATGTAAGTTCACATGTTCAGGTCTGTCTACGTCGTTTTGTTGTTTTGTAATTTTCCAAGTGTTTTTCGTGTTCGTCTTCGTCTTTAAATAAATCATTATGTATTCAGCACCCGCTGCGTCTTGGTCCACTCTCTCAACGAAAGACGACCGTTACAGTAATTGTCTGCATCATTTCCAATCCCTCATATATTTAAAAAAATATGTAATTTCCCCTAACCCTACCACCTCTTCCCTAATTGGAGTAAACTAATGGACAACAACTCTGAGGCTTCTAGTTCCAGCTTATACATACTATATATATTTTACGGACACAGTATATTTTACAATGGTCATCTTCAGTTTCTTTCTAGTCCCATCCTTCAGCTCCACTCAACCCCTCCCATCTATCTCTGAACACCATCCAGTTTTGATTTCGCTTTGCCATATGTTTTTCAACTGTGCTGTGATGTTGGAAAGGATGCCACCTTTCCAACAAGTCAGTTCATCAAAGTTCTGCCCTGCTAGAGCAGCCCCGGTCAACTGTAAGTGCTGTTATTTTGAAATGGAAACGTCTAGGAGCAACAACGGCTCAGCCGCAAAGAGGTAGGCCACACAAGCTCACAGAATGGGACCGCCGAGTGCTGAAGCGTGAAGCGCGTGAAAATTGTCTGTCCTTGGTTGCAACACTCATGCACAGTGCCAACTGTAAATTTTGGTGGAGGAGAAATAATTGTCTGGGGCTGTTTTTCATGGTTTGGGCTAGGCCCCTTACTTACAATGAAGGGAAATCTTAACGCTACAGCATACAATGACATTCTAGACGATCCTGTGCTTTCAACTTTGTGGCAACAGTTTGGGGAAGGCTCTTTCCAGCTTCAGTATGACAATGCCCCAATATATTTATCCTGTCTTGAATGAAAAGGTCACATTTTGCAATATCCTTAAATAAATGCGATCTCTGATGCAAAACAGGCTCCCCTCCATCTTGTGTGACAAGCACTACACTTGTCCATTCAGTGGCGGAGCAAGACTCTGTGAAAATGACATACGGCGTAATGAAATTCGTCGTGATGTAAACGGGGCATAAGCAGCTAACGTCGAAGCAGTGTGCTGATCCATGTATCACTTTATCAGAAGTAAGTCATCAATGACATCTGAAGCTTCATTTGATTACGTGCTTTTTCAAACCGTGTGTTGCAAAATTTGAGATCCCACTGATTTTGCCGTGGTTATGGTGCTTTCTCATCAATTCCAAGCTGCTTTCAAACACTGACCTGTACTGGACACCGTACTTACAAATATAGTTAGGATTTTGTACAACCTGACCGGTAGCTTATTAGGTAGAGTATGGAACATTCAGGGACATGAGGTCGAGTCCCGTTGAAGGCACACTATTTTAAAATGTGTTTTATGTGTCTTAAGCATCCTAAATAATGCCATAGATTCAGTTTTTGAAAAATAGTCAAATTAAAGACAAAAATGGAAGCATGAAGTAAGATGCATACCTGGTATTTCAACTGTTTATAGGCTACTAAAGCCAACGACTTACCGCTGCACCATAGTTTTGATATAAACAGTGGAGAAAATAAAGTATATCTGATTATGTATTGCTGGAAAGAAGATGTCACTGATGTGCATTGTGAACAGATAATGAAGCTGTGAGTAATTAACCGTTTTTCAGCACAATTTGGTGAAGGCGCTAACGCCTTCAGGAAGCCTCAGTTTCCCATCACTACAATACACGACTTTGTTGAATTGTATTACAAAAACTATTCAGCAATTGCTAATATTGAATATGTAATTATATATTACAGCATAAAAACTGATATTTGGTGTTTTACATCACTTGATTTAAGGCCTTAAAGGCTTCTAAACTGACAGTGACTACAGGCCAAAACAGATGAAAAGGGCATGTCTAGCCGTTCAACTATTAAAGGTTTTAGACTTGCTGCTACTGATCTGTTCCCTATATAAATTAAATTGTTAGGGAACCACTACCATATATCAGTTAAATTCTGTAACGGTTCTGTAACCACAGACGCCGGGAGACAGGAAGCAAGTACAGGGTGAGGATTTAATAAATAGACATGAAATTAAACAAGAACAGCATCTGGACAAGAGAAACAAAACAATATCAACGCAGACACGGGAATGAAACTGAGGAAGTGACAGATATAGGGGAGGCAATCAATGACGTGATGGAGTCCAGTTGAATCTGATGAAGCGCTGGTGCGCGTAACGATGGTGACAGGTGTGCGTAATGATGAGCAGCCTGGCGACCTTGAGCACGAGAGAGTTCTCTTCTGGGGGATAGATCAGCTTTAATATTGCAGATAGATTGTAGGATCATTTTCATTGTTTGCATCAATTCTAATCCCCCTTATTTTAATATTTTTCTCTTTACTTTTTCCCCCCATACTCGACCATCCCTACCGTGATTGAAGTAAACTAACAGACAACAATACTTATACTGCTACTTACAACTATTTTCGCTCACATCTACTGTACCTGTAGTTAAATAACTATTCATATATTCCTAATTTCCTTTTTCTTCAAGTGCTGAATTTTCACCCACAGCTGCCAATCCACCATTCATTGATATCTTAACTCCTACCCTCCAGTGTCCACAGATTAACCCATCTTTCCCAGTTTCATGCTATTTTGTTATTTCCTTTTGCAATACATTTCTAAATATGTTAATGAGTCAGAAACAACAATACCATTCACCCACTAGTGTTCAAATGTTTTTTTGCGCTCCACTAACATGGCGCTGTACTGGATGGCGACCTTTTTGCAAGCTCCAACCCAACTTAGCTTTGTTGTGATTCTTTTGTAGTTTATTTTTACTTTCTTTTCATGAAACTTTTGAACATCAGATCGGCAGTTACTTACCTCAATTCCGGCTTCAACTTCGACTTTGACTTCGACTCCCAACTCATCTGCCCTGGGCTCCTCCTGTAATTCCGACCCAATTTTTAGGGTACCCAAGAGGAAATGTCAATGTTACACAGGCAAGAGAGGGTGGATACTGGCGAGATTAGGGTGAAGGGAGAACCGGCAACCTCTTCCCTCCATTCTACTGGCCAATGTACAGTCACTTGATGATAAGATGGAGGACCTCCGATCGCGTATTTGCTACCAATGGGACTCTCAAAACTGCAATATTCCCTGCTTTTCTGAAACATAGCTCTCGGACAAGATACCCCACATGGCTATCCAAGTCAATGGATTCTCCATTCATGGTGCAGACAGGACAGTAGAGTCGGGAAATTGACTTGAGCGCGGTGGAAGTGTTGACCCATTGTTCACCCATCTTGGAATACCTGATGGTCAAATGCCGACCATTCTACCTCCCGAGGGAGTTTTCAGCTGTTATCGTGACTGTTGTATACATTCTACCTCAGGACAAGAAAAATAACAAGCTGGCACTTAACGAACTGTACGAGGCTATAACTGTCACGTTCCTGACCTGTTTTTCCTTTTTCTTGTATTTATTTAGTTGGTCAGCGCGTGAGTTGGGGTGGGTTGTCTATGTGTTATTTTCTATGTTGGAGTTTTGTGTTCGGCCTGGTATGATTCTCAATCAGAGGCAGCTGTCAATCGTTGTCCCTGATTGAGAATCATACTTAGGCAGCCGGGGTTCACGTGTGTGTTTGTGGGTGTTTGTTCTTGTGTCAGTGTTTCACCAAACAGGACTGTCACGGTGGTTATTTTGTATCGCATATTGTTTTTGTTAATTATTAAATCGCTATGGAAACTAACCACTCTGCGTATTGGTCCGATCCTTCTCGCCTCTCCTCGTCCGAGGAGGAGGATTACGACTGCCGTGACAGAAACACCCACCACCAAAGGATCAAGCGGAGTGGTAAAGGGCAGCGACAGCAGCAACAGGGGACACAGGACTCGTGGACTTGGGAGGAGATCCTGGACGGCAAAGGACCCTGGGTTCAGCCAGGAGAATATCGTCGTCCCAAGGCGGAGTTGGAGGCAGCAAAGGCAGAGAGGCGCTGGTATGAGGAGGCAGCGCGGCGACGCGGTTGGGAGCCCGAGAGTCAGACCCAAACATTTCTTGGGAAGGGGGAACACGCGGAGTGTGGCAAAGCCGGGTAGGATACCTGAGCCAACTCCCCGTGCTTACCGTGGAGTGAGAGGGCGTCGTACTGGTCAGACACCGTGTTATGCGGTGAAGCGCACGGTGTCCCCAGTACGCGTGCTTAGTCCAGTGCGGGCTATTCCACCTCGCCGCACTGGTAGGGCTAGGTTGGGCATCGAGCCGGATGTCATGAAGCCGGCCCAACGCATCTGGCCTCCAGTGCATCTCCTCGGGCCGGCATACATGGCACCAGCCTTACAAATGGTGTCCCCGGTTCGCCAGCATAGCCCAGTGCGGACTATTCCACCTCGCCGCACTGGCAGGGCTACGGGGACCATTCAACCTGGTAAGGTTGGGCAGGCTCGGTGCTCAAGAGCGCGTGTCCTCCTTCACGGTCCGGTTTTTCCGGTGCCACCTCCACGTACCAGCCCTCCGGTGGCAGCTCCCCGCACCAGGCTGTCTCTCCGTCTTCTCTCTCCAGTTGCTCCCACCTGTCCAGCGCTGTCAGAGCCTTCCTCCTCTCCAGCGCAGCCAGTGTCTGAACTGTCTGCCTGCCCAGCGCTGTCTGAGCTGCCTGCCTGCCCAGCGCTGTCTGAGCTGCCTGCCTGCCCAGCGCTGTCTGAACTGTCTGCCTGCCCAGCGCTGTCTGAACTGTCTGCCTGCCCAGCGCTGTCTGTCTGTCCCGAGCCTTCAATGCCGCCCGTCTGTACTGAGTCTTCAAAGCCGCCCGTCTGTCCTGAGCCTTCAGAGCCGTCTGCCAGACAGGAGCCGCTAGAGCCTTCCGCCAGACAGGAGCCACTAGAGCCTTCCGCCAGACAAGAGCCGCTAGAGCCTTCCGCCAGACAGGAGCAGCCAGAGCCCTCCGCCAGACAGGATCATCCAGAGCCTTCCGCCAGACAGGATCAGCCAGAGCCGTCCAGCCAGGACCAGCCAGAGCCGTCCAGCCAGGTCCAGCCAGGACCAGCCAGAGCCGTCCAGCCAGGACCAGCCAGAGCCGTCCAACCAGGATCCGCCAGAGCCAGCCAGCCAGGATCTGCCAGAGCCAGCCAGCCAGGATCCGCCCCTCAGTCCGGTGCTGCCCCTCAGTCCGGAGCTGCCCCTTAATCCAATGGGGTTTATATGGAGGGTGGCCATTGGAAGGAGGCCAAGGAAGCGGGGTTTGACTATGGTGGGGTGGGGACCACGACCAGCGCCAGAGCCGCCACCGTGGACAGACGCCCACCCAGACCCTCCCCTAGACTTTATGCTGGTGCGCCCGGAGTTCGCCCCTTAAGGGGGGGGGTTATGTCACGTTCCTGACCTGTTTTTCCTTTTTCTTGTATTTATTTAGTTGGTCAGGGCGTGAGTTGGGGTGGGTTGTCTATGTGTTATTTTCTATGTTGGGGTTTTGTGTTCGGCCTGGTATGATTCTCAATCAGAGGCAGCTGTCAATCGTTGTCCCTGATTGAGAATCATACTTAGGCAGCCGGGGTTCACGTGTGTGTTTGTGGGTGTTTGTTCTTGTGTCAGTGTTTCGCCACACAGGACTGTCACGGTAGTTATTTTGTATCGCATATTGTTTTTGTTAATTATGAAATCACTATGGAAACTAACCACTCTGCGTATTGGTCCGATCCTTCTCGCCTCTCCTCGTCCGAGGAAGAGGATTACGACTGCCATGACAATAACCAAGCAGAAAAACTTACATCCAGAGGCTGCTTCTCTGTTTGCCGTCGATTTCAACTCCGCGTCGTTAAGACACACGATGCCCAATTTCCATCAACACAACTCGCCACTAGGGACAGAACAGCTGGCAGGCATAGTCAGTCATTTTCAACCTCTCCTTGTCCCAGTCTGTTTTAAGATGTTAAGATGACCACCATCATTCCTGTTCCCAAGAACTCTAAGGCTTCATGCCACAATGATTACTGCTCTGTAGCACTCACATCTATAATCATGAAGGGCTTTGAGAGGCTGGTTATGGCACACATCAGTTCCATCATCCCAAGACACCCTAGAGCCACTCCAATATAATTACTGCCCCAACAGTTCCATAGACAAAGCAATCTCAATTGCACTCCACACTGCCCTCACCCACCTAGATAAGAAGAAGATCTCGAATATCTCACCCACCTAGATAAGAAGAATAATGTCGTTCTCACATAGGTATTTACTGTGCATTCTACAGTGTTTTACTGTAGAACTTACAGGAAAGTATTTCAGTGTGCTGTAAGACACATTTACGGTTTTCTACTGTGCATTCTACTTTTTTACGACTGTTGAAATGACAGAAAGGCCTATATGCATGCAATGCCCTGATGCATTTACCACAGTTGAACCGCGAGGTGGACAATTATTGTTTTACGAAGGATAAAAACAATGGGCTATGAAGTTTTCAATATGCTACGCATCAACAAAGAAAATGTCATTTGTTATAGGCAGTTTGAGGACTCGTAACGTTGGATTCATCCTTCATATGGTTTTCGGCAGACTAGACGCTTTGTTGTGTAATGCTGCTTTTCACTGTTCAGAAACTGCATTGCACATTTGTTTATAACATACATACATACATACATACATACATACATACATACATACTGTACATACATACCACTATCCCCTATACACCCCACAACCCCTTCCCACTACTTTGGTCCCAACAGATCCTACATCAGGCTGGAACCCCTTCTCTCAAAACCCCCTGCAGTTCTTCTGTACTAAAATGTCTGATCTCCAAGACTTCTCTGCTGCTGCTGCTACCAACTCAATCTTCTGGGATTTCCTTTCTATCTGCGCGGTACAATTAATGACAATAGCAATAAACGCCAATAAGCCAACCTTCCTAAAGCACAAAATGTTCGGGTCACTCTGTACCGGCCTACTACTCACAAGGATCCTCTCAGGCTCCCTCACCCTTTGCCTACCATTCTCTATTTTCCTCACTCCCTCAGCATATGACAGTTTCTGCATTGCACTCAACCTGGAAACTTCTACCTGACTCACTCGCACAGGACCTCTCTGATCCAAAACAACATGGCCACCCCCACAATTGAAACACTCCACTTTTTCCACTGAAACGTCACACTCCTTTGTCGCATGCCCTCCTGCACACTTCTCAGATCTTGGAATCTCCCTCCATCTCCCTCCTACATACTGTTGCAACATGACCATAAACCCGAAACACCGTAGTGTGTTCAGAACAACAACTTATACACCCTAGCATGACTTTATCCGCAAACACTCTGCATCAAAACTCAGAAGGACAGACAGGGTCTTCTCAGTATTGCGCTTGCCATCAGGTCTGCATTTTTTTTTTTTTTATGTGGGACAACGGGATGATTTTGCGGAACATTTGCGGGACAGTGTAGCCTACATGAAAAACAATGTTAGACACATTCTGTATAATGGCACGGGCAGTTGAGTTTTGACCGCATTATCCTTTTTTTGGGGGACTATTCAACAAACCATCCTAAAATTAGGTGGTGTTTTTGGTATAACAGTAACATTATACTATGTTATTATGTGACCCACCACCCCGATTTGGTCCGATGTAACATTTTAAATTGTGTTTTTACATTGGATAAAAGTAGACTTAGAGCTAGAAAATGGTATATCATACACAACAAAGTTGCTAAACTTGTAACCCCACTTTTGAGAAAATGGCCGGTGAATATTTTGGTACACTACTGGAGAACTCTTCTTTGTCTGCACCCATTCAGCATCGCTCACACCCTCTTATGCCTTAGCCCCACCCATCTCTTTAACCTGTTAGGGGTGCAGCCCGACACCGGTACACTTATGACAACATCCAGCTCAAGTGCAGGGCGCGAAATTCAAAAGATATTTTTTTTAAATATTTAACTTTCACACATTAACAAGTCCAAGACACCAGATGAAAGGTGCACATCTTGTGAATCAAGCCAACATGTCCGATTTTTAAAATGTTTTACAGGGAAGACACAATATGTAAATCTATTAGCTAATCACGTTAGCAAAAGACACCAATATTCTTACTCCATCAGTTTATGACTCCATCAGTAGCTATCACAAATTCGGCCAAATAAAGATAAAAATAGCCACTAACCAAGAAACAACCTCATCAGATGACAGTCTGATAACATATTTATTGTATAGCATATGTTTTTTTCGAAAAATTTGCATATTTCAGGTATAATTCATAGTTTACATTTCAGCTACAATCAGAAATTGCACCGAAAGCAGCCATAATATTTACAGACACCAACGTCAAATACCTAATTACTCATCATAAAACATTTCTGAAAAATACATAGTGTACAGCAATTGAAAGACAGGCATCTTGTGATTCTAGACAATATTTCCGATTTATTAAATGTTTTACAGCGCAAACAAAATGTAGCGTGATATTAGCATAGCCACAATAGCCAGAAACACTTGGGCGCCCACGACCAGTCAACATGCACGACAGATATATGAAATAACATCATAAATTGGCTCTTACTTTTGCTGATCTTTCATCAGAATGTTGAACAAGGTGTCCTCTGTCCAGATGAGTCGTTGTTTGGATTCAGAATGGCAAATTTCCCTCTTCACTTAGCATTGGCACTAGACGAGTGGCACAAATCTCTCCGACGTAAACACAGTCAGAGGACGGAACACGGCAAAACTCCCGAAAAAATTTCAATAATCTGATTCAACTATATTGAAAAAACATACATTACGATGATATGTTCACATGTATCAAAAAAATTCCGAGCCGGGGATAGTTGTCGTCTATTACGGCAGCAAAACAGAAGGCAATGGCACTTCCTTGTCGCGCGTTTCAGAGTACCGGAAGTGGACGGTCACGTCAAAGAAATAGCTTTTATTCCACCCCAGACCAAGATGAACACAAAATTTCTTCTCCCACATCCTCTTGACACCAAGAGGAAGGCGTATGGAGTGTAAGTAGACTCCTAAGTGTCATGACCATGTATAGGCATCAAGTTGAACAGAACACATATTTCTGACATTTCACTTCCTGGTCAGGGAAAGTGCTGCCAAATGAATTCTGTTTCACTCAGAGAAATAATTCCAACGGTTTTAGAAACTAGAGAGTGTTTTCTATCCAATATTAATAATAATATCCATATTGTACGAGCAAGAATTGAGTAGGAGGCCGTTTGAAATGGGCACGATTTCACTGGCTACTCAACACTTTCCCTTGCAGCCAGAAGAAGTTTTAAGGATTCACATGTGAGGCCATGTGCTAAACAGAGTGAGTAAGGTATTGTGGTAAACAACCAAAGATTACAAGACTAAAAGTGGTGAAAGTAGTCGTAAAAATACACTTGATCTAGTCCTTGGCCTATATCCTAAACTGACTTTGGTGCAGGTCATGTTGTTCTTCACATTACCGTCTCTGGTAAACACACGCTATATCAAATCAAATCAAAGTTTATTTGTCACATGCACAGGATACAGAAGGTGTAAATGGTACAGTAGAATGGTTACTTGCATAGTGGAGTATTTTGTTTCGACTTCTAGCTAGCTAGCTAGCTAGACAGTGAACCATAATCCCAACCCATACTCCCATGCACCATGCATGGATCTGCAGGTAGCTAAAGCTAACCAACCAGGCTAGCAATGCAACTGGTTTTCTAGGATACAAATAATATTACTACACCAGGGCTGGCAACTTTTGAAGAAAGTTGTATTTCTATATGGCTCAGGCCTATGAACAGGGTGGGGAAAAACACAGGTCAGGTGTATTCGGAATAATTTGAACATTAAATGAACACAAAATTTAACGACTTTGTTAATTTGAGATTTGTGGGGGATGACATTTAAAAGTAAGCTAATATTTTGTTCAACATATCTTTGGGGTGGTTTGACACTTTATTCAGACAGTAATGCAATTAGATGGGGAGATAGGCAAATGTGAGAACAGTGGGATTGTCAGTGGGAATTCTCTGCACAAGAAATACTAATATTAATGGTTGATGGCAGTGGGTAATCAAATCATAGATTGCGATTTCCTTGTCCATAGACTGCTTTCAAACATTTTGTAATCTCTTTAAAATAGGGCTAAATATCACATTTACATAAGTATTCAGACCCTTTACTCACTACTTTGTTGAAGCATCTTTGGAAGTGATTACAGCCTCGAGTCTTCTTGGGTATGACGCTACAAACTTGGCACACCTGTATTTGGGGAGTTTCTCCCATTCTTCTCTGCAGATCCTCTCAAGCTCTGTCAGGTTGGATGGGGAGTGTCACTGTGCAGCTATTTTCAGGTCTCTCCAGAGATGTTCGATTGGGCTCTGGCTGGGCCACTCAAGAACTTTCATAGATTTCCCCCTAAGCCACTCCTGCATTGTCTTGGCTGTGTGCATAGGGTCGTTGTCCTGTTGGAAAGTGAACCTTCGCCCCAGTCAGGTCCTGATCTCTCTGGAGCAGGTTTTCATCAAGAAACTCTCTGTACTTTGCCTCGATCCTGACTAGTCTCCTGGTCCCTGCCGCTGAAAAAACATCCCCACAGCATGATGCTTCCACCACCATGCTTCACCGCGGGAATGGTGCCAGGCTCCCTCCTGACGTGACTCTGGCGTTCAGGCCAGAGTTCAATCTTAGTTTCATCAGACCAGAGAATCTTGTGTCTCATGGTCAGAGTCCTTTAGGTGCCTTTTGGCAAACTCCAAGTGGGCTGTCATGTGCCTTCTACTGCGGAGTAGCTTCCGTTTGGCCATTCTACCATAATGGCCTGATTGGAGTGCTGCAGAGATGGTTGTCCTTCTGGAAGGTTCTCCCATCTCCACAGAGGAACTCTGGAGCCCTGTCAGAGTGACCATTTGGTTCTTGGTCAACTCCCTGACCAAGGTCCTTCTTCCCCGATTGCTCAGTTTGGCCGGGCGGCCAGCTCTAGTAAGAGTCTTGGTGGTTCCAAACTACTTCCATTTAAGAATGATGGAGGCCACGGTGTTCTTGGGGACCTTCAATGCTGCAGAAATGTTTTGGTACCCTTCCCCAGATCTGTGCCTCGACACAATCCTGTCTCGGAGCTCTACGGACAATTCCCTCGACTTCATGGCTTGCTCTGACATGCGCTGTTAACTGTGGGACCTTATATAGACAGATGTGTGCCTTTCCAAATCATGTCCAATCAAGTGAATTTACCACAGGTGGACTCCAATCAAGTCCATGTGTCTGATTACTTCCAAATGTACTGTATATTAATATTCAGTTGGTTTATTCATACTAGCTGAAAACTCATGCCCTCCTCTTACTCTACATAGACAAAATATATGATGCGTTTGTGAGTCCACCTCTACCATCGTTGCCTAGCATGTGCACTATACCAAATTGTCACGGAGCATTTAATATCCAATGTGTATTTGTAGGAGTTATTCAAAACTGTCCATGAATGGCTGAAAAAATACATAGTCACATATAAATAATGTTCAAAGACACACGTAGGCATGTCAGACACTGGCAAAATTGTGAAGAAGCGGAACAATTAAATACTTTAAGTGTGGGGAATAACAGTAGGGTTCTTGCTGGCAAGTTATTAATGACACTTTGGATGGTGTATCAATACACCCAGTCACTACAAAGATACAGGCATCCTTCCTAACTCGGTTGCCGTGGAGGAAGCAAACCGCTCAGGGATTTCATCATGGGGCCAATCAATGGTCACATGGCGGTGATAGGGGAAAACTAAGAATGAATCAACAACATTGTAGTTACTCCACAATACTAACCTAATTGAACAGAGTGAAAAGAAAGAAGCCCTTATAGAATAAAAACATGCATCCTGTTTGCAACAAGGCACTGAAGGAATACTGCAAAAAATGTGGCAAAGCAATTCACTTTTTGCCCTGAATACAAATGTTATGTTTTGGGCAAATCCAATACAACACATTACTGAGTACCACTGTCCATTTTTAGTGGTGGCTGCATCATGTTATGGCTATGCTTGCAATCGTTAAGAACTGGGGAGTTTTTCAGGATAAAAAGAAACGTAATGGAGCTTAGCACAGGCAAAATCCTACAGGAAAACCTGGTTCTGTCCACTTCCACCAGACACTGGGAGATGCATTCACCTTTCAGCAGGACAATAACCTAAAACACAAGGCCAAATCTACATTGGAGTTGCTTACCAAGAAGACAGTGAATGTTTCTGAGTGGCTGAGTTACAGTTTTGACTTAAATCTACTTGAAGATATATGGCAAGAACTGAAAATGATCAACAACCAATTTGACTGAGCTTGAAGAATTTAGAAAATAATAATGGGCAAATGTTGCACAATGCAGGTGTAGAAAGCTCTTAGAGACTTATCCAGAAAGACTCACAGCTGTATTCACTGCCAAAGGTGCTCTACAAAGTATGGACTCAGGGGTGTGAATACTAGATATTTATGAATTTCATTTTCAATACATTTACCCCAATTTCAAAAAAACACATTTTTACTTTATCATTATGGGGTATTGTGTGTAGATGGCTGAGAAATTTAAGCAGCAACACAACAAAATGTGGATTAAGTCCAGAGGTATGAATACTTTCTGAAGGAACTGTATTTGCTATTCTGTGAGGGCCTATGTTCCGAACCCACTTCGGTGCTTTAGGTGCCAATGATTCTAACATGTTGCAGCAGAGTGTAGAAGGGAGATTCGACGATGTGAGAAATGTGCAGGAGGGCATAGTCAGATTGAGTGTACAGTTGGGATAGAGAAAGCACTGTGTCAACTATGGGGGTGCCCATGCAGCCTGGTGTAAGATTGTTTAGGGCCAAGTAGTGTGATGGGGTGGATTTTTGGAGGGGATAGTGTATAGGTGCAGGGTTAGATGGTGGTGCAATTTAAGGTTTCCTCCTTTTCTATTTTTTTTATAATACTTTTTTTAGGGGAACTGAGAAAGGCAGAAATATCATAAGCGTCTAGTCTGCTGGAAATTCACAAGAAGTCCTTCACCATAGCAGTCATTCTGAGTGCAGGTTTTGGGTGTTAAAAGATTCAAATGGTTAGCTAATAATTTTCTGGCTGGATTCCGAAGAAATTACTAATCACTTCACAAACCAGCGTTTTGTGACTTGCAGGTCTGATGTGGTCCATGAGCCAAGATCAGACTATAATGTCAATGATAACTAAGCCATAACTAAAGGCCTTATGAAATGTATAATTTGTGGTCATACAGGGTTTACTTTAAATTGAAACGCATTAACTTAGGCAGGCGCTTGGTGAAGGCTTCATTGGACGCAAAACAACCATTTCACTGTCACTAACAAATACAGTCATGGGTGGGTATCGCTCACATTCACTCAAAAGGCATGCTGGGTTGTACAGTATGCAAATAGGGCAGTGTTCAAACACCCTCAGTGTTTAAAACCTAAATGCCTTGTGCTGAATAAACGTGTTTATGTGACTAAAAAGTGTTACAGCGAATAAAAATGTTGCAGTGTTTACAATCTAAACACTGTGACGTGTTTTCATCGGAATTATTTGACTCGTTTAAATCCGAATTCAGATCCTAAACACTTTGTTTTACGGTGTAGGGTGATGATGTTCCATTATTAGAGATGGGCCCTGGCCTGGCAACACATTATAAACAATCACAGACATGGGGCACGTTCAGCAGGACATAGCATGTAAAAATATGCTATGTAAAACAAACATCTCTGTCTGACATGTAGAATAAGCAATCAGGTCAGCTCTATTCGGGGTATTTCTATCTGCAACGTTTGACAACGTTTGGCTACTTAATGTGGCCCTGGTGAACCAAACCCTCTGACCTACACAGCTCTGACAGGCGTTTCAAAATACATTTACTGGCACCATAGAAAAGGATTTCAATATCCTCTGAATGGCAATTCTAATGATATCATAATAGAGAGGAGTTGGTGTAATGGACAGTCGTGGCCAAAAGTTTTGAGAATGACACAAATATTAATTTCCACAAAGTTTGCTGCTTCAGTGTCTTTAGATACTTTTTCAAGACCTCTGCAATCCGCCCTGGCATGCTGTCAATTAAACTTCTGGGCCACATCCTGACTGATGGCAGCCCATTCTTGCATAATCAATGCTTGAAGTTTGTCAGAATTTGTGGGTTTTTGTTTGTCCACCCGCCTCTTGAGGATTGACCACAAGTTCTCAATGGGATTAAGGTCTGGGGAGTTTCCTGGCTATGGACCCAAAATATCAATGTTTTGTTCCCCGAGCCACTTATTTATCAATTTTTTCTTATGGCAAGGTGCTCCATCATGCTGGAAAAGGCATTGTTCGTCACCAAACTGTTCCTGGATGGTTGGGAGAAGTTGCTCTCGAAGGATGTGTTGGTACCATTCTTTATTCATGGCTGTGTTCTTAGGCAAAACTGTGAGTGAGCCCACTCCCTTGGCTGAGAAGCAACCTCACACATGAATGGTCTCAGGATGCTTTACTGTTGGCATGACACAGGACTGATGGTAGCGCTCACCTTGTCTTCTCCGGACAAGCTTTTTTTCCGGATGCCCCAAACAATCGGAAAGGGGATTCATCAGAGAAAATGACTTTACCCCAATCCTCAGCAATCCAATCCCTGTACCTTTTGCAGAATAGCATTCTGTCCCTGATGTTTTTCATGGAGAGAAGTGGCTTCTTTGCTGCCATTCTTGACACCAGGCCATCCTCCAAAAGTCTTCGCCTCACTGTGCAGCAGATGCACTCACACCTGCCTGCTGCCATTCCTGAGCAAGCTCTGTACTGGTGGTGCCCCGATCCCGCAGCTGAATCAACTTTAGGAGACGGTTCTGGCGCTTGCTGGACTTTCTTGGGCGCCCTGAAGCCTTCTTCACAACCATTGAACCGCTCTCCTTGAAGTTCTTGATGATCCGATAAATGATTGATTTAGGTGCAATCTTACTGGCAGCAATATCCTTGCCTGTGAAGCCCTTTTTGTGCAAAGCAATGATGACGGCACGTGTTTCCTTGCAACTAACCATGGTTGACAGAGGAAGAAAAATGATTCCAAGAAACACCCTCCTTTTGAAGCTTCCAGTCTGTTGTTTGAACTCAATCAGCATGACAGAGTGATCTCCAACCTTGTCCTCGTCAACACTCACACCTGTGTTAACAAGAGAATCACTGACATGATGTCAGCTGGTCCTTTTGTGGCAAGGCTGAAATGCAGTGGAAATGTTTTTTTGGGATTCAGTTCATTTGCATGGCAAAGAGGGACTTTGCAATTAATTGCAATTCATCTGATCACTCTTCATAAAATTCTGGAGTATATGCAAATTGCCATCATACGAACTGAGGCGGCAGACTTTGTGAAAATTAATATTTGTGTCATTCTCAAAACTTTTGGCCACGACTGTACTGTAAAGATTACATTGGCATATCAAAAGGCTTAGTTAAGTGGCACGTTTTAGAATGGCCACGGAATTGTTCAGGTTTTGAAGTGCCGTATGAATAAGAAGTACATACACATTCAGAATTGCACTCACATTGACTCATATAAACATGCTTGCACACACACACGCACACGGACACACACAGCGCATGAAATTAGGAAGTTAGTTACTCTCCATTGTGTAAAGTACAATTTTCCGCCAAGTTAAAGTGCTTTTAGTATTGTTAACATACATCTTCAATGCATATATTCCAGTGAAAAGAAAACATAAAAGAACAAACTCTAAACATCAGGGTTGGTGTCAATTCCATTTCAATGCCAGACGATTGAGGAAGTACATTGAAATTACAATTATTTTCAATGCTTTTCAAGAAGGAACATTTGGATTTGGAATTTGGTTTACTTTACTTTTTTTGACTGGAATTGAAATATAATTTACCCCAGCCCTGCTGAACATATATTCAGAAGAATGAGTACTGCCATTGTTCGCATCGATAGGGACAAATACACATACATACAATATGATATATTCAGTAAAAATCCTTAAAGAAAAATAGTTTTGTTTTCCAGTGCTTCCACTCCCATCTCCTGCGGACAGAGTACCTTTTTGTGTAAAAAAACAGAAACAGTACCATGATTCTGTGATTATGTCCAAGTAAACCATGTTATGTTCACATAAACCAGTCAACCTTTATAGTTACACAAGTACTTTCATTAAAAAATACAGACATATGAAGTTTAAAAAGCCCCCTTAGTCCATCTTTGATTACAGTACAGTAAACCCAGATGGGATGTACAGTATGTTGTCCCTTTCCAGGTTGTGGAAATCCTTATCAACCACAAGGGGTGATACATTCCCATCAAATCCAAAACACAAGCGCATGTGTGTAAGTGTGTGTTTTGTGTTCACGTTTCCCAACAGGGGAGCAGTTCATCTCTATTGCATTCAATAATGTTTTCTCACTTGATAATTGTTCAATCTCCATACATATCATTTCTCCTTTCTCCTTGCTCTCTCATTGCATCCTACTCGTGCTCTCTCTCTCTCTAGACATTGCTGATACGGACACTGAGAAGACTACTATCTCTCCCCCTGCCCCTCCCCCTCTCCTCCCCTCTATAGCTCTCCTCCAGTTTGATCTTCTCCGGGTCTGCCCCTTCCTCCTCGCTCCCTCTGCTGCTGCCATGGTAACGGGAGGAGCGCATAGCTGGGCTTGGGGGCGAGGCCTGTTTGAAGAGAGGGGTGGTCTTTGTTTTGGCCACCTTGTCGAAGAAGGCGAAGTCGGCCACATACTTCCCCGAGGGGGACAGGGAGACAACGGGGGGGAACTCGTAACCCCACAGGATCTCGTCAGGAAGGTAGGAGGTGCGCACCTGGCAGGTGGCGGAGGTGGGCTCTACCGTGGCACTCATGATCACCAGCAGCTCAAAGTCTGCCAGATCCGGATCCGTCCATCCCCCTCCTACGACAGAGAGAATGAAAGAAAGATACAAACTCTTTAGCACTAAATATGCATACGCCAGAATGGGCTGTAACAATAAAAGGCTAAATGTTATCTTGACTTACCATCTGATTTCTCTGCTGAATCCAGATCACAAAATATATGGACTAAAGGGTGTGGGACTTCCTTGCGTAAAACCAAAGCTAAAGTGCACCATGGCGACTGCGATATAAGCACAGTCCATTGAGAGAAGTTAGAGTGTGGCCGCTTACCATACACACTCTCTTTCTACAAGCCTGCTCCAAAACATAAAACCCACACAGCTACTCACAAAAACACACACTTACTGTAAACACAAATGACTAAACTCATAAAGAACATCAAGAACACAAACACAGCACCCTGTTCAAGCAGTTGTTCCTGAAATCCGATCACACATTCATACAAAGACCCATTAAAGAAAACATGTACATAATGATACCATTAACATACGCATCACCTTTCACTAACACACAACCACCATTACACAAATAGTACGCTACAAGGCATATACACACCCAACAAGCACACACCTGCGTCAACAGCCCACACTCAGAGATGTTCCGTCATCTGTGAAAACAGCCCTTATCCTAACCTGAACCCAGTACTGCTCTCACTGAGGCAAAAACAGTGTTTCGTAACACACACACATGCCCATGCACGAACGCACAAGCACACACACATGTACGCATGCACCAGTGGAGGCTGCTGAGGGGAGGACGGCTCACAATAATGGCTGGAACGGCGTGAATGGCATCAAACACATGGAAACCATGTATTTGATACCATTCCACTCCAGCCATTACCACAAGCCCATCCTCCCCAATTAAGGTGCCACCAACCTCCTGTGGCAAGCACGCATGCATACATACATACATACATACATACATACATACAGTACACAATGCATGGTATGTGGTAGACAGTCTAGTTAGTCAGAGGAGCTATTTCTTCAGAACCTGCCCCAGTTCCTACGCCGGCAGGGTAAGGGCCAACACCATAACACCACTCTCTCAAACGGCTAACTCCGCCCTCTCTTGGCACAGGCCTAAGGCCTGAGGGCCTGAGAAGTGAAACAAATTACCCCAGGTCGGAGCCGTTTCACTAGAGAAGTAGGCAAAACTTGAGACGCTGCTGACGGTGTTTCCAATTCCCCCAAACAAACAAAAAACGGAGAATGAGTGCACAACTGGTAGTCGCTTATACAGTTGAAGTTGGAATTTTACATACACTTAGGTTGGAGTCATTAAAACTTGTTTTTTAACCACTCCACAAAGTTCTTGTTAACAAACTATAGTTTTGGCAAGTCGGTTAGGACATCTACTTTGTGCATGACACAAGTCAATTATAATTCACAGTATCACTATTCCAGTGGTCAGAAGTTTACATACACTAAGTTGACTGTGCCTTTAAACAGCTTGGAAAATTCTAGAAAATTATGTCATGGCTTTAGAAGGTTCTGATAAATTATGTCAATTAGCCTGAGTCAATTGGAGGTATACCTGTGGATGTATTTCAAGGCCTACCTTCAAACTCAGTGCCTCTTTGCTTGACATGGGAAAATCTAAAGAAATCAGCCAAGACCTCAGGAAAAGAATTGTAGACCTCCACAAGTCTGGTTCATTCTTGGGAGCAATTTCCAAATGCCTGACGGTACCACGTTCATCTGTACAAACAGTACGCAAGTATAAACACCATGGGACCACGCAGCCGTCATACCGCTCAGGAAGGAGACGCGTTCGGTCTCCTAGAGATGAACGTACTTTGGTGTGAAAAGTGCAAATCAATCCCAGAACAACAGCAAAGGACCTTGTGAAGATGCTGGAGGAAACAGGTACAAAAGTATCTATATCCACAGTAAAATGAGTCATATATCGACATAACCTGAAAGGCCGCTCAGCAAGGAAGAAGCCACTGCTCCAAAACCGCCATAAAAAAGCCAGACTACGGTTTGCAACTGCACATGGGGACAAAGATCGTACTTTTTGGAGAAATGTCCTCTGGTATGATGAAACAAAAATAGAACTGTTTGGCCATAATGACCATTGTTATGTTTGGAGGAAAAATGGAGAGGCTTGCAATCTGAAGAACACCATCCCAACCGTGAAGCACAGGGGTGGCAGCATCATGTTGTGGGGGTGCTTTCCTGCAGGAGGGACTGGTGCACTTCACAAAATAGATGGCATCATGGGGGAGGACAATTATGTGGATAAATTGAAGCAATATCTCAAGATATCAGTCAGGAAGTTAGAGCTTGGTCGCAAATGGATCTTCCAAATAGACAATGTCCCCAAGCAAACTTCCAAAGTTGTGGCAAATGGCTTAAGGACAACAAGACAAGGTATTGGAGTGGCCATCACAAAGCCCTGACCTCAATCCTATAGAAAATGTGTGGGCAGACCTGAAAATGCATGTGCGAGCAAGGAGGCCTACAAACCTGACTCAGTTACACCAGCTCTGTCAGGAGGAATGGGCCAAAATTCACCCAACTTATTGTGGGAAGCTTGTGGAAGGCTACCCAAAACGTTTGACCCAAGTTAAACAATTTAAAGGCAATGCTACCAAATACTAATTGAGTGTATGTAAACTTCTGACCCACTGGGAATGTGATGATAGAAATAAAAGCTGAGAGAAATCATTCTCTCTACTATTATTCTGACATTTCACATTCTTAAAATAAAGTGGTGAGCCTAACTGACCTAAGAGAGGAAATTTTTACTAGGATTAAATGTCAGGAATTGTGAAAAACTGAGTTGAAATGTATTTGGCTGAGGTATATGTAAACTTCCGACTTCAACTGTATGTCAGTCAGATGGCTAGCTGCCGGCAAAGGCTCTGGCTAGTATTACTTAGCTAGCTAGAAGGATGAAGTAAGAAGCTAACTTGAAACAGAGCCTGCCTCAGCAGGATAAATAAATTGGTTACTAAGTTCTCATAATTACTTTGCATAACAAAGTAGGCTACTGAGACAGACAGTGATGTGGTGCTCAGTGGTGAGGCTGAGGCAGGCTGCCATGCAAGCAGGAGGAAGCAGAGGAGACAGAGAGAGGGAGAAAGCAGAGAAAGAGGTTAGTACAGTGGTTCCCAAACTTGGGGTCGGTGCCCAATGTGGAGTCCCTGAGAAAATCTGTACTAATCTTATAGAACAATGTGTTTCAATATGAACATCTCCACATGGCCTATCTTCAAATCAAAATCAAATCAAAGTGTATTTGTCACGTGCGCCGAATACAACAGGTGTAGACCTTACAGTGAAATGCTTACTTACATGCTCTAACCAATAGTGCGAAAAAGGTGTGTGTGTGTTGTGTGTGTGTGTGTGTAGGTAAGTAAAGAAATAAATCAACAGTAAAAAGACATTTGAAAATAAGAGTAGCAAGGCTAAATACAGACACCGGTTAGTCAGGCTTATTGAGGTATGGTTAAAGTGACTATGCATATATGATGAACAGAGAGTAGCAGTAGCGTAAAAAGAGGGGTTGGCGGGTGGTGGGACACAATGCAGATAGCCCGGTTAGCCAATGTGCGGGAGCACTGGTTGGTCGGGCCAATTGAGGTAGTACGTACATGAATGTATAGTTAAAGTGACTATACATATAAGATAAACAGAGAGTAGCAGCAGTGTAAAAGAGGGGTTGGGAGGGGCACACAATGCAAATAGTCCAGGTAACCATTTGGTTACCTGTTCAGGAGTCTTATAGCTTGGGGGTAAAAACTGTTGAGAAGCATTTTTGTCCTAGACTTGGCACTCCGGTACCGCTTGCCATGCGGTAGTAGAGAGAACAGTCTATGACTGGGGTGGCTGGGGTCTTTGACAATTTTTAGGGCCTTCCTCTGACACCGCCTGATGTAGAGGTCCTGGATGGCAGGCAGCTTTGCCCCAGTGATGTACTGGGCCGTACGCACTACCCTCTGAAGTGCCTTGCGGTCGGAGGCCGAGCAATTGCCATACCAGGCAGTGATGCAACCGGTCAGGATGCTCTCGATGTTGCAGCTGTAGAACCTTTTGAGGATCTCACGACCCATGCCAAATCTTTTTCGTTTCCTGGGGGGGAATAGGCTTTGTCGTGCCCTCTTCACGACTGTCTTGGTGTGTTTTGGACCATTCTAGTTTGTTATTGATGTGGACACCAAGGAATTTGACGCTCTCAACCTGAGAGCCAGTGTTGAGGATCAGCGTGGCAGATGTGTTGCTACCAACCCTCACCACCTGGGGGCGGCCCGTCAGGAAGTCCAGGATCCAGTTGCAGAGGGAAGTGTTTAGTCCCAGGTTCCTTAGCTTAGTGATGAGCTTTGAGGGTACTATGGTGTTGAATGCTGAGCTGTAGTCAATGAATAGCATTCTCACATAGGTGTTCCTTTTGTCCAGGTGGGAAAGGGCAGTGTGGAGTGCAATAGAGATGTCATCATCTGTGGATCTGTTTGGGCGGTATGCAAATTGGAGTGGGTCTATGGTTTCTGGGATAATGGTGTTGATGTGAGCCATTACCAGCCTTTCAAAGCACTTCATGGCTACGGACGTGAGGGCTACGGGTCTGTAGTCATTTAGGCAGGTTGCCTTTGTGTTCTTGGGCACAGGGACAATGGTGGTCTGCTTGAAGCATGTTGGTATTACAGACTCAATCAGGGACATGTTGAAAATGTCAGTGAAGACACCTGCCAGTTGGTCAGCACATGCCCGGAGCACATGTCCTGGTAATCCGTCTGGCCCCGCAGCCTTGTGTATGTTGACCTGTTTAAGGGTCTTACTCACGTCGGCTACTGAGAGCGTGATCACACAGCCATCCGGAACAGCTGATGCTCTCATGCATGCGTCAGTGTTGCTTGACTCGAAGCGAGTATAGAAGTGGTTTAGCTCGTCTGGTAGGCTCGTGTCACTGGGCAGCTCGCGGCTGTGCTTCCTTTGTAGTCTGTAATAGTTTGCAAGCCCTGCCACATCCGACGAGCGTCAGAGCCGGTGTAGTTTGATTCAATCTTAGCCCTGTATTGACGCTTTGCCTGTTTGATGGTTCGTCACAGGGCATAGTGGGATTTCTTGTAAGCTTCCGGGTTTGAGTCCCGCACCTGGAAAGCGGTAGCTCTACCCTTTAGCTCAGTGTGAATGTTGCCTGTAATCCATGGCTTCTGTTTGGGGTACGTACATACAGTCACTGTGGGGACGACGTCCTCAATGCACTTATTGGTAAAGCCTGTGACTGATGTGGTGTATTCCTCAATGTCATTGGAAGAATCCCGGAACATGTTCCAGTCTGTGATAGCAAAACAGTCCTGTAGTTTAGCATCTGCTTCATCTGACCATTTTTTTATAGACCGAGACACTTGTGCTTCCAGCTTTAATTTTTTGCTTGTAAGCAGGAATCAGGAGGATAGAATTGTGGTCGGATTTACCAAATGGAAGGCGAGGGAGAGCTTTGTACGCATCTCTGTGTGTGGAGTACAGGTGATCTAGAATTTTTTCCCCTCTGGTTGCACATTTAACATGTTGATAGAGATTTGGTAGAACTGATTTATATTTCCCTGCATTAAAGTCTCAGGCTACTAGGAGCGCCGCCTCTGGGTGAGTGGTTTCCTGTTTGCTTATTTCCTTATACAGCTGACTGAGTGCGGTCTTAGTGCCAGCATCTGTTTGTGGTGGTAAATAAACAGCCACGGAAAATATAGCTGAGAACTCTCTAGGCAAGTAGTGTGGCCTGCAATTTATCACAATATACTCTACTTCAGGCGAGCAAAATCTAGAGACTTCCTTAGATTTCGTGCACCAGCTGTTGTTTACAAATATGCACAGACCACATCCCCTCGTCTTACCGGAGTGTGCTCTTCTATCTTGCCGGTGCAGCGTATAACCCGCTAGCTGAATATCCATGTCGTCATTCAGCCACGATTCCGTGAAACATAGGATATTACAGTTTTTGATGTCCCGTTGGTAGGATATTCGTGATCGTACCTCGTCTAGTTTATTGTCCAATGATGCACGTTGGCGAGTTGTATTGACGGTAACGGCAGCTTTCCCACTCGCCTTCTGCGGGTCCGGACGAGGCATCCAGCTCTTCGTCCTCTGCGTCGCTTCCTTTTGCGAATAATTGGGATGTCTGCCCTGTGGGGTGTTTGGAGAATATCCTGTGAGTCCTGCCTGTTGTTGTTGTTGAAAAATCTTTGTCTAATCCGAGGTGAGTGATCGCTGTCCTGATATCCAGAAGCTCTTTTCTGCCGTAAGATACGGTTGCAGAAACATTATGTACAAAATAATTTACAAATATCGCAAAAAAAAACACATAATAGCACAATTGGTTAGGAGACCGTAAAACGGCGGCCATCTCCTCCGGTGCCATCTTGTACACAATACAGTTCTAAAAATGTGTACGTTTTAGTTTATATCGGTTGTTGTTCGTCTTATCCATTAGCCACTTTTTTTTACCACTAAATCACTGATATTAATTCAGAATCATAAGTAATATTCGAATAATTAATGTGAATGTAATAATACGACAATTTGTGTGCTCCATTGATGTCTGTTTGTGCGGCGCTTGATTAGTAATGCCTAGGAAAACAAATGTCAATGCTATGTAATTTGAGAAAAGAGATATCTATGTAAAGAGTTGAGGATTTTATGCAATTCATCATTACAACTGACTGAACAGTCGCTGAATCATTTCTCATATTTCCCCCCCGTACAGGGGTATAACATTCCAATTGTATAGATAATAAGCTATGTGTTTGTAGATCGACTGAGGTGAATGAACATACAGCAGCCAAGGTGATAACTGCTGGGGTCATTTTTGCTTGTTTTTGCTGTTCTCCATGTAGCATTTTAGCGTTTCTTTATTGTAAAAAAATGCAGGAAATTAGCTTTTCCCAAAAAATGCCACCTTCCCCCCTTCGAGACCTCACTATAACTCAAACCCTGGTTAACCCTGGTTATGGCCCTGCCTCCAACCCTTCCAAACTCCTAGACAATGGTGAGCCGGAAGAACTCCTCACCTCACAACCCCCTTTTTCAGACAGTGATGACGACCTAACCTCAAATCAAATTTTATTTGTCACATGCACCGAATACTGTGAAATGCTTACTTCCGAGCTCCTTAACCAAAAATGCAGAGTTAAAAAAAAAAAAAAAAAACTAAAGGGAAAAATAGTAACACAATAAAAATAACTATAACTATAATGAGGCTATATCGAGTACAAGGGGTACCAGTACCGAGTCAATGTGCAGGGGTATGAGGTAGTTGAGGTAATTGATGTAATATGAACATGTAGGTAGAGGCAAAGTGACACTGCATAGATAATAAACAGAAAGTAGCAGCAGTGTGTGTGTGTGTGTTGGAGTGTCAGTGTAGTATACGTGGGTGTGTGGTTAGAGTACAGTGAGTGTACATCGAGCCTGTGCAAGAGAAACAGTGCAAATTAAATGATAGTAGATAAGAATAAAATAAGGGGGTCAATGAAAATAGTCCTGGTAGCCCTTTGATTAACTGTTCAGCAGTCTTATGGCTTGGGGGTAGAAGCTGTTAAGGAGCCTTTTTCCCCCCAGACTTGGCCCTCTGGTACTGCTTGACGCATGGTTGCAGAGAGAACAGTCTATGACATTGGTGGCTGGAGTCTATGACAATTTTTAGGGCCTTCTTCTGACACAGCCTGGTATAGAGGTCCTGGATGGCAGATCTCAATCCCAGTGATGTACTGGACCGAACGCACTGTAGCGCCTTGCAGTCGGATATCAAGCGGTGATGCAACCAGTCAGGATGCTTTCGATGGTGCGAAAGAAATTTTGGGGAATCTGAGGGCCTAAGGCAAATCCTTTCAGCCTCCTGATGGGGAATAGACGTTGTCGTGCCCTCCTCCTCATGACTGTGTTAGTGTGTTTGGACCATGATAAGTCCTTAGTGATGTGGGCCCCAAGGAACTTGAAGATCTTGACCTCCATGTAAATGGGGCCATGCTCTGCCCTCCTTTTCTCGTAGTCCACAATCAGCTCCTTTGTCTTGCTCACGTTGAGGAAGAAATTGTTGTCCTCGCACCACACTGCCAGGTCTCTGACCTCATCCCTATAGGTTGTCTCACCGTTGTCGGTGATCAGGCCTACCACCGTCGTGTCGTCTGCAAACTTAATGATGGTGTTGGAGTCGTGCATGGCCACGCAGTCGTGGGTGAACAGGAAGTACAAGAGGGGATTAAGCACGCACCCCTGAGAGGCCCTTGTGTTGAGAGTCTTTGTGGCGGATGTGTTGTTGACTACCCTCACCACCTGGGGGCGGCCCATCAGGAAGTCCAGGATCCAGTTGCAGAGGGAGGTGTTCAGTCCCAGGGTCCTTGGCTTAGTGATGAGCTTGGAGGGCACTATGGTGTTGAAGGCTGAGCTGTAGTCAATGAACAGCATTCTCACATAGGTGTTCCTTTTGTCCAGGTGGGAAAGGGCTGTGTGAAGTGCAATAGAGATTGCGTTGTCTGTGGATCTGTTGGGGCGGTATGCAAATTGGAGTGGGTCCAGGGTTTCTGGGATGATAGTGTTGATGTGAGCCATGACCAGTTTCAAAGCATTTCATGGCTACAGAAGTGAGTGCTACGGGACAGTAGTCATTTAGGCAGGTTACCTTGATGTTCTTGGGCACAGGGACTACGGTGGTCAGCTTGAAACATGTAGGTATTGAAAATGTCAGTGAAGACACTTGCTGGCTGGTCAACGAATGCTCTGAGTATGCGTCCTGGTAATCCATCTGGCCCTGCGGCCTCGTGAATGTTACCCAGTTTAACCTGCTTACTCACATCGGCTACGAAGAGCGAGATCACGCAGTTGTCCAGAACAGCCGATGCTTTCATGCATGGTTCAGTGTTGCTTACCTCGAAGCGAGAATAGAAGGCATTTAGCTCGTCTGATAGGCTTGTCACTGGGCAGCTCACGGCTGTGTTTCTACTTGTAGTCAGCGATAGTTTGCAAGCCCTGCCACATCCGACGAGCATCAGAGCCAGTGTAGTAGAATTTGATCTTAGTCCTGTATTGATGCTTTGCCTGTTTGATGGTTCATCATAGGGCGTAGCGGGATTAATTATAAGCGTCCAGGTTAGTGTCCCACTCGTTGAAATCGGTAGCTCTATCCTTTAGCTCAGTGCGAATGTTGCCTGTAATCCATGGCTTCTGGTTTGGATATGTACGTACGGTCACTGTGTTGCCGACGTCGATGCACTTATTAATGAAGCCGGTGACTGATGTGGTATACTCCTCAATGCTATCAGATGAATCCCGGAACATATTCCAGTCAGTGTCAGCAAAACAGTTCTGTAGCTTAGCATCCACTTCATCGGACCACTTACATATTTAGCGCATAACTGGTACTACCTGTTTGAGTTTTTGCTTGTAAGCAAGAATCAGGAGGATAGAGTTATGGTCTGATTTGACAAATGGAGGGCAAGGGAGAGCTTTGTACGCGTCTCTGTGTGGAGTAAAGAGGATTTAGAGATTTATTTGACATGCTGGTAGAAATTAGATTAAACGGATTTCAATTTTCCTGCATTAAAGTCCCCGACCACTAGGAGCTCAGCCTCTAGGTGAGCAATTTCTTGTTTGTGGCCTTTTACAGATCATGGAGTGCAGTTTTTAGAGAGAGTGCACCAGCTGTTGTTAATAAAGAGACACAGACCACCCCCCTGATCTTACTGGAGGCTGCTGTTCTGTTTTGCCAATGCACAGAAAACCCAGCTAACTGTATATTATCTATGTCCTTGTTCAGCCACGACGCGGTGAAACAGGATTTTACCATTTGTAATGTCCCGTTGATACAATTATCTCGAACGGCACGCATCCAGTTTATTCTCCAGTGATTGCACGTTCGCCAGTAGAATGGGGGTAGAGGCGGATTATCCACATACTGTGTTATTGACTGTACGTTTGTTTATGTGTAACTCTGTGTTGTTGTTTTTGTCGCAATACTTTGCTTTATCTTGGCCAGGTCTCAACTTGTTCTCAACTGGCCTACCTGGTTAAATAAAGGTGAAATATATTTTTTTTTAAATACTCTCGCCAGGCATCTGGCTTGCCGACCCCTGTAGCTGTGTCTCCTCATTTGGGCCTGGTCTGGGAAGAGCAGTATATCCTTCGCGTCCGCCTCATTAAAGAAAAAATCTTTGTCCAGACCGAGGTGAGTAATAACTGTTCTAATGTCAAAAAGCTTTTTTCAGTCATAGGAAATGATGGAAACATTATGTACAAAAAAGTTTAAAACAGTGCAAAAAAACACAAAGAATAGTACAGATAAAACGGCGGCCATCCCCAACGGAGCCATCCAAACTGGACACAAGTCACCAAAAGCAAGAGGAAGAAAACAACAAAACCAAACACCAACAAGATACCAGACAAGAAGACCACACTAGAACCCAAACTCCAACAAACACAACCCCCAAAGCTCCTTATCTTCTTGGAACCCCTCGACAACATTCCGCTGAAAAGGCAGAGCGCGAAATTCAAAAATATTTTTTGACATTTTTCACTTTCATACATTCACAAGTGCAATACACCAAATTAAAGCTTAACTTCTTGTTAATCTACCCATCGTGTCCGATTTCAAAAATACTTTACAGCGAAAGCACACCATATGATTATGTTAGGTCAGAGCCTAGTCACGAAAACACATACAGCCATTTTCCAGCCAAAGAGAGGAGTCACAAAAAGCAGAAATAGAGATCAAATTCATCACTAACCTTTGATCTTCATCAGATGGCACTCATAGGACTTCATGTTACACAATAAATTTATGTTTTGTTCGATAAAGTTCATATTTATATCCAAAAATCTCAGTTTACATTGGCGCGTTATGGTCAGTAATGTTGTGCCTCGAAAACATCCGCCGAATTTTCAGAGAGACACATGAATTTACAGAAATACTCATCATAAATTTTGATAAAATATAAAACTGTTATGCACAGAATTAAATATATACTTCTCCTTAATGCAACCGCTGTGTCAGATTTCAAAAATACAGAAAAAGCACACCATGCAATAATCTGAGTAAGGCGCTCAGACACAAAAACAAGCCATACAGGTACCCGCCATGTTGTGGAGTCAACAGAAGTCAGAAATAGCATTATAAATATTCACTTGCCTTTGATGACCTTCATCAGAATGCACTCAAAGGAATCCCAGTTACACAATAAATGTTTGTTTTGTTCGATAAAGTACATCATTTATGTCCAAATACCTCCTTTTTGTTAGCGCGTTCAGTTCACAATCCAAACTCACGAGGCGCGGGCAAGTCCAGCTGAAAGTTCAGACGAAAAGTCCAAAAAGTTATATAACAGTTCGTAGAAACATGTCAAACGATGTATAGAATCAGTAGAAAGAGGAGGAAGGGAAGCGCTATTAAAGTACACAATAGTACATTTGGTAGACAGAAGGTGCTCTTTGGTAAAAGGGGTAAATTGGTCATCAAAAAGAATGACTAAATTAATTATATGAAGAGTGCCTTGGTCCTCATTTGTTTTTGATGTATAGAATCAATCTTTAGGATGTTTTTAACATAAATCTTCAATAATCTTTCAACCGGAGAATTACTTTGTCTTTAGAAATGCAATGGAATGCAGGTCGCTCTCAAGGCCATGCGTGTGACCAGCTCATGGCACTCTGCCAGACATCTGGTTGAAACAGCTCTCATTATCTCCTCCTTCACAGTAGAAGCCTCAAACAAGGTTTTAAAGACTGTTGACATCTAGTGAAAGCCTTAGGAAGTGCAATATGACCCCATAGACATTGTATATTAGAAAGGCAATGAGTTGAAAAACTACAAACCTCAGATTTCCCACTTCCTGGTTGGATTTTTCTCAGGTTTTCGCCTGCCATATGAGTTCTGTTATACTCACAGACATCATTCAAACAGTTTTAGAAACTTCAGAGTGTTTTCTATCCAAATCTACTATAATATGCATATATTAGTTTCTGGGCCTGAGTAGCAGGAAGTTTACTCTGGCCACGCTTTTCATCCGAACGTGAAAATGCTGCCCCCTATCCCAAACAGGTTATCCCTTCAAAGAAACCGGCTTCCCCTCTAATACCTGTCTCCATTCCCCCTACCTCCCTCCACTCTTTACCATCCCTGATCCATCCCCCCTGGTCCTTACTGTACCTGACCTACCCCCTACCCCCTTGTCCCTATTGACCTTACAGGCCCAGATCCCTCCTCCCATCCCCTTACTGCCCCAGACCTCCCGGACACGGAGCTGCCTTCACCCCTCATACTGCATCACCCTCCCCCAGGCAGTCAGTGGGAGGCATGCCAAGACCTGTCAACAGCCAAGAAGCACCCAACAACACAAATGACCCGCACCTCTGCATTGAAATGGTCAAAGCAGCGCCAGCAACCCATCACTAGCACTTGTCCCAACACCAGAACATGGAAGAGGTGCGAGGAAGGACCAAACATCAGATCTTCAGCCGGAGCGAGCAGGCCACAAGGGAGTACCACCACTGACCTCCGGGTTTAGGGCTTGCTTGTGTGTCTGCTTGCTCCTCAGGTTGTCCTTCCTCCCCTCTACAGATCCGGACCCGTCTCCTGCACCAAATCCTTGTTCCTGGATCTCGGTTCCTATTTCCCAGTCCCAGCACCAATCCGTGGTTTACAGTCCCGGCCCCAGCATCTGCACGGTTCCCAGTTTTCCCAGCAACAACCCCTTCGCCAACCCTGGACAGAGCAGTGGCTACCACAACTGCCACCTCCACCCAGCCACTGCCAGCTGATTTTATTCAAACATCGAGCGTGTCTATCAGGTATGAAGGTAAGACCCAGATGCAGACCACGTCGAGTAAACAATAGTTTAATATTCCAGCAGGGGCAGACAATAGACAGGTCAAGGCAGGCAGGGGTCAGTAAACCAGAGGTGGGGCAACGGTACCGGAAGGCAGGCTGACTCAGGGTCAGGGTAAGGCAGAGTGGTCAGGCAGGCGGGCTCTGAGTCAGGACAGGCAAGGGTCAAAAACCAGGAGGGCGAGAAAAGATAGACTGGAAAAACGGGAGACAAAGGGCTGTGAGACGAGGATTTGACTATGGACACATGAAAGGTGGGATGTATACGAAGGGTACGGGGCAACAGAAGACGAACAGCAGAGGGGCTAATGATCTTGGTGATTGGGAACGGGCCGATAAACTGGGGGGAGAGTTTGCGGGAGGGGCAGATCCCGGGTGGATAGCCATACCTTCTGCCCGAGATGATACCGGGGACCCGGCTGATGGTGATCCGCTTATCGTAGATACCTGGAGGTGGTCTTGAGGAGGACCGACCGGGCTCTCCTCCAGATACGACGACAGCAACGGACGAACATCTTGGCAAAAGGTATGCCGACCTCCTCTTCCTGCTCAGGGAAGAGCGGGCGCTGTGACCCCAGGTAACACTCAAACGGTGATAGGCCCGTGGCTGATCAGGTAAGGGTGTTGCGGGCATATTCCACCCACACCAGCTGCTGCGCTCCAGGTGGTGGGGTTGGCGGAGACGTGCTGCACCATGAGCTGGGCCATCTCCTTGGCAGAGGGTAACTTGGGGAGAGGAATTAAGTGGGCAGCCATGGAAAAACGATCCACCACGGTCAGGATGGCGGTGTTGCCAGCAGATGGTGGGAGACCTGTGACAACGTCCAAGAGATGTGAGACCAGGGGCGATGAGGGACAGGCAGAGGTTGGAAGAGGCCAGCTGGAATTAGGCGAGGAGTTTTGTTTCGCGCACAGACCGTGCAGGCGGCGGCAACGTCGGGAACCATGGTAGGCCACCAAAAGCATTGTCGCACAAAGGCCAGGGTCTGCCGGGAGCCCGGCTGGCAGGCAAGCCTGGAGGAATGGGCCCAGTCCAGGACCGCGGAGTGGACAGCGTCAGGCACAAACTTCCGGTTATCTGGACCCCCCTGGGTTCACTGGGAACGCTGCGCCTCCCAGACCTGTTTCCCGATACCCCAGCTGAGTGCCGTCGCCAGGCACGAGGTGGGAAGGATTGTCTCGGGCTCCGGGGTGGTAGCTGTGGGGTTATAGCAGCGAGACAGGGCATCCGGCTTGATGTTTTTGGACCCCGGCCGGTAGGAAAGGGAAAAGTTGAACCGGGTAAAGAGCAGGGCCCATCTCGCCTGCCTGGAGTTGAGGCGCTTAGCAGTGCGGAGATACTCCAGGTTTTGTGGTCGGTCCAACACAATGAACGGATGTTCCGCCCCTTCAAGCCAGTGCATCCATTCCTCCAATGCCATCTTCATCGCGAGAAGCTCCCGATTCCCCACATCGTAATTCCTCTCCGTGGCGGTGAGGCGGTGGGAGAAGAAAGCACAGGGATGCAGCTTAATGCCCGGTTCGCAGCCATGCACAACGTGAACGGAAATTTAGTAGAGGTGAGGGCAGACAGGGGGGAGGCCAGGGTGCTGTAACCCCAGATAAAAGGGTGATAAAAGTTGGCGAACCACAGGAAGTGTTGCAGCTGCACCCTAGACATAGGCTGAGGCCAATCCACCACCACTTTCACCTTCTTGGGATCCATCTTGACGCACCCAGCAGAGATGATGTAGCCCAGAAAGGGAATGGTGGAGCGATGAAACTTGCACTTTTCCGCCTTAACGAACAACTGGTTCTTCAGAAGGCGCTGGAGAACCTGCCGGACATAGAGCACGTGTTCTTGGGGGGAGCGGGAGAAGATGAGGATGTCATCAATGTAGACAAAGACAAAACGGTTCACCATGTTGCGGAGAACATCATTCACCAGAGCCTGGAACACGGCAGGGGTGTTGCTGAGGCTTAAGGGCATGACCAGATATTCGTAGTGGCCGCTGGCCGTGTTGAACGCGGTCTTCCACTCGTCCCCCTCTCGTATCCACAACAGGTGGTAGGCGTTACGTAATTCCAGCTTGGAGAACACAGTGGCCCCATGGAGCGACTCGAAGGCCGAGGAAATTAGTGGTAGCGGATAACGGTTCTTTACAGTGATGTCACTGAGTCCCAGGTAGTCAATGCATGGGCACAGGGTCTTGTCCTTCCTCTCCATGAAGAAGAACCCTGCGTCAGTGGGAGAGGAAGAGGAACAGATAAATCCAGTAGCTAGGGAATCCCCAATGTAGTCCTCCGTAGCCTTGGTTTCAGGTCCTGATAGCGAGTACAGACTCCTCCGGGAGGGCATGGTGCTAGGGAGAAGGTCAATCCCGCAGTCATACGGGCGGTGCGCCGGAAGGGAAGTGGCCCTAGTCTTGCTGAACACATCCCGGAGAATCTGGTACTCCGCGGGAATAATTGAGAGATCAAGAACCACCTCTGAGGACCCAGGAATATGTCCCGGGGCATGTTGCACTGACTTCAGACAATGGGCGTGGCAGAACAGACTCCAGCCCATGATGGCACCCGTAGACCTGTTGATGAGTGGGTTGTGTCGCTGGAGCCAGGAGAATCACAAAACCATTGAGATCTGGGGGGACTTGATGAGCAGGAACTGAATGGTCTCGCTGTGATTCCCTGACACACGTAGCTTGATGAGTGGTGTTATGGGTGATCCGACCTATAGATCGACCAACGCTCTAACATCTACGGGAATGGAGAGTAGCTGAATGGGGATGTTCAGCTTAGAAGCCAGTGCGGTGTCCAAAAAGCTCTCATCAGCCCCGGAGTCAATAAGGACCCGGAGAGTTTCTGATTGGTTTCCCCACAGCAGAATGACAGGGTACGAGTAAGGGAAGCAGAAAACTTCCCCATATGGCCCATCAGAGTACTCACTCCTACCCATGAGCCTGGTCTTTTATCAGGTAGAAAGACACAAAATGACAAACTCTCGCAATCCAGACAGCTCCTTGTGCTGATCTGGTGTTGCTGTTCCGCTGGCGACAGCCCAGCCCTTCCTAGTTGCACGGGCTCGGGAAACAGTGCCTCGTCCCTCCTTGGTGACTCTCGAGGAAGGTTGGGAAATCTTGGGTGCTCTTGGCCACGGGACCATCGGGGACTTCAGGGATGACTCGGAGGCGAGGTGGAATCCCTGGACATGGGATTCCGAATTTCCTCTCCATCCGTCGTTCCTGCAATCGCCCATCGATGTGGATGGTCAAAGAGATGAGGGTGGTCAAAATCTGTGGGTATCTCCCGAGCCTCAAGCTCATCTTTAACCTCCTCGAGACGCCGTGCAGGAACATGTCGAACAGTGCTTCCGAGTTCCACACACTCTCCGCTGCCAAAGTACGGAAACCCACCGCATAGTCGGCCACAGTGCGGGCATCCTGCCAGAGCTGGATTAGCTTCTGGGCATTTTCTCTCGCAGAGAACGGGGCATCAAAGACCTTCCTCACCTCTCCCACGAACCCCTCCAGGCTCGCGCATATAGCCGGTTCCCATATGAACGGTAGCCCAGGCGAGAGCCCTTCCAGACATCAGCATGTTGAGGTAGGCTATTTTGGAGCGATCCGAGGGGAAGGAGGAGGGCTGAAGCTCAAAAATGAGGGCACACCGAGCTAGAAACGCCCGACAGGTGCTCGGCTCTCCCTTAAAGCGTTCCGGAGGAGGTAACCGAGGCTACCGGGAAGGTGGAGTGGCCAGTGGGGTGGTGCTGCTAACCGCCGAGTTGCTGAGGGGCGGTGGGGTTACCACCGTGGCAGGTTGCCACCCAGACGACCCGCGGAATTGCTCCAGCAGCATGTCCAACGCCAGGTCATGGCGCTCAGCCAATGTTTGGACCCCATCCATCAGCCCACGAAGAAATTCCTTGTGCCTACCAATGGAGGCTCTTTGGGAGGAGATGGCGTTGCGCATCTGGTCCGGGTCTGCTGGGTCAGTCATGGCCAGTTTGTACGATCAGGTATGACGGTAAGACCACATCGAATAAACAATAGTTTAATATTCCAACAGGGGCAGGCAATAGACAGGTCAAGGCAGGCAGGGGTCAGTAAACCAGAGGTGGGGCAACAGTACCGGACGGCAGGCAGGCAGGCTCAGGGTCAGGGTAAGGCAGAGGTCAATAATCCAGAGGAGGGCAAAGGTACAGGTCGGCAGGCAGGCTCAGGGGCTGGCAGAGTGGTCAGGCAGGCGGGCAGGCGGGAATTTTACTTGCCACCGAGATGCCTGAAAATTACTGTCAAATTCATGGTAACTCCTTTCCAGTGCAAAGAGGTCCAGATATATCTACAAAAATGCACCATGGGGAGTTGCGAGCAGAGCTACTGTGAGAGGAAGCCATATTAGAAGCTAGATCCATAGATACTGCAGGGGAAATGACTGTAGTATTATGTACTATTAGTATTATGATACTTCTAATAGTAGTATTATGCATGCTACTTTTATATAGTATTACATTTTTTTCAGATATTACTTACATTTTCAAGGTACACCGCGTGAAGCTAAAGCAAAGTGGAGTGTTATCTGGGATCAGGCATCATTAAAAAGCCTTATTAAGTGTACAGTAATACAATACCATATAATCTGAGCACAGTCAATTTAACAGGAGGAGTCTGGCGGCTCAACTAGACAGAAACTCATGATAGACAGGAAATAGAGAGAGAAAGATAACTGCTTTGATGAGTAGAGAAGGATAGGGTGCACAGGAAGAGAGATGTAGAGAGATAAGCATACATACATACCACACAGTGCTGCAGATAAAACAGAGAAGTGAGAGTCAGTATAAGAGGAGTGGAGAGGTAGAGCAGTGAAGGAGTGGAGAGATAGGAGTGAGAGTCAGTATCAGGGAGGAGTGGAGAGGTAGAGCAGGGAAGGAGTGGAGAGATAGGAGTGAGAGTCAGTATCAGGGAGGAGTGGAGAGGTAGAGCAGTGAAGGAGTGGAGAGATAGGAGTGAGAGTCAGTATCAGGGAGGAGTGGAGAGGTAGAGCAGGGAAGGAGTGGAGAGATAGGAGTGAGAGTCAGTATCAGGGAGGAGTGGAGAGGTAGAGCAGTGAAGGAGTGGAGAGATAGGAGTGTAGAGGTAGAGCAGGGAAGGAGTGGAGAGATAGGAGTGAGAGTCAGTATCAGGGAGGAGTGGAGAGGTAGAGCAGTGAAGGAGTGGAGAGAGAGGAGTGGAGAGGTAGAGCAGGGAAGGAGTGGAGAGATAGGAGTGAGAGTCGGTATCAGGGAGGAGTGGAGAGGTAGAGCAGGGAAGGAGTGGAGAGATAGGAGTGAGAGTCAGAATCAGGGAGGAGTGGAGAGGTAGAGCAGTGAAGGAGTGGAGAGCTAGGAGTCAGTATCAGAGAGGAGTGGAGAGGTAGAGCAGGGAAGGAGTGGAGAGATAGGAGTGAGTCAGTATCAGAGAGGAGTGGAGAGATAGGAAGGAGAGTCAGTATCCGAGAGGAGTGGAGAGGTAGAGCAGGGAAGGAGTGGAGAGATAGGAGTGAGAGTCAGTATCAGGGAGGAGTGAAGAGGTAGAGCAGCGTAGTAGTGGAGAGGTAGAGCAGTGTAGAGGTAGATCAGCAATCAGAGTGGGTCGGTAATAACCCTGTGGTTAGTGGTGATGAGAGGCCTGTCCTCCTGTAACAGGATCCCCCACCCCTCACTGTATCGGACTGTACCCCATTGTCTTCTAATGAGACACCCTGGCACCCACTTACACACACATTCCACAAACACACACACACACACACACACACACACACACACACACACACACACACACACACACAGAGAGAGCCGTCTCCCGATGCGGTCCCTCAAAACACACACATAGTATGTAAGAATACACACATAAACATTCAGTACGCATATACACACATACAGAATGCATGCACACACACAGACACACACACAAACATGCTCCCCCATCCCTCTACTGCCATGAACCCTCTCTCCAGCACAACACCAAACTCCAAACTCCTAAATTCAGCCTTCTCTTTCTCTCCACACAGGTTGGTTTCAGTTCCCACACCCCAACGGACCCTCTCCTCCCATTGAGGATCAAGACATGTGAGATGGAAACGATAGCAACAACTTCACCTACTTTACACAGACTGTACAGTACTGTCGTTCACTAAACCAAAAACCACTGCTACACCAGCACCTTGGGAACAAGAACACTACACTGTACCTGTAACTACACCATGCGCCTGCCTACTATATTACTCCCAAGACATGGCTTTAAGGACACTTGACATAAAATGGGACCTATAGAACAAGAATACACAACTCCAATAACTCTTCAGGTTTCAGGCAAGGTTACTCATCAAACATGCACTAAGAAAACCATAATGGTAGCCTTTCCCTGCAGTCAATGACCACTCCTTGGCCTTGTGTGTGGAATGCTATTCATATTTTTCATAATTCATCAAGATTTGGTTTTATTTTTTTGAAAACGTCTAAAATCCTGTGTTTCTATGTCAAACTGTTTTGTTATAGTTCAGTCTTCTGCGATGTAGATAAAGTGTAATATTGAGATGCAAACTCAAAATTGAATACATTTCAACTCTATATCTGACATGGTACAGGTGTCTTCTTTTTTTAAATCCCATAACCACGTGTGTGAGGTGTGTACTTTTGTTTCCCAGTAGATGTGTTTAAGACTACCCAGAAACACTCTGTGTGACCCTGATTTAGCCCACTGCGGTAAAAGTTTCAACGTTATTGAGACTCGTACCCTTGGCGGCCCAGGCTCTGAGCGGGCTGCTGTCATCAATGATGTGGTAGAAGGTGAGTGGGAGGATGAGGAAGGGGCTGTCGCTGGACATGTCCACCTGGAAGGGAACGTTCCTCTGGTCCAGTCGCACCGTATCCCCCTCCTTGGTCTGGGATGTCTGGAGCAACTTCCCTGTTACCTGGGAGCCAAAATGGAGTCCTATTAAATTGTGGCGGTACATGAGTGAGAATCCTGAAGAAGCTTAACATGACAACAACCTATATCTACCATGGTGATCCATTTTTTCATGAAATATTTTTTCTGTTTGTAATACTCAAACTCAATCACTAACACACACACACACACACACACTGTCTTTACCGAGCAGCCCAGTAACAGGCTCTTGCGCATGTTGGCCACTCGGATCATGAGGCAGGGTCGGCCCTCGTGATTGGACACCACGGCGTGCTGGCTGAACTTCACTGTCTCGCCTCTCTTCTTGGGCCGCGCCACCTGAGGAAGATGGGGGGGAAGAGTGTGTCAGAGCCACACAATGTAGCATGTTGAACTACACTACCCACAATTCTATCTGTAACATATCCTGTTTATTTGTTAGGCTGTTGACAACCTGCCGTCCATCTCCTTACCAATACATACAGTCTATGGCATGCACTTCCTATCATTTTAACCTCCAGCCCCAACACACACACATAGATAACTGAGTGAAAAATAAAGAAAGGGCTTGTAAGTCTTATTATTGAGGGGCCAGAATGATAACCCTGACCCTCGTAGATAAGAGGGGAGAGGAGAGGAAAGGGGAGGATAATTAACACTGTTGTTAACACAGGAGTCCAGTGCTGAGTGGGGCCAGTGCATATAGTTGTACTGTTGTGTGTTGGATGTATGGATGCAATGCATATGGTGGCCAGACTATATTACCGAACACTGGTCATGTGTGTCGATCCAAAGTTCAAATGTTTCATAGTATTGTACACTGAGTGTACAAAATATTAGGAACCCCTAATATTGAGTTGCACCCCATTTTGCCCTCAGAGCAGCCTCAGTTCGTCCGGGGCATGGACTACAAGGTGTCGAAAGCGTTCGACAGGGATGCCGGCCCATGTTGACTCCAATGCGTCCCACAGTTGTGTCAAGTTGGCTGGATGTCCTTTGGATGGTGGACCATTCTTGATGTACACAAGAAACTGTTGAGTGTAGTGTGGTGCTAGGCTTTATTAATGAATGGGATGGTAATAGTAACCATGATATTGATATGCCCAGGACACGGTGAGGTACCTTGGCGAGGAAGGTTCCTGTGATGAAGATCTCCAGAACCATGGTAATGACAAGCTGGAGGATAAGGAGGATGATGGCAGCAGGACATTCCTCTGTGATGCAACGGAAGCCGTAGCCAATGGTGGTCTGGGACTCCAGCGAGAAGAGGAACGCCCCCGTTAGGGTCTGCACCTGCATCACACACGGGGTGTGGTTGGACGGCGGGTCAAACTCTGGAAGGAGGGAGAGCAGAGATACAGGGAAAGAGGCGAGGTTCTGAGCAGACTGTTTGATATACAAGGTGGTTGAAGAACAAACTGTTGATATGACACGAGAAAGGGCTAAACTAAGGACTCCTACACCGCTCTTATTCTCCCTCTTCTTGACTTACGTTCTCTATCTCCTTCTCTCTCTTTCTCCGCCCCTGCTCTCTCCACCCTCTGCTCCCCCTTTCCCCTCCCTCCATCCTCACCTAGCAGGTCTCCGTGCACCAGCGCCACCAGGTACCACAGAACCCCGAACAGGAACCAGGTCCCGGCGAAGGTGGCCGAGAACAGGAAGAGCTTGTAGCGCCACTGCATGTCCAGGAAGGTCGTCCAGATGTCACGCAGGTACAGCGCCCCGCGCCCGCTCACATGCTCGATGCGCACGTTGCTGTGCCCGTCCTTGGAGAGAACACGCCGTCTCCGTCGGAGCGCACAGACCGTTGTCGCTGCCTCCCCTGCCGCCACCCCCACCGACCCCAGCAGCGGCTTCAGAACCTCCGTCTGCGTCATTGAGTGACACACCTTCTCGGGGGAGGAGCCACGTGAGGACGGGGGAGTGGCCGAGGTCATGGCTGCAGCTTTATGGGAGGAGAGGGAAAGGGTTGAGGGGGAGATTGAGTGGATAAGTGGGAGGAAAAGGAGTGTGAGGGAGAGGGGTGAAGAGGGCGAGGGGGTCAGAAAGACGAAGAGATAAAGTTTATGAAAAACAAGTTGAAAAGATGGGGTTTGTGAGAAAGGGGAGAATAGGAAAGGAATAGAGGAGAAAAGTTGATAAGGGGATGAATGAAAGATATGACAGGAGTGGAACATTTTAGGGGGGAGAGGAAGACGTGGAGAGGGGGAGAGAGAAAGAGAGAGAGATTATAAATGTGACACACAATAACATTTTTCAAGTGGACAGAGGCAGGCCTGTTGCTGTCCAAGGTGGTCCATTTAAAACTCTCTCTTACTCGTTCTCTTCATCCTTCTCTTTTCAGATGGAGCAGCAGCTCCCCTTTCAAAGTAAAATCCCCCTTTCAGAGTGAAGTTGCAGCTGTCTTTTCACATGAAAAAAAACCCCTCTACAATGCTAAGGGACTCCTGTGTCTGCAGCACATCAGGCTGGCTGGATCGAGAGGAACAGAAACAAGGCTTACTTATTCCCCATCCAAAAACTGGAATAGAAAAGCAGCATGTAGTATCAAATCAAATCAAATTGTATTTGTCACATGCGCCGAATACAACAGGACCTTACAGTGAAATGCTTACTTACAAACCCTATCCAACAATGCAGTTTAAAAAATATATACGTATACCTAAAAAAAATAAGAATAAGAAAAAAAAGTAACAAATAAAGACAAAGAAATATCTATGAATGAGAGATGCTGGATCAACTGTTTACAAATGTGCTTCAATCCCTGACATGGTCTACATCTCTTTCATTATCGCTTCATCTCTAGCGATTAAAATAAAAAATAAATAATCGTCTTACTGCTTTACACTTTTAGTGGTTGTGGACTTTCATAAGACCTCAGACTATTACCCTAACGTGGGCCTATAACAGTTGATTACTTTAATGATTAGACCCACACTACCCCAGTAGTCTACTACCATGTGCTTCTCAAATGGGACATTCATCAGGGCCTTATACAGCTGTCACTTATTGAGCTTATTTTCACCTCCCAATAAATGTGTTTCTGTGTCAGAGAATTAATTACGTGGTGTGGTTTGTGGAAGCCGGAGAATATAGCTTGTGTGTTATCAGGGCTAGTAAGAGGCATGTTTTTCTCCTTGTGGATATGGATACTTGTTGTTTGTGTGTGACTTTGGCCCGAGCATCCTTCTGGACGTCCTTCTGTATCCTCTCTCTCTCTCTCTCTCTCTCTCTATTCTTCTTTCATTTACTCTCACACTCTCGCCCTCTTTCTTGGCTAAACGGTCCTTTTGTCTCTTCCTGCCTCTGCTTTCCGGATCCAATAAAAAGTAACCAACCATAGCAAAGCCAGAGAACTTGGCACTCTGATACACACTCTCCTTTCTGACCTTTCTCTCTGTGTGTCCCCACTCGCTTACTCTATTCCTCCCTCCTCCCACCCTCCCTTTCTCTCTGGTGCTGGAGCTCACTGTGAGTATGAATAGGGATCTGTTTAAATTTCTGTGCTCAGAATACTAAGATGGGGGGTGAGGAGGCACTTGTGACTTGTGATAGGCTAAGTGCATTCACAGCTGACCTCTGAACCTTACTGAGGCCCCTCCCACACATACAGTAAACACACACTCACATATACGGGGACGTACACTACACAGCCATCTCAATGGGCTATACCAGACATGGGCAAACTACGGCCCGCGGGCCACATACGGCCCGTTAGGCTTTTTAATCCGGCCCGCCGAACTTGTCCAAATTATAGTAAAAACCTCCTTTTTTTCCCCTTTCCCTGCAATGCCCACGTTTCCCCAATAGATGGCGCACTCAAAACACATTGACCGTTGTTGGAGTGGCGCGTATTTCTCTTTATTTCACTTTAATTTTCACTTCGTTTCACGTCACCATTAAGCCCTTCTGTGAAAATGAGCGGACCAAAGAGAAGGAAAGTGGACAGCGAATGCCGAGTGTTTAATAAGGAGTGGACAACAAAATACTTCTTCACTGAAGTCCGATCAACGGCTGTATGTCTGATATGCCAAGAAGCTGTTGCGGTTTTCAAAGAGTACAATATCAGCCGTCACTTTGCCACGAAGCATGCAAACTATGCTAGCAAGCAGTCAACACAAGAACGGGCGGCGAAATAGTATGTAAATGCCATATCTTGCATATTCCTTGAGACAAATTTATTAACTGATAAGGGCTATTTTTCACATTTGAAAGACAGTTAATAAATTGGGTTGTAGTGTTCTTACTGTGCTATGAGGTTTGCACACACTACATTTAATGCTTTAGTATATCCGGCCCAAACACTCCCTCCAAATGCTCCTGGCCCGGCCCCTCTGTCAAATTTTAGAACCCATTGTGGCCCGCGAGTCAAAAAGTTTGCCCACCCCTGGGCTATACCAATGTTAACTTTTCCCGAAACAATGTTTGTGACACTTTATCATGTGAGTGTGTGTTTATCATTGTCATAGACCAAACTGTTACAATTATTTCCGCTCACTTCAGTATTCCTTTTAACACTTCTGTGTCTTCCTCTCGACTATAATCTCTCTTCCTCCCTCTCTCTATCTCCCTCTGTCCCGTGTGCACAAGAATCCTTTGTTTAGAGAGTAGATGAAAGGGACAAAAGCCACCATTGAAAAATATGACTGAGTGAGAGAGACGGAGAAAGTGTGTGTGTGTGTGTGACTGTGTGATCATATGTGAGTATATGTTTGAGAGTGTGAGGGGGCAGCGAAAGGGAAAGAGAGGATTGAGAGTGAGAGAAAGAGAGAGAGGGAGCAAGAGCGAGAATCCAAAGGAGAGAAAGATATGTGGAGAGAGAGATAGAATCCATGAGAGAGCGAGAGAAGGTGTATTAAAACAGATCGGTGACAAAAAGATGCTCATTGATATTCCTGAGCGGTGCACTTCACCACACTCCTTCCTTCCCCTGTGGGTTCACCTTACCAAAATCCCCAACCTCTACACAACACTCCAACGACCTCCGAGCAACCCGTGCAAACAGAACAACAACTTCTCCAACCAAAATAAAACTTGTCCAGAAGTGGAGATTAGTGCCGCACTATGCACCAGCCTGTTTGATGAGGATACGTTTGTGAGAGTCTTATTTACCCTCCACAGGCTTTCAACAACCACTCTAGATGACACCTGGACAACCCTAAAGATTGTTTTTTGTCGATGGGGGAGTGGGGGGGGGTCATTTTTTCCCCCCGCGCTGCTGACAACTATTTTTGTCTGCTCATACAGGAGTAATAAAGGCCCAGTACACTAATATTGTGAAAAATGAAGCCGTTTTTATTCTGATTTATCAGCACCCCTACTTCCATGTACATGAATAGTACAAGGTGTAAAAAAACACACAGCCTCTCCAAACACAGCAACAAGTAATCCATACAAATTCTAAAACAACTTAGCCAAACTATTTGTGTTTCAAGTACTCAAACTACCCACACATTGACCCTTAAACTAAAATCTCCAAATATCCCTTACAGTATGTCCACACTGTACCCTTACCAGTCTACCGAGGACAACCGTGTCAGTTTTACACGTTGTAGACTTGACTTGTAAACTGCAGCCAGTGAGTGAGTGGTCTGGAATGTCCGATTTAAACATCGCGCCAGTGAGATGTTATAATTTGTTGGCACACTCAGTATCCACGGTGATCTTCCTCAATGTGTCCCCGGGTTCAGGTTGTCTTCCTACAGGTGTGATTTAGAACCCCCGTCATCGCTAATACAGTATCTACAGTATAATATATTGTCTACACTGAAAGACAGTATCTAACACTTTTCTTTTCCCCTTTAGACACGAGGCTGCAGTAATGCTGCGACTGTTTTTAACAGAAACTCCAGAAACAGCCTCCAGCAAAGTGAGGATTGATTCCTAAACAGATTCAACCAAGTCGACAGAAATGATTAATAAACACCTGTAGGATCCATTCAGATCAAATAGTGTCACTAAATACGTCATTTTATGGATTGACTGTGTAGTCAACGCTGTAAAGGTGACTAGAAAACGGACAGACTTATTATTAAGGGGTGATGGATAGAAGGAAGAAAAAGAATTCCAGCATCCAAACGGTCATTTTAGACGCATGCAGGTGTTCACAAACTGCAGCCCCTCTTATAAATGCCACAGACACAGTAGGCTACTGTAAAAAACACTCACCTGTAGCCTACTCAGTGCAGATGTAGGATCTTAATTTGATCACTCTTTTGTTGCTGAGAATTTTCCTGCACGGCAGGAAATGCAAACTTGTAGTGTATTAAAGGTTTAAAAAAGCTTCTACATTTTTTGATTTGCCCTAACAAAAAATGCCCATTCATTATAATCCACATAATAATTCACATTTACTGTTCCTGCAGGATTATTTTCCTTCTGTAACAAACTGGCTCAAATTAAGATTCTACATCTGTAGCACTGATATGCTCATCCTGTTCTCTCTGTGTGGATGCACCTGTGCTCTCTCTGCTTATGTTCTCTTCGCAATACCAAGCCAAAGTAGCATTCCAATTGTTTATTTCTTTATTCTATGGTTATTTCTCATGAAGAGGGTGGAACATGCACACGTAAAGAAATGATTACTTAATAACTCTTCATCAAGCGAGTGCTGGCCTTTATATATAGGCCATATATCTAACTATCCCTGCTGTCGCTCATGTGAGAAGTCACCACATCCTGTTGCTCTGTCGCTATCATAACAACGTGGAGATGCATTAAGATATGGGAATGATGATCTAGTAGTAAAAACAAATTGAATTTAGATCTATTGATTAATGTGCTGGTCATCACTCACCTTTTGTTGCAATTGTTGAATGCAATTTTGAGACTTGGAAAAAGTTGTTTGTATCGCCCGAAAACCACGAAAAGAAATTGATGTAGCGGAATGAGCAAGTTGGCTATTTGCCTTTTTTGGTCTATCAGTGCGACCTCATGCATTGAAGCGATGCGCACTTGTTGACAGTTCTCTCACACGGATGTTCACAAGACCCAACTTTCATTGTCTACAGATTTCGCTCCTGATTACAGTTCTACATATTTCCATTGTAACTCTAATAGGCCTAACGACATTACAGTTATTACAAAAAGTTCAAATCAACCAAGTTTCAGGAGCTAAGACCGAATTTAGGCTACCAAACACAAGACAGTGGTTTCTCTGAAGCTGGATTGTCAGTCGGTACCGGTTCCGATTGTATGTTACAGAGTTATTATGTAATAAAATAGTTTCAATGTCCCCGTTGAATCTAAAGCTGTGATGGTTCTCGGGTTCATGTAGAAGTTGGAGTGTCTCTCTTCACTGACATTTTCTCCTGTCTCTCTTTATAAAGGAAAAAGTAGCCTATTCAGTCACTCAACTGGACTCAGGACATTTTAATTCATTCATTCAACTCTCCTCCCAGTTTCTCCTCCCACCCTCTCGCTCTATCTCTCACTCTCTCTCTCTCTCTCCTTCCCTGACTGTACACTGTAAATGGGTCCCTTGTTGAGGGTTCCTCGACTGTTCAGCCTTTGTCAACTTTCTCATGTAAATGTCTGATGGTTAAGATTACAAGCCTGGAAGTTATTTCACTATTAGAAAGCATGCAGGTAGTTACAAATCAGAAGTAACAAAATACACTTTATTGTGGCCTTGGCTCCTCGCAAGTTTGAGTTCGGCAAAGTTGGCCAATGGTTTGACTGAAAAATGTTAGCTTCGCTCTGTGAGGCCATGTCATGTCCGCCTGCAAGGAGAGAAACGCTTGCCTACACGTGCTCCTACTGCGAGGACATCATAGCAAATAAGACAACTGGACACTTATGCCTACCCAGAACAGTGAAATATCTATTACATGTTCATATTGATCTCCTCTCTTATAGAATCCTGCTTCTTGGAAAAATAAAATGACAATTTTGTTTCAGCGAGAGCTGAGTTTACCGGGTGCCCCAGCTGAGCGTCCCTGGCTGGACCTTTTTCACATGCGCATCAATCTCATGGATCCACCCACCTGCCAACAAGTGTTATTCCATCCTGTAGTCTACATCCCACTGAGTGCGGGACTCCCTCATCCGGGCACGGGGGCCCCTAAAGAGTGTGCTTGTGTGTAAAGTTGAAGTCGGAAGTTTACATACACTTAGGTTGGAGTCATTAAAACTCGTTTTTCAACCACTCCACAAATTTCTTGTTAGCAAACTATAGTTTTGGCAAGTCGGTTAGGACATTTACCTTGTGCATGACACAAGCAATTTTTCCAACAATTGTTTACAGACAGATTATTTCACTTATAATTCACTGTATCACAATTCCAGTGGGTCAGAAGTATACATACACTAAGTTGACTGTGCCTTTAAACAGCTTGGAAAATTCCAGAAAATGATGTCATGGCTTTAGAAGCTTCTGATAGGCTAATTGACATCATTTGAGTCAATTGGAGGTGTACCTGTGGATGTATTGTGCAAGAATTTGAGAATGGAAAAAAGGAATTTGCTCGTGATTACAACCTGTAGGCTTATCAGGGTGTCAGTCACACTGCCAATACCTGTGTTTCTGTTCTATTTCTTGTTTCTGCGTCTTTTACGATCAACAAAACTGAGTAGTCTCAGTTGTCTAAGGAACAGTCCTCTAAGGAATGAATGAGATGATGTCACTCAGATCGTCCAGGCTCTCCTGTAGCTGTTCAGCTGTCTGTCTGATCGTCTGGATGAACTTCATGGTCTCTGACTTGACCTCAGCCTTTGGTTCTTCACATGCAGGGGTCAGCTCAGTGGTGGAGTCTGTGTCCATCCCTTCTAACATACTGGTATCACCCGGCTGTTCATTCGCCTTCGCCTGTCGGATGTTGTGATCTCTTTGGCATCAATGGCGATGAGGAAGATATCAACAGATACAAAAAAAACGGAACATTTTCCTGTTGCCACCTCTGCCACACGAATTGTACTGGAAGTTTGGGCTACCACATTGCCAATGGTGGCCACCCGGAGAAATCGGAAGAGCTCTGGTATGCACCCCAGGCCGATCCCAAACCTCGCCCCAGCATTTACCCCAGAATTTGCATTGAAATGGTCATTTCCTATGTTAAGAGGCACTTGCCCTCAGTGTCTCCAAACCCTCAATGATGTCTTGTAGAGATGTCACCACAGAGTTCATCTTCTCCTGGAACTCCTTGATGATGTTCTTCATGCCTAGGCGGTCGGTAGACTGATTGACCATGTTGGTGATGTTTGATACTCCGCCTGTGGCTCCATCAGCGACAGCCACCCCAACACCAACCCCAGTGACGATCAGGGAGGCGCCCAGAGTGAAGGGAACCAGGATGAGCCCCACTATAGAGGTGATTCCTCCAGCTGCCCCAATAACACCTCCCGTCAGACTGCCTATGGTGGTTCCTTTGTGCGTACTCTCCAAGCCACCTGCCAGAGTTTTTTCAGCTTGTCCAATGTGATCTGGCGTTCCTCCACAGTTCTCACTCTATAGAAAATTAATTTAGACAGATCATTTGATTGAATGAATGAATTTATGGATAAATGGATTAATTAATGAACAAACAAATTATATGAATTGATCATATGATCTTGTATATCAAACCTTTTTTGTGATGAAACTGATAATGAAGGGTTTTGCCATGTTTTCACCAGCTGAAGGCCTAATGGTCGGGTCTTGTTGGAAGATGTCACACAGGAGGTCGCGGAGCTCCGGTGAGAAGCTCTCTGGGAGAGATGGGTAAGAACCTCCCAATATTTGGGGGATGAGCTTGATTATGTTCTCTGCAGTGAACTGTCAAGAAAGACTGGTTAATATTACACCACATTTTGCATTATCAGGAGGCAAACATGGAGATAGAGGTGTTACTTACTGCACATGGAAGCATGTTTAGGATTTTCTCAGGTTAAGAACACAAACATGATTATTATTTTGGGCGGTGGTTGATAGCAGATGTATTGTTGTGTCATTATAAAAAAAGAATGTTCTCTCTCTCCTTAGTAAGCTATTTTTTAGAATGCTTAGATTTGATTACATTTGAATTTTAATAATCACATGTACACGGTTTCAGGTTTAATTATACGGTACAGTGAACATTTTTAACTCAGAGCTCCAGCAATGCAGGTCAAAGTGAAATAAAACAATAAAAGTAATAATAAAGAATATAAATAAATATACAAAATATATATACATATTAACACTGTAAAAATTGTAAATGTCCTGCGGATGAGGATGAAGAAAGGAGTAAAAGAATGAGAGAGACCGAGGGAGAGAGAGGTATAGAGAGGAGGGAGAAAGCAGAGGATCAGAGAGAGATAGAGAACCAACCAAGAATTCACAAAATGGGACAAACATCAAATTGAAACTCTGCATGCAGAATTCTGCAAAAATATCCTCCATGTACAACGTAGAACACTAAATAATGCATGCAGAGCAGAATTAGGCCGATACCCGCTAATTATCAAAATCCAGAAAAGAGACAATAAATTCTACAACCACCTAAAAGGAAGCGATTCCCAAACCTTCCATAACAAAGCCATCACCTACAGAGAGATTAACCTGGAGAAGAGTCCCCTAAGCAAGCTGGTCCTGGGGCTCTGTTCACAAACACAAACACACCCCACAGTGCCCCAGGACAGCAACACAATTAGACCCAACCAAATCATGAGAAAACAAAAAGATAAATACTTGACACATTGGAAAGAATTAACAAAAAACTGAGCAAACTAGAATGCTATTTGTCCCTAAACAGAGAGTACACAGTGGCAGAATACTTGACCACTGTGACTGACCCAAACTTAAGGAAAGCTTTGACTATGTACGGACTCAGTGAGCATAGCCTTGCTATTGAGAAAGGCCGCCGTAGGCAGACCTGGCTCTCAAGAGAAGACAGGCTATCTGCACACTGCCCACAAAATGAGGTGGAAACTGAGCTGCACGTCCTAACCTCCTGCCAAATGTATGTGTCACGGCCGTTGCTGGAAGAAGACCAAGGTGCAGCGTGGTGAGCGTCCATTTTCCTTTTTATTTGAGTAAAATGACGGCAACAAAAACAGCAAACAAAAAACAACCGTGAAGCTTACAGGGCATTAGTGCCACAAACAAAGTTAACTACCCACAACGAAAGGAGGGAAAAAGTGCTACCTAAGTATGGTTCCCAATCAGAGACAACGATAGACAGCTGTCCCTGACAGAGAACCATACCCGGCCAAAACATAGAACCACAAAATCATAGAAAACAAAACATAGAATGCCCACCCCAAATCACAGTATGACCATATTAGAGACACATATTTCCATCAGATTACACAGATCCACAAAGAATTCGAAAACAAACTCAATTTTGATAAACTCCCATATCTACTGGGTAAAATATCACAGTGTGCCATCACAGCAGCAAGATTTGTGACCTGTTGCCACAGGAAAAGGTCAACCAGTGAAGAACAAACACCATTGTAAATACAACCCATATTTATGCTTATTAATTTTCCCTTTTGTACTTTAACCATTTGCACATCGTTAAAACACTGTATATATACTGTACATAATATGACATTTGTAGTGTCTTTATTCTTTTGGAACTTCTATGAGTGTAATGTTCACTGTTAATTTTAGTTTATTTCACTTTTGTATTTTATAACTACTTCACTTGCTTTGGCAATGTTAACATATGTTTCCCATGCCAATAAAGCCCCTTGAATCGAATTGAATTGAGAGAAAGAGAGAGGAGGGGGGTAGGAGAAGAGGGTGAAGGAGAGAGAGAGAGAGACAGAGGGAGGGAGAGAGGGATGAAGATGGAGAGAGCAGGGAAGAAGGAAGGTGAGAGGGAGGGAGGGAGAGAGCGCAGGAGAGAGAGGCATGAGAGGAAGGTGAAGCAGAGAGAAATGGTGAGAAGAGGAGGTTGAAGAAGAGAGAGAAACAGGGGGAGGAGAGGAGGGTGAAGAAGAGAGAGAAACAGGGGGAGGAGAGGAGGGTGAAGAAGAGAGAGAAACAGGGGGAGGAGAGGAGGGTGAAGAAGAGAGAGAAACGGGGAGAGGAGAGGAGGGTGAAGAAGAGAGAGAAACGGGGAGGAGAGGAGGGGGAAGAAGTGAGTGGGCAGGACAGACCACTTGTTGGCGTGGTGCTGGTCCATCGGAAGGATGGAAGGATTGTTTCCTCCTTTCTTGCTTTGTTGAACATTTTCTCTGGCGATGCATTCGGTTTGTTTTTCTGTCACATGGCTCCCCCTTCTTTCTCTCGCTCTCTCTCTCATTCTCACTCTCTCTCTCCACTTTCTTCCATCTCTACTTCTTGACACCTCTTTCTGTGTTGTTGGTTTAAAGGTTCAATGGAAAAGCCCCCTGTGGTTCTCACCCACCCACCCACTCACACCCACACACAAACACACAAGCACGCAAACACACACACACACACGCACAGACACACACAGACACTCTGTCTCTCTTTCTTTCAATTAAATTCAAAGGGCTTTATTGGCATGGGAAACACATGTTTACATTGCCATAGCAAGTGAAATACATAATCAACAAAAGTGAAATAAACACCAAAAAAATGTACAGTAAACATTACACGCACAAAAGTTCCAAAAGAATAAAGACCTTTCAAATGTCATTCTCTCACTCTCTCAATTCAGTTCAATTCAAAGGGCTTTATTGGCATGGGCAACAACTGTTTACATATGTTTTCTCTTTCTTTCCCTCTCTCATCCATGTCTCCTTTCTTCTTTCATTGGCTGCACTGCTCACTTGAATATAGAGTGAAAAGAGAAAGGAGTAGTAGCCTGGAGAGTCCTTAATGACCTTGTCGGTGGGGATTTTAGCATGTAAATCTTGGTGGGGCAAACTCCCCCAAAAAGTTTTAGATAAATGCCAGCAAAGCCTCCACACAACACTAAACAATACATTAGTTGCACTATAATGGTGACAAACGGTGACCACAAATTGTTAGGGCCTACATAAAGCTGCCACAACCGCAGAGCCTTCTTTTCAGCACCATGGAGTGAATCCTTACCACTGCTACACCTGGCTATCATCGGAGCCTTGTCTGGCAGCGAAACAGTTCATTCAGCCTCATTTACTGCCTTTAAAAAAAAACATAGCTGATATGGCTGACTTGCTTAAACAAATGTGGTTTCTATTGACAATTGAGATGTACAAACTATGGCACAAGGGAACGACGAGCGGATAAGAGGCAATCCGTAATTTCGATTAAGACATTAATGAACGAGCTAGGTCTGACGTAGTCAATATAACTATTTGCTCAGCACTTTTTAAATGTACAGCCACAGAATTCAGAACACGGGGCGTTCTTACAGTATTCTCCCTGTACACCAAGTCAGAACTGAAGGAAAAATGAAGGGGTATATAAGCAGACAATGACAGCTTTTACAATATTCAATGATTACATTTCTCTAAAACAGCCTATAGACTACATGTGCACCACCAAGTGCACCACCAACAGTAGGCTAAGTTATGAGGGGGAAAGGGACCACATTATTAGGGTGAGGCACATTGGCTACTAATAGCTTACTACACAACATACACTTAGTATTACTTTATTATCTAAAGAATACATATCTCCCTGGCATATTACATCATGTATGCAGCAGCATACAATACGTTTTTGGACTCAAATTGTTGTGCTGTGCTCACCTGAACAGGAAAGTGGCGCGTCGGTCATTCTCGTGTGCAAATTTTGCCATCAATCTTTGTCATCAAAGTCTGGCATTCTCTTGATTTATGGTGCTTTCAAGACAACTGGGAACTCTGGGAAAAAAACAACGTCGGTGATCTTCAAGTCGGAGCTCTAGAAAGAGGCCCGAGTTCCTAACATATGAATTCGAAGTTGTATCACCGTTAAAAACGTACTTTCCCAGTTTTTTTCCGAGTTCCCAATTGTCTTGAACTCACTGAAGTCTGAGATTTCCCCGTTCCGAGTTTTCAGTTGTTTTAAACATGGCATAAGTCATGCTGGATTGAAATCATCGCCAATGTATTCAACCTTTTCTGGACCATGGCATGTGAATGTTTATCCTTTTAAGCTTGGAAAAAGAGTCCCTTCAACCAGACTTGGACCACACACCCACTCCACTGAATAGCAGGCTAGTGATTGCATTGCAACGCTTGCAGTTAGCCACTGACTCCTTCCAAACCACTCATTGTTGAATTTGCGATTTCCAACTTTTTGTGTAATGTTTATGTCCAATGGCCGATGAGCACCAATAAGTTTTATCTATAATTTCTCTTCATATGAAAAGGATTTTCCAGTAGATTGTCGACTTCAGTCATGATGACTGCTTGTTTAGATTGCTAGCTAAGATTTTGAAAGTATGATGTTGACATGATCAGTCCAATAAAAGCTACTGTAGATATAATGTGATTTGACGTAATTTTATCTGTGGCCAATGACCTTGAGCTTTCTTGGATCGGCACTTTTAATGTAAATCTATGGCAGCACCCAAGTTGCTTTCATTTTTTAGCTCTCCCCGTATATTTTGCGGTGACGTGGTGTCCCCATGAGGACAAAACTCTGAGGCAATCACGGCCCAACTATCAATCAATCAATCAAATGTATTTATAAAGCCCTTCTTACATCAGCTGATGTCACAAAGTGTTGTACAGAAACACAGCCTAAAACCCCAAACAGCAAGCAATGCAGGTGACGAAGCACAGTGGCTAGGAAAAACTCCATAGAAAGGCCGGAACCTAGGAAGAAACCTAGAGAGGAACCAGGCTATTTATATATATTTTTTATTTCACCTTTATTTAACCAGGTAGGCTAGTTGAGAACAAGTTCTCATTCGGCGCAGTTCGGCACATACAACACAGAGTTACACATGGAATAAACAAACATACAGTAGAAAAAGTCTATATACAGCATGTGCAAATGAGGTAGGATAAGGGAGGCAAGGCAATAAATAGGCCATGGTGGCGAAGTAATAACAATATAGCAATTAAACACTGGAATGGTAGATGTGCACAAGATGAAGGGGTGGCCAGTCCTCTTCTGGCTGTGCAGGGTGAAAATTATAACAGAACATGGCCAAGATGTTCAAATGTTCATAGATGACCAGCAGGGTCAAATAATAATAATCACAGTGGTTGTAGAGGGTGCAACAGGTCAGCACCTCAGGAGTAAATGTCAGTTGGCTTTTCATAGCTGATCATTCAGATCATAGCCGATCATGTTCATCTCTAGGAGACAGAACGCGTTTCCTTCCTGAGCGATATGACAGCTGCATGGGCCCATGGTGTTTATATTTGCATACTACTGTTTGTACAGATGAACGTGGTACCTTCAGGCATTTGGAAATTGCTCCCAAGGATGAACCAGACTTGTGGAGGTCTACAATTGTTTTTTTGAGGTCTTGGCTGATTTCTTTTGATTTTCCCATGATGTCAAGCAAAGAGGCACCGAGTTTGAAGGTAGGCCTTGAAATACATTTACAAGTACACCTCCAATTGACTCAAATGATGTCAATTAGCCTATCAGAAGCTTCTAAAGCCATGACATCATTTTCTGGAATTTTCCAAGCTGTTTAAAGACAGTCAACTTAGTGTATGTAAACTTCTGACCCGCTGGAATTGTGATACAGTGAATTATAAGTGAAATAATCTGTCTGTAAACAATTATTGGAAAAATGACTTGTGTCATGCACAAAGTAGATATCCTAACCGACTTGCCAAAACTATAGTTTGTTAACAAGAAATTTGTGGAGTGGTTGAAAAACGAGTTTTAATGATTACAACCTAAGTGTATGTAAACTTCCGACTTCAACTGTATATATATATATTTTAGCTAAACAGGTTGGGATCAAAACAGGTTCCTGCCCTGAATGACTGGTCATCACTGGACCTGAAAAAGGAAGATAACAAACATAGACACACACATATTCACTTTTCACAGTTTTTACATACATTTTGCGCTCTGAGGTAACATTCTTAAGTAAATAATAATATGTTTATAGCAGAATACACACATGAATCCTTGTTTTCAGTCAAGTATTTTGGTACTGGATTATATTTAGTGTTGGCATCATTCCGAGGTCTGAAACGTCTATTCCAGTCAACAGCTAAGCTCCATCGCCATCTAGCGGTCATCATTAGCAAACCTCCACAGTGGTGGACATTGCAGGTTGAATTTAATGTGCGTGCTCAAGTTGAAGTTTTCTGGTTACATTGAAATCAATGATATAAGCAGACCAGACCAAGCTTCTGTTGCATGGGTGTCTATGGGAGATCCACCGCTGTTAAGAAGACATGGAACTGACCTTTCAAAGGTAAACGGCCTGAGTGAACTATCTTCATTTTTCCATCATCTTTGGTTGAAGTTGGCTCTGAGTTCTCAGTTCTACCAGTAAGGGGACTCAGAGGTTTGCATGAAGAAATCTTCACACGTTTATGTGAGCCTCTAGACCACGGTTTCCCAAACTGGGTCCTGGCCCCCACTTACCCTAGCACTACACAGCTGACTCAAATAATCTAAGCTTGATGATGAGTTGGTTATTTGAATCCGCTGTGTAGTGCTACGGCAAAAACCCGAGCACTGCAGGAGCGAGTTTGGGAAACCCTGCTCAACTCTTACCCTACGAGGTCCGGAGCCTGCTGCTATTCTGTTCTACCTGATAATTAATTGCACACACCTGGTGTCCCAGGTCTAAATCAGTCCTTGATTAGAGGAGAACAATGAAAAAAAGCAGTGGGACTGGCTTCGAGGTCCAGAGTGGAATTTGAGGGCTCTAGACATCTAAGTTAAGGTAAGTATTTTTTCCCCTGATGGTTAAGGCTGGCAATGGAAAGAAAACTGATCCTAGACACATTATGTGCTTAAGGACAGCTACCCAAAGCTGTCAATACTATCTAACATAGTTAATGGAACCCTTGAACTAAGGGATCATTTTAAGGGGTCAATCCTGAAAGTATGTCTCCCCTCCCTCTGTGTGGTTGATCCTGTGTATGCCACAAAGTAGCTCTATTCTGCACTCCTTAATTGTCAATGAGAGGCAGCATGTCTTTAGAGCCTTCTGGGAATAGATCGTTTAATTTTCCTTTTCACGAGGTCTGCACATAACCTCAAACAATGGGTCCAATGACCGTGATCTTCACATCTACACATTGCCGCGTGATTCGCCTCTGACTCAAAGGCCTCGTATGCCCTCTGGTCTAGGAGAATACAGAGCCATTTGGGACGCAGACCTGGTCTCGTACACTGTTAGAGAAAATGGTTCCCTCTAGAAAAACCACAATATGGTTCCAGGTAGAACCTTTCCACCCAACAAAGAACCCTTTCAGAACTCTGTCTTCCATAGCCAGGTTGTCACGGCCGTTTAAAGGAGTGGACCAAGGTGCAGCGTTTTGAGCGTACATACTTATTTACCGATGTCGCCAACAAAAACAATAAATATCACACCAACACGTGACGCCAACGTAGTGCATCCAGGCAACTAACAAGGACAACTACCCACAAAACCAACTTGTAAAATGGCAACCTAAATAGGCTCCCCAATCAGAGACAACGATAAACAGCTGTCTCTGATTGGGAACCCATCCAGGCCACCATCAACCTAATTACCCCTAGACAATACAAAATCCCCATAGATAACAAAAACCCTAGACAAGACAAAAACCCATAAACAATACAAAAACTAAACAAACCACCCTTGTCACACCCTGACCTAACCAAATAATAAAGAAACCAAATATAACTAAAGTCAGGGCGTGACACAGGTTGCCTGACAACATCACGAAAATGATGCATGTGCATCACAGAGAAGAAGGCCGTGTGTTGTTATGATTCTGAACTGTCAGATAGCTATCAACAATAAAAAGCTGCCATATGGGGAATCGTAGGCAGCTTGTTTCCGCTAGTTGTGTCTTGTCCTTGATACCATGTCTTGTTTTGACTTATACCACATCTATAATAATATGGCAAAAAATTCTAACTAACATCTGTAACAATGTTTTTGAGAGACAACAAGTGCTTATTGTGAAAATGTATTTGATTTCAATAAACATTTGGAGACTGAATATAGTTTACATGTTGTCAACAATTCTATGATTCTAAGCCAAGCCCGTCTGTTTTGCCCTGAAGATGTGCACTCATCTGTTTTGTTGCTAGACAGCACACCCGTCTATGGAGAAGGATCTATATGAATAAGGTACTGTGTAGAACCCTTGTACTTGTAGAATAACACTTTTAGAAACCCTTTTTTCAGAGTGTAGACTGTATAGTCGTTGTTGACTTTGTGCGCCCTGGTCTCCTATACTTGAGGGGCAGCTATTCACCAAAACAAAAGCCTATATGCATTAGGTACACAGCAGTGTTTGTTACAATAGATTTCACAGAATCCAAAGGGTAGTTATTATGTAATTACTGCTTAACCATGTTATTTTAAAGTAACAATACCTGGTAAATAGTAGACTGTGTGTGTGTGTGTGTGTGTGTGTGTGTATGTGTGTGTGTGTGTATGTGTGTGTATGTGTGTGTGTGTGTGTGTGTGTGTGTGTGTGTGTGTGTGTGTGTGTGTGTGTGTGTGTGTGTACATGATTGTGCCTGTGCATGTTTGTATATGCACATTCAGTGCCTTCTGAAAGTATTCAAACCCCTTGACTTATTCCACATTTTGTTGTGTTACAGCCTGAATTCAGAAATGATTAAATAAATAAAAAATCTCACCCATCTACACGCTATATCCCATAATGACAAAGTGAAAACATGCGTTTTTTAACACCCCTGAGTCAATACATGTTAGAAGTATCTTTGGCAGCAATTACAGCTGTGAGCCTTTCTGGGTAAGTCTCTAAGAGCTTTGCACACCTGGATTGTACAATATTTGTACATTATTGATAAAAAAAAAAAAAATTCTGCCAAGTTGGTTGTTGATCATTGCTTAGACAGCCATTTTCAAGTCTTTTCAAAGATTTTCAAGCCTTTTTTAAGTCAAAACTGTAACTAAGCCACTCAGGAACATTAAATGTCGTCTTCGTAAGCAACTCCATTGTATATTTGGCCTTGTGTTTTAGGTTATTGTCCTGCTGAAAGGTTCATTTGTCCCGCAGTGTCTGTTGGAAAGCAGACTGGGTAAGGTTTTCCTCTAGGATTCTGCCTGTGCTTAGCTTAATTCCGTTTCTTTTTATCCTAAAAAAACTCCCCAGTCCTTGCCGATGACAAGCATACCCATAGCATGATGCAGCCACCACCATGGTTGAAAATATGAAGAGTGGTACTCAGTGATGTGTTGTGTTGGATTTGCCCCAAACATGACACTTTGTATTCATTCTTTGCCACAATTTTTGCCGTTTTACTTGTCTTATTCCTTCTTTTCACTCTGTCATTTAGGTTTGTATTGTTCTTTATCCATCCTTAGTTTTCTGCTATCAAGCCATTAAACTCTAACTTTTGTAAAGTCACCATTGGCCTCATGGTGAAATCCCTGAGCGGTTTCCTTCCTCTCCGGCAACTGAGTAAGGAAGGACGCCTGTAACTTTGTAGTGCCTGGGTGTTTTGATTCACCATCCAAAGTGTAATTAATAATTTTACCCTGCTCAAAGGGATATTCAATGTCTGTGTCACACCCTGATCTGGTTCACCTGTCCTTGTGATTGTCTCCACCCCCTCCAGGTGTCGCTTACTATATCCCTGTGTTTCCTGTCTCTGTGCCATTTCGTCTTGTTTGCCAAGTCAACCAGCGTTTTTCCTTGCTCCTATTTTTCCCAGTCTCTGTTTGTTTCTAGTCCTGGTTTCGAAACTTGCCTGTCCTGACTCCGAACCCGCCTGCCTGACCACTCTGCCTGTTCTGACTACCAGCCTGCCTATCCCCTTGTACTGTTTTGGACTCGGATCTGGTTTCTGACCCGCCTGGCCTGACCTCGAGACTGCCTATCGTCTGGTACTGTTTGGACTCTGACCTGGTTTATGAACTCTCGCCTGACCCCGACCTGCCTTTGCCTACTCCCTTTGTTATAATAAATATCGGAGCTCTACCATCTGCCTCCTGTGTCTTCATTTGGGTCTCACCTTGTGCCCTTATAGTATGCTGCTTTTTTTTACCCATCTACCAATAGGTGTACTTCTTTACGAGGTATGGATACCTCCCTGGTCTTTGTGGTTGAATCTGTGTTTGAAAGTCACTGCTCGACTGAGGTACCTTACAGATATTTGTATGTGTGGGGTACAGAGATGAGGCAGTCATTCAAAAATTCATGTTAAACACTATTAATGCAGAAAGCGTGAGTCCATTTAACTTATTATGTGACTTGTTGAGTACATTTTTACTCTTGAACTAATTTAGGCTTGCCGTAACAAAGGGGTTGAATACTTATTGACTCAGGACACTTCAGCTTTAAATTGTTTATTCATTTGTAAGCAATTTGAAAAATATAATTAAACTTTGACATTATGGGGTATTTCGTAGGCAAGTGACACAAAATCTCAATAAAATGTTAAATTCAGGCTGTAACACAAAAATGTCAAGGGGCGTGAATACTTTCTGAAGGCACTGTACATACTGTGCTTAGCCTATGTCTGTACAGGCCTGTGTGAGCTCCAGACAGAGCTCCAACAGCAGGTCAGTGCCAGATGACTTGCAGAAAGAAAGAACAGGACGCTGTGCTGTTATATAATGTAACAGGGGAATGAGCTGGAGTTTGATAACCGGGCTGGCTGGCAGGCTCACGGAGGGAGAAGGGGTGTCCTCCAGTCATAGTCCACTAAACACACACATGCACGCAAGATGCACGCAAGGACTAACATTCACGCACGAACATGCACACTTGCACACACACACACACATGTAACAAAGTAAAACTGTTGATATTGTGAGCGTACCCTTGCTGGTCTGCCAGTACCAGTTGTGTCTCATTTGAAAGCCAAGAGCTCCAGTTTGAAGGAGCTATAGTTCCGGTCTTTCTTCCTTGTTGGATGCATGTTGTAGCTGGCGTAAGTAATTACTCGTTCTTGGCGATCTTGAACTTGTGCGTCTTGAACCAGCCCAACATCTTGAACCAGCCCCCAGTCCTTCAAGGTTGGCGTCCGTGTGCAGTCGGAATGGGAGCGAGAAGTCTGCTTAGGCCAGGAAAGGGGCACTCAACAATGCTTTCTTCAAACGGTCAAAGGCCTGTTGGAATACTGGTGTCCAGGTGACTGGGACTTCCTGTAACAAAGTGTTGAGTGGTGCAGCCACTTTGGAGAAGCCTGGATGAAATGCCGGTAATAACTAGCAAAGTCAAGAAAGGACCGTACTTGCTTCATAGTCTGGAGAACTGGCCACTCCCTCATCAATTTAGCCTTGGATGAATCTGTAGCCACCCCCTTCTAGCTGATGACGTGGCCATGGTATGGAGTTTCAACTCATGGTCATGCAGCTTCTGGAAAACCTGTTCCAGAAAGGCCAGATGGCTCTCGAAATCCGGCGAGTACACAATGATGCCGTTGAGGTAAATCAGCAGGGAATCCCCCCAGATACCACTGCATGAGCCTCTGGAGCGTGGTGGGGGCATTGGTCAAACCAAATGGCATCCGCTCAAACTCGTAGAGACCCAGGGAGGTGGTAAAGGCAGTTCTCACGGTCCAATGAGCTTTCTTCAATGACTCCGCTAGGCGTCTTTGTGAGTGGCCGCGTTCAACTTCCTGTAATCGACTCATTGCTTGGAGGAGAGCACTCAACTTGGCTTACAAGCTCGGGGACAGGCCGATACCGCTGTCCGCACACACTAACACACTGTCTTCTAGTTATATCCTAGTTCCACAATCCTGTGCACCTGTGAGGAGTGGGAGGTAGGTAGGTCTGGGATCTCCACCTGAGAACTCACACATCCCTGTCTACATCATTCATGAAGTATGGTGACAGGTCTGTAACACTGTAGGATTCTCTCTCTCTCTCTCTCTCTCTCTCTCTCTCTCTCTCTCTCTCTCTCTCTCTCTCTCTCTCTCTCTCTCTCTCTACACTGAGTGTACAAAACATGAGTTTATTTTTATTTAACCTTTATTTAAATAGGCAAGTCAGTTAAGAACAAATTCTTATTTAAAATGACGGTCTACCCCTGCCAGACACTAACCCTTTTCATGACAGACTGACCAGGTGAATCCAGCTGAATGCTATGATCCCTTATTGATGTCACCTGTTAAATCCACTCCAATCAGTGTAGATGAAGGGGAGGAGACAGGTTAAAGAAGTATTTTTAAACCTTGAGACAATTGAGACATGGAATGTGTATGTGTGCCATTCAGAGGGTGAATGGGCAAGACAACAGATTTAAGTGCCTTTGAACGTGGTATTGTAGTATGTGCCAGGAGCAGCGGTTTGTGTCAAGAACTGCAAAAGTTGTGTGTGTATCAAGAATGGTCCACCACCCAAAGGACTAGTAGCTGGCACAGCCAAAAAGTCTGATTTTAAACCTAACCTTAACCACACTGCTAACCCGAATGCCTAACCCTAACCTTCATTTTTGTTTTCATTAACTCTTACAATATAGCACATTTAGACTTTGCAGCTGGCCTATCTAGCGGAAATCACTCAGTTCTGCCTCAAGGACCAGACTCATCCTAAGAAAGCTCAACCTGCTTAAGAGGCATTAGAAGAAGAAAAATGTATATTACAAATTGAACATCTATTGCAGAATAAATCAATGTTAGAGTTTACATAGCTTGCCATGGTTATGTAGGCTTCATTGCTTTCTACTACAGATAATAATATGATTAGGCTATATCTTTACTTTTGTCATTCCAATTAATTTAACTTGATTTAAAAAAAAAAATAGGACTTGGAAATATGGAAATATAGATTAGCCAAATTGTTTTACCTAAGAATAACCCCAAAATTAAGGACTAATTAGCCTACTCTGTTGTTCATGATTTGTTGTCATGGACAACTGATTGGGCTCATTGCTTCGAGTTGAAAAATAAATGCAGCTCTCGGAATTACATGAAAAATGAATTCCATATGCTGCATTTGCTATAGGCCCGTTGTTTACGTTTTTGTTGGTGACACTTTGATATCTCGATCATTTGCAGCTGTTAAGTCTTTCAAACGTGCGCGAGTTTGAGCATGTGTACGTTAGGCCTATGGATTATTTTATTTTTTTAATCAGCACGACTTTGACTGAACAATTAAAGCCCCGCTCGTTGTCTTATTAAATTAAACTCGGGGGAGTTTAGAAGGGAGGAACTCAAACTTTAGATGGGAGGAACGAAAGTGTGCATTTTTCACAAGCTGTCCACTGGGGCATATTCTGTTGCAAACCGTTTCTTAAACGGAAGCAAACGGAAAGAAACGGGGAGGGATCTACCTGAATTTGTTAAATAGAAACTCTGCTCTGTTTGCTTCTGGTTGGTTCTTAAACGGTTTTCGTAAGGAATACACCGTTGGTCACAAAAACAATGATCGATGGGCTTCTAAACCCCTAGTTAGGTATTTATTTAATGGTTACGATAAAGCCTGACCTTTGACTTTTCAGCCTAGAAAACATGAAAGTGTTTCCGTTCTTATCTTCTCATTTCTCACATCTCTTTCCCTCTGTACGGCTGTATGTCTGTCTTATCTTGTCCAGTAGATCTTCAGGTTACATAAACCCCTCTCCCCTCTCTCTCTCTCTCTCTCTCTCTCTCTCTCTCTCTCTCTCCCAATTACATTCAATTCAAAGGGTTTATTGACATGGGAAACATATGTTTACATTGCCAAAGCAAGCGAAAAAGAAAATATACTAAAGTAAAATATACAAACAGAAGTTAACTGTGAACTCTTTCTCTCTCTCTCTCTCTCTCTCTCTCTCTCTCTAGAATGTTCACAATCCTATGCTATGTGCTGCTGTTTTACGGCAAGGTTCTGGTCCGTGTGACATAGTAACGGCTTGTCAACGTTCTGTGACGCCATCCTGTTGGATCAGCCAGACACACACAGGAAGGCCTCTGTTCTCATAAAGACCCATCTCACGTCCACACTGTATTTAACACTGTTCAGCCATGGCTATACAAGGCCCGGAAATAATTGATATAATTGATAATTGATCCATACTGTACGTAACACACAATATTGTTTCCTAGCAGCTTCCAAACGTTCTCGTCCGAGGCCCAAAAATGGATTAAGTCCAATCAGACATGCCCACAATGATTTTAATCTAAAAGGCCACGGTGACTTTTTTTTAATGCAACAAAATACACATCAAAACACACACGTGCATTTTCATTAGGTGCAATCACTGGGCTCTGTGAAATATTCAGATTTGACTACGTGGTTATGTGTTTTACAACTCAAATATGATCAGGTCCAACAGCAACGTGTGCAGTGACTTTTACGTATAATGTCTTCATCTCTGTTTTGAAACGTGTCTGTATGTCCTGTCTGCTGTTTTTAAAATGTCTGATGTACGTATGTTGTCCTTTTTAGTATATAATGTGTTACATTTGACATATTTACCTGCCCCAGGGACAGAAGATGTAGATGAGCTGTTATCTAAATCTGGGGCAACGCATCACTTCTCACTTCTGAGATGTATGTTTTTGGTTGTACACTGTCCCTGTCCAAATAAACGTAACAAATAAATAAAATGTCTTTGAAGGAGCGAGTCAGGAGGTCACCTTTATAGCACAGGACAGTGAGGTCAGGGAGATCGGCAGTAGCTGGAATAATAGCATAGATACTCCTTTGCTTTGACCCTAGTTTGACCTCATTTTGCATACGTCAAGTGATAATGTGCTTATCATCGTGGTGATCTTGTGTCACATTGAACCCTTCATATGACTGGTGTTTATGCATGCTCTGAGGATTCCTGTGAAATTCTACTTTCAATGCTTGATCCCTCAACAACCAAGCAAACATCAGGACGGCTTGTCCTCATGTTTGAAAGCAATGTCCCTAAGTTAAGGCAACTCATGTTTGAGACCCATGTCCCTAAGCTAAGGTAATTCTGGACATTCTGCTCCATTTTGAGTAGACTGAAATGTGGTGGTGGCGGTAACCCAGAAGGATAGGAGAAAGGAGCCCATACCCCTGGCCTGGTTGGCTGGCTAAATACCAAGCACAACGGCTGTGTCTGAAATGCACCCTTTTTACAATATAGTGCACTACTTTTGACAGGCCCCATAAGACTCTGGTCAAAAGTAGTGCACTATAGTGAAAAGGGTTACATTTCGGATACACCTAACCTCTCTTTCGATTGGCTCTCAGCCTCAGCCTTGTCTGAGTCAACATGGCCACAGCACAGCACACACTGATGGATCAGCAGCTATTCCCACAGCCACTGGTAACATAACGTTACACCACCCTGTCTGTCCACCACACCGGTGCATGACTGACTATCTGTTTCACACATCGACAACACATAAAATGACAAAACACTGACCGCCGGTATCTCTGTCTAATCTATGGCCTACCTCTCTCCCTGACACACACATGCCTACATGGATGCTCACAATCCTGTCTTGGAGCAAAGGGTCTGAATACTTATGTAAATAAAACAATTCTAAAAACCTGTTTTCGCTTTGTCATTATAGGGTATTTAGTGTAAATTGATGAGGGAGGGGAAATTTAATCCATTTAAGAATAAGGCTGAACTTTAACAAAATGTGGAAAGAGGGGGTCTGAATACAGACGGGGTCTGAATACTTTCCAAATGCACTGTACATCCAGGGGCGAAAACAAACACACCCCAACCTTGACCAATTTCCAGAAGGATGTGTATGGCCACCCTGATAAGAGCCATATACAGTACACTGCACGAGTAGAGATCTGGCTCTGAACAGACAGAACAGATATTGTTACACCAGGTTAGCTACCAGGCCTATCATTAGTGTACTGTGGTAAGATTGAATTAGTACATCTAGTGGAACCATGGAACTTGGGATGTGGCATGTGACTTCATCAGATGATAGACCTGCTTGAGGAAATCTGGTACCATGTGAGATATAACAGTGTGGTGTATTCCAGGTCTAATACTGTTTCAGACACAGAAAACATAGTTTTTATATTCACATGGTGGGCATGCAATCAGGTTACAACCAGCATGTACAGAGACATACAGACAGACAGACAAACAGACTGACAGACAGACAGACAGACAGACAGTCTGACAGACAGACGGAGAGACGGAGAGACAGACAGATAGATAGACAGAGAGACAGAGACACAGACACACACACAACCACACGCACACAATGACAGTTGACCTGGGATGACATTGGTCGCTAACCCCATTAAACTAGATCACCCGTTCATCATACAATTCCTGTGACAGACAGACAGACAAGCAATTAGACAGACAGACATAAAGACAAGCAGACAGACAGACAGACAGACGTCGACAGTTGACCCGGGATGACATTGGTCCCCATCATGAAGTGTGTGTCCTCAGCAGGCACATTTCTCCGCTGGATAACAGTATTATGTGGTCTGTAACCCTGTTAGACTACATCCCCCTTTCATAATTCCTGCTGTGTGTCTGTCTACTAGTACTTTACCAGGCATTAGGCCTACATCTAAGGATGTACTTTGAGTAGCAAGGTAGGAAAAATATTAAGCAAAAAACACAATAACACGCATGCTAACTGGATAATATCACATTACTATCATATTATTCACTGGTATCTGTCTCGTCTATGATGATTCACCTCCACCCGCCAATCTCCGCAACACACACACACTCCACCATCATTCCTGTTCTCAAGAACTCTAAGGCTTCATGCCACAATGACTACCGCCCTCTAGTACTCCCATCTGTAATCGTGAAGTGCACTGAGAAGCTGGTTATGGCACACATTAACTCCATCATCCCAGACGTCCTAGACCAAGACCCACTCCAATTAGCATACCGCCCCGACAGATCCATAGACGACGCAATCTAAATTGCATTGCACACTGCCCTCGCCCACCTAGACAAGAGGAATACCTACGGTGCATTCGGAAAGTACTCAGACCCCTTGACTTTTCCCACATTTTGTTACGTTACAGCCTTATTCTAAAATGGATGAAATCGTTTTTTTCCCCCTCATCAATCAACACGCAATACCTCATAATGACAAAGCAAAAACAGTTTTTTTTTTATGTTTGCAAAAGTATAAAAAAATAAAAACAGAAATACCTTATTTACTTAAGTATTCAGACCCTTTGCTCTGAGACTCGAAATTGAGCTCAGGTGCATCCTGTCCACCTGTGGTAAATTCAATTGATTGGACATGATTTGGAAAGGCACACACCTGTCTACATAAAGTCTCACAGTTGACAGTGCATGTCAGCTCAAAAACCAAGCTTTAAGGTTGAAGGAATTGTCCGTAGAGCTCCGAAACAGGATTGTATCGAGGCATGAATCTGGGGAAGGGTACCAAAAAAATGTGTGCAGCATTGAAGGTCCCCAGAACACAGTGACCCCCATCATTCTTAAATGGAAGAAATTTGGAACCACCACGATTCTTCCTGGAGCTGGCCGCCCGGCCAAACTTTGCAATCGGGGAAGAAGGGCCTTGCAAGGCAGTGACCAAGAACCAGATGGTCTCTCTGACAGAGCTCAAGAGTTCCTCTGTGGAGATGGGAGAACCTTCCAGAAGGACAACAATCTCTGCAGCACTCTACCAATCAGGCCTTTATGGTGGAGTGGCCAGACAGATGCCACTCCTTAGTAAAAGGAACATAGAGTTTGCCAAAAGGCACGTAAAGCACTCTCAGACCATGAGAAACAAGATTCTCTGGTCTGATGAAACCAAGATTGAACACTTTGGCCTGAATGCCAACCATCACGTCTGGAGGAAACCTGGCACCATCCCTACGGTGAAGCATGGTGGTGGCAACATCAGGCTGTGGGGATGTTTTTCAGCGGCAGGGACTGGGAGACTAGTCAGGATCGAGGGAAAGATGAACGGAGCAAAGTACACAGAGATCCTTTATGAAAACCTGCTCCAGAGCGCTCTGGACCTCAGACTGGGGCGAAGGTTCGCCTTCCAACAGGACAACAACCCTAAGCACACAGCCAAGGCAACGCAGGAGTTGCTTCGGGACAAGTCCCTGAATGTCCTTGAGTGGCCCAGCCAGAGCCCGGACTTGAACCCGATCGAACATCAGAGACTTGAAAATAGCTGTGCACCGACGTTCCCCATCCAACCTGACAGAGGCAGTGGATCTGCAGAGAAGAATGGTAGAAACTCCCCAAATACAGGTGTGCCAAGCTTGTAGCGTCATACCCAAGAAGTCTTGAGTCTGTAATCGCTGTCAAAGGTGCTTCAATAAAGTACTGAGTAAAGGTACTGAATACTTTTGTAAATGTGATATTTCTGTTTACATTTTTAATACATTTGCAAACATTTCAAAAAACCTGTTTTTGCTTTGTCATTATGGGGTATTGTGTATAGATTGATGAAGGGGGAAAAAACGATTTAATTAATTTTAGAATAAGGCTGTAACAAAATGTGGAAAAAGTCAAGGGGTCTGAATACTTTCCGGATGCACTGCATGTGAGAATGCTGTTCATTGACTACAGCTCTGCGTTCAACACCATTGTCACCTCAAAGCTCGTCACCAAGCTTAGGACCTTGGGACTGAACACTTCTCTCTGCAACTGGATCTTGGACTTCCTGACAGACCGATCCCAGGTGGTGAGGGTAGGCAACATCACCTCCGCCACGCTGACCCTCAACATGTGGGCCCCACAGGGGTGTGTGCTTGGTCCCCTCCTTAACTCCCTGTTCACCCATGACTGCGTGGCCACGCACGACTCCAACACCATCATCAAGTTTGCTGATGACACGATGGTGGTAGGCCTGATCACCAGCAAGGATGAGACAGCATACAGGGAGGAAGTCAGTCACCCGGCAATGTGGGGCTGGAACAACGACCTCTCCCTCAACATCAGTAAGACCAAGGAGATGATTGTGGACTACAGGAAACGGGGGGGGGGGGGTCGAGCACGCCCCCATCCACATCGATGGGGTTGTAGTGGAGTGGGTCGAGAGCTTCAAGTTCCTCGGTGTCCAAATCACTAAGAACTTTAAATGGACCACACACACGCACAGTCGTGAAGAAGCCGCGACAGAGCCTTTCCCCTTCAGGAGGTTGAAAAGGATTGGCATGGGCCCTCAAATCCTTAGAATGTTCTAGAGCTGTAGGACTAGGACTGCCCGTTCCAGGACTGCCCGTTCCATGATCTCGCCATCACGGTTGACAACTCCATTGTGTCCTCCTCCCAGAGCGCTAAGAACCTTGGCGTGATCCTGGACAACACCCTGTCGTTCTCAACTAACATCAAGGCGGTGGCCCGTTCCTGTAGGTTCATGCTCTACAACATTCGCAGAGTACGACCCTGCCTCACACAGGAAGCGGCGCAGGTCCTAATCCAGGCACTTGTCATCTCCCGTCTGGATTACTGCAACTCGCTGTTGGCTGGGCTCCCTGCCTGTGCCATTAAACCCCTACAACTCATCCAGAACGCCGCAGCCCGTCTGGTGTTCAACCTTCCCAAGTTCTCTCACGTCACCCCGCTCCTCCGCTCTCTCCACTGGCTTCCAGTTGAAGCTCGCATCCGCTACAAGACCATGGTGCTTGCCTACGGAGCTGTGAGGGGAACGGCACCTCCGTACCTTCAGGCTCTGATCAGGCCCTACACCCAAACAAGGGCACTGCGTTCATCCACCTCTGGCCTGCTCGCCTCCCTACCTCTGAGGAAGTACAGTTCCCGCTCAGCCAAGTCAAAACTGTTCGCTGCTCTGGCACCCCAATGGTGGAACAAACTCCCTCACGACGCCAGGTCAGCGGAGTCAATCACCACCTTCCGGAGACACCTGAAACCCCACCTCTTTAAGGAATACCTAGGATAGGATAAAGTAATCCTTCTAATCCCCCCCCCCCTTAAAAGATTTAGATGCACTATTGTAAAGTGGTTGTTCCACTGGATATCATAAGGTGAATGCACCAATTTGTAAGTCGCTCTGGATAAGAGCGTCTGCTAAATGACTTAAATGTAAATGTAAATGTACCATTGAGAGCATGTTGACAGGCTGCATCACTGATTGGTATGACAATAGCACCGCCTTCGATCGCATGGCACTACAGAGGGTGGTGGGGACAGCCCAGTACATCACTGGGGCCGAGCTTCCTGCAATCCAGGACCTCGATATCAGGCGTTGTGAAAGGAAGGCCCAGAAAACCGTTAAAGACTCCAACCACCCAAACCATAGACTGTTCTCTCTGCTTCTGCACGACAAGTAGTACTGATGCGTCAAGTCTGAAACCAACAGGCTCCTGAACAGCTTCTATCCCCATGCCATAAGACTGCTAAATAGCTAACTAAATAGCTAACAAAATGGCTACAAGGACTATCTGAGTTTACCTTATTTTTTGTACCGTCTCTATGCACACTCACAGGGACCTACACACTACACACACTGATACTCCAACACACATACAAACACTCACTCCATCACACACACATAATACCCACATACATTTATACTGAATCTACACAGACACACCCACTCACATACAAGCTGCTGCTACTCTGTTTATTGTATATCCTGATGCCTAGTCACCTTAACCCTATACATATCTACCTCTATCAATCCAGTATACCTGCACATTGTAAATATGGTTCTGGAACTGACCCCGTACATAATATGCTTGCTTACTTTATCATGTTCTTCTGATTTTTATATCTTGTGTGTTTTTGTTTTACCTTGCTATTTTTAGTATTACATTGTTATTGATTACTGCAAGAAAGGCATTTCACTGTACTTGTGCATGTGACATTAAAACTTGAAACACACACAACCGTCGTCAGCCGGTCAGATAGTCATAAATATATTGCTGAACTTTTATCCCGTCTGAGATCTGATGCAACAAGGGAACAGAAGAGGGGCAAGGTGACAGGTGCTTTAGAAGGCTCTAGAACATTTATATTGATCTTTATTTGGCTGTAAACACCGGCAAACGGGGAAAAGAACAAACAGGTCGGAATGTGACATCACTGAGCTCCCTTATTGGTCAAGTGAAAGGCGTACCAGCGAGTCCCGTGGAAAAGGGCCCTGTGTAGTTAGAATCTGTCTGTATGTATTTTAGGCCGGGTGACTCTTCCTCCCCTCAAAAAGCAATAACAGATATGGAAAAGAACCCAAACAGATCAGGGTAATCTCTGTCTGAGCAACATAATACAATACTTCATGATGGGTGTCAAAGGCAAACAACCCCACAAGGCCAATGTACGTTAGAGCTTTACCTCACCACTCTGTTGTGTAGTGGCGTTTACTGTGTTCCAGACTAGTTGTGTCATGCCCTGACCTTAAGAGAGCCTTTTTATTTCTCTATTTGGTTAGGTCAGGGTGTGATTTGGGTGGGCATTCTAGTTTTCTATTTCTTTGTTGGCCGGGTATGGTTCCCAATCAGAGGCAGCTGTCCATCGTTCTCTGATTGGGAATCATACTTAGGCAGCCTGTTTTCCACCCTAGTTTGTGGGGTCTTGTTTTTGTCAGTGCCTGTGTAGCCTGCAGAACGTTACGTTCGTTTATCTTTTTGTTGTTTTTTGGTGTTCATCTAAAATAAAGAAAGATGTACGCTTACCACGCTGCGCCTTGGTCTCCTTCTGTCAACGAGCGTAACAAGTTGCTTTAACTGGAACTGTACAACACTTCTCCCTGAGATTCTTGACACTAAGTTTTTAATGCTAAATCATAAAAAAGAGACCATATACATTTTGGGATTATGATCATGTTCTATAATGTCAAAGGCTATTTAGGCCTAGGTAAGCTTTGTTTAATCAATCAATCAATCAATCAAATGTATTTATAAAGCCTTTTTTACATCAGCAGATGTCACAAAGAGCTATACAGAAACCCAGCCTAAAACACCAAACAGCAAGCAATGCAGATATAGAAGCACGGTGGCTAGGAAAAACTCCCTAGAAAGGCAGGAACCTAGGAAGAAACCTAGAGAGCAACCAGGTTCTGAGGGGTGGCCAGTCCTCCTCCGGCTGTGCCGGGTGGAGATTATAAGAGTCCATTAAGGTCAGATTGGTCTTCAAGATGTTCAAACATTCATAGATGACCAGCACGGTCAAACAATAATCACAATGGTTGTAAAGGGTGCAACAGGTCAGCACCTCGGGAGTAAATGTCAGTTGGCTTTTCATAGCCGAGCATTCAGAGGTCGAGACAGCAGGTGCGGTAGAGCGAGAGAAAAAGAGAGTTGGTCGAAAACAGCAGGTCCTAGACAAGGTAGCACGTCCGGTGAAACAGTTCAGGGTTCCATAGCCGCAGGCAGAACAGTTGAAACAGGGAGCAGCAGCACAACCAGGTGGAATGGGGGCAGCCAGGAGTCATCAGGCCTGGTAGTCCTGAGGCATGATCCTAGGGCTCAGGTCCTCTGGGAGGGGAGGGAGAGAGAATTAGCATACTTAAATTCACACAGGACACCAGATAAGACAGGAGAATTATACCAGATATAACAGACTCACCCTAGCCCCCGGCACATAGACTATTGCAGCATATATACTGGAGGCTGAGACAGGGGTGGGTCGGGGGACACTGTGGCCCCGTCCGACGATACCCCCGGACAGGGCCAACCAAGCAGGATATAACCCCACCCACTTTGCCAAAGCACAGCCCCCACACCACTAGAGGGATATTAACAGACCACCAACTTACTACCCTGGGACAAGGCTGAGTATAGCCCATGAAGATCTCCTCCATCGCACAAGCCCCAGGGGGCGCAAAACCAGACAGGAAGAGCACGTCTGTGACTCAACCCACTCAAGTGGGGGCCACAGTGTCCCCCGACCCACCCACCCCTCCTAGTGACGGTATGGAAGAGCACCAGTAAGCCAGTGACTAAGCCTCCGTAATAGGGTCAGAGGCAGAGAATCCAAGTGGAGATAGGGGAGCCGGCATGGCAGAGACAGCAAGGGCGGTCCGTTGCTCCAGTGCCTTGCCGTTCACCTTCGCACCCCTTGGCCAGACTACACTCAATCATAGGACCTACTGAAGAGATGAGTCTTCAGTAAAGATTTAATGGTCGAGACCGAGTCTGCGTCTCTCACATGGATAGGCAGACCATTCCATAAAAATGGGGCTCTATAGGAGAAAGCCCTGCATCCAGCTGTTTGCTTACAAATTCTATGGAAAAAAAGGAGGCCTGCATCTTGTGACCGTAGCATATGTGTAGGTATGTACGGCAGGACCAAATCGAAGAGATAGGTAGGAGCAAGCCCATGAAATGATTTGTAGGTTAGCAGTAAAACCTTGTAATCAGCCCGAGCCTTAACAGGAAGCCAGTGTAGAGAGGCTAACATTGCAGTAATGTAATCACATTTTTAGGTTCTAGTCAAGATTCTAGCAGCCATCTTTAGCACTAACTGAATATATATATATATATATATATATATATATTTTTTTTTTTACCTTTATTTAACTAGACAAGTCAGTTAAGAACAAATTCTTATTTACAATGACGGCCTACCAAAAGGCAAAATGTCTCCTGCGGGGACGGGGTACTGGGATAAAAAATGTAATAAAAATACTATATAAACAAAACACACATCACAACAAGAGAGACAACACAACACTACATAAAGAGAGACCTAAGACAACAACATAGCAAGGCAGCAACACATGACAACACAGCATGGAAGCAACACAACATAGCAACAACATGGCAGCAGCATAAAACTTGGTACAAACATTATTGGGCACAGATAACAGCACAAAGGGCAAGAAGGTAGAGACAACAATACATCACGCAAAGCAGCCACAACTGTCAGTAAGAGTGTCTATGATTGAGTCTTTGAATGAAGAGATTGAGATAAAACTGTCCAGTTTGAGTGTTTGTTGCAGCTCGTTCCAGTTTATTTAGTGCTTTATCTGGGTAGCTGGAGAGGAAAGCATTGCAGTAGTTTAATCTAGAAGTGACAAAAGCATGGATTAGCTTTTCTGCATCATTTTTGGACAAAAAGTTTCTGATTTGTGCAATGTTTCGAAGATGGAAAAAAACTTTCCTTGAAATATTCTTGATATGTTCGTCAGGGTCCAGAGTACCGAGGTCCCTCACAGTTGTATTTGAAACGACTGTACAACCATCAAGATTAATTGTCAGATCCAACAGCAGATATCTTTGTTTCTTGGGACCTAGAACTAGCATCTCTGTTTTGTCGAAGTTGAAAAGTTTAAAAAAAATCTGCCATCCACTTCCTTCTGTCTGAAACACAGGCTTCCACAGAAGGTAGTTTTGGGGCTTCACTATATTTCATCAAAGGGTACAGCTGTGTGTTGTCTGCATATCAGCGAAAGTTGACATTGTGTTTCCCAATGACATCACCAAGAGGTAGAATATAGTGAAAACAATAGTGGTCCTAAAACGGAACCTTGAGGAATGCCGAAACGTACAATTGATTTGTCAGAGGACAAACCATCCACAGAGAAAAACTGATATCTTTCCGACAGATAAGATCTAAACCAGGCAAGAACTTGTCCGTGTAGATTTGGGTTTCTAATCTCTCCAAAAGAATGTGGTGATCGATGAAGTCAAAAGCACTAAGGTCTAGGAGCACGACGCATACAAAGCCTTGGTCTGACGCCATTAAAAGGTAATTTACCACATTCACGAGTGCAGTCTCCGTGCTATGATGGGGTCTAAAACCAGACTGAAGCATTTAGTATATGCGCAACAGGTATTTTTTTTTTAGGAATGGGATATTTGACATAGGCCAACAGTTTTTTAGGGTCAATTTTCAGGGTCAATGTTTGGCTTTCTCAAGAGAGGCTTTATTACTGCCACTTTTAGTGAGTTTGGTACACATCCGGTGGATAGGGAGCCATTTATTATGTTCAACATAGGAGGGCCAAGCAAAAGACGTAGCTTTTTCAATAGATTAGCTGGAATAGGGTCCAGTATGCAGCTTGAGGGTTTAGAGGCCATGACTATTTTCATGAATGTGTCAAGAGATACAGGATTAAAAAACTTGAGGGTCTCCGTTGATCCTAGGTCCTGGCAGTTCTGTGCAGACTCAGGACAACTGAGCTTTGGAGAAATACGCAGGTTCAAGCAGGAGTCCGTAATTTGCTTCCTAATGATCATGATCTTTCATCAAAGAAGTTCATGAATTCATCACCTCTGAAGTGAAAGCCATCCTCTCTTGTTGAATGCTGCTTATTAGTTAGCTTTGCAACAGTATCAAAATACATTTTGGATTGTTCTTCTCCCATTTCCATTCCAATTTTCTGGAAGCTAGCTTCAGGGCTCGGTTATTTTCTGTATACCAGGGAGCAAATTTCTTGTGACAAAGGTTTTTTGTTTTAGGGGTGCGACTGCATCTAGGGTATTATGAAAGGTTCAATTTAGATCCTCTGTTAATGGCTAACCAATTTTTGTACAACAACATCCTTGGGTAGATGGAGGGAGTCTGAAAGGGCATCTCGGAATCTTTGGGTTGTCCCGAGAATTTATAGCACAGCTATTGATGATCCTTGGTTGGGGTCTATGCAGATTATTTGTTGCGATTACAAACGTAACAAGATGGTGGTCCCGATAGTCCAGGATTATGAGGAAAAACATTTCGATCCACAATATTTATTCCACAGAACAAAACTAGATCCAGGGTATGACTGTGGTAATCAGTACAGTATGTCTGGAGACATAGGTCCGGACATCCAGGAGACATCTTACTACATTTACACACACTGTACATAGATTTTTCTATTGTGTTATTGACTGTACGAAGAAAGGCGGGGGTGTATGTTTCATGATTAACTACTCATGGTGTGATTGTGATAACATACAGAAACTCAAGTCCTTTTGTTCACCCAATCTATAATGCCTCACAATCAAATGCCGACCGCATTAACTCCCAAGAGAATTCTCTTCGGTTATAGTCACACAATGGCCCTCAAAGAACAACACTGGACTTTATGCATACTGGAAACCACATATCCTGAGGCCGCATGTATTGATGCTGGGATTTTAACGAAGCAAATTTGAGGAAAACGCTACCGAAGTTCTACCAACACATTGACTGTAGTACTCGCACTGAAAAAACATTTGAACCAGTGCTACTCAACTTTTTCTAAATACCCACAAGGCCCTTCCCCACCCTCCCTTCGGCAAATCTGATCACGACTCCATTTTGCTACTCCCTTCCTATAGGCAGAAACTCAAATAGGAAGTACCCTTGCTAAGGTCTAATCAATGCTGGTCTAACCAATCGGAATCCATGCTTCAAGATTGTTTTGATCACGCAGACTGGGATATGTTCTGGGTAGCCTCTGAGAATAACATTGACGAATACAGTGACAGAGTTCATCAGGAAGTATATAGAAGATGTTGTACCCACTGTGACTATTAAAACCTACCCAAACCAGATACCGTGGATAGATGGGAGCATTTGCGCAAAACTGAAAGCGCAAACCACTGCATTTAACCATGGCAAGGTGACTAGGAATATGGCCAAATACAAACAATGTAGTTATTCCCTCCGTAAGGCAATCAAACAGGCAAAATGTCAGTACAGAGACCAAGTGGAGTCACAATTCAACGGCTCAGACATGAGACGTATGTGGCATGGCCCACAGACAATCACGGACAACAAAGGGAAAACTAGCCATGTCGCGGACACCAATGTCTTGCTCCCAGACGAGTTAAACACCTTCTTCGCCCCCGACTCGCTACCAAGGACTGTGGGCTCTCCTTCTCCGTGGCTGACGTGAGTAAGACATTGAAGCGTGTTAACCCTCGCAAGGGGGGCATCCCTAGCCGCATCCTCAGAGCATGCGCAGACCAGCTGGCTGGAGTGTTTACGGACATATTCAATCTCTCCCTATCCCAGGCTGCTGTCCCCACTTGCTTCAAGATGTCCACCATTGTTCCTGTATCCAAGAAAGCAAAGGTAACTGAACTAAGTAACTATCGCCCCATAGCACTCACTTCTGTCATCATGAACTGCTTTGAGAGGCTAAAAAAGTATCATATCCCTTCTACATTACCTGACACCCTAGAGCCACTTCAATTTGCTTACCGCCCCAAAAGATCCACAGACGATGCCATCGCCATCACACTGCCCTTTCCCATCTGGACTAGAGGAATAACTTTGTAAGAAAACTGTTCATTGACTATAGCTCGGCACTCAACACCATAGTACCCTCCAAGCTCATCATTAAGCTTGGGGCACTAGGTCTGAACCCTGCCCTGTGCAACTAGGTCCTGGACTTCCTGACGCACCGCCCCCAGGTGGTGAATGTAGGAAACAAGACCTCCACTTTGCTGATCCTCAACACAGGGGCCCCACAAGGGTATGTGCACAGCCCCCTCCTGTACTCCCTGTTCACCCATGACTGCTTGGCCACACACGCCTCCAACTCAATCATCAAGTTTACAGACTACACAACAGTAGTAGGCCTGATTACCAACAATGACAAGACAGCCTACAGGGAGGAGGTGAGGGCACTGGGAGAGTGGTGCCAGGAAAATATCCTCTCACTCAACATCAACAAAACAAAGAAGCTGATTGTGGACTTCAGGAAACAGTAGAGGGAGCTCGCCCCTTTCCACATTGACGCAACAGCGCCTCTTCATCCTAAGGAGGCTGAAGAAATGTGGCTTGCCCCTAAAACCCTCACAAACTTTTACAGATGCACAATTGAGAGCATCCTGTCGGGCTGTATCACCGCCTGGTACGGCAACTGCACCACCCGCAACCGCAGGGCTCTCCAGAGGGTGGTGCAGTCTGCCCAACACATCACCGGGCGCAAACAACCTGCCCTCCAGGACACCTACAGCACCCGATGTCACAGGAAGGCCAAAAACAATCATTAAGGACATCAACCACCCGAAGCCACGGCCTGTTCGCCCCGCAATCATCCAGAAGGCGAGGTCAGTAAAGGTGCATCAAAGCTGGGACCGAGAGACTGAAAAACAGCTTCTATCTCAAGGCCATCAGACTGTTAAATAGCCATCACTAGCCGGTTTCCACCCTGTTACACAACCCTGCACCTTAGAGGCTTCTGCCCTATATACATAGACTTGGAATCACTGGACACTTTAATAATTGAACACTAGTCACTTTAATAAATGTTTAAATAATGTTTACATAATGCTTTACTCATCTCATATATATATAATGTATTCTATTCTACTGTATTTTAGTCAATGCCACTCTGACATTATTCAAACGAATATTTATATATTTCCTAATTCCATTCTTTTACTTTTAGACTTAGTAGGTCATTGTCATCCTTCATGTTGACTATAGTGGAGCCAGGAACATGTAACAGTGTGTCATAAGTAAATAAAAAACAATAAGAATGTGTTATTTATAACTCACTAAATTACCTTCCCATCTATTGATAACGTGCAGCTTCTTATCAAAGGGTGTAAAGGGGTTATACAGGGCCTTTAGAAAGTGTTCAGAAATTTTTGCAAATTTTTGCAAATGTATAAAATAAGAAAAAATGGAAATATCACATTTACATAAATGTTCAGACCCTTAACTAAGTAGTTTGTTGAAAGACCTTTGGCAGCGATTACAGCCTCGAGTCTTCTTGGGTATGGCCCTACAAGCTTGGCACACCTGTATTTGGGGAGTTACTCCCATTCTTCTCTGCAGATCCTCTCATGCTCTGTCAGGTTGGATGGGAGTGTCGCTGAACAGCTATTTTCAGGTCTCTCCAGAGATGTTTAATTCGGGTTCAAGTCCGGGCTCTGGCTGGACCACTCAAGGACATTCAGAGACTTGTCCCGAAGCCACTCCTGCATTGTCTTGGCTGTGTGCTTAGGGTTGTTGTCCCGTTGTCCTGTCGCCCCAGTCTGAGGTCCTGGATGCTCTGGAGCAGGTTTTCATCAAGGATCTCTCAACATCTCCACAGCATGATGCTGACACTGCCATGCTTCATCGTAGGGATGGTGCCAGGTTTCCTCCAGACGTGACGCTTGGCATTCAAGAGTTCAATCTTGGTTTCATCAGACCAGAGAATCTTGTTTCTCATGGTCTGAGAGTCTTTAGGTGCCTTTTGGCAAACTCCAAGCAGGCTGTCATGTGCCTTTTACTGAGGAGTGGCTTCCGTCTGGTCACTCTACCATAAAGGCCTGATTGGTGGAGTGCTGCAGAGATTGTTGTCCTTCTGGCAGGTTCTCCCATATCCACAGAGGAACTCTAGATTTCTGTCAGTGTGACCATCGGGTTCTTGGTCACCTCCCTGACCAAGACCCTTCTCCTTCCGATTGCTCAGTGTGGCCAGTCGGACAGCTCTAGGAACAGTCTTGGTAGTTCCAAACTTCTTCCATTGAAGAATGATGGGGGCCGCTGTGTTCTTGGGGACCTTTCAATGCTGCAGAAATGTTTTGGTACTCTTCCCCAGATCTGTGCCTCGATACAATCCTGTCTCGGAGCTCTACGAACAATTCCTTCGACCTCATGGCTTGGTTTTTGCTCTGACATGCACTGTCAACTGTGTGACCTTTTATAGACAGGTGTGTGCCTTTCCAATTCATATAAAATCAATTGAATTTAACACAGGTGGACTCTAATCAAGTCGTAGAAACGTCTCAAGGATGACCAATGGAAACAAGATGCATCTGTTTCAGGGGCAGAACGACATATTTTTACTTTGTCAGCTCAGGGGTTCGATCCAGCAACCTTTCGGTTACGGGCCCAACGCTCTAAACGCTAGGCTACCTGCCGCCTATAAGGAAGTTATATAATCTTACTATCAGGCACACTATCTCAAGTGTCAAGTGTCAAATAACTATGTTTATTGCTCTTACACTATGTTCAAGGTGGTAGCCTACACAAAAAATGGAGGAAAGAGGGATGTGATGTCCATCACACCAGGACCATTTCACTCGTTTTAGAGCTTCTTTCTTATATTTGGAAGAACTGGTAGATCCAAAGATTTAAAAAGTACTGAGCTACTTTTCTCTGTCTTTGCTAATTTCTGCCAAAGTTCAGGTTGCAACATATAATATTTACATGGGTTTTGCGCATGCCTCCATGTGTTTTCTTTGAGTCTGTCGGTGCCTATAACCCAAATAATGCAATAATCATCGGTGGGTTGTGATGAGAGAAGTATATCGAGTCACGCGTGATATTCAAAACAATAGCATCATTCATGTCCAGGCTGTTGAGTCACTTCCTTATGTGAATCCCCATCATCATATTAAATCTTGTCAAAACATCAAATGCTGAAAAATAAGCAAGATACGTTTTTTAAACTTGTGCTTTTTCAAATGATCAACAGCAGATGGTTCATATGAAATAAGTGTGGTACAATCAGTAGCCTAGGCCCTAGGCTACACCCTATTATCGTTAAATATTTATTTGAAGCTTCTGATGTGTTGACCATTCTGAAGAGGCGTCTCGGGATTTGCCCTAGAATAAACTCAAACTGATGTATGACTAATTTCCACCAGTCACAGTGCATTATTTCTGTCCAAAATCGCGTTGTTTAAGGAGGTGTGCTGTGCAGACCAATCCAAACCTGTGGATCTATTTGCGTCACTCAGGGGGAGGGATAACAGAGAGGGGCTCGGTCTATAATTACGCCGCTGACTGAACAATGATCAGCGACACGAGCGCCTAGGCATTTTAACAGTTAACTGAAAGACTACTAAACAGCTCAACGGTTTTCAACTGAAGATTTTGACCGTTTAAACGATATAACATTATTATAAATAGGCCTATCACTTTAAGGTATTTATTTTAAGTCTACATTTTTAAGGTTTTCCTTGACGTTTTGCCGCCAGTCAAGTCTATCTGCTGCAGTTACTTACATTAAGCCAATTGATAAATCGTTGCTTTTGAGAGGATTCAAGGCACATTACATTACTTCAGCATGTTTCCAGACTCAAGCACCGGGTGAGTAGCATAGACTATTAGCTAAATTTCATTAATTCCTTTCATGTTCTGGACGCGCTTCTCACATTGTTATGCAGGCAAGTGCGTAGCCTAATAGGGAATTGCATCGTTCTATCATTGTATTTACTAACAGTACTCATCCGCAACTTTTATTCAATGTGGTGCTACTGTAGGCCTATCACACATGGTCAACTGTGCAAGTGGGGGACATAGTAGTGTGTGTAATTTTAGATAACACCAGAAATGGATTTGTGTGGATCGGACGATTCACATGCGATTGGGGCAGCAGATAAGAGTTTGATATTTTCATTGGAATTAAATGATAGTTTAAATCATATTATCGAATAAGAAAAAAAAAATCCTCCCGTTCAAAAAAACTCTATATACGCTGAATAGCAGGACCTTGGCTGCCGAACAGGATTTTTTATTATACAAGACAGATGTGGGAATCTCAATAGTAAAGGGTTGCGCGCCTATTGGCTAACATCGTTTCTGAAAATAAATAAATAAATAAAAAGAAAACCTACTGTAGGCTCTAATAAATTGTTCAGAAAAGCATAATAGTCAATTCACTCAATTTACTCTTATATATTGTAGCATAATATTTGATTAAATAATGTGTGTACCTTAAACTTTTATTCACAGTTATTCTGTAAGCAGGTGTTTGACAATTTAGTAATGCAACTTCACTTGAGAGAGGCTACGTAGGCAATAGCCTCATATATGAGGTGGGCTCAGATTCATGGTTATGGTCAGGCTATATGATGAAGCCCAGAGTGTACAATAACACCATATGGACTTGTTTTCATAATACGATGGTTCTTAGAAATGGGTGTGTGTTTAAGGTCAAAGTTGATACTCAGATAAGATAACATAACACACTGATATAGGCTTGATATAGGGTGTTATAATAGGCTAAAACTATGGGCCGTGTGTGTGTGTTGACCTTTGTGAAAGGCAGAGGAGAAGAATGACTCCAGTGTGACTCTGATGGAATGTGTGTGTGTGTGTCTGTGTTTGTGTCCTTGGGAGATTCGACACTATGGAGGCTCACACTCATGAACACACAGACTTAAGATTATTGCTCAGAAAACATCTGTTTAATAAGGACACACACACTTCAACTTCCCATAGACACTCTGAAACACCCCGTGGCACATCAGCTATGTGTCGTGATCGCATTGACCATGACATCCATTTTGTTTTATTATAAAGTATTAGTATAAGTAAATTATATTCTAACGTATGGCTCTCTTATTTCTGTGTGTTTCAGGTACAGCTACGAGGACTGCAAGGCCACAGCAGACTGGCTGTTGGCCCAGACCTCCGTTCGCCCCGTGGTTGGCATCGTGTGTGGTTCAGGAATGGGAGGACTGGCTGACATGCTGAAAGACCAAGTGGCCTTCAACTACAAGGACATCCCCAACTTCCCCCAGAGCACAGGTATGTAGTAGTAGTGTATATCTATCTGTCTACTTATTTTCTTATTTGGTGAATCTGCATTGCAGATGTATAGGGCAAGGTATATGGGGCCTACGTTGGCCATGTTACCTAACCAGGGAGAATTCTGGACTCAGATTATAGCCTATGAAAAACAGCTGCACTCTTAGAAAAAAAAGGGTTCCAAAAGAGTTATTTGGCTGTCTCCATATGAGAACCCTTTTTGGTTCCAAATAGAACCCTTTTTGGGTCGAAAAGGGTTCTACATGGAAATCACCTTTTCTTCTTAGTGTGGTTCTATAAGATGTTTTCTGATTGGTTGCTGTGCGTCGTCAAGTGCATTCTAATTGGTTGTTGTGTGTTACAGTGCACGGCCATGCTGGACGCTTGGTGTTTGGCACGCTGAAGGGAAGGCCATGCGTGTGCATGCAGGGACGCTTCCACCTGTACGAGGGATACGCCATTCAGAAGGTATGTCTGTCTACCAACATACCATGTGGCTACTGTAGGATTCAGACATATGGTGCTCTTCTGCATTACTTTAAATGATAGGTAGAGAAGATGGATTCATTATTATGCCTTAATTACAGGGCAATTTTGTTGTTAAGATGAGTCAGTCAAATATACAGGTAAAATATTAAATATACAGTACATAGAAGTAAAGAGAATAAAAACACATAGTATTAAATCAACTAGCCCAGGTATTCCCAAACTGGGGTACGCACAATGCTTTCGGGGGTACGTCAAATATATATATATATACAGTATATATTTTTTTTTCTTCACATTTTTAAACAGTACATTTACATTTTCCAACGGGGCTATAGATTTGGGTGAGTTTTTTTTCTTGCCTGAGTAGCCTCATTTCACTGCCAAAAATAAAATTAAACCATCTAGTGTTCAGCGAAATAACAACACAATGGCAAATACAGGTAGCCTAGTCAAATAATTAACATCCAATCACATTAACCGTTACTCTCTCGCGGGAAACCTTCACTCTTGCGCAGACATTTAGAAACGAAACATGGCCATTTGAAAAATAAGCCACAGGAGTTTTTGGAGTGAAAATAAAGACGACTTTTGAGTAATAGGACATGTATAAAAGCAACAGATACCATTAATAAGAAGGGGCTAGAAGTGTCTTATATGGTGAGCTACAGAGTGGCTAGGACAGGCAAGCCCCATACTATTGTGGAGGACTTAATTCTTCCTGCTGCCGTGGATATGGCTGGGACAATGCTGGGGGAAAAGGCCCAAAAAACTATACAGACAATGCCTTCATCAAACAACACTGTTTCACGACGCATCAGTGACATGGCAGGAGATGTTTTGAAACAACACTGGCTTGTATTACTTTCGCATACAAGCCAGTGAATTATATTCTTTACAGCTGGATGAGTCAACAGACGTGGCAGGCCTGGCACAGCTCCAGAAGCCGCGCTCCTAGTGGCCCGGGACTTTAATGCAGGCAAACTTAAATCAGTTTTACCACATTTTTACCAGCATGTCACTTGTGCAACCGGAGGGAAAAAAACTCTAGACCACCTTTACTCCACACACAGAGATGCATACAAAGCTCTCCTCCGCCCTCCATTTGGCAAATCTGACCATAACTCTATTCTCCAGATTCCTGCTTACAAGCAAAAACTAAAGCAGGAAGTACCAGCAGTGACTCACTCAATACGGAAGTGGTCAGATGATGCAGATGCTACTCTACAGGACTGTTTTGCTAGCACAGACTGGAATATGTTCCGGGATTCATCCAATGGCATTGAGGAGTCATCGGCTTCATCTATTAGTGCATTGACGACATCGCCCCACAGTGACCGTACGTACATATCCCAACCAGAAGCCATGGATTACAGGCAAAATCCTCATCGAGCTAAAGGTTAGAGCTGATGCTTTCAAGGAGCAGGACACTAATCTGGATGCCTATAAGAAATCCCGCTATGCCCTCAGACGAACCATCAAACAAGCAAAGCATCAATACAGGTTTAAGATTGAATCCTACAACAGCGGCTCTAGCACTCGTCGGATGTGGCAGGGCTTGAAAACTATTACGGACTAGAAAGGAAAACCCAGACGCGAGCTGTCCAGTGACGCGAGCCTACCAGACAAGCTAAATGCCTTTTATGCTCGCTTCGAGGCAAGCAACACTGAATCATGCACGAGAACACCAGCTGTTCTGGATGACTGTGTAATAACACTCTCGGTAGCCGATGTGAGCAAGACCTTTAAACAGGTCAACATTCACAAAGCCACGGGGCCAGATGGATTACCAGTACGTGTACTCAAAGCATGCGCGGACCAACTGGCAAGTGTCTTCACTGACATTTTCAACCTCTCCCTGACTGAGTCTGTAATACCTACAGGTTTCAAGCAGACCACCATAGTCCCTGTGCCAAATGAAGGGAAGGTAACCTGCCTAAATGATTACCGCCCCGTAGCACTCACGCCGGTAGCCATGAAGTACTTTGAAAGGCTGGTCATGGCTCACATCAACAGCATCCTCCCGGATACCCTAGACCCACTCCAATTTGCATACCGCCCCAACAGATCCACAGATGATGCAATCTCTATTGCACTCCACACTGCCCTTTCCCACCTGGACAAAAGGAACACCTACGTGAGAATTCTGTTCATTGACTACAGCTCAGCGTTCAACACCATAGTGCCCACGAAGCTCATCACTAAGCTTAGGACCCTGGGTTTTAACACCTCTCTCTGCAACTGGATCCTGGACTTCCTGACGGGCCGCCCCCAGGTGGTAAGGGTAGGCAACAACACGCCTGCCACGCTGATCCTCAACACTGGGGCCCCTCAGGGGTGTGTACTTAGTCAAATGAAATCAAATTTTATTTGTCACATGCACCGAATACAACAGGTGTAGTAGACCTTACAGTGAAATGCTTACTTACAAGCACTTAACCAACAATGCAGTTTTAAGAAAATACCAACAAAAAAAGTTATATATAAGAATAACAAATAATTAAAGAGCAGCATTAAATAACAATAGCGGGGCTATATACCGGGGGGTACCGGTACAGTGTCAATGTGCTGGGGCACCGGTGTCGAGGTAATTGAGGTTATATGTACATGTAGGTAGAGTTATTAAAGTGACTATGCATAGAGAATAACAGAGAGTAGCAGCAGCGTTCCGGGGGGGGGGGGGGGGGGGGGGGGCAATGCAAGTAGTCTGGGTAGCCATTTGATTAGCTGTTCAGGAGTCTTATGGCTTGGGGTTAGAAGCTATTTAGGAGCCTCTTGGACCTAGACTTGGCGCTCCAGTACCGCTTGCCGTGCGGTATCAGAAAGAACAGTCTATGACTAGGGTGGCTGGAGTCTTTGACAATTTTAGGGCATTCCTATGACACCGCCTGGTGTCGTGAGTGAACTCCCTGTTCACCCACAACTGCGTGACCAAACACGACTCCAACATCATCATGAAGTTTTCTGACGACACAACAGTGGTAGGCCTGATCACCGACAATGATGAGACAGTCTATAGGGAGGAGGTCAGAGAACTGGCAGTGTGGTGCCAGGACAACAACCTCTCCCTCAATGTGAGCAAGACAAAGGAGCTGATTGTGGACTACAGGAAAAGGCGGGCTGAACAGGCCCCTATTAACTTCAACAGGGCTGTAGTGGAGTGGGTCGAGAGTTTCAAGTTCCTTGGTGTCCACATCACCAACGATCTATCATGGTCCAAACATACCAAGACATTCATGAAGAGGGCACGACAAAACCTTTTCCCCCTCAGGAGACTGAAAAGATTTAGCATGGGTCCCCAGATCCTCAAAAAGTTCTACAGCTGCACCATCGAGAGCATCCTGACCGGTTGCATCACCGCCTGGTATGGCAACTGCTCGTCATCTGACCGTAAGGCGCTACAGAGAGTAGTGGGTACGGCCCAGTACATCGCTGGGGCCAAGCTTCCTGCAATACAGGATCTATATAATAGGCGGTGTCAGAGGAAAACCCATAAAATCGTCAGAGACTCCAGTCACCCAGGTCATAGACTGTTTTCTCTGCTACCGCACGGCAAGCGGTAAGTCTAGGACCAAAAAGGCTCAGTAAAAGCTTCTACCCTCAAGCCATAAGACTGTAGAACAATTCATCAAATGGCCACCTGACTATTACATTTTGTACACTGCTGCTACTCGCTGTTTATTATCTATGCATAGTCACTTCACCCCTACCTACATGTACAAATGACCTCTAATCTGTACCGCCGCAAACTGACTCGGTACCTGTACCCCCTGTATATAGCCTTGTTATTGTTATGTTATTGTTTACTTTTTATCTTAATTTGGTAAATATTTTCTTAACTCTTCTTGAACTGCACTGTTGGTTAAGGGCATGTAAGTAAGCATTTCATGGTAAGGTATACACTTGTTGTAATCGGTGCATGTGACAAATAAAGTTTGATTTGATATCTGTTATGTTTATGGGGGGTTAATTAAGGAAGACATCCTCTTCTGCAAACCACTGGAAACCGGGACAACATGAGTGGATATTTTTAAAGTACTGGACAGCTTTGTGACATCAAATGGACATTGGTAGTCAAGATGTGTTGGTATCTGTACTGATGGCGCAAAAGCCATGACAGGAAGACATAGTGGAGTGGTAGTAGTGCAAGTAGTTGATCCCGGCGCTACTTGGGTACACTGCAGAATCCACGAGAGGCTCTTGCTGCCAAGGTGATGCCTGACAGCTTGAAAGACGTTTTGGACACTACAGTGAAAATGGTTAACTTTGTTAAAGCATGGCCCCTGAACTCTTGTGTAGTTTCTGCATTGTGCAAAGATATGGGCAGAGACCATGTAACGCTTTTACAACATACAGAAGTGCGCTGGTTATCAAGGGGCAAAGTATCGACATGTTTTTTTAAATTGAGAGACGAGCTTTAAAGTTTTCTTTACTGACCATAATTTTCACTTGTCTGACCGCTTGCATGATGAGGAGTTTCTCACAACACTAGCCGATCTGGGTGATGTTTTTTCTCACCTGAATGATCAGAGTCTAGGATTACAGGGACTCTCCTCAACTATATTCAATGTGTGGGACAAAATTGAGGCTATGATTAAGAAGTTGGAGCTCTTTTCTGTCTGCATTAACAAGGACAACACACAGGTCTTTCCATCATCGTATGATTTTTTTGTGTTGAAATGAAATCAAGCTTACGGACAACGTCAAATGTGATATAGCAATTATGCAGGTACTTTCCCGAAACGGATGACACAAACAACTGGATTCATTATCCCTTTCATGCCCTGCCTCCAGTCCACTTACCGATATCTGAACAAGAGAGCCTCATCGAAATTGCAACAAGCGGTTCTGTGAAGATTAAATTTAATCAGAAGCCACTGCCAGATTTCTGGATTGGGCTGCGCTCCGAGTTTCTTGCCTTGGCAAATTGTGCTGTTAAGACACTGATGCCCTTTGCAACCACGTACCTATGTGAGAGTGGATTCTCGACCCTCACTAGCATGAAAACTAAATACAGGCACAGACTGTGTGTGGAAAATTATTTAAGACTGAGACTCTCTCCAATACAACCCAACATTGCATCCTTTCATGCACACCCTTCTCATTAACCTGTGGTAAATTATTCAACATTTTCGATTAACAAATGAAGTTTTATATGTAAGATGGCTAAATAAAGAGCAAAATTATTGTAGATTATTATTTGTGCCCTGTGTCAGAGTTGTGTGTATAGGTGGCAGGGAAGTCAGGCGCAGGAGAGTCAAACGGAGTGTAAATGGAGTCTTTTAATATATGTCCACTTAACATGCTCCAAACACGAAAATGTACATACATAAAATAAACATGGGTACGAGGACCCGTCGCGCACCTATACAGCAAGAAACAACACTGACATAAAACAATCTCTGACAAAGACATGAGGGGAAACAGAGGGTTAAATACACAAGAGGTAATGGATGGGATTGAAAACAGGTGTGTGGGAAGACAAGACAAAACCAATGGAAAAATGAAAAATGGATCGATGATGGCTAGAAGACCGGTGACGTCGACCGCCGAGCACCGCCCGAACAAGGAGAGGCAACGACTTCGGCAGAAGTCGTGACACCCTGGTCCTATAAGAGCTCATTGTCACAACCCGGCTCGTGGGAAGTGACAAACTCAAACTCATTCTTATGTTTAATAAATGTATCTTATAGTGTGTGGCAGGCTTACAATGATGGCAAAAAACAAAATTTGAGAGTGCGCTGACCCTGGTGCTAGAGGGGGTACACAGCTGAAGGTTGAATGTTTGAAGGGGTACGGGACTATAAAAACTTTGGGAACCACTGAACTAGCCTATATTAGAATATCCACATTTTAGCTGTATATTGTAATGTGTAATACCAGTATATTTGTGATATGTTGACCATGTACAGAACCAGTCAAAAGTTTAGACACACCTACTCATTCAACGGTTTTTCTTTATTTTTAATATTTTCTACATTGTAGAATAATAGTGAAGACATCAAAACTATGAAATAACACATATGGAATCATGTAGTAACCAAAAAATTGTTAAACAAATCAAAATATGTTATATTTGAGATACTTCATAGTAGCCACCCTTTGCCTTGATGACAAGTTTGCACACTCTTGGCATTCTGTCTATCAGCTTCATGAGGTAGTCACCTGGAATGCATTTCAATTAAGAGGTGTGCCTTGTTAAAAGTACATTTGTGGAATTTCTTTATCTTATTGCGTTTGAGCCAATCAGTTGTGTTGTGACAAAGTAGGGGTGGTGTACAGAAGATAGTCCTATTTGGTATGAGACCAAGTCTATTTTATGGCAAGGACAGCTCAAATAAACAAAGAGGAACGATAGTATATCATTACTTTAAGACATGAAGGTCAGTCAATGCGGAAAAGTTCAAGAATTTTGAAAGTTTCTTCAAGTGCAATCGTAAAAACCATCAAGCGCTATAATGAGACTGGCTCTCATGAGGGCTGCCACAGGAAAGGAAGACCCAGACTTGCCTCTGCTGCAGAGGATAAGTTCATTAGAGTTACCAGCCTCAGAAATTGCAGCCCAAATAAATGCTTCAGAGTTCAAGTAACATCTCACATCTCAACATCAACTGTTCAGAGGAGACTGCGTGAATCAGGCCTTCATGGTCGAATTAGTACAAAGAAACCACTACTGAAGGACACCAATAGGAAGTAGAGACTTGCTTGGGCCAAGAAACACGAGCAATGGACATTAGACCGGTGGAAATCTGTCTTTGTGAGACGCAGAGTAGGTGAACGGATTATCCCCGTGTGGCTCAGTTGGTAGAGCATGGCGCTTGCAACGCCAGGGTTGTGGGTTCGATTCCCACGGGGGGCCAGTACAAAAAAAAGTATGAATGTATGTACTTGTAAGTCGCTCTGGATAAGAGCGTCTGCTAAATGACTTAAATGTAAATGTAAAATTATCTCCGCATGCGTAGTTCCCACCGTGAAGCATGGAGGTGGAGGTGTGATGGTGGGGGGATGCTTTACTGGTGACACTGTCAGTGATTTTTTTTTAGAATTCATGGCACACTTAACCAGCATTGCTACAACAGCATTCTGCAGTGATACGCCATCCCATCTGGTATGCACTATCATTTGTTTTTCAACAGGACAATCACACAACACACCTCCAGGATGTGTAAGGGCTATTTGACCAAGAAGGAGAGTGATGGAGTGCTGCATCAGATGACCTGGCCTCCACAATCACCCGACCTCAACCCAATTGAGATGATTTGGGATGAGTTGAACCGCAGAGTGAAGAAAAAGCATCCAACAAGTGCTCAGCATATGTGGGAACTCCTTCAAGACTGTTGGAAAAGCATTCCAGGTGAAGCTAGTTGAGAGAATGCCAAGAGTGTGCAAGGGTGGCTAGTTTGAAGAGTCTAAAATATAAAATATATTTTGATTTGTTTAACACTTTTTTTTTTGGTTACTACATGATTCCAAATAATGAAAAACCCTTGAATGAGTAGGTGTGTCCAAACTTTTGACTGGGAATGTATGCGTGTTCCAGATCACCCTGCCTATGCGTATCTTCAGCTTGCTGGGTGTAGAGACGGTGATCCTGACCAACGCTGCTGGCGGTCTCAACCAGGACTTCAAAGTGGGAGACATCATGATCATGAAAGACCACATCAACATGCCCGGCTTTGCTGGCAACAACCCACTTGCTGGAGCAAACGACGACAGGTAGGCTTGGCAAGTGTGTCTGTGTGTGTGCGTGACAGAGAGAATTTTGTTGAACTTCTTTACACTGACAATAGTTATGTGTAGGGATGCACTGATATGACATTTTTGGCCGATACTGATCCGATATTTTCCTTGCCAAAACACCCGATACCGATAACCGATATTTAACATTTTTAGTGGCCTTATAAGCATTCTAGTACAGTTAAATAGTTGAAACACACACACATACACTAACCAAAAAGTTATTTTGTTGGCATTTACGTATGTCCCCATTACCAGTAAAACATAATCAAAACCTATTTCTTTCACTTACCTGCTGTGCTGTTTCGTGGTTCATTTGTTCAGTCGTTTCATTCTCAACCAGGATTTCATCATACATGTCAAGCAGTGAAGTTTCAGCTCTGTTTATCTGTGGCCTCTCTTCCTCAGTGCGCACTGTCGCTGTGTCCGTTTCCATCTTGTCCAGCTGTGTCTGTAACATTTCACGTAAACCCTGTTTCTTGTCTGCATCGAAGTAGCGGTCCTTGTACCTAGCATCGAGCATGGTGGCGACACAGTAAAGAGGCTCAGAGAAAATGCCACCTAATCGCTTCATCACAGCCTCTAGTAGAGTACTTTTTCAAGTTTTAACCCCACGGTCTGTCTGCAGTTTTGTTGAGCGGGCATTTCAATGCCAAGACATCACGTCTGCTGCAGACGTAGTTGATTAGCTTATTTCTCGAGTCAGTTGTTCGAATGGAGCTAGGAGTGTGTTCATGTTTCAAACATGTTCTCAAATGCCATTGAAATGACAACAAGGTATGAGAACCAGGACATTCTTGAGTATGCAATACTGCTTTGCTCAGTACGAAATCCTCGTTGACCGACTGTGCTGTCAGACTCAGCATGCTCATGGGTCTGACATCGCTCGTCCAAATGTCAGTCGTGAAGCTAATAGCAGTGACGCCCATAGCAAGTAGCTCATGGAGGTGCGTTTCAACAATACTGTGTAACTCCGGTAGGGCAACATCTGAAAAATAGTGGCTACTTGGTAGTGTGTACCGGGTCTCGAGGTGCTTGACCAGTCGGCGAAAGCCAACATCATCCACGACAGAGAACGGTTGACTGTCAAGGGCAATGAAACCCATTATCTTGGCGTTAATGGATTTCATCTTTGAGTTGTCTCGCTGAAATGTTCTTACTCTTTCAAATGACTGCTCGACTTGAACTTGTTTAGTTGTTGGAAGTGTGCACCTTGTTTTTATTCTGCTTTTTTCCTAAGTAGTCGCTGAACGTCTGGGGGATGATGCACTTTCAAATGAGTAATTAGGTTTGTGGTATTGAAAGATTTCACTTTCTCCCCTCCTCGGGAAATAATAGCAGCGTAAACATTGCATATGGCCTTTTTGTTATCTTCCTTTGAAACACCAAAATAGATCCACACAGCAGACATTGTGGGCTAGGTTAGGAATGCTGTGTTGCACGTGTAGCGCTGTATTTTTCGTGGCGTCATTACCTCATCTACCTACGTTATATAGGTATGCACGTCAGCTTTGACATCGGTTTTGCACATCGGCGTTAAACTAAACATTCCAATGTTGGCATTTTTAGCTAATTTCGGCCCATTCCAATATGCTTACCTATATACCGTGCATCTCTAGTTTTGTGGCATTGAGGTGTAACCATCTCTCCCTTCCTCCCTCCCTCTCTCACTTTCCTAGGTTCGGTGTGCGGTTCCCCTGTATGTCTGACGCGTACGACAGAGAGCTGCAGCAGCTGGCTGTGGATGTGGGACAGGAACTAGGCTACGGTGACTTCCTGCGTGAGGGCGTATACTGCGTCCTGGGCGGGCCCTCGTTCGAGACCATCGCGGAGTGTCGCATGCTGCACAAACTGGGAGCTGACGCTGTCGGTAAGTCTCATCTCCACCGTGCCTTCCCCTAGTTTTAACCACAAGATCGTCGCAATCCTCCGTTCATTGCATTTGACATATTGAACTCAAAATCTTCTCTTATATTGAGGAAACATAACTGATGCGGTTATCAAACGTATTTTCCCTATGTCTGCACTGGTCTAACATTCTTTCTCTCCCTCTCTCTCAGGCATGAGCACGGCTCACGAGGTGATCGCGGCGCGTCACTGTGGCATGCGTGTGTTCGCCCTATCCCTGATTACCAACAAGGCTGTGATGGACTACGACAGTGAGGAGAAGGCCAACCATGAGGAAGTCCTGGAGACAGGCCAGCACCGCGCCATCCAGCTGGAGAAACTGGTCTCTACCATGGTCACCCGCATGGAATACAACAACACCAACGCCTAAATGAACGAATGGAACCAACCACCAAACTCATCGAAATAGAGTTCCTACAATGGGAATCCCATTTAAGACAATGGGTGGACTGGCGGCCATTTTGAGTGTACCAATGAAGTGTAAGTGAAATTGCCTTGGTCTGAGGTGCAAAACCCATTCTAGGAATTCAATTTCTATGGTAAAACTGGCTCTGGATCAGTAGAAACCGACCGCCTTGAAGTTATGAAACCCAATGACCTGCTTTTGACACAACATTGCCTGATCTGAGAGCTGTGTGGAACAGTCACTTACTGGCTGACCTCTCACCCTCACAGTCCCTCTTTTTAAAACATTCTTCCCATTTTCAAGACGAAGGTGTACATTCCTGTCATGAGAGACTCTACAGGCTGTCTCAAAAAATGTTATCATTATTATTATTGTCTATTATAAGTTGATAATGTTTACTTAATATTGAGCTGCATGTGTAAATGTCTTGATTTAACTTAACAATGAGAAAGCTATGAATCTGCTGTACATGTCTTTTAACGTATGTATCCCGTCTATAATGTACATTAGCTGTTGACGTAAAGTATTATTTCTGCTCTTGTTTTTTTTTAATATGAATGTGCTTACTAAAGTTTATATTTATTCCTGTGATTGGAGGATTTATTGGTTAATGATACCAAAGATCGTCTATTATAGTGACAAGATAACAATGGAAATAAATGTCCTCAAAGATGGAAGGCAGGCGGGAGGAGGTGAGATCAGGTGGGACCATTCTAGCCAATGAGAGGGCATATACGCATGTGAACAACAGTAGTTTTTCTCAAAGTTGCCTGAATGCCACCACTTACATCAGTACATTTGTAACAGCTGAAACATTATGAAACTTCTATTCGATCAAATACGCTTAATGTAAATCGACACACTCTCATGGACCTCCATACAAAAATCCCCACTTGGGTCTATTTATCTCACACAGACAAATTTTGGGCGGAGTAAATCCTCTCGCTTCGCCTTTTTCCCCTCTAATACTCACTTATAATTCACACAAGTTCCCGAAAAGTTTGAGGAAGAAACTTGAGTATTCTTCATGGGTTTATATATTTACAATGGGACACATTCCATGAGTCTGATATTGATCTTTAGAAAATATGTTAGCTTTGCTCAAAACCCAAATGATGACATATCCACATGAATATAATTGTGTTCCCGGAAAAGTTTATTGAAGTTTTGTATAGATAGAAATGGAGAAGGTACATAATTCCATAATAAGAAAGAGCATAACACAATTACAGAGTGTGCACTGTAAACAACAGTCGTGATTGCATAATGCATATAAGACATTTTATTGTCAATCTACACAGAAAAATGGCAACTATAGAATTGACTGTCATGGCAATAAGAGTGTCATACTGTTTCTGGTTCCCTCAGTCTATTTGGCAAAATGTCTCCAACTGTACTTTACCTTCCTCCATCCATGAATACATCTGACATTACATGCGATCAGGTTGATGCCTGCTATTCCAATCAAAAATCAGTCATCGCTTATAACATACATCACAAATACTAAAAATAAAATAGCCACTGGGCACGCACTGGTTGAATCAATGTTGTTTCAATGAAATTAAGTTGAATCAACGTTGAATTGACGTCTGTGTCCACTGGGTAGTTTCATGTTCCCCTTGGAACAATAAAACAAATAAAAAGCTGGGATATCCTTGAAGTGTCTTTGGCATCCATTAAAAATGAGGATATCAAGTTTTGAGTATGCGGCATTACAAGGATATTGTGGGGTTTTTCCCACTGAAAAGTACTGACATATACGACTTCTAAAAAAAAATGTCATGCCGGTGATTCGATCCTCTAAGGATGATGATGTACTTCCAAATTACAACAGCACTTTGCCTTCTTTCTCAGCAGAGAAAATCATTTTGACCCAAACTCCATACCAACACCCCCATTGCCTATTCCTGAAACACAGGCCCCAAAATGGCTTCCAAAAGGAACGTTGAAAATATGACAAGGCAATTGTGAAAATTGGCACAAGATGTAAAACAAAAACTTTAGGAAGTTTCCTTCCTATCCAATAGGAGGCCGCATCAAAATTCCCTGCCGTCTTCCTCTATGTTGTGGCGCCATGTGAGTAGAGTTGTCTCCCTCTGTTTCTAAGGTCACAGGCAATGCTTTGGCACATGATCCCCATATTAAATGTTGTAAACATTACTCAAGTTTTTTTTTTAATCCATGGATCTCTGCAGTGCAGAGAGGAAGAGCCAGAGAAAGGCACTTCTGAAATTACATTAGTGTAGTCTGGTGCAATAACATCAGTGAGTCCATCATCTTTAGGCAAACATGGTCAGGGTGATCCACTGTAGACAGAGAGGAGGGGGAGAGGTAGAGAGAGATGCAGCGAGAGTACAGAGGGGGAGAGAGCACATAGTCACTTTAATAACTCTACCTACATGTACATATTACCTCAACTAACCGGTGCCCCCGCACATTGACTCTGTACCGGTACCCCCCTGTATATAGTCTCGCTATTGTTATTTTACTGCTGCTCTTTAATTATTTGTTACTTTTATTTCTTATTCTTATCTGTATTTTTTTTAACTGCATTGTTGGTTAGGGGCTCGTAAGTAAGCATTTCACTGTAAGGTGCTACACCTGTTGTATTCGGTACATGTGACAAATAAAATTTGATATGATTTGATTTGACTTTTACGTCATCAGAACTTTGCTCATAATGAATAGTGACATAAGAATCACATAACAAGCAACCCCTTTCAACTGTGTAGGCTAGCTTTGACTGAGACAACACTCTTATACTCCGATCAACTGAACAACAACAAAACGTAACAGATGAGAGATAGATATGGACCTGGAAGAAGTTGAGTTCTATGACTCCATCAGAATCTGTGTCCATCGTCTTGAAGGTTTCTGTAGGTACAGAAGTGTTACGAAAGTCAGTTAAAAATGTAAAGCACCCATATGAATATGACATTCACTATTCTGAACATTTGGGCTCAAGATCATACATCATTGGCCAATCTGAAACATCAGTGTAAAATATACCTTATACAGGACATCGTATGGATGATGGATAACGTCGATCTATACGCTGACTCGGTGAGTGAGTTTATAAGGAAGTGCATTGGAGATGTTGTACCCACTGTGACTATTAAAACCTACCCTAACCAGAAACTGTGGATGGATGGCGGCATTCGCGCAAAATTGAAGGACCGAACCACCGCATTTAACCATGGAAAGAGGTCTGGGAATATGGCCGAATATAAACAGTGAAGTTATTCCCTCTGCAAGGCAATCAAACAAGTGAAATGCCGGTACAGGGACAAAGTGGAGTCGCAATTCAACGGCTCAGACACAAGACGTAGTCTCACGGACTACAAAAAGAAAACCAGCCACGTCACGGCCACTGACGTCACGCTTCCAGACAAACTAAACACCTTCTTTTCCCGCTTTTCCCGGATAATACAGTGCCACCGTCGTGGCCTGATAACAAGGACTGCACCCCCCCCCCCTCTCCTTCTCCGTGGCCGACATGAGTAAAACATTTAAACGTGTTTACCCTCTCAAGACTACTGGCCCAGGCGGCATACCTAGCCGCGTCCTCAGAGCATGCGCAGATCAGCTGGCTGGTGTATTTACGGACATATTCAATCGCTCCCTATCCCAGTCTGCTGTCCCCACATGCTTCAAGATGGCCACCATTGTTCCTGTACCCAAGAAGGGTACAGGAATAACTAAATGACTAGTAGCACCCCGTAGCACTCACTTCTGTCATCATGAAGTGCTTTGAGAGACTGGTCAAGAATCATATCATCTCCACCATACCAGCCACCCTAGACTCACTTCAGTTTGCATACCGCCCTAATAGGTCCACAGACGATGAAATCGCCATCACACTGCACACTGCCCTATCCCATCTGGAGAAGAGGAATACCTATGTAAGAATGCTGTTCATTGACTACAGCTCACCATTCAACATCATAGTACCATCGTCAAGCAGCTCATCATCAAGCTGGAGGCCCTGGGTCTCAACCCCGCCCTGTGCAATTGGGTCCTGGACTTTCTGACGGGCTGCTCCCAGGTGGTGAAGGTAGGAAACAACATCTCTACTTCATTGACCCTCAACACTGGGGCCCCACCAGGGTGGGTGCCCAGCCCCGTCCTGTACTTCATGTTCACCCACGACTGCGTAGCCGGCCATACATGCCTCCAACTCAATCATCAAGTTTGCAGATGACACAACAGTAGTGGGCTTGATTACCAACAATGATGAGACAGCCTACAGGGAGGAAGTGAGGGCACTCGGAGTGTGGTGTAAGGAAAACAACCTCTCACTCAACGTCAACAAAACAAAGGAGATGATCGTGGACTTCAGGAAACAGCAGAGGGAGCACCCCCCCCCTATCCACATCGAAGGGACAGTAGTGGAGTGGAGAAGGTGGAAAGTTTTAAGTTCCTCAGCGTACACATCACAGACAAACTGAAATGGTCCACCCACACAGACAGTGTGGTGAACCTCAGGAGGCTGAAGAAATTTGGCTTGGCACTCAAAACCCTGACAAACTTTAACAGATGCATAATCGAGAGCATCCTGTCGGGCTGTATCACAGCCTGGTTTGGCAACTGCACCGCCCTCAACCGCAAGGCTCTCCAGAGGGTGGTACGGTCTGCACAACGCATCTCCAGGGGCAAACTACCTGCCCTCCATGACACCTACAGCACCCGATGTCACAGGAAGGCCAAAAAGATCATCAAGGACAACAACCACCTGAGCCACTGCCCGTTCACCCCGCTTCCATCCAGAAGGCTAGGTCAGTACAGGTGTATCAAAGCTGGGACCGAGTGACTGAAAAACAGCTTCTATCTCAAGGCCATCAGACTGCTAAACAGCCATCACTAGCACTGGCCACTTAAATAATGGATAACTAGTCACTTTGAACAATGCCACTTTAAATAGTGGTACTTTAATAATGTTTACATATCTTACATTACTCATATCACATGTATATACTGTATTTTATACCACCTACTGCCCCTTGCCTATGCCGCTCGGCCATCGCTCATCTATATATTTATATATAGATATTCTCATTCACCCCTTTAGATTTGTGTGTATTAGGTCAGTTTTGGGGGAATTGTTAGATTACTTGTTAGATATTACTGCATTGCACTGTCAGAACTAGAAGCACAAGCATTTCGCTACACTCGCATTAACATCTGCTATCCATGTGTATGTGACCAATACGATGTGATCTGATTTGACTGCACTCACTGAACATGGTCTCCAGCCGAACCAGGCAGGTAACAAAGTTGTCAAAGTCAACTGTCAGGTCAGCCTCAGTGTAGCGCAGAATGATCAGCTGGAACAGGTGGTTCGTCAGCTTGAAACCTGATGACACAGACAGAAAAATGACAAAGGCAGGAACCATTTAAAATGGGTTTAAACCAGCCAGATATGCTTTCATAGAGAACAATGGGTCAAACGTATGAATTTCTATTTTCAGTTATTGTCGGTGTCCTTACTGTGGCTAAATAAAAGTAGTGATGATGCACTACAAAAAAAAATGATTGAGGTTTAACTTCTCTAGGATAGGGGGCAGCATTTTCACATTTGGATGACAAGCATACCCAAATTCAACTGCCAGCTACTCATCCCCAGAAGATAAGATATGCATATTATTAGTAGATTTGGATAGAAAACACGGTTTGAATCATGTCTGTGAGTATAACAGAACTTATTTAGCAGGCGAAACCCCGAGGACAAACCATTCAGATGGTTTTTTTTTTGAGGTCACTCTCTTTTCAATGGATTTTCATTGGGAATCCAGATTTCTAATTGACCTTCTTGCAGTTCCTACCGCTTCCACTGGACGTCAACAGTCTTGAGAAATTGGTTGAGGGTTTTACCTTTGTGTAATGAAGAAGTAGCCCTGTTCAGAACGAGAGTCGAGTGAAGTGTACTTTTTATTTGAGGCGGGTAACCAGAAAGCATGCTACAGTTTGTTTTAATCCTGTATTGAACACAGATCATCCCGTCTTCAATTTTATCGATTATTTACGTAAAAAATACCTAAAGTTGTATTACAAAAGTAGTTTGAAATGTTTTGACAAAGTTTACAGGTAACCTTTGAGATATTTTGTAGCCACATTTGAGCAAGTTGGAACCGGTGTTTTTCTAGATCAAAAGCACCAAACAAATGGACATTTTGGATATATATCGACGGAATTAATCAAACAAAAGGACAATTTGTGATGTTTATGGGACATATTGGAGTGCCAACAACAGAAGCTCGTCAAAGGTAAGGCATGAATTATATTTTTATTTCTGCGTTTTGTGTCGCGCCTGCAGGGTTGAAATATGCTTCTCTCTCTTTGTTTACAATGTTGCTATCCTCAGAAAATAGCATCGTTTGCTTTCGCCGAAAAGCCTATTTGAATTCTGACATGTTGGCTGGATTCACAACCAGTGTAGCTTTAATTTGGTATCTTTCATGTGTGATTTAATGAAAGTTAGATTTTTATAGTATTTTATTAGAATTTGGCGCGCTGCTTTTTCTCGGGCTTTTGGCCAAGTGAGACAGTAGCGTCCCGCCTAAACTCAGATTTTGGGATATAAATATGAACTTTACCGAACAAAACATACATGTATTGTGTAACATGAAGTCCTATGAGTGTCATCTGATGAAGATCATCAAAGGTTAGTGATTCATTTTAACTCTATTTCTGCTTTTTGTTACTCCTCTCTTTGGCTGGAAAAATGGCTGTGTTTTTCTGTGGCTATGTACTGACCTAACATAATCGCAAGGTGTGCTTTCGCCGTAAATCCTTTTTGAAATCAGACACCTTGGCTGGATTAACGAGAAGTTTATCTTTAAAATGGTGTATAATACTTGTATGTTTGAGGAATTTTAATTATGAGATTTCTGTTGTTTTGAATTTGGCGCCCTGCAATTTCACTGGCTGTTGGTTAGGTGGGACGCTACTGTCCCACATATCCCAGAGAAGTTAAGGGAAAGAGGTACTGTACCTGCCGCCTCTAGGGCCATCCTCATCTCATAGGAACTCATGGTGCCTGACTTGTCCAGGTCATACTGACGGAATACAGTCTGGTGGAGGGATGGAGACAGAGAGAGAGAGAGACAAGGAGAGAAAGAGAGACAGAGCGAGAGAGAGAGGGAGATGAGGCAGAGAGAGAGAGACAAGGAGAGAGAGACAGAGACAAGGAGAGACAGAGAGAGAGAGAGAGAGAGGCAAAGGCAGAGAGGGACAGAGATTGCGAGAGAAACGAGTGAAATGCTCTACCGAGACTGAACATGGAACTAATGACGAGAGCGATGGCTCAGTTCAAGTGAATGAAGTAAGTGAATAGGAGAACAGGATTTTCAGCTCGGCTCACCAGGTATCGTTTAATCTTCTCCCACAGCACGTGGAACTCGGCCAGTCCCAGTTTACCACTACCATCAGTCTGAAGGACACGGTCAAGGAACCCTGTTCATACAGACAGTCACAGAGAAAGAGAGACCAGACAGAGAGACCAGACAGACGCCGAAAGACCAGACAGATGGGACTAGTACTGTATAAAGAATTGATTGAAGTACACCAAGGATACATCCATCAGGTTGATCATAGTGCGACAAGCTTCTGGTCCAAATCCATCTGTCTTCAGATCTTTGTCTGTATGTGTGTGTGTGTGTGTGTGTGTGTGTGTGTGTGTGTGTGTGTGTGTGTGTGTGTGTGTGTGTGTGTGTGTGTGTGTGTGTGTGTGTGTGTGTGTGTGTGTGTGTGTGTGTGTGTGTGTGAGACAGAGAGACAGAGAACAAGAGATTTATACGCATCTGTAAAATACAAATCTGCCTGGAAGGACTGACAGTGTGGGTCTCAGGTCGAAGGATTGTGAAAGATCTCGAGTAGACTCACATATACAGAGATACAGTGCTTTCAGAACGTCTTCAGACATTTTTATAAATGATTTGCAAATTAAAAAAACACCTTTCCTAGTTAAATAAAGGTTCAATAAAAAACCTAAGTATTCAGACCCTTTTGCTATTAGACTCGAAATTGAGCTCAGGTGCATCCTGTTTCCATTGATCATCCTTGAGATGTTTCTACAACTTGATTGTTGTCCGCCTGTGGTAAATGTAATTGGTTGGGCATTATTTGGAAAGGCACACACCTGTCTATGTAAGGTCCCACAGTTGGGAGTGCATGTCAGAGCGAAAACCAAACCACGAGGTCGAAGGAATTGTCCATAGAGCTCCGAGACAGGATTGTGTCAAGGCACTGATCTGTGGAAGAGTACCAAAAAATGTGTGCAGCATTGAAAGGTCCCCAAGAACACAGTGGCCTCCATCATTCTTAAATGGAAGAAGTTTGGAACCACCAAGACTGTTCCTAGAGCTTTCCTAGAGCTGGCCGCCCGGCCAAACTGAGCAATCGGGGAAGAAGGACCTTGGTCAGGGAGGTGACCAAGAACCAAATGGTTACTCTGACAGAGCTCCAGAGTGCCTCTATGGAGATGGGAGAACCTTGCAGGACAACCATCTCTTCAGCACTCCACCAATCAGGCCTTTATGGTAGAGTGGCCAGACAAAAGCCACTCCTCAGTAAAAGGCACATGACAACCTACTTGCAGCTTGCCAAAATGCACCTAAATACTCTCAGACCATGAGAAACACGATTCTCTGGTCTGATGAAACCAAGATTGAACTCTTTGGCATGAATGCCAAGCATCACATCTAGAGGAAACCTGGCACCATACCTACAGTAAAGCATGGTGGTGGCAGCATCATTCTGTGGGGATGTTTTTTAGCGGCAGGGACTGGGAGACTAGTCAGGATCGAGGGAAAGATGAACGGAGCAAAATACAGAGAGACCCTTGATGAAAACCTGCTCCAGAGCACTCAGAACCTTAGACTGGAGCGAAGGATCACCTTCCAACAGGACAACAACCCTAAGCACACAGCCAAGACAACGCAGGAGTGGCTTCAGGACAAGTCTCTGAATGTCTGTAAATGTGATATTTCCGTTTTTAATTTATAATAAAGGTGCAAAAATAAAAAATAAACTGGTTTGCCTTTGTCATTATGGGGTATTTTGTGTAGATTCGTGAGGAGAAAAAAACGATTTCATCAATTTTAGAGTAAGGCTGTAACGTAACAAAATGTGGAAAAAGTCAAGAGGTCTGAATACTTTTCCGAATGCGCTGTATAAAGCACAATACTATGTTCTAATTCTATTCCTAGGGACTCACGCTTGCTGATGATCCTGTTGAGTATGGTCTGCAGCTCTGTGGCACTGATCTCCATGTCCTGTACACACAGAAACAGAACATGAGGAAATACTACATTTCCCATCAGCCCATTCGCCCTGCTGTCCCCTCACTTCCCCTCCCTAGTCTCCTCACCTCCCCAGCCAGCTGTCTGAACAGACTCTTGAAGCCAGCGTCAATCTGGCTCTCGTCCAGCTGAGACTGAAACAGAGATACAGAGGAACGTCAACTCTTCTTTCTTGTTGGTAGTACTGGTGTTGGCATGTTACAGTATGGGCTTGTTTATCAAACAGGGTTCTCCATGGTCTGCATCTGAAATGAAACCCTATTCCCCACATAGTGCACTACTTTTGACAAGAGCCCTAGTCAAACGTAACACACTATATGGGGAATAGGGTGCCATTTCAGCTCTTGTCTCTTCCCCTCACCTCTGCAGGAAGTTCAGCTGTGACGTCATCATCCAGCTCCCTATTACAGACAGAAAAGAACACTAGTATCAATGTCATTACATTAAATTCATTGCCTTTCTACCGTCCATAATCTCCATCCCCTCATATGTCCTGTTCACCACTCTGTTTCCCTATTACTCACTCTGAGTTAGCTGGTTTCTCAGAGAAGACCCTGAGGACAAAGTCTCCCTCCTTCTGGGGTTCGAAGGTGGAAGGGACGATGATGTACTCCCCGGCGGGCAGCTGGAAGCGAGAGCTCACCTCTCTCAGGTTGATGAAGAGCTCAGAGCGGGCGCTGGAACCGTGCGTCAGGAAGAAATCTCTCTTCAGGTGGATGCCTGATCTACCCACGTACTGAGAGGACAGAGAGAGCAGGGGGAAAATGCTGTGAGGTGAACTCACTAACCCCTGAACTCTAACCTCTAACCCCTGATCTGCCCACATACTAAGGACAGAGGGCAGGGGAAAGCAGTATGAGTGAGTTAGTTAAACTAGGTGAACCTAACCCATGTACTGATAGGATGGCGAGAAGGGAAAGCTCTGTGTGTGAATTTGTTTAATGACCTCTAACCCTTGACCTCTAACCCCTGTCACGCCCACATACTGAGAGGACAGAGACAAACGGAAAGCACCTCTGACCTCTAATCCCTGACTTTATGTCTATGCTACCATAGAAATTAGGAGAATGCTACCATGAGTCTCCATATGAGACAATTGGCTGTGAGCCTAAGCACAAGCTACATTGACCTTTGAGACATGCAGGTCAATATAGGCCTTTTGGCTACATTCCACTTCAGCTATGACACACTGTCCAACAGGTTTTTAATGCACTGTCCAACAGGTTCTTAATGCACTGTCCAACAGGTTCTTAATGCACTGTCCAACAGGTTCTTAATACACTGTCCAACAGGTTCTTAATGCACTGTCCAACAGGTTCTTAATGCACTGTCCAACAGGTTTTTAATGCACTGTCCAACAGGTTCTTAATGCACTGTCCAACAGGTTCTTAATGCACTGTCCAACAGGTTCTTAATGCACTGTCCAACAGGTTCTTAATGCACTGTCCAACAGGTTCTTAATGCACTGTCCAACAGGTTTTTAATGCACTGTCCAACAGGTTCTTAATGCACTGTCCAACAGGTTCTTAATGCACTGTCCAACAGGTTCTTAATGCACTGTCCAACAGGTTCTTAATGCACTGTCCAACAGGTTTTTAATGCACTGTCCAACAGGTTCTTAATGCACTGTCCAACAGGTTCTTAATGCACTGTCCAACAGGTTCTTAATGCACTGTCCAACAGGTTTTTAATGCACTGTCCAACAGGTTCTTAATGCACTGTCCAACAGGTTCTTAATGCACTGTCCAACAGGTTCTTAATGCACTGTCCAACAGGTTCTTAATGCACTGTCCAACAGGTTCTTAATGCACTGTCCAACAGGTTTTTAATGCACTGTCCAACAGGTTTTTAATGCACTGTCCAACAGGTTCTTAATGCACTGTCCAACAGGTTCTTAATGCACTGTCCAACAGGTTCTTAATGCACTGTCCAACAGGTTCTTAATGCACTGTCCAACAGGTTCTTAATGCACTGTCCAACAGGTTTTTAATGCACTGTCCAACAGGTTCTTAATGCACTGTCCAACAGGTTCTTAATGCACTGTCCAACAGGTTCTTAATGCACTGTCCAACAGGTTCTTAATGCACTGTCCAACAGGTTCTTAATGCACTGTCCAACAGGTTTTTAATGCACTGTCCAACAGGTTTTTAATGCACTGTCCAACAGGTTCTTAATGCACTGTCCAACAGGTTTTAATGCACTGTCCAACAGGTTCTTAATGCACTGTCCAACAGGTTCTTAATGCACTGTCCAACAGGTTCTTAATGCACTGTCCAACAGGTTCTTAATGCACTGTCCAACAGGTTCTTAATGCACTGTCCAACAGGTTCTTAATGCACTGTCCAACAGGTTCTTAATGCACTGTCCAACAGGTTCTTAATGCACTGTCCAACAGGTTCTTAATGCACTGTCCAACAGGTTCTTAATGCACTGTCCAACAGGTTCTTAATGCACTGTCCAACAGGTTTTTAATGCACTGTCCAATAGGTTTTTAATGCACTGTCCAACAGGTTCTTAATGCACTGTCCAACAGGTTCTTAATGCACTGTCCAACAGGTTTTTAATGCACTGTCCAACAGGTTCTTAATGCACTGTCCAACAGTTTCTTAATGCACTGTCCAACAGGTTTTTAATACACTGTCCAACAGGTTTTTAATACACTGTCCAACAGGTTTTTAATGCACTAAATATCTCTCAAATACAGTTATGCTGTCCATCAAGTGTTTCAATTATTACACAGTTACCTCACAACACAATGTAAAATAATACTGGCCAGCAGAAAATACATACCTCATTAGGAACCTGTAGAAAGACACAGAAAGACAAGAGTTAGATAGAAACATACAGTCAATTACTAGTTACTCAAAACACTGTCTTTGATGAACAATCGTACCGCCTTGCAAAATATGGGAAAAGAAGAAAACGTCTCTTGCCATAATCATAAAAGGGGCTGCATCAAATGTTTGATGTATTATAATAATTGATTATGCTTATGTTGTATTAATAGAAGGGGAAGGGTTATAAGACCCCTCCCCCTCCACATTTATAGGGTCCTAGACTACAGATGAACAATATATATATTCATTATAAGGTTATAATATTGTTCCACAGCCTTTTCTAGTCTCTGCCTCTTATAAAGAAACGGTCTGAGAGATGTGCGAATTATCGAAGTCATAGCAGGGGGTCTGTGAGAAAAGCGCCTGAAAGATAAACACAGAACCCTGCAGGGGAGTGAAAGAGATAAGAGACTAGTCAGACATGCCACTATAAATCAACTTGGGGGAGTGGACATTTACTGCTGAGCCTTTAGGTAACACTGAAACTCTTGTTTGTATAGCTGTGGATGCATGGGCTTGGTCTCATGAGTAGAAGGTAATGACGTAGGCAGTGACATCACAGGGGGTTGACTACAAGGATGATAAAAGCAACTTGGACTTTTCCTATTTTGCAGAACTTAGGAGAGACATCAGTTGTATGTGTGATGTTTGATCTTTGACTTCTGTCTACAGCTGTATTTTGATTCAAATTGTTATGATTTATAAGTGCACATTTTGAGCGTTCCTGGTTTGTTAAGTAAAAAATGGAGCACAGAAAAACGGAACCAAACATTTGGCGAGCTTGCCAGGAGGGAGTGAGTGCAACGCTGGTATGTAAAAGCACCGCCTCCCTCTTGTAATTATAAAAACAAAGGAACCTAAAATGTGCATGTATAAGTCAATGAATGTGTGGTAATTGTTGTATGTCAATGTGTGTTATATGTTATATGCATTAAGAACAGTAGCTCGCCTTCTTGCGTGTTGGGGGTGCTGGGGTAACTTCCGGAAGGGTACTCAAGAGTAGTTAGGGAGCAGAAGCTGTATCTAGCGTGAAAGTTCTGAAACAGGCGATAACCTATGGGGCACCCGGAAGATAGAAATAAACTGTTGTCTGTCCTTATGTGTTTGTTTGGTGTGAGTGAAATGTGCAGTGGATGGGGAGATAAACGAATCGAGAATTGGTTATTTGGTCTGAGAGCTGTTATAAGTGGATTTTTGATAAAGAGGAGGATGAGGAACAGTATATAGATAAAGGCATTCAATTGGAAGAGTATAAGAAAGGGATTTTTGGAAGTGAGGACGGCAGGAAGGAGTTCTGTCATTGTATAAGAAAAAGCGGGTATGATAAAGATAATACCTATAAGACGTATATTACCCTACACCCTGAGGAACTAGTAATACCCTCAACATATTTTGTATAAGTTGAAATAGAACCTATAATTACTTGTAGAAGGATAGTTAAGGAGCTTTTTAAGTGGAATTGGTGGAGAGGAGGTTGTGTTTTATGGACATATGAGAAGACAGAGGAGGAAATGGAGTTAAAACTGATACAACACCCACTGACCTTATTGAAAGTTAGATAATGGTAGGAAAGGCTAACATAGAAAGGCTAACATAGTACACCATTATCATTACGTGGCTGACTGTCAAATAAAACCAAACTGATGCTCGCCATGTCTGCAAAGGCCTGTAAAGGGTTTTTTATTAGGTAATGGCCCAATGGTGGAATAAAAAGTTAGGAGTAGGACAGAAGTTACTTGAATAAAAGATTGAACGTATTTGTTAGTGACACTTTTCTACCATAGGATAGTATAGGAAATGTACAGCCCTTAGTATACCAATAAAAGTATTACAAGGAAGTTGAGTTCTGTAGAGATTTCCATAGAAGATTACTTTGTGACGCTACCGTCCAATAATATATTACTGTTACTCTACACCCTTAAGATATAATATTAGGAATTGAAGTCTAGCATGCGGTTGTCTATGTGAGGCCCGTGTGTGAAATATATTTGAGTTTAGTAGAACCATTTACTATAGCCTGGAGTATGTGAGAGTAGAATTAGGATTTCAGTATCACCCACTGTTGTTTAAAAGGACTGAAAGGAGATAGAGAAGAATTTATATAGGCATATTCATACATATTACACCGCAACACCTCGTAAATGGCGAATCCGATGGTCTCCATGTCCTTGCCCTCCTTGCGTTTCTTTCTCCGGTCCTTCTGCATCAGCGCCACCAGGAAGCTGCAATCTGATTGGCCGGCTGTGTCGGGGTGCTGCAAGGCGATCTTGAATTGTGGGTTGATCCAGAATGTGGCTAAGGATTGTGGGGGGGAAAGTTATCAGAAGACATTTTCTAATCAACTGTGTACCACTTCTTTATATCCTCCCTCCCTCCTTACCGGGGAAGTTCCTGCAGCCCCCGGCCGTGCTGCCCCTCCTCCACTCCCCCTGGTAGACGGCTGAGCTCCACTTCTTCTGCTGGTTGGCCTCCAGGGCGTCTGCTGTGAGGTTACAGATCTCCAGACGCGTAAACTCACGCAGGAAGTCGCTGAATGACATCCTGAGAGGAGGGATGGAGAGAGCGAGAGGTGGAAAGGGAGGGAGAAGGGGAGAAGAAGGGACAGTCTGTTGTGTATATGATGCAATAACTCACACATACTCTCGAGTATCATACCCAGAGGCCATCAGGCTTGGTGACACAAATACACACTCCCGCACACTCACCAGAACTCTCCGTCCTCGCTGCGGTTCTGGAGTCGCCCTCTGACTGACCGGTCCACGCTCTCCCACTCTCTGGAGCTAAAATATTTGCAAATGAAAATACATTACCGACTGTATTCCATATCAAAAGGGATAGAAAACCACTCTCACTAGTTACACAGTATGATATGTAATATGACACCTGCAGTATCACTCTCACTAGTTATATGATAGGCAATATGAGATATATATGTATAACAGTGTTTCCTTCTCTTACTTGTCACTCCAGGCACCAGTCCACTCTATCTCTCCCCAGGGGTTGCGGATGCGGACCAGTTTGGTCATATTCCCCCTGTACACCACCTGATGGAGAGGGATACTGCATTACACACATGTATAGTAGCTGGGAAAATGGCCACCCTTCTGTCAATCCAAATTTGATTGCTGTACAGGTAAAGGTAAACACATTTGTATTCGTTTTAATGCTGTCTTTTGTGTCCGACTGTTCAGAACTCCACCAACACATGATGCAATTGGGGGAAGTGACCCCTTAGTGCCACTCAAACCAGAGCAGTCATTGGCTCACCTCGTCGACCCCGGTCACTGAGTAGGCGTGACCTTTCACCAGCTTCTTAAAGGTCACAGCCTCCATGTCCTGACTACCGGTGATCTGGGGACAGAAGACAAAGTCAGAGTAAGCGTTTCACTGTACTGTTTACACCTGCTGTATCCGGGTGCACGTGGCAACCTTTGACTTGATTTGATTTGAGAGGCTACACACACAGGGACTCTTGACACACTGTTACGTGTTCCAGTCAGGGACATGATATGACAAAGTCTGTGAAAAGGATGACGTCTGTGAAACATCCTGGTTTTAGCACCGCGTTAAGCTTATTAAAATAGGCAGTGTTTTCTATGACATAATCGAACACATAATCTGAGTACTGACGTCTATGGAGCAGCCCAGCAGCGATCCTCTCTCCACGGCCCGGCTGATGATACTGTAGAGGTCAGAGGGCGCTTTCCTCAGCTCATACATCTCCGTTACCCCTCCTGTGAAGTCCTCAAAACCCTCGGATGTGCTGCCTCCCGACAGGGCCTCGTAACAGCCATGCAGCCTGCAACGAGGGTAGACAATTCTGTGTCAAAAGACTATTTAAAAAACAAAAATTTCTGTACAATGTACACACACAGGACATATGCATATAGACATAGAATTTTACATAATGTTACGTAATTTGTATTTACATTTTGGTCATTTAGCAGACGCTCTTATTCAGAGCGACTTACAGATATCATAACCCATACCAACATGTACAGAGTGAAATAAATGCAAAGCCCATGTATACATTTGAATCCTTCTAACCACCCTCTTCTCTCCTTTTTCTAAACTCCTCCCATCCCTCATCCCTCCTTACTTGGCGTAGGCTTTCTCCAGCAGGGCGCTCCAGAATTCTCCTCCCTCGGCAGAGTGGACAAAGAGTAGCTTCCCATCCTTCACCGGCAGCCTGTCATCAATCACCACCTGCACCCACTCCCCATACTGCCAGAACTACAAAACACAGACAGTAGGGAGACTATCAGAACTACAAGACGCAGACAGTTGAACTACAAAACAGACAGCAGTCCTACAACACACAGACAGTAGAAATATAACACACACATATTAGGGAGACTACCAGAACTACAACACACAGACAGTAGAACTACAAAACAGACAGTAGAACTACAACACACAGACAGTAGAAATACAACACACAGATAGTAGGGAGCTCAATATCACTACCGTTACCCACTCTCCACTGCAATCTGAATAGGGGTAGGATGAAGTGAGATGCAGCTAAGCACTGATTTAATGGCAGTTTTACACGTAGTGCCTTATTTTGCACAAAGCACCAAGAACGAATACATTCAACATTGAAGACAAGCTCTGATTTCCCCTCTAGTGGTGAGGGTGAGCTGATCGCAGAACTGTGCCCAGGGGTAACTTCTAACTAGAGTGGAGCGTTTAGTCACTTACATCCAATGACCACCAGGGGGCAGACGTGGCATTAGAACAAGATCATCATAGGGCTCAACAGGGAAGAGGGAGGACCTAAGACTGAGGTAACAACCACAGGAATTTATGGCAAGATCTTGAGCAATCACGCTATCTTCCTTCCAATACACATGGGTTCCATGTAGCCGGCCTACACCACTGTGACGTTAGTATGCTTTTAGAGGGACAAATACAGGCTGTCCAATAATGTATGTACCATTCTCCTCAGCCGCACCTAGTTAACTGATGCAGACCTACGGCAAGGCAATATAGATCCACCACCACAAAATCACATCAGGGACACCAGAACATTACATAGAGTTTGAGGTATGTGGCTCTGGGATACATGAATGTAACAATACTGAAGTGTCAAAACCAGCAAACAGTGGCAGGGGGAGGGGATGTAGAGCAGAGAGCCACAGCTGAGCTGTTATTGTGTGTGTGTGTGGGTGGGTGGGGGGAGGGGTGGGGGGTGAGAGAGACAGAGAGAGTAAAATGGTTAATTTTGCATGCTCCGCAGGGCTAAAGTGACTGCTGGGACTGTGCGGTCGACCGCAGAACAGGATCACATGATCGTCTGGGTTGACACAGAAGTGTCGCAACACCCCCTAACCCCACCAACACACACAGAGGGGGAACCAAACTATGAGCCACTGTCTACCCTGTTAGCCTTTATGGGGCAAATCCTAACTTCCACGTTAAGTAGAATATTCCCCTAGACATGCATTGATGTCAAATGGGAGAAAAAGTGAACATTTGATGTAGGTGGAAGTTATTCAACCCTATCATAACTATCTCTTACACTATCTATTTAGCAGAGGTCTGGTCCGTATAAATACCAATCAATTTTGGAACTGAATTGCATACTAGTTCAACAGACAGGAGGATTGAACCAAAATTGACCCCAACGCTATCACAACGATATCTGAGATAAACACACCCGTGCTGGCTACAAGGAAAGTAAACTAAATATCCACATCTGCGTAGCAAGCTCGGGGGAGTGTCGTCTGTCCTAGAGCCGCAGTACTTCAACTGTGCAGTTCCTTTCACCTTCTGATAGTAATATCCTATCAGCAACCTAAAGATTTCCAAACTGAAAATTACAGGCATACTGAAGTCTGTTTTACAATACAGGATATGCTGAGTCTCACAGCTCATCTCTGCGCCTAGCTAAGCTACATACCGCATTCCCCGAATCTGCAGCACAGCTCCCCCTTTGTCTGGCTAAACCAATTAGAACATCCAACGACATTTGCGGAGGATGAGTAACCCAGGCGTACGAGATCTGGCACAGGATCAGGAGATCTCAACAGAACACTCGCTGTATTATTGGGTTTAGACGGTGTGTGTGTGTTCTTAGTATCTTTGTGGGGACCAGAAGTCCTCACAAGGATAGTGGAACAAGGGAAATTCGGACAAGTGAGGACATTTTGCCGGGTCCCCACAGAGTAAAAGGCTATTCTAGGCTAAAGGGTTAGGTTTACGGTTAAGGTTACAATCAGGGTTAGGGTTAGAATTAGCGTTAGGGGTTAGGTTTAGGAGGTGGTGTTAGGTTTATGGTGGTTAGGGTTAAGGTTAGGTTAAGGGAAAATAGGATTTTGAATGGTCCCCACAAGGATAGTAAAACAAAGTGTGTGTGTGTGTGTAGAGGGAGATCTCAACAGAACAATGTATTATTGGGTTTAGACCTACAACTGTTAACTAACACACAGGCCACACAATGGAGGAAGGGATATATGGTGAATTAGATCACATACACAAACAGTTGAAGTCGGAAGTTTACATACACCTTAGCCAAATACATTTAAACTCAGTTTTTCACAATTCCTGACATTTAATCCAAGTAAAGATTCCCTGTCTTAGGTCAGTTAGGATCACCACTTTATTTTAAGAATGTGAAATGTCAGAAAAATAGTAGAGAGAATTATTTATTTCAGCTTTTATTTATTTTATCACATTCCCAGTGGGTCTACATAAACTCAATTAGTATTTGGTAGCATTGCCTTAAAATTGTTTAACTTGGGTCAAACATTTCGGGTAGCCTTCCACAATAAGTTGGGTGAATTTTGGCCCATTCCTCCTGACAGAGTTGGTGTAACTAAGTCAGGTTTGTAGGCCTCCTTGCTCGCACACGCTTTTTCAGTTCTGCAATTTTCACTAGGGTTGAAGTCAGGGCTATGTGATGGCCACTCCAATACCTTGACTTTGTTGTCCTTAAGCCATTTTGCCACAACTTTGGAAGTATGCTTGGGGTCATTGTCCATTTGGAAGACCCATTTGCAACCAAGCTTTAACTTCCTGACTGATGTCTTGAGATGTTGCTTCAATATATCCATGTAATTTTCCATCTTCATGATGCCAACATAATGCTGCCACCCCTGTGCTTCACGGTTGGGATGGTGTTCTTCAGCTTGCAAGCCTCCCCCTTTCTCCTCCAAAGATAACGATGGTCATTATGGCCAAACAGTTCTATTTTTGTTTCATCAGACCAGAGGACATTTCTCCAAAAAGTACGATCTTTGTCCCCATGTGCAGTTGCAAAGCGTAGTCTCGCTTTTTTTATGGCGGTTTTGAAGCAGTGGCTTCTTCCTTGCTGAGCGGCCTTTCAGATTATGTCGATATAGGACTCGTTTTACTGTGGATATAGATACTTTTGTACCTGTTTCCTCCAGCATCTTCACAAGGTCCTTTGCTGTTGTTCTGGGATTGATTTGCACTTTTCGCACGAAAGTACGTTCATCTCTAGGAGACAGAATGCGTCTCCTTCCTGAGCGGTATGACGGCTGCGTGGTCCTATGGTGTTTATACTTGCGTACTATTGTTTGTACAGATGAACGTGGTACCTTCAGGCGTTTGGAAATTTCTCCCAAGGATGAACCAGACTTGTGGAGGTCTACAATTATTTTTCTGAGGTCTTGGCTGATTTATTTTGATTTTCCCATGATGTCAAGCAAACAGGCACTGAGTTTGAAGGTAGGCCTTGAAATACATCCACAGGTACACATCCAATTGACTCAAATTATGTCAATTAGCCTATCAGAAGCTTCTAAAGCCATGACATAATTTTCTGTAATTTTCCAAGCTGTTTAAAGACAGTCAACTTAGTGTATGTAAACTTCTGACCCACTGGAATTGTGATACAGTGAATTATAAGTGAAATAATCTGTCTGTAAACAATTGTTGGAAAAATGCACAAAGTAGATGTCCTAACCGACTTGCCAAAACTGTAGTTTGTTAACAAGAAATTTGTGGAGTGGTTGAAAAACGAGTTTTAATGACTCCAACCTGAGTGTATGTATGTAAACTTCCAACTTCAACTGTATTTAAGGCATGAATGAGTTTATATGCCAGTAGGTTCATAGACACATAGCTATGTTATTTCCTCTCATGCCAGCAGGGAAACTGTTTAGGACATAAATAAGTAGGCTATGACTGTAGAAATAAATGTGTCAATGAAAACATGTTGCAATACTTCCGCAATCAGTCAATCATCATTTTTAAATAGGGGTTTCCTGTAGTCACTTCCTTTTGGCAGAGGGCTGGGGTGTAAATTCCAGTTAGTGTGTTAGTAGTGTTACTTCTGTGTGGAATGCAAATGTAATAGTACTGTGTTTGCATTAATGAACGTGTTCATGATGGATGTACTGTATTTAGCTTGGCTGCCTGCTGCTCAGTGTAGCAGCAGTAATGGTTACTCTGAGTGACTGGGCAGTGGTCAGCACTAGGCTAGCAGGCTCCGTATTGGCTCCTGTCTCTGTGTGTGTCTCTCCGTCTCTGTCCTGGCACCCTGGCCCCCAGCTGAGTCGGACTCTATTAATGTGGGCGGCTGGCTGCCATCAAAGGGTTCAGTGAGAGGAAAGCTGAGTGAAAGTGAGGGCCGCTACAGTGGGCACTGGACACGGACACGCAAGCACCACCTGGTCGCCCATGCATGGAGACGTCCATTTAGAGGGCAACTGTGGTGTCGCTTTAAGGTCCTATACAGAGAATGATAGGTGTGTCTGTGTGTCAGAGGATTGGTTTTATGTACAAAGCAAAGGTCATCGTGATAAGGCCTGGCAAGAAGCAGGAAGCGTGCCTTGGGAGTGAATTAAGATACATTTTTTGTTTTTATTAGCCCACATGAGATGGAAATGTGTCTTCTGCTTTCATCCACCCCCCCATCCATCCACCCCTCCCTCCCGATATACATACACACTAACACATATTAGGTTGGAGATGCTGGAGCAGAGGGCAGCCACAAATACTGCACCCAATGAGCAGTTTAGGGGGTGAAGTTCCTTGCTCGAGGGAACGTCGGCGGTAGGTGGCACCTGAGATTGCCTCCGGTTGCCAGCTCACTCCCCGCCACAACTTCGAGTTCACCTCAAGAGTAGCTGAATATCTGTATTACTGTATATTAGTATATATTATCGTATAGATGGGATAAACAGTCAAATCAGAAACAGGAAGTGAGTGTGTGATGACCTGGAAGTGGAAGATGCCAGCGTACTGGCCTCCGAAGTCCTGTCCATGAGGCACCACTCTGTGGAGGAGGTTGTCGTTCAGAGTCAACGAGGCTATGGCTGCCAGCAACCAGCAGTCACCTGAAACACACACACACACGCACACACAAGTACACAGACAGGCACACACACAACATATTACATCCGTCATAGGTAGACTATGTTAATGATAGCAATGCATTGTATCAGTCCCTTTAAAAAAGTCACCAAACATTCATTAGTCGGTAGTCTTTGTTTTGACCACCTGGAAATACTCTGGCCGTTAGTCATAGCATACAAGTAACGCCCAGAGTTTTTCCTGATCTAGTAACACGGTAAGAAAAAACTCCTGGCCCTGTTCATCATTCATCTCTTCAAAAGTTCCCAACTGTTCTTCCTTTGAATAATTTCTAGCCTCAAGGCTAGGTGAAGCTAACTGACTAAACTCTCCGCTCTGGTTAGACTTATTAATTACAGACAGATACTGCGGTCTGTTTCTCACTGCTGTGGGAACGGAGCACGTCAGGCTTAAGTGGTGAAACCGTGTAATAATGGAATGCGCCTTATAAGGAAACCGTAACGAGAGAGAGGTGTCCGAGAATCTGTTAACACACACTTCATCCTGACCCTATGTAACCTCCAAGGAGTGTGTTCGAATTTGAACTGTCCGGACCTACAGTATGCTGAATAAATAGCTAGATCTACTGTAACTCGAACAGAAGAGGCCATATAACACAATGCGCATGCAGGGTAGAGGCATAGGCTGAAAAGCCCCCAGAAGACACCACGGTTGGGTTCGGCATGCTGAAAAAAAAAGAAGAAGGAAGCAGTACTACAAATGTGACATCATCTATAAATAGGGGTGAGTGCCTATTGTTATGCAAACGCAGACGAAGGCTGTATGCTACTGCTAAAAATACATTCAAACTTTAAAGACTACTCCAGTGAGTGCAGGATTTATGTATGCCTTTTAAGCCCGGCACCCAAATACTTTTTGCTACTACACACTTTAGAGTTGAGCACGCCACTTCCTCTTTCTGGGCTCGGCGTGCCCCGTATTTAAGAGAGGGGTAGGCAGCTCTCTCCCAGCTCACGCAGCATTTGATTCAGTACCAAGAGATGAGAAGACTTTCAAATCGACCATTCAGCTCAGAGTTAGTTTGCGATACAGTACCAGGCAACGTGTATACCTTTCCTATGTTTACTGTAGTGGTGGTATAGTACCAGTGCATCTCAGCCAGAGGGAGGTTGTTACTTTGTTTAAAGATGTGAGATAGCAGAGCAGAGTATAAATTATGCATCCCACACAGTGTTTTTAGAGGAAAACACAAGAGTACCAAGATTGCAATCAAATCTCTCTCTCTCTCTCTCTCTCTCTCTCTCTCTCTCTCTCTCTCTCTCTCTCTCTCTCTCTCTCTCTCTCTCTCTCTCTCTCTCTCTCTCTCTCTCTCTCTCTCTCTCTCTCTCTCTCTCTCTCTCTCTCTCTCTCTCTCTCTCTCTCTCTCTCTCTCTCTCTCTCTCTCTCTCTCCTGACTAAGTGGTTGTTCCATCGGGCTCTCAGGCTCTCCACCAAACCTCCTTCTGAGACCTCGACTCACCTAAAGCTCCCTGGCAGATATCCGTGCGAGTGGCTCCATCCACTATGAACTGGGGACGGGTACAGACCTCCTGTAGACAGAGAGAGAGAGGGGGAGAGAGAAAGAAAAAGAGAGATAGCGAGAGAAAGGGGGAGAGAGGAAGAAAGAGAGAGGTAAGATATGCCAGATTGGTGTTGTTGTTGCTCACAAACATGCACACACACCCACATACACACAGCAGTGACAGGTAGGCTGACCTTTCACTTTTCCTTTCACCACAGTGTTGACACTGCACTGCAGCACTGATAAAGCCTGTCGTCCTTGTTGTCATGGCGAACGGCATCCCCGTCAATCACACAAGTGCCTCGTAGAATACATTCGAAAATGACTGAGACATTCATGCAAAACTACCGAATACTGCATCTCCTCTCTCTGACTCCCAACCATCGCTCATCCACAGATAACTCAAGGCACGAGCAGCGTGAGAGCTAGTTAGCTAAGCTATAAAAAGCTCTTTCCGCATTTTGAGCTGAGGAGCGGAGCAGCATGGTGTGTGTTCCCTCCAGGGATGTCGATATTACAGTTGTGAGGGGCGAGTTGCTGGAGGAGATGCATTATGAAAGGGAATGAGGAGAGACGGAGTGTGAAGAGCATTAGGATAGACAGGCACGCCAGCTAGGACACACACACACGGGATAAGACACACACACACACACAAACTATTGCCAAAGACAAATAATTATGTCAGAGTCATCTGAGAATAGTCTTATATAATACTTATAGGGGGCCTTTAAGGATCGAGTCCAAGATTCATCTCAGTAAGGCTCAGATATGGTCTAGGTTCAGTAGGTGAGTTTTTCCTGGTCAGGTAATATGGTCGGGAAAAACTACAAGAGGCTCAGTAAGTATAAGGAACAGGCAGTCCCATCTCACCGTAGGTCTCATCCAGCGTACTCCTTTGGTCTTGGAGGAGCGTGGTCCCAACTCATTGAACCCCAGAGAGGAGGAGGCGCAGGGGAACAGGCTGTCCTCAAACAGGCTGCGGCTCTGGAGGCACCGGGCCCTCAGCGACTCAAAGTCCTGGCCTAAGAACTTGACTGCGTTGTGGTTCTGGCCCAGACCCTCGTCCCGGTCCCACTGGCTGCGCAACTTGGCGGCCATCCCCGACGCATACACCTGCTCCATTCTCACCTGGCCGTAGTCGTATTTGGCTGTGGCAGAGGTCAAAGGTCAAAGCTAATCCAGGGAGCCAGTCAGGGAGGAGGTTAATGGCTGACGTTCAATTCGGAATCAGACATAGAACAGCAACCCCAAATGATGAGGTTAAAATTGTAGATGAGGTGGTGATAATAGGCTGTGACAGGCAGACGGCTTAATGGAGAGCAAGTGACAGTCCTAGTCATGTAAAAAGTGGCAGAGTGGGGACTGGAGGATGGGCTCAGAAGGAAAACGTCTTCTTCACAGCACCAGGCAGATCTCAGAGTCACGGCAACAATTCACTGATTGGCTGGCTGTACCTTTAGCAGACAGGGCTCAGAAGCCAATAGAATGAGGTGAGACTCAGCGAGTTGGCTGTACCTTGTTGTCCCACCAAAAGCCCCTGGAGAAGAAAGCGAGAGAGAGAAGGAAATTAGTGAAATTCAAAACACAATTTTGTGTTTTGTAAATATCTGCTTAACTCCTGCAAGAATGTATACTTCATTCAAATACAGCCTGTACAGCTCTGTGCAGCACAGACAAAAGAAACAAGATACACATAGCATGAGAGAGTTAGCAAATAGCACTTTGCCCCTCTCCCCCCGCCTCCTATAAATTGTCAACCCGCCATGCACGCTAGCTAGCAGAGGATTGCACTGGGATTACTCACAATAATAGTCGAACTGACTTCAGTTCAGTTCTCTAGTGAATAACATAGTTACTCACTGTGAACAAAGTTGAGTCATAAGTGCTTATCTTGGGGAGTCCCAGCTAGCATATAACGTTTCCTACAGGTTTCCTTTAGGTTCTATTTGAAGTACTGTTCTCAAATTGTTCAGAAACTGTTTAGAAACAACGTTCTTCTGTGGGAATTTCAATACTTTGTGATAACGCTTTCTACAGGTTTCCTCATGGTTCTATTTAAAGTCATGTTCTCAGAACGTTAAGAAACAACGTTCTTCAGTGTGAATTTTAGTACTTCAGCATAACTTTTCCTACAGGTTTCCTCATGGTTCTATTTAAAGTAATGTTCTCCAATTGTTCAGAGAACATTAAGAAACAACGTTTTTCTGTACGAATTTCCCTACCTCATGATAACGTTTTGTACTTGTTTCCTCACGGTTCTATTCAAGTCATGTTCTCAGAACGTTCAAAAACAATGTTCTCCTGTGAGAATTTCAGGACTTCAGCATCATTTTTTCTGCAGGTTTCATCATGGTTCTATTTAAAGTCATGTTCTCAAAACATTCAGAGAACGTTCAGAAACAACGTTCTTCTTCTCGAGCCTGTTAAGTGTGTTCAGGTGTGTTGTCTGCGCCCACTAACTGTCACGTCCTGACCATAGTTCTTATGTGTTTTGCTTGTTTAGTGTTGGTCAGGACGTGAGCTGGGTGGGAATTCTATGTTGTGTGTCTAGTTTGTCTGTTTCTGTGTCCAGCCTAATATGGTTCTCAATCAGAGACAGCTGTCAATCGTTGTCCCTGATTGAGAATCATATATAGGTGGCTTGTTTTGTGTTGGGGTTTGTGGGTGGTTGTTTCCTGTCTCTGTGTTTGTGTTCTGCACCAGATAGGACTGTCTCGGCTTTCACGTTTGTTATTTTGTTATTGGTTAATGTTCACCGTTTATCTGCTGATTAAACATGTTGAACACTAACTGCGCTGCATTTTGGTCCTCTCATTCATCCCAGGAAGAAAGCCGTTACACTAACTGGCCACACCTGATCTTAATGAGTGCTTGTTAACTTTGAAATGGGGTTTGAATAGACTAATTAAATAGCTTAGTACGAGTAAAAAAAAACATCCCATGCTAGCTCCTCCTGGTGGCGCAGTGGACTAATTCCATGGATAAGGAACATTACAGGTTTCAATCTCTGCCAGAATAAAAAAAAAATGCATGTGTTTGTATAATTAATGCCTAAGCAAATTAATTTCCGTGTGTCCTATCTGTGCTTGGAGTTCAAAACAGTTAACCCAAACTAAGCTACCAGTGTTATTAAAAGTCTTATTAAAACGTTCTCAGAACAGTATTTAATTACCGTCAAATAACCTATCATTTCTGTTTTCAGAACGTTTATAAAACCTCCCAGGAAAAATTTCAAGGAACCATAGTAAAATGTTCTCATAACCTCCCTGCGACCTAAAAAAGGAACGTTCCCAGAACAGGCAAAATTTTCACTTCTGTTCTCTAAATGTTTAAAAAAAACATATGGCTTCATTCCCAGAACCAAATGTTCCAAGAAACTAAATGTGCTATCTGGGTTCTATTCTGCAAATGTAAAACTCTCTGAATGTTTTGCATGGACTTTGTACCACAGTTGGTTGGTGGCACCTTAATTGGGGAGAACGGGCTCGTGGTAATGACTGGAGCGGAATCAGTGGAATGGTATCAAATACATCAAACAAGGCCATTCCATATACCCTGTTCCAGCCATTATTATGAGCTGTCCTCCCCACAGCAGCCTCCACTGATTTGTACTGAAGAGACAGCTACTAATCATGAGCAGAGACTAAGGTAAAGTTGTAGCTGGTATATGTGTGTGTGTGTGTGTGTGTGTGTGTGTGTGTGTGTGTGTGTGTGTGTGTGTGTGTGTGTGTGTGTGTGTGTGTGTGTGTGTGTGTGTGTGTGTGTGTGTGTGACACAGTGTAAACAGCGCAGAATGGGAGGGAACACAGCCAAGAACATGCAAAAGACTCTCAGGCTCTCTGGTAACTACTGCACAGTCGGGGGAAAGGGAGATGTTGCCTGTTTGAGTTTGCTTTCATAGTTCCACAACCTCTCTTTCTTTCCCGTTTCCTCACATCACAATCACTCTATTTTTTCTCTCTCCCGCTTTCCCACTCATGCTCTCCCACAACAAACAAAAAAATGAGAGAGAGAAAGTTTGAGGCACACAATTGCTTCCAATCTATTTTAAACCTTTACTCACATTCTGAAGTTAAGTTTACCTCACCTCTTTCTCTCTCTCGTTCAGCCTCTCACTTTCACTCACTCACAAATGCTGACGCTTATTCACACTGAGCTCTCTTCTTGTTCTACCCCTCAACTGTCAGTAAAAACAAACCCTAAGCCTTGTCTGTTTCTCATTGGAGCAGAAAGAGAGCCCGGTCAGGCACAGCTGCCACCCACTCCTCTTGCCACACCCATCGCTATTGCCTGTTGTTCCCTGACTCAAAGATTTTTCCCACTGGTCAGAGTTGACTTTCTAACTGACTCTCACCACTCCTTTAGAGTCTCAAGGATAATACCATGGGGGGAAATAATGGAATGAAGTTCTACCGTCTTAGATGGAAGAGAATAAAGTGGAAATTGAACAAATCTCTTTTAGTAGAAAAATACCATATTTTGGGACAGTTTCAGCACGTACCGAATACCTACTCAACCCCTATACATGCATGTCAGTTACCTACACATCGTCTGGGTAGAAACGTTCACATTTCTGTGACTGTGGTGGGTTGACAGACAGGGGAGTGTGCGTGTAGTCAGTAATCTTCTCATCAAGTAGGGTTTTCAACTCAAATGAATATTTGATGTTCCTCACGTGGAATATTTCTCTGTTTGCGAATAGCACTGCAAATAGTTTCACTGACGTGAAATGACAGATTAGAAGTCCAGACACATCATGATCAGCCCCACTGGTGTGCCCAATTCAAGACATATTGTTTCTTACTGATCTGTAGCCTATGACTATTGTATGATTACTGCTAATCAAATAGCCTAAAACTTAAAACAATTAAGCAATGAAGTGACAATTTGTCACTATTGACATCTGTATCGCATGGGAGATAACCTTATCCCCAGGCTAACTGCTACTGCATATAGAGAGCAATAGTAGTGGCATCTTTTTGTAGACACTAATGTAGGCCAACTGACATGGCTCGTTGGCCAAAGCCTATGGGGAAACGAATGGCGTTTTTGGATAAACCCAGAGAATAAGGTCTGTGGTAAACACAGGTTATGAGATTTTATACATTTTATTCTATCAGATAATCTTCATCATAACCACATAAAGCACACAAAGGCTTCACAATTCATAAAGGTCATGTCAACTGACTGACGTTATCTCACAGAACAAAACGTATCAGATCTCCTAAACGTGCGTTAACCTCAGACCTTATTTTCCGCGTTTACTCCAAAACCGCATTAATCTCCCCCATAGGAATGGCTGAACGAACCAGAGGTTTAATTTACGTTTTTTTAAACTACAACTGGTGAGCTCTATATAGGCAGAGAGAGAAGACTAATTGAGATAATAGATAAACCCCTCTGGAGCCTACCTGTGCTGGAAACAGCCTACCACTCACACATGGACGGTGTGTACAGCTAGACAGTGTAATACTGTATCAATTGCGGTAATTAAAGCTTTACTAAAGGTGTAGTGTAGCCTAACTATTGTTTCATACAAAGAAAGGATTTACCACAAACAGGCAGTTAGACCACATCTGGAAGCACTACTATACTGTATAGGCCACTCACACACAGAGAGAGACAGTTTACAATATTACAGTAACATTACTCTGTTTTAATAACCCCCATTATTCGTGATAAAGCATTGGAAACTGCGCAAGTGTAATTCTGCATGCCTTCCAAATAGCAGGGAGCTCACATTTCAACCACCCTCTGGTTCTGTCCGAACACCCATACTAGCGTACTACATACTTAAACTGCATACTATGTACTCATCGTCGCATACTATTTAGCACGTACCGTTAAGAAAAAAAATATGCAGTATGCCACCGCCGCAACGCAGTAGCAACTCCTGACTGGCTGAGTAGGTGGGGCGGGGTCGACTGCGGGTGGAGTTTTACAAATTCAACAGACATGTATTGCATTAACTTGCCTGATAATAGCTAATTTCCAATTCAATTAATTTCTCTAAATAGGAATTAATAGAATAGGAATTTAGTTCCATGCCTACTCAGGCTGGTTTTAGGCAGACAATCACATTCAACATATACCGTAGCCCATCTATCCTATTTAAACAGGACTGAACACATGGACAGTGGGGTACATCGCAAATTCAGAACCGCTGTTGGGTACATCGCAAATTCAGTAATGCAGGACAGCAACACAATAAACTAAAGCACTGATCATTGGGAACAAGATCAGAAAGACTGCTAAGCCTTGATCCATGAATGAAATAAGGAAATAGGTTGCCTAGCCTACAAAACTAAAACAATCCATGTTCAAATCAAAAGGTCTGATTAACATGATATAAATAACGCAGCCACATCCTGAGACCCCGGTGCAGACACATTCAGTAATCAAAAGATGGTTTAAGTATTTCGTTTTAAAGCTCTGACGAAGGCCAAGCGACCAAGAAACACTCTTCAGAATCATTCAAAATACTTCACCAGAGAGCATGACTTAGCCACAGATAATCATATGCTTCTTTTATCTGTGGATTGTTTGAAATCACAAGCTTGGAGGCTAATATGCCAAGCTACGAAGCCCGCAATTTGGTCTGCGCATGTGGCAATAGGCCTGGTTTATTATTGAGATGCGGCTGGCAGTGAAAAGCAATGCATCTAAAAAAATATGTGTGAAGATAAAAATGTCTAATCACACTCAAGACACATTGAGACAAGAAGAAGGGGAAGGGTGTGTGGCGAAGATGTTGGCACTTCTCTCTCCCGAATGTGCTCAGCTCTCCAGAATGCAACCAATTCTTGCGCATTCGTTGCTTTATTGTGTTAATAGTTTGCCCTTTTTATATATAGTACCTGTCAAAAGTTTGGACACACCTACTCATTCAAGAGTTTTTCTTTATTTTGACTATTTTCTACATTGTAGAATAATAGTGAAAACATCAAAACTATGTAGTAACACATATGGAATCATGTAGTAACCAAAAAAGTGGTAAACAAATAGAAATATATTTTATATTTGTGATTCTTCAAAGTAGCCACCCTTTGCCTTGATGACAGCTTTGCACACTCTTGGCATTCTCTCAACCAGCTTCATGGGGTAGTCACCTGGAATGCATTTCAATTAACAGGTGTGCCTTCTTAAAAGTTAATTTGTGGAATTTCTTTCCTTCTTAATGCATTTGAGGCAATCAGTTGTGTTGTGACAAGGTAGGGGTGGTATACAGAAGATATCCCTATTTGGTAAAATACCAATTTCATACTGTGGCAAGAACATCTCATATAAGCAAAGAGAAACGACAGTCCATCATTACTTTAAGACATGAAGGTCAGTCAATGTGGAAAACTTTGAAAGTTTCTTCAAGTGCAATCGCAAAAACCATCAAGCGCTATGATGAAACTGTCTCTCATGAGGACCGCCACAGGAATGGAAGACCCAGAGTTACCTCTAATGCAGAGGATAAGTTCATTAGAGTTGGGTGGCCTCCCGAGTGGCGCAGTGGTCTAAGGCAGGTTCTGTCGCACTGGCTGCGACCGGGAGACCCATGAAGTGGCACACAATTGACCCAGCATCGTCTGGGTTAGGGAAGGGTTTGGCCCCATCGCGCACTAGCGACTCCTGTGGCGGGTCAGGCGCAGTGCACACTGAGTGTGTCGCAAGGTGTACGGTGTTTCCTCCGACACATTGGTGCGGCTTGCTCCGGGTTAAGTGGGCATTGTGTCAAGAAGTAGTGCGGCTTAGTTGGGTCGACCTTCGCCTCTCTCGAGTCCGTACGGGAGTTGCAGCGATGAGACAAGACTGTAACTACTAGAGGTTGACCGATTATGATTATTCAACGCCGATACCGATTATTGGAGGACCAAAAAAAGCCGATACCGATTAATCTTACGATTTTTAACATTTATTTGTAATAATGACAATTACAACAATACTGAATGAACACTTATTTTAAGTTAATATAATACATCAATAAAATCAATTTAGCCTCAAATAAATAATGAAACATGTTCAATTTGGTTTAAATAATGCAAAACAAAGTGTTGGAGAAGAAAGTAAAAGTGCAATATGTGCAATGTAAGAAAGCTAACGTTTAAGTTCCTTGCTCAGAACATGAGAACATATGAAAGCTGGTGGTTCCTTTTAACATGAGTCTTCAATATTCCCAGGTAAGAAGTTTTAGGTTGTAGTTATTATAGGAATTATAGGACTATTTCTCTCTATACGATTTGTATTTCATATACCTTTGACTATTGGATGCTCTAATAGGCACTTTAGTATTGCCAGTGTAACAGTATAGCTTCCGTCCCTCTCCTCGCTCCTACCTGGGCTCGAACCAGGAACACATCGACAACAGCCACCCTCGAAGCAGCGTTATCCATGCAGAGCAAGGGGAACAACTACTCCAAGTCTCAGAGCGAGTGACGTTTGAAACGCTATTAGCGCGCACCCCACTAACTAGCTAGCCATTTCACATCGGTTACACCAGCCTAATCTCGGGAGTTGATAGGCTTGAAGTCATAAACAGCGCAATGCTGGAAGCATTGCGAAGAGCTGCTGGCAAAACGCACGAAAGTGCTGTTTGAATGAATGCTTACGAACCTGCTGCTGCCTACCATCGCTCAGTCAGACTGCTCTATCAAATCATAGACTTACTTCTAACATATTAACACACAGAAATACAAGCCTTAGGTCATTAATATGGTCGAATCCGGAAACTATCATCTCAAAAACAAAACGTTCATTCTTTCAGTGAAATACGGAACCGTTCCGTATTTTATCTAACGGGTGGCATCCATAAGTCTAAATATTCCTGTTACATTGCACAACCTTCAATGTTATGTCATAATTAGGTAAAATTCTGGCAAATTAGTTCGCAACGAGCCAGGCGGCCCAAACTGTTGCATATACCCTGACTCTGCGTGCAATGAACTCAAGAGAAGTGACACAATTTCACCTGGTTAATATTGCCTGCTAACCTGGATTTCTTTTAGCTAAATATACAGGTTTAAAAATATATACTTCTGTGTATTGATTTTAAGAAAGGCATTGATTTTTATGGTTAGGTACAGTCGTGCAACGATTGTGCTTTTTTCGCAAATGCGCTTTTGTTAAATCATCCCCCGTTTGGCGAAGTTGGTTGTCTTTGTTAGGAAGAAATAGTCTTCACACAGTTCGCAACGAGCCAGGCGGCCCAAACGGCTGCATATACCCTGACTGTTGCAAGAGAAGTGACACAATTTCCCTAGTTAAAATAAATTAATGTTAGCAGGCAATATTAACTAAACATGCAGGTTTAAAAATATATACTTGTGTATTGATTTTAAGAAAGGCATTGATGTTTATGGTTAGGTACACATTGGAGCAAAGACAGTCCTTTTTTGCGAATGCGCACCCCATCGATTATATGCAACGCAGGACACGCTAGATAAACTAGTAATATCATCAACCATGTGTATTTAACTAGTGATTATGATTGATTGATTGATTGTTTTTTATAAGATAAGTTTAATGCTAGCTAGCCACTTACCTTTGCTTCTTACTGCATTCGCGTAACAGGCAGGCTCCTCGTGGAGTGCAATGTAAGAAAGGTGGTTAGAGCGTTGGACTAGTTAACCGTAAGGTTGCAAGATTGAATCCCTGAGCTGACAAGGTAAAAATATGTAATTCTGCCCCTGAACAAGGCAGTTAACCCACCGTTCCTAGGCCATCATTGAAAATAAGAATGTGTTCTCAACTGACTTGCCTAGTTAAATAAAGGTGTAAAAACGACAGCTATGCACATTCTTGGCATTCTCTGAACTAGCTTCATGAGGAATGCTTTTCCAACAGTCTTGAGTTCCCACATATGCTGAGCCCTTGTTGGCTGCTTTTCCTTCACTCTGCTGTCCAACTCATCCCAAACCATCTCAATTGGGTTGAGGTCGGATGATTGTGGAGGCCAGGTCATCTGATGCAGCAAATTAACTTTTAACAAGGCGCACCTATTAATTGAAATGCATTCCAGGTGACTACCTCATGAAGCTGGTTGAGAGAATGCCAAGAGTGTGCAAAGCTGTCATCAAGGCAAAGGGTGGCTACCTTGGAGAATCTCAAATCTCAAATATATTTTGATTTGTTAAACACTTTTTTGGTTAATACATGATTCCATGTGTGTTATTTCATAGTTTTGATGTCTTCACTATTATTCTACAATGTAGAAAATAGTAAAAATAAAGAAAAACCTTGGAATGAGTAGGTGTGTCCAAACTTTTGACTGGTACTGTATAAATATTTCTACACATATTGTTTTTCTTATAATATTACATTTCAGGGAGCTGTCTTCTAAAGACAACCTACAATTCTGCTTAGTACTGTAAAATAATTGTATTTTACTGTAGGATTTTCCCTATAAATGTACAGCATTATACTGGCACCACAGTCACCAGCTTAATACCTGATTTTGCTTTACAGCAGAGATGCTGTAATATAGTATACAGTACTATTTTCCTCACTGTAAAACATATTACAGCATCCTTGCTGTGGTGCCAGTATAAGGCTGTACATGTACAGGGAAAGGTTTTACAGTGTAGGCTATAAACAGACATAAATAGGAAAAACTCAATTCTAAAGGTCAGGAAAGTTTCCCCCAAAACACAACTGATGGGCTGGTCAGCTGTCACAGGCATGCTCTCATCGAGGTGACACCGTGAACAGCTGGACAAGCAGAGTTGAAGAACATATCCTCTCATTACGCCGCCCATGTCTTTCACACAATTGACAGTTACCCCATTTGGATTTCGTTGTGGCTTTTTAATAAACAAGCGACAAGTCCGACCATAGTAGTCTCTTTGTTGAGTATCTGAGAGGACAGAGAGGCTAAGCTATTTAGTTAATTAATTCGAAATGTGCTTAACACCCGCTGCCTTCAGAAGAAACTGAAGAATTGGTCGGTCTAAAACAAATATAAAAGTAGCCTAACACACATTAAATCCTCACTGGAATAGGAAGATGTCAAAACACTGTTACAACACTGCTTGCTACAGCTATATATATATATATATATATATATATATATATATATATTACAACTACTACATGATGTTACATGGTTTCAAAACTACGTCTGCTTATGTTCTCAAACTCATTGCGAGCCAGATGCAGAACATTTAATTACAGTATTAAGCTGGTGACTGTGGTGCCAGTATAATGCTGTACATTTACAGGGAAATGCCTACAGTAAAATACAATTATTTTACAGTACTAAGCAGCATTGTGGGTTGTCTTTAGAAGAAAGCTCCAATGTAATGACGTCGCCCTTCTTCATAGTAAACTAGTAATTGCCCTAATCAGTAAAAAGAAGTTACACGTGTGACTTATTTTAAGAAAAGTTAAAGAAATGTCCTACCTTTTGGTGGTTGTTTATCGGTTCAATATGTTTTTCTCTCTGTTCTCTAGTCCGTTATGTTTAGCCCAGTTCCATCCACAGCCCAGCGTGAAGCGCATGGGTTTAACCAGTGGTTGGATTCGATTATGCTTAGCCGCTGGCCACCGGGAAAAGACCCGTCACGTCATCGGGCGAAAGCGGGGAGGGAGGAACGCAATTCTGAAATCGAACAGTAATCTGTGGCGCTCGGCCATTTTGTCAACAAGGTAGCATGGTGCAGTCCAGAAAGAACCATTTTCCATTAAATAAATGTTTGAATTTTCTAACTAGTTTTCATTCATCACATTTTTATTGTGATTATACACTAATGGTTCTTCTGTTATTTTAATGTAATAGATGTATCATGGGATAACACAGAGACCTCTGGCTGTGAGCAAGACAGTGAGCCAGACCTGCCAGGAGATGTCATCGAGCCCCTCCCAACTGCATCAAGCACCAGATATGCTGTTCCAAAAGGACCCAATGGTAGGCCAGGCCTATACTTTAAACTACACATTTTAGTCAGCAGCTGTTAGTATCTAATCTTGTGGATCCCTTAATTATACCTTTCCTATTAACTGCCACTCACAATAATGCGTAGAGAGGTCATCGAGAGTCTGATGACTCTCACAACAAGGGTAAGAAGAAATAGCAAATCATGACCCTCTTAAAGAGAAAAAGATGAATGCTTGTGGTAATGCTAAGTACACAAGCCACCAAATCTAGAACAACGTTTTTGAGGGCTTAGCTGAGATGGTGCAATGTGAAATAATAAGAGAAGTAAAAGAAAATGAAGTTTTTAGTGTAATTGCAGATGAAACCAAAGATTTAAAGAAAAAATAACAAATGTCTTTAGTTGTGAGGTACTGTTACCACAGGTCCATCCACGAAAGCTTTCTACACTTTGTCAGCTGAAAGCTTAGAAGCAGCAAGTCTCACAAAAATGATAATTGATTGCCTTGAAAAACATGGTCTGGACTACAAATAATATTGTGGGGCAAGGCTATGATGGTGCATCCGTCCGTCATGAGCGGAAAGCATTCTGGTGTGTCTGCATGGAATAAAAACAGTGCAATATTAGCATTTTATGTGCACTGTAATGCACATTGTTTGAATTTGGTTCTTGTCGATGCTGTAAAATCAGTGCCTGAGGTAGTTAACTTTTTTGCTCTCCTGCAGAAGCTTCATAACTTTGTATCTGGCTCGTACATTCATCTCAAGTGGCTTGCGGTTCAGAAAGAGCTGTATCCACAGCAGCAGCCCAGGGAACTACAGAGACTTACGGATGTAAGGTGGGCATGCAGATACATGGCATGCTGTAATCTGAGGGACAGGCTTCCAGCAGTTCTGAGAGTGCTACAGGATATCACACTTGAAAATAGTGGTGATAGATCAGTGGAGGCAAGGGGCCTTCTTTCTCAGATAGATTTACATTTCATAGGGATTTTGGTTACCTTTTGTAAAGTGCTTGGTGATGCCAAATTTCTTTCTGACATGCTCCAATCAAGCTCTCTTGACCTAGCAAGTGCTGTGGATCTAGTAGGTGCCTTGGCAAACACATTACAGGACTACACATTTGAGGGTTACTTTGGAGAACTTTGGAACGAGGTTGAAGAGATTGCAGAGCACTGCAAAATAAGTGTACAAACAGTGTGTAAAAGACAGCCTAAAACAAGTGTAGGATTTCATGACTCATTGATGATGAGCACTGTAGGACAGAAAAATAGTGACCAAAGTGATGTTGAGAGCTTCCAAAGAGATCTTTGAGAGCTTCCAAAATCTCTTGAGAGCTTCCAAGATCTTTTATCAGGTGCTTGACAGTCTCACAGCTGAGCTGCAAAGGCATCTTTCAAAGAAGAATTGTGAGATAATGCAAGGGGTCCAGTCTCTCAACCCAAAGAGTACAACATTCTTGAATTAGGAGCCTCTATTTGCCTTTGCTCAGACCTTTGAGTCAGATTTAGAGGACCTCAAACATGAGGTTCATCAAACCAAGCGGCTTCTTGATAGGAGAGAGAAAAGTGGAAGGGACAGACCGTATACTCTCATTGACTTTGTTGTGTATCTAGAACCTTATAAAGAGGTCTTCCATGACCTATTTCGACTTTGTAAGATTTTTGTTGTTACAGCAGAGCTTCTTGCGAGAGAAGCTTCTCAGATTTAAAACTGATTAAAACCCACCTTAGGACAACAATGGTTGATGACAGGTTAAGTCACCTCGGAATTCTCAGTCTTGAGTCAAGACGGGCACGCTCCCTCAACATGGATGAGTTTGTGAAACATTTGGCCAGTTCTCACCAGAACCGCAGAATTATGCTGTTTTAAATCTACCTAGGATAATTTGGCACTTAGGTGGTCCCTCTGGTCATGATTAAAACCTGCACTGGCTAGTACACTGACATTCTAAAATGATAAATCCAAAGGGTATCTGTCATGGCCGTTAAAGGAAGAAGAGGACCAAGGTGCAGCGTGGTGAGCGTACATACTTTTAATAGTAGATGTCGCCGACAAAACAATAAACAATACAGAAACAAACCATGACGCTTAAGGCTATGTGCCATCAAACAAAGTTAACTTCCCACAAAGACAGGTGGAGAAAAGGGCTACCTAAGTATGGTTCTCAATCAAGACAACGATAGACAGCTGCCTCTGATTGAGAACCACACCCGGCCAAACACAAAGAAATAGAAAACATAGTAATAAAGAAACTAGAATGCCCACCCTAGTCACACCCTGGCCTAACCAAAATAGAGAATAAAAGCCTCTCTATGGCCAGGGCGTGACAGTACGCCCCCCCCAAAGGTGCGTACTCCGGCCACAAAACCTGACTCTAAAGGGGAGGGTCCGGGTGGGCTTCCTTTACGGCGGCAGCTCTGATGTAGGACGTAGACCCCCCTCCGCTTCTGGCTCCCACCACTTTGGTGGTGCCTCTGGTGCGGGGACCCTCGCCGCCGACCCCAGACTGGGGACCCTCATAGCGTGCCAGGGACTGGGGACCCTCATAGCGGGCTCCGGACTGGGCACCCTCGTTGCGGGCCCCGGACTGGGGATCGTCGCTGCAGGCTCCGGACTCACACGTGTTTTGTTTGCTTGGGCCCAAAACACACCAGGGACAGAATCCAGGAACCCTGCAGTGTATCAGCTGCGCCCTGCTGTCCTCCACGGGGACGCTTGCAGGAATGCTTGCCGTTTTTCCGGTGTGGAGGTCCCCCTCGAAATCGTTATCGCCACAATCTCTGGTTCTGGGGATTCTTCCAGAGATGATGACATTGAAGGGGACGACAATGGGGATATGGAGGACTCTCTTTTCGAAAAGCCGACTTCACTGACACAAATTCAGGGCCCCCCTTCCCCCTCTGGGGAGGGTGAGTGTGGCGGTGACAACGAGGAGATGGAAGAGTTTTTCGAACTCTCCTTGGGACAATCATCCACTCTGCCAGCTTCCCTATGCTCTGACTTTCCGGGGCTTATTGAGGGAGCTGCCAGGCGCCTCGGAACCCCCCTCCTCTCCTGACCCCCAGCCAGAGATCATGACATGATGGTGGGTGGGCCTTGGGCTCAACGACGGAAAGTGGCGGAACCTATGGCTCCCGCCATACCTCGCTGGACAAGTATGCAAGGGGTATGGGTGTTTTCTGTTAAGAGAATGTGTTTGTTAAAAGCCTGAATAGCACTAAGTAAGCAAAGGCACTATGTGTAATCCTGGGATTGAGTGTACTTATTGGTATAATTCTATAATGTCATATAGTTATCTGTACTTAATCCTATAATGACCCGTAGTAATATTATAGTCCAATAATGGCATGTAGCAATCTTATAATTGCCTGTAGTAATCTACTTATTATTTTTGGGAAATAATGTATAGGCGCACCAGCAATATAATTGAGTCAAGGAACTAGAGGGGGGAGAAACCTCGCCTAGAGGAAAGAACTTAGATTTGGAAACAATGGTGGAGTAAAGCCGAGGGGATATGGTTATTAGCATAAAGTGGAGGGACTATGAAACTTGTATAAGCATGAAACTGTATAAAAGGAGTGGGCTGAGATTGAGTCTGGCAGTTGCTCCATGGACCAACTCTGCTTGTTACTTTGTAATAAAGTCTATTTCAATTCCCAGGCTCCGGTATCTGAGAGATATTATTGAACCAATATTTCCACAACAGGTGCTCATGGGACAAAGGGCAAGGGCACCGGCAACATCATATTTGCCCTTTACCACAGTGGATGGATGGCAAGAACCCATCACTAGTGGTATCCCTCGGCTGGAGAAGACGCTGGCTGCCCACTTCGTTCCAGGTTGCAGCCAATGGAATGCAAAGATGCCTTCCCTGCCCCCCTTCAAAGACCGCTTCACTGCGCAACTGGCACAGACACGAGCTATACCCTCGGCTGGCAAGCTGTGGCAGCAGCTAACAACGTCACGTTGCTTACTGCGGCCCTGTTCCGAATGTCAACCTGTCAGACATCCTTCTCCAAGGCCGAAGTCGAGGAGGTGTCACATCTGTCTGGCGACGTGCTCCACCTTAACCAGGCATTGGCTGTGTGCTCGGTACGAGTTATGGCCATCTCTGTAGTTACACAGAGGCACCTTAGGCTTTCTTTGACAGCCATCAAAGAAGCTGACATAACGCTCCTACTGAATGCTCCCATCTCTGATGACAGCGTTTTGGGAGTCACCGTCATTGGAGGCTATGGAGAGCTTTTAGAAGATGGAGGAAGATATGTGACAGCTGTCTTAGCACCTTCCTCTAGCCAGAGCTGTAGCTGCCCACCGAGACTCGGCTCCCCACGCCTCCACCTCATCGCGGGCCCAACCTGGAGCGGTGGCACGTCGTCGTCATACCTGTGAAAACCTCTACTCCTACTCCGGCGCCACCAGCCGCCTCTACGGCCAAGCCCACAGTCAACTCATAGCTGGTTGCGGCCCCTACATGGCAGAATGCGCCTCAAGGTTTCTACAACAGGAGACGCCGAGACCCGGGAGAGTGTGTCAAGGACTCAGTGACCAACTGTTCTGTCGTTATGCCTCCTCTCTGCACGCTCTCCCCCTCTGTTGAAGGGAGGAGAGACTTGTTTGTTTATTGGTTGTCAAATAAAATGTTCTTATTCTTGACATAGTCACAAAATAAGCTATTTCCATAATCGTCAGACAACCTCCAAAGTAGCTCCCTCCTCTCTCTATTACGGTGGGTCCTTCGCGTCCTCGGCCCCTCCCTTCCTGTACTTTAAGTGCTGGAGCTGGTCGTCTCAGCACACATACGTGCGGTCAGCAATGATTACCCTTCCAGGTATAGTAAAACAGCGTTTGCATTAAATTTCAGTAATTTAGCAGACGCTCTTATCCAGAGCAATTAGGGTTCAGTGCCTTGCTCAAGGGCACGTCGGGCAGAGTTTTCATCCAGTCGGCTCGGGGATTTGAACCAGTGATCTTTCTGTTACTGGCACAACGCTCTTAACCAGTATGCTACCTGCCTATACCACATACTTGCATATGCTCTTTTGTGTCATATGCTCTACGGCCCCTGCACTACAGGTTCGAACCATGCCAAGTAAGGGCATGGGGCATACACACATTGTGTTTGCGGCAGGCTCAAACGCTGGGGTTACAAATGTAACCGGAGGCAATGCCTCCGGTTCACACAGAGCGTAACACACTTTCCTCTCCCTTTCAAGGGGGGCCCCCTTGGGCGGACAGGGCCATAGAGGACTAAAGACGTTTTGGACTGAATGCTCTTCGACTTTGCACTCAGAGCATTATTGGGGATGGCATCGGAGCTGTTCTCTGCCCACCTGGTTAGACTGGAAGTTGAGGCGGAGTGGAAGTTGAGATCTCCTGCTCTTCTCTCGTTGACGGCACGCCACATTCCAGGCCACCTCAATGTGGGGGCAGACCTCATATCCCATGGAGGCCCTCTAGATGACGAGTGGCGCCTACACCCTGACATTGTCCTCCAGCTATGGGAACTTTTCGCACATTGCCCCTTCTGGTTCTCTCTTTGGGCCCAGGATAAACCGCCACTGGGATTGGATGCGTTTGCTCACCACTCATGACCGAGGGTTCTCCTGTACACGTTCCCCCAATAATGGGGGGGCCTTGCGGTCGGAGGCCGAGCAGTTGCCATACCAGGAATTGATGCAACCCGTCAGGATGCTCTCGATGGTGCAGCTGTAAAACCTTTTGAGGATCTGAGGACCCAAATACTTAAGATTGCGATGTTTTATTGCAGAACAGTTGAAGGGGTTGTTGAGTGGTAGTGTTATGTCTTCTCAGACCGTTGATCTGGAGTAGGATTAGATAGGGCAAATGGTGGAATGGGGTGATGTCGTTTTTTATTATAATCTTTTAGAGCAATTTTTTTAGGGCTAATAGTTGGCAGGGTAATTTTTCCTTTTCCCCAATTGTATAGTACCGTATCACAAATAATTTAATGTATGTAGGTAGGCTGTGAATGGCCTCACACTCCAGTAGAGTAGGTGTTGGTGTATGCACCTTAAAATTGGATGCGATCCGTCAACAATCCCAAAGAAGCCAAATTGAGCTCAGTACCGCATCGCCTTGCGCCTCTCAAATTTTGTAAAAATGCGGAGGGCTCTATATAGCTCCGCATTGACATGATTGGTTGACGGTAGGTGAGGGCGGGAGGTCCTGTATAAACACAAACTGACTTCTTTAACAACTTGCTTCACAACAGCTCTGCGCTGCTCAGCGAAGCACAAGAAGTATGAATGTCCTGACATCTGCAGAGGCAGTATCACCATAACACTTACCAAAAAAAGATTGCAGTTTTGAAACTGCAGTAAAAGTCCAGTAACTGCAGTCGACTGAGGTATTTTGGACGCAGTAATTGCAGTTATACTCCACTGACTGAAATCTTTTTTCGTAAGGGAAATGCTGCAAGGCCCATGCAGGTGACAGATTGACCATACAGCGCCTTGTATGGAGCTCAATTTGGCCTCTGCAGGCCTCTGGAGGCTCCACAATTGTGTCACACCATCCATACAGCGCCTCTGACCACATTTCTCGGATCAAGCATAAATTGCCTCTTACTTAATTTGGCAATGAATCAGGATTGTGTTTTTCTTATTTAAATACTGCGACCTAGTGGTTGTAATTTGGAAACCCATGGATAATATTAGTCCTCCTACAACAAACTACATTACCCAGAGTTCTCCAACTGCTTTTTCCGGTTTCCCCATCGTTCTTTGCGAGATTTGTCAGGTTTTCGTGTCTGTTGTTTCTGTTGAGTTCCATTGCTCAGTAGAACTTCAACATGGCTTCTGACGGACCGCCGGGGACTGAACCCATGCCTTCCGACTTGGGGAGCTCTGTAGCGGCCCTGAATACATGGAGCAATCCGGAGCTTCAAGCCAAGCTAGGCGAGCTAGGCGCACCCAACATGGGTATGATTAGAAGCCGATGAGCAGCAAGCTTTGAATTGAATGAATTGTGTAGCAGTAGCTAGCCGCTAACATGCTATCCATACATATGTACTTCCGCGGCAAAGTTAGCTAGCAGGCCCTCATGGAAGTAATGGAGAGTGCAAAGTAACGTTATCATAACTCGCTCGCTATCTACACAAACAATACATATTAGCTACAAGTTCATGTTCAACACCTCTACGCATATTATTTTGCTTAACGTTAGTGAGTCATCATGGTTGATAGCTAACAGCTAATCTTAACTTGCTGTTTTGGTTGAGTGTTTGATTGATAAAAGGCGCTGCATGGTCAATCTGTTTGCATTGGCTGTACAGCATTTAAAGCCAATTTATGCTTGATCCGAAAATATTGTCGGAGGCGCCTTAAGGATAGTGTGACGCAATAGCGAAGCCTCCAGAGGCATGCAGAGCTCAGTATTGCATTGCCCCTCTCAAAATTTGTAATGATGTGGATGGCTCAATATAGGTCCGGCATTGACATGATTTGTTGAGGGTAGGTGAGGGCGGGAGGTCCTGTATAAACACAAACTCACTTCCCTGACAACTTTCTTCACAACAGCTCTGCACTGCTCAGCGAAGTGCCTAGACGTATGAGTTCCCTGACTTCTGTAAAGGCTGTATCACTGTAAATGCTGCACGGCCAATGCAAATATCGGATTGACCATGCAGCAGCGCAGAGCTGTTGTGAAGGAAGTTGTCAATGTTTGTGTTTATACAAAACCTACGGTCAACCAATCAGGTCAATACAGAGCTATATTGAGCCCGCCGCATATTTACAAAATTTGGTCTCCTGAGGCTACGCATTTGGTCTCATCATCCATTCGGCACCCCCGACCACAGCCGCGGGAAGAAGGGCTGCTGAGGTACAGCACCCCCTGAAAAAACGGAATCAAAAAAAATATAAAACGGGTAGAAATATATTCTTCCACAAAAGTATTGCACTCCTTTAATAGTCCTATATTATAGGAAATGTCCTCCCTCCAAGAAAAACATTTGCAGCACCCCCAAACCTTTGGACCACATTTTCGGATCAGGGATAAATGATCTAATAGCAAGTCACGCATGCTCCGATGCTTTCATTCCATCCATTTGTAATGAAATGTTGTTGTTGTCCCAGCTGTATTGTTCATTGTTGGTTTACAGTTGTCTTTTCCTCCTTCCTTAGGCCCCAGAGAGGAGATGCTGGACAGGCTCAAGGGATACGTGATGCAGGTCAGTGTGTGCTAGTGAGGGGGAGAGTGGAAGAGTGTATTGCATCTTATCCGTTTATGTGATCCATTTATCTTTGTGTGCATCTGTGTTTTTCCACTCAGACTGGAATGATGCTCAGCAAGCCCAACCAAGGGGGTGATGACAAACCTATGACCCCGCAGGTCAGCGCCAACCGACCCTATAAGGTTTTTAGACAGTCCAATCTAATTCCTCTCATTCTTACATTTCATCACTGTGATTATTTAGCCATACACTCTGCAGCATGTCATCAATCTGTCATGAACAGGACCAGGAGTTCTACCTTTACCATGTGACCTGACCAGTAAAAACTAAGGGGAGTTTTCCTGGTTAGGTCACATGGTGCCGGAAGAACTACTTACCCAAATCAAAAACAACCTTACCAACAACCACCCTTCCCTCCTCCTCTACCTTTGTCCCCCAGATGCCAGGCATCCCCCCCATGCCCCCGATGCCCATGCCGCCCATGCCACCTGGTATGGGTATGCTCCAGGCGATGACCATGATGGCGGGTGGACCCCCTCCACCAGGGATGCGTATGGGAATGGAGCCTCCAGGCATGCCCCCCGGCCTCTCCCAGGAGGACCAGCTGAAGATGGTGCAGCAGAGGGCTGCCATGATGATGCAGCATGAGGAGAGGGCCAAGCAGCAGGTAAGACCAACCCCCCGGAGAGGGTTTTCTCTAGGCCCCTGAGTTTTACCTGGCTAGGAAACACACTAGGCCCTAGTTGTAAGGTAGTCTGTATTCTCTTGCGATGGGAAGGAAGCAGTGGCTGTAGAGGGGTTCTGGTATGATGTTCAGTTGGTGATGAATAGTTTCAAAAGTTGACATTTTGTGTGTGTGTTCAGGGGGATTCCCGTGCTATGGAAGAGCACATGAAGGAGCAGGAGCTTCTGGAGCAGCAGAAGAGGGTGAGGACAGGAGGCTGTTCATGTCTTTCTCCCATCTAAATGATTTTGTTGTAATTTATTAATAGTTTTGTTTCACAACCAATCACATAGTAATGGTACAGTCCCTTTACTTGCTTGAAATATATCACATCTTCTAATTCTTGCTCTTCCCTACCGCTCTTCCCTTCATCCATCTCTCCCCTCCCTTCTCGCTCTTCTTTCCTTCCTTCCCTCCTCTCTTCCTTCCCTGTCCTCTTACTTCCCTCCTCCTCATATCTCCTCTCTCTGTCAGGCGGCAGTGATGATGGAGCATGAGAGGCAGCAAGAGCTCGCTAAGATGCAGCATGGGGGACCAGGGCCCAGGATGTCTGACCCGGGGCCACGACCCCCTGGCATGATGCCCCCCATGATGAGAGGTCAGTAGTGCACACCGCTAGAGAACGACTGGTAATTGGTCGGGACGATATTAGCCCTTAGTTATCGGCAATCGGTCCTTGAGTATCGGCACTGCCGATTTTCCCCTTTATAGCACGTTAACACACTTGCCTCTCGTGTGAAACTCCTGCAATCCGGCGCCATTGCTAACTAGTTAGCCTGTCCTTGAGGAACCTCTGGGCTGCTTGCTAGCTACCCACTCTAGTTCTTTCATGCTGCATATACATTCTGCACACTTTAATAATGCCACACGGAATGTAGATATTTTTAAGGTGATCATTGATTAACTCTTAGGCAAGACAATGTCTATACAGGCTGTAGCACTTAAAAAGCAACCAGGGGTTTCCGGTAGAAGAAAATATATTGATTGCGATATAATGCTTTTTATTCATTGATGGTGTGCTCCAACTTCAAAGTCAAATATACTTCATAGGTTAATATATCCTCAAGCTGCTTGGAAATTAAGTGTTTCTATTTTTACCCACGCAAAAGACTCAAGGTCCTTCAGATAAGTGTACCCCGACTGGGCAAAATTGGCGACGATTGTGTTGATTATCTCTGTGTTCAGTGTGCCCACCGAGGGGATTCTCTCTCCAAAACAGTAAAGACTGCCTCAAGATCTCGCTTTTTCGAGGAGAAAGTAACGAGGCTGATGCACATCGCAAGCTGCTCCAAGGAGTTGGACAGTTTTGACTTCTCAACAGTGTCAAGGTCCACCGCAAACGCAAATAAATTAGAGGCAAATTGTGTTCGTCAGGCCCAGTCCTAACAGTTCTGCTGCCGCCCTAGGCAAGATCAACATATCCCGCCCTTGTGTCATGTATAGTATACAGATTTGGAATGGATTGAGAGAGGAGAGTAATTATGTGTAGGCTTATCATATGAAATTGGTGCATTTCATTTGAGCTTATTCAGTAGCTCTTGGAAACGAAACATCGTTGCCAACTATTCACATCGGAGAGTTGCAATCATTAGTCGGCCGACGGCATATAGTAGGAAACAGAGTTGTTTATCAATAAGCCACGTATATCACACATGACGAGTCACGACCCCACGATAGTTCAAATTATAACATAACATTTCTTAACATCCAGTAGAAGTGTAAAAAGAGATATCATTTTAGTTATGGTAACCGGTGCTTTCATAAATGCATGGCGCGGGCCTCGTTTTACAGGACCATTGTAAAATAAGCTTTCTCTCCATGAGCCAGCCTTAACGAATGTTGTTTATTTACATATCGGATTTGATTGTCCAATATCAGTTTGTTAATTTCTTCATTTTATGGCCTCCTAGAGTGGCCTCTTTAGCATCGGGATTGGGGCGGGCTAGCCCTGGTGTTCATAGACTGCCATGTTGTGTTATTTATTAGGCCTAATTAAAATGCTCAGGCCTAGAGTGTATTTTAAAACAGCTGTGTTTTGTTATTTATTAATAACAAATATTCATACAAATAGTCTGTAGGACAGGTCGTTCGCAAGTTATATTATACACATTATTATATTTTGAAGTTTTATTACAGTGTAGGCGGCTTGTTCTTCTAGGCGTAATGTTTTTTAAAATGTATATATATTCATTTATGATTTACAGCAGGGAGGAAGACGCAATGGGCAATGTTTTGCTGTTCAATAAAACCTGTCATGTTGGTATAAGAACATCGTTCTACTTTGTTTTATTACCTTTACAGGCACATTTCTATTCTGTTAAGATGAATTACAATCATCTAAATGTGATTTTGATCACCGTGGGTGGACACCCTAAAGCGTTAGTGTTCAGGTAAATTACAATCTTTCCGGTCACACTGTCCGGCGGCGAATTTTTACGAAAACCCTGAAAGCAACATACCAGTAGCTAGCTAGGTAAACAACATTCAGCACAGAGCTAACTTTTGCTAGCTAATCAAATCAAATTTTATTAGTCACATGCGCCGAATACAACAGGTGTAGTAGACCTTAGTGAAATGCTTACTTACAAGCCCCTAACCAACAGTGCAGTTTCAACAAAAGAATATGGCTAAGGATAAAAGTAACAAGTAATTAAAGAGCAGCATTAAAAAATAACAATATATAGAGGGGGGTGCCGGTGCAGAGTCAATGTGCGGGGGCAACGGTCAGTTGAGGTAGTATGTACATGTAGGTAGAGTTATTAAAGTGACTATGCATAGATGACAACAGAGAGTGGCAGTGGGGGGGGGCAAATAGTTTGGGTAGCCATTTGACTAGATGTTCGGGAATCTTATGGCTTGGGGTTAGAAGCCTCTTGGGCCTAGACTTGGTGCTCTGGTACCGCTTGCCGTGCGTTAGCAGAGAGAACAGTCTATGACTTGGGTGGCTGGAGTCTTTGACCATTTTTAGGGCCTTCCTCTGACACCGCCTGGTATAGAGGTCCTGGATGGCAGGAAGCTTGGCCCCATGATGTACTGGGCCGTTCGCACTACCCTCTGTAGTGCCATGTGGTCGGAGGCCGAGCAGTTGCCATACCAGGCAGTGATGCAACCAGTCAGGATGCTCTCGATGGTGCAGCTGTAGAACCTTTTGAGGATCTGAGGACCCATGCCAAATCTTTTCAGTCTCCTGAGGGGGAATAGGTTTTGTCGTGCCCGCTTCACGACTGTCTTGGTGTGCTTGGACCATGTTAGTTTGTTGATGATGTGGACACCAAGGAACTTGAAGCTCTCCACCTGCTCCACTGCAGCTCCGTCGATGAGAATGGGATGCTAGCTAACGTCAATTCACTACACTAACTTTATTTGTGATTGCTAATATGCAAACCCTAACGCAAGGTATGCTAACTTTAAAGCTGTGTTTGTGCTGAGCGATTAACCAAAATGGAAGTTATTTTTCGGTTTAAAAAAACGAATTGCGTCGTCGGTTCAATTATTTGAATTCCATTTAGTTCGTTTTTTCTTCTTCTGTGAGCTCAATGCGTGCATTGCACAGTTTCTCTAGAGATAAATTAGATCCAGCCTGAACTGTGTGATGTAGTTGAGAGTTGTAGTTTCCAATAGAACAATATTCTACATAGTCTAGCACATAAAATGTGGTAATTAACTACAATGATCATAATCCATTGCACATCTCTACTGACCAAAAATATAAACGCATCATTCAACAAGTTCAGTGATTTTACAGTTACAGTTCATATGAGAAAATCAGTCAATTGAAATAAATAAATTTGGCCCTAATCTATGGATTTCACCTGCCTGGGAATACAGATATGCATCACAGTGGGCCTCAGGATCTCGTCACGGTATTTTTGTGCATTCAAATTGCCATCAATAAAATGCAATTGTGTTCGTTGTCCATAGTTTATGCCTGCCCATACCATAACCCCACCACCACCATAGGGCACTCTGTTCACAACATTAACATCAGAAAACCGCTCGCCCACACGACTCCATACAAGTGGTCTGCGGTTGTGAGGCCAGTTGCACGTACTGCGAAATTCTCTAAAACAACGTTGGTGGCGGCTTATGGTAGAGAAATTAACATTCAATTATCTGGCAACAGCTCTGGTGGACATTCCTGCAGTCAGCATGCCAATTGTACGCTCCCGCAACTTGAGACATCTGTGGCATTGTGTTTGTGTAACAAACTGCACATTTTAGAGTGGCATTTAATGTCCCCAGCACAAGGTTATCATGCTGTTTAGTCATCTTCTTGATATACCACACCTGTCAGGTGGATGAATTATCTTGCCAAAGAAGAAATGCTCACTGACAGGGATGTCAAATTTCTGTTATCTTTTATTTCAGGTCATGAAACATGGGACTAACACTTTAAATGTTGTGTTTATTTATGTTCAGTGTACTTGACCGGTCTGTTTATTTTTCACGCCTGCTACAGAAGAGAAGAATGCATGATCGTGAAGGAATAATATAGAGAGCAGCGGTTGCTTTGCGTGGTATCTCTAACTGAAAATACATGATCAAATTTATTGATAGTTGGTATTCAGCAGTCATAAAAGTATGCCTTATTTACTTTGAAGAACTACAAAATAGTGATTTTGTCAGACCGCATAGGCAACAGCTGATGATGACTTGGAATGAAATAATAGTAATCAATAAAACAAATGTAATATACACAACTGAAATATTTTATTAAAGTACATTTAATACATTTTTCAGTGGTGTTACAGCATTCAACCCAAATAATCTAAACCGAGATTATTTTTAGTAATTCAACCGAAACTGAACCGACCTCAAAAGGCACTAATTGTTCAGCACTACCAAAAATGTTAATTCAGTCAGTTAAGCTAAATGACTTGTCTTTCCCTTGCTGAGCCGACCTGCCCGAGCCGAACTGCCTGACTACATGCAGAATGTGAGCGGAGTTGAGCATCGGAAATCCCGTTCACATCCTTTCCAAGGAGCCAGACAAGTCGCCTAAGAAGGATTTTTTTTTATATTGGCTCCTCATCTTAGTAATTAACCTTGATTTTGCACCTGTGTGCTTTTTCAGTTTATTTATGAAAATATTTAGTGAACTCCATGACAGTGCCTTTGAATAATCTTTTATAAACACAAGTTTGGCCAGAGTCTTTGGCTTCAGGCTCATGTGATGGTGCCTGGAGAGTAGGCCAGTAGTGGAGAATACCCTCTCCGCGATTGCAGAGCCACGGGATGCTAAACACCCTTCGGCCCACTCTTGCCAGGCTGGGCAGGGATGATGAGTTTTTCTTTATGTAGGCGTAAAGGTTTTTAGGAAAAATAACCCTATCAAAAGAGAAAGCCTCTTGAAAGATGTATTATGTTAGGCCTATTGAGCCAAAATCAATGATAGCCTATTGTATAGATAATAGAACGAACATGAAGGAAACTTTTAAGAGATCAGATTTTTTGTTTATGAATACTTAAATACAATGGCACACTTAGCTAGCTACCCATCTCGTTCCTTTCTGTTAGCATGTAATACATCATCATGCTTTCGGGGTACGTGTCTTTTCAGATTAAACAATGATTCTTTCGTTTTGGACACTACATCACCGTACTCCCTCTCTTGCTCTTGGTCCTCATCTTTGTGAGTCTCCTTGATTTTGCACCTGTGTTTTTTCAGTTTCTTTATGAAAATATTGACCATGACCGTAGCTAAAAGCAAGGGGCTATAGCAGCACACAAGTAGATTACAAATGCATGTCCTGATCTCGTGAAATAAGTGGTACTGGAGCGGGCAAGAAGGCCGTTGCTCCAGCCTTTGGGAAACTCGCTCTGTGCTCCAGTCAAATTCGGCAAGCTCCTCTCTAGTTTCTGCTCACATACTTTGGTTACATGAGACAGGAGTGGTGTCATGTCTCTTTAAGAGACAACACATTTAATTTTTATTAAAAAGACAAAGGGCTACTTCTATAAAAAAAAATGTGTTGATCAGTAGGCCTAACGTGGTCTCAAATGAAAGGGCAACAGATTGTCCCATAGACTAAAAAAAAAAAGGCCCAAAAGAGTCAATAAATCAATCCATGAAGACAGTCCTCTTAAATATGAATTCACCTGTATTGTGAGTAGGCCTATGCAATCTTGCTTCACCCAGTTTATCAAGAAATGTACCATTATGTAAAGTAGTTATATTGTTAAAAACAAAGTCAAATTGATTGTACGCTTGTATAACTGATTTGTTGAAGCCATATATGGCTTTCTATGGGAACATTTATTATTAAAATGTTCAAATGTAATTATATGTATGATCGCCATAAAATATTGGCCATTTTTCAATTTTTCTCCATTCATAACCCATATCGGTCGTTTCCTACAGAAAATTATAACAAGCGTTTCTTATTGGACATTTCCAGATAGTCCCTCCCGGTTTCTGTCCATTTTCTTCTGTTTCGCGCTTACATAACACGACGGCGGTACATCAACATTGTTGGTGTAAATCAAAATGTGGGTCTTGTTGTGTTGTAGGTATGAACCCACCCCCTCCTGGAATAAATACTGGTGGAATGAACCCACCCCCTCCTGGTATGTCCATGATGCATACCCAGAGACACAGAGTTCCCCCACCGCCAGGAGAGGACGCCAGAGAGGTACGACTCAACGTCAAACTAATAGACATTTTCCTTGTAAATATTGTTTGTCGTAGTCTACTTTGTGCTCTTAAGCGTAAGGGACGAATACTTAACACCCATGTAAATTGAACGGGATGCTTGCAACTTAAGTTTTCATTTAGCGAGTTATCTCGGGTAAGAATTCAGCTGCTGTAGAAGTGCTCGGTGTAAGATTTAGAAGAAATTGATTTGCGATATGTTTAGGATCAGGAGACACCCGACCTAAGAAAATCTAGTGTGCGTGTGTTTCACAGGTGTGGCAGGGAGAGGAGGTGGGCATTGGCCCTAAGATCCCCCAGGCCCTGGAGAAGATTCTACAGCTAAAGGAGATCAGACAGGAGCAGCTAAGCACCGCCCCCACAGGTCAGAACAGGGAACTACACACTGGAGTTGGATTATGCATAAATCCTTAAACAAATGGCAAAATCAAGACTTAAACAAATAAAGTAAGCTAACTCTATTTAGAAAATATATTTCTCGAATGCTTCTTCATATCTTTCAGTAAGTTAACATCAACCAAACCTCTAACTCTGATGGTATCTTTCTATTCTAAGTACTGCAGTCCTAGTTCTTGTTATCTGGCTTCAGAGCCTTGTAGGAGCTTGAACTGGTCAGTGAATGTTCTGTGTTTTCTATCCTGTTCCAGAAGAAGAAGAGGAGGAGGAGAGCCAGGAGATGGAGATGCACAACACCTCCGCCCCCGTCCTGTCTGAGACGGAAGAGGATGACGGTTCTCTCTCCAAGAAAGATGTGAGTATTGTTCTCATTCACAACTTCTCGCCTGCTGTCTGTGGGTGAATCTCAATTGTATTTTCTTGATTCCTCGCGTCCTCTCCTTGCCTCCTTTTCAAAAGGCAACAGAGGGGAAGAACCTTGGCGCTTCTCCAATGCGAATTCAGAAGGATGCGACTCAGCAGGGAATTTAACTCACAACCGTAGAATTTTAGGGCGGACACTCTAACCAAAAGGCCACTGAGTTGGTGTGCGGATTAAGAAATGGTGCCATTTCCTGACATTTTCTCTCGTCCCTTCTCAGAAAAACCGCAAGCGCAGGAACCGCAAGAAGAAGAACAAGAAGAGGCGTGTGCAGGAAAAGAGGGAGCAGGCGGTGGAGAAGAAAGAGGAGGATGGAGGGAAGGAGACAGAGCAAGAGGTGGAGATCGAGTACGTCACTGAGGAACCGGAGATCTACGATCCTAACTTCATCTTCTTCAAGAGGATCTTTGAGGCCTTCAAGGTGAGAGTCTGCTCCATTTTGATCATTTGTTTAATTAACAAATGATCAGTTAAAACATCCTACAGATTTGTCCGCAATCTTCTTGACCTTATTATTTACCGTTTTGATGACCACTTATGAAATAAAATATATTGGTGTTCAATTTGGATATTGGTTTTCTGTTTGAGTGTTTAGTAAATCTCTTCACTTAACTGGCTTTGTCTCTGTCCCTCTCACTGTTTTTTTTTTTTCATCCCTCAGCTGACTGACGATGTGAAGAAAGAGAAAGAGAAGGAGCCGGAGAAAAAGGAGGCTCCTACCATGTTTAAGAAGAAGGGGTTCGAGGAGGAGACAAAAGACAGCGATGACAGTGATGATGTTAGTATTCATCTATCCTATGTTTTCTTCATTCCTTTGCTTGGATGAAGACAAATTCTCGAGCAGGACTGTTCAGTGTCTCAATTATCTAGTCTACTGCCCTAAGTAGTGCACTTTCAGGGAGAAAGTTAGAGGATTGGGACATGGGGATAGTGTCTTCCTGTGCGTTGTTGTCCATGTTGTCAATTACTCCTTCTTTGGGACTGTTGACCATGGAAGTCCTCTTTCTCCATCTCTTGATCTCTCTCCATCTCTCTCTCTCTGTGTACAGGAGATCAGAACAGATGTTCCCAAGCTGTCTAAGAAGAAGCTGAGAAGGATGAACAGACTGACTGTGGCTGAACTCAAACAGGTAAACCACTTTCTTATTACATAGTGGTTATATAAGATCTAGCTGGTGTCATTAATGCCGTGTATCATTAATGTTATAAGTGCTGACTATATATATATATATACACACACACACACACACACAGTCAAAAGTTTGGACACACCTACTCATTCAAGGGTTTTTCTTTATTTTTTACAGTTTTCTACATTGTAGAATAATAGTGAAGATATCAAAAACTATGAAATAACACATGGAATCATATAGTAACCAAAAAAGTGTTAAACAAATCAAAATATATTTTATATTTGAGATTCTTCAAAGTAGCCAGCCTTTGCCTTGATGACAGCTTTCCACACTCTTGGCATTCTCTCAACCAGCTTCATGGGGTAGTCACCTGGAATGCATTTTAATTAGCAGGTGTGCCTTGTTAAAAGTTAATTTGTGGATTTTCTTTCCTTACATCTTAATGCATTTGTTCCAATCAGTTGTTGTGACAAGGTAGGGTTGGTATACAGAAGATAGCCCTATTTGGTAAAATACCAAGTCCATATTATGGCAAGAACAGTTCAAATAAGCAAAGAGAAACGACAGTCCATCATTACTTTAAGACATGAAGGTAATTCAATCCGGAAAATTTCAAGAACTTCCGGAGTCGCCTCTTCACTGTTAATGTTTTACTATTGAATGAAGCTGCCAGTTGAGGACTTGTGAGGCGTCTGTTTCTTAAACTGTTTCTTAAACTAGACACTCTAATGTACCTGTCCTGACAGGTGTGGCATATCAAGAAGCTGATTAAACAGCATGATCATTACAAAGGTGCACCTTGTGCTGGGACAATAACAGCACTCTAAAATGTGCAGTTTTGTCACACAACACAATGCCACAGATATCACAAGATTTGAGGGAGCATGCAATTGGCATGCTGACTGCAGTAATGTCTTAGGAACAGTGGGTTAACTGCCTTTTTTTAATGTAATTTTTTAATATTTTTATTTTATTTTTTATTTTTTATAAATTTTATCCCCTTTTCTCCCCAATTTTCGTGGTATCCAATCGCTAGTAATTACTATCTTGTCTCATCGCTACAACTCCCGTATGGGCTCGGGAGAGACGAAGGTCGAAAGCCATGCTTCCTCCGAAGCACAACCCAACCAAGCCGCACTGCTTCTTAACACAGCGCGCCTCCAACCCGGAAGCCAGCCGCACCAATGTGTCGGAGGAAACACCGTGCTCCTGGCCCCCTCGGTTAGCGCGCACTGCGCCCGGCCCGCCACAGGAGTCGCTGGAGCGCGATGAGACAAGCATATCCCTACCGGCCAAACCCTCCCTAACCCGGACGACGCTATGCCAATTGTGCGTCGCCCCACGGACCTCCCGGTCGCGGCCGGCTGCGACAGAGCCTGAGCGCGAACCCAGAGACTCTGGTGGCGCAGCTAGCACTGCGATGCAGTGCCCTAGACCACTGCGCCACCCGGTGGGTTAACTGCCTTGTTCAGGGGCAGAACGACAGAGTTTTACCTTGTCAGCTTGGGGATTCGAACTTGCAACCTTTCGGTTACTAGTCCAACGCCTAGTGGTTAGAGCGTTGGACTAGTAACCGAAAGGTTGCAAGATCGAATCCTCGAGCTGACAAGGTAAAACTCTGTCGTTCTGCCCCTGAACAAGGCAGTTAACCCACTGTTCCTAAGACTGAAGGATGAGAGATTACTAGAATCTTACTAGGTTTACCCTTTTCTCTGTGGATTGTCTGAGTAGAGGACCTTGTGCATTTCAGGTGAAATAACAACCCAATGTTTATATCCTAGGACAAATTAGCTACAACTGCAAGCTAGCTACTGCAAGCTAGCTAAATGGCCATGAATGTTTAATGCGTTTCGACCTGTCCCCAAATGTATATAGTTGGTTCAGAGTTAGTTTTGATATTTCAACCTGCGTGTCCTGATAGTGTCTGGTGTGGATGGACAAAATCAACATGCGAGCGATGGCGCATGCGCGTCCCAGGTCTAGTCAGCATGTGACCTCCCAACTTTATTACCTTTCTTTTTCGCTCCCTTCTCTCCTGTCATCCCCCTCCCTCTCTCCTCCTCTCCAGTTGGTGGCGCGTCCTGACGTGGTGGAGATGCACGATGTGACTGCCCAGGAGCCCAAGCTGCTGGTACACCTGAAGGCAACCAGGAACACGGTCCCCGTCCCCCGACACTGGTGCTTCAAGAGGAAGTACCTCCAGGGCAAGAGGGGTATAGAGAAACCCCCGTTTGAGCTGCCAGAGTTCATCAAGAGGACGGGCATCCAGGAGATGAGAGAGGCTCTGCAGGAGAAGGTGGGTGACTGGTTGGGGTTGAGTGGGTACAGGGGGCCACAAGCTGGTGGCAATATAAGTGGATCCATTTTGGGATGTACTCATGTTTGAATGCTTTCCTCTGAGGTAAACAAGGATCCATCATGACTAGATAGGTGTAAGAATGTGGTTGGGACATTGCTTTTATCTGTGATTACTTAGTACGGAAGGACCATGTATTTCGGGGATCATCAACTAGATTTTTCTTGAGCGGATGGTCGGGGCCGGAACATAATTACAAATTTGTTGACTGCAAGAAGCACAGATATAAAATTTGACTAAAACATAATAATTTCAAACCTTGCTTGCATTTGTATATGATCACGTAAAAAAGAATTCTGCACATCTAGGCATACCTCTTGAGCTGTCTGTATCCTCCTGACTGGTGGTTATTTATTTTTTAAGAAACTAAATCTGAATCTCTGCCAAAATCGGGGTAAAAGATTGAAAGGAATGTGAGTCTTATTCAGTACATTTAGTAATTGCTTGCTTTTCTAAAGTCTACCAACCTTGCCAGCAGGGATGCCAGCTAAGATAATTAGACAAGCTAGCTACTCTAACTTGATTGATAGCCTGAATGGCTTCTTGGTAGCTAATTGAGGTTGAGAGATTGGGAACCTGTCTGGGCTAGCTAAAACCAACTTTATAAAATTGCTAGGTGGCTAGTAGTATTACAGAAAAACAACAACAGGACAAATCTGATGGGGCACGTGCCGCGTTTGATCACATACAGTATATCTCTCTATTTTACTTTGGAACAGATTTCCAAAATGAAAATCACTTGGAGCTGATTTGCTAGTGTTTTTACAGTCCCCCCTAAAAAGTAAAATAAACTCGAGGGGCCAAATAAAATCACCTGCGTGCCAAATTCGGCCCGCGGGCCTCCAGTTGGGGAACCCTGATGTATTTCTATTGTAGTAGGACACAATAAATATGCATCTGTTTTATCCTGTGTAAACTCGTTAACACTGTTCCCTGTTCACAGGAGGATGCCAAGACCATGAAGACCAAGATGAGGGAGAAGGTTCGTCCCAAGATGGGCAAGATCGACATTGACTACCAGAAGCTCCACGACGCCTTCTTCAAGTGGCAGATGAAGCCTAAACTCTCCATCCATGGAGACCTCTACTACGAGGTAGATATACTACACCAAAAGTATGTGGACACCTGCTTGTCGAACATCTCATTCCAAAATCATGGGCATTAATATGGAGTTGGTCCCCCTTTGCTGCTATAACAGCCTCCACTCTTTTGGGATGGCTTTCTACTAGATGTTGGAACACTGCTGCGGGGACTTGCTTCCATTCGGCCACAAGCATTAGTGAGGTCGGGCACTGATGTTGAGCGATTAGGCCTGGCTCGCAGTCTGCGTACCAATTCATCCCAATGGTGTTTGTCTAGAATGTCATTGTATGCTCTCACGTAAAGATTTCACTTCACTGGAACGAAGGAGCCGAGCCCAAACAATGAAAAACAGCCTCAGACCATTATTCCTCCTCCACCAAACTTTACAGTGGGCACAGGTAGCATTCCCAAGTTTTATTAGTTTTACATGTATAGACAGGTTGGTTGTTTAGCAACAAAACCGATGCGTGCGCAACTATGGGGCAAAACACACAGGGTTGGCTTAGATTGTTGACAACATGTAAACTATGTTCTATGTTTATTGAAAACATAAATACATTTGCACAAAGAGCACTTCTTGTCTCAAATACATCATTAGAGTTGTTGGTTAGCTAGCTAGCACATTTTTTCCATATTAGCATTGGCATGAAATCAGTCAAAACACCTCAAAACAAGACATGGTATCAAGAACAAGATGAAATGAGCTTTTATTTATTTATTATTTATTTAACCTTTATTTAACTAGGTAAGTCAGTTATGAACAAATTCTTATTTGCAATGACGGCCTAGCTGAAACGAGTCACTTACGATTCCCCCGCATGGCAGTTTCTTATCATTGTTGGTAGCCGTCTGGCCTTCCAGAATCATAACAACTCACGGACTTCTGCACCATTGAAGCATGCGCACCGGGGTTTTTTTTGTGACGTTGTCAGCTAACCCATCTCTTTCGACTATCCGGATATCCCCCAAAAATGTCATGATATTATTTCAAATTCACTTCCCTGGCACATGAATGTTATAAGCTTACCACTCGATTTATCATTATCACATACATTTAGGGAATTTATCGCGATATGGATTATTGTCCACATGGCCCAGTTCTCCTACGTGGTTGATTTTGGGTTTCCTTCAACAGTTCCTTGTTCTTGAATGAAATCCTGGTCGCCAGTGGACTGCTCTGGTAGGTTTCCGTTTCTCCCACTGACCTCTCTCTCTCTCTTTCAGGGTAAAGAGTTTGAGACGAGGCTGAAGGAGAAGAAACCAGGGGATCTGTCAGATGAACTGCGTATCGCTCTGGGCATGCCAGTTGGACCGGTGAGTAGATCTTCATCCTCGTCACCACCGCTACTTCGTGTTATTGTTATCGCGCCACTAACTTTATTGTTGCTGGACAGCTTTATAGTGATGCTTTATTTGATTTTAACTCAAATAAGTGTATTGGTGATCATCGTCTTTTTGAGAGCAGAATGACACTGATACACAATAGTCTTGTCACTAAAATTGCTTCACCATCCCCTCTCTGTGTAGAACTCCCACAAGGTGCCCCCGCCCTGGCTGATCGCCATGCAGAGATACGGCCCCCCTCCCTCCTATCCCAACCTCAAGATCCCCGGACTCAACTCGCCCATTCCGGAGGTAAAGCCCGACTTTAACACAGACACACTCTTTAACAATTTACCGACTTGTTACAAAAGTATTAACACTGTATTGAAATGTTGCAGTATCGTGAAGCTCATTACAGACGATTGACTCCCGCTCTCTCCCTCCTCTCAGAGCTGTTCGTTTGGTTACCATGCTGGTGGTTGGGGGAAGCCTCCTGTAGATGAGACAGGCAAGCCTCTGTACGGTGATGTGTTCGGGACTAACGCGGTAGACTTCCAGGTAAGATGCTCCTCATACACGGATGGATACCCTACAATCCTGCCTCATACCCCTAATATCTACCATACACCAAACTTCCCTACACTCACTACCACATATGCCTATATCATACAACCAGTCTGCTTTTAATCTATTGGTGTATTGACTGGTGCCCGTGTGTGTGTGTGTGTGTGTGTGTGTGTGTGTCTCTCTCTCTCTGTGTAGGCTAAGGCTGAGGAGGAGGAGGTGGATCGTACGCCGTGGGGAGAGCTGGAGCCTTCAGATGAGGAGTCTTCAGAGGAAGAGGAGGAAGATGAGAGCGACGAGGAGAAACCAGACGAAACCGGCTTCTTCACACCGGCAGACAGGTAGACATTCACATGTTGTTTCCCGGATGTTTTAAACACAACGTGTTGACATTGACTTGAAATGAACCAGTCTCTTTTTATACTGTTGGATCAATTGGCCTTTGATCGCACGGAATGACATTTGCATTTGGTTGACTTCAAACCTGTGTGTGTTTTGTATATGCCTCTCCCCCAGTGGTCTGATCACACCAGGAGGCTTCTCGTCAGTGCCTGCTGGTATGGAGACTCCAGAGCTCATCGAGCTGAGGAAGAAGAAGATTGAGGAGGCCATGGACGGGTGAGTGTGTGGCGGCCATACTTAAGCTGTCTGTGTATTCTCTATTGTGTGCGTTGTGCTACCTAGGCTGTGAGTGTGTGGGTTTGTATCTTCTCGCGATTTATTTCTGCGGAATTATGTGTAGGAATGAGACTCCTCAGCTGTTCACGGTGCTCCCAGAGAGGAGAACGGGCTCTGGAGGGGCAGCCATGATGGCGTCCACACACATCTACGACGTATCGGGGGTAAGAACCACGTCTGCGTTCATGCAAGTTTTGATACATACTGTACACTAATGCATTGCGTAGTCAACACATCTACATCCATCCTCAGGATCATACGCACACACACACACACACACACACTACGACTGCGCCCGAATCAGCACCCGATCTATAGTGAACTACTTTCGGCCAGGTCTCCAAACCATTTGGACGCAGTCGTACCACACACACACACACTAGGGAATTAGGGTGCCACTGCCATTTCAGATTGTCTTTTGTTTGAACCCCCCTCTCGCTCTCTCTTTATCCCCCTCCAGGCGATGGCTGGTCGTAAGGCGGGTGGAGGCCAGGAGTCCCAGGGGGTGGAGGTAGCCCTGGCCCCAGAGGAGTTGGAGCTGGACCCAATGGCCATGACCCAGAAGTACGAAGAGCACGTCAGGAACCAGGAGGCCCAGGTGGAGAAGGAGGACTTCAGCGACATGGTGGCCGAGCACGCCGCCAAACAGAAGGTGAGAGGTGGCAGCCAACTGCAGGCTAGCGTACTGGAAATCTTATTCTCGGTTTTCGAAATGTATTAGACCACTAGAGCCTTGCTGAGGTTAAGAGTGTTTGTATTACCAGTTTTCAGTTCAAAAGGAAGCAAAAACAAACACTAGATGGGAAGACTAGAGGGCCATTTTTATGATCTTTACTAGTATGAGTGATTTCAACACCTAAATCCCTATTACAACTTTAGCTCCAGGAATCCAATGTTTTTCAAATCTACTTTCACAATAACTAATATCGCAAGGTCTTGCTTTTTAAAAATGTTATCTCTATGCTTGTGAATATGGCCATCCTCCTGTAATATCAGTGTTTGAAAGGGGCCGTGCACATGCACAGCTATCTCCCTCCTTCCTTCCGCTCTCCCTCTTATCAGCCCTGTAGAGATAATATGTGTGCGTGCGGGTCGGAACCCCTCCTGCCTCATAACGGCTGTTCTGTACTCATTAGCACAGAGACCTATGTCAACATGTTGTGCCGGGATAGGGGGTTAGCAGAAGGGGGGAAAGTAGTGTTTTCACTGTTGTATGACAATATTGACGACCTATTTTTTTTCTCGCACTCTCATTTCTCTTTCTCTCTCTCCCACAGCAAAAGAAGAGGAAGGCCCAGCCCCAAGACACACGAAGTGGTGCCAAGAAATACAAAGAGTTCAAGTTTTAGACCAACAAAATCACACAGGGAGGAAATGGTAAGGGAAGAGAGGACAGGAAGAATGAGACTAACAGGGCTCAGATTTTAAACCATGAGGAACCAGACTGTTTCACTACCACAAAACCATCAATTATCACTGTTTTATTTTCCTTTAAATTACGATGTAAATAAGTGTCTGACGGTGTTGGGGTCAATTCCATTTCAATTCCAGTCAATTCATAAAGTAAACCAAATTCCATTTCCCAATGTTCCTTATTGAGCGTTGAAGATAATTGGAATTAGATGTTCAGTGTAATTCCTGAATTGAAATGAAATTGACCCCAAGACTGGTGTCCGGTAGAACCAATGCCAGGTCTCCTCCTCCGTATGCAGCATTTGTAAGACCCATCAATTCTATCCTGTGTGACTGTTATTTGTTCATGTAACTGCTTTTCTGTTTTTGTAAATAAACGACTCAATGCCAATCCAATCTATGGATCCATATGGTTAATATTTTCAGGGTTTACTGTTTTTTCCTGGCCATGTGACCTGTCACCTGACCAGGAAAAGTCCTGTCTCTAGTTAGTGATCGCCAATAACAAGTCAAGACACGTGCGGAAAAACTCTGGGCCCTACAATGCTATAGTCCTTACTTTAGTGATCTGCACCTTTAACATTCTGTCAACGTGCCTATGGCTATATGAAGTCAAACCTTGCATGTAAAACCATGAGCTGGTCTCATGCCTCGCCGATATACCCCCTGGCCAAGTCATAAGGCTCTCTAGAGCCATGGCGCTGACTGACGTACTAACAAGGTGTAGTTCTAAACTCGTCCACCAAGGGCTGACAGAGGACCCAGTGTGACAAAGACACCTGACGTCTGAGAAACTTACCCTCATACGAACCATCCTGATCTCGCGAGCTTGCATTCCGTTTCGCCTAACAGAATGTAAGCTCGCGAGATCAGGACGAGGCTAGGAAACACTCACTGTGACCTAAATAACTGCAGTAACCGCATGCTGACTCGATCACTAGTACACACACAGTAACACAATGCCTGTGAGGCCCCTCTGCACCACACTGTCTGGCAGGCTTTCTGCAATACCATTCCAGGATTTGTCAGCCTAGCGTATAGCAGCCTACTACAACCTCTCAGCCACTTTGTATACTAGAATAACTATTCCATGTATTAGGCTTATTAGCCTGTTTAAAAAAAGAGGTGTCTGCTACATAAACATATGATAATACACTAATTATCTCTCAAATATGGTTAAGCTATTGTTTTAAACCCAGATGAGACAGACCAAATAAGTATTTTACTGTGTGTGATGAGGCTAACATCTTCATGAAAGGCAAAGTGGACTCGAGACATTGCCTATTGTTGTGGAGATGGCATGACATCATTTAACAGCATATGAATGATTTCCCGCCCACACTGGAGAAACCCTGCCATGAATCATCCGGTCGAAGACACCACGTAGTTGGATCACACACAGTGTGAGGGAGATTCAGAAACCGGTAAAGCCACTCACATTAATGAATGAATGTCATCCTAACTGTAAGTACTAGGCTTGGCCATTATACCATCATCAGTGATTCGCAAGGGCCCCTTCAATAGACATGTCCTTGTCTTCCATACTCAGTTCTCGTTGATAAGATCTATTCAGCCACTGATTCCTTGCCACTTGTTTCCTTACCACTAATTGGCAGTCGAGCCAAAAGTTGCATCGTCACTGGTAACAAGGTCATAAATTACATTGGATTTTTTTTTACCATAGCTGGTCTGAATAAGATATCTTCTTCCCTTGACGTCTTGGGCTCAGGGTTGACGTCTTGGAACACAATGAGACGTGGCAGATCCAGAGCACTGTTTAGAACCCCTGGGTCCATCCATGGCCATCATTTAATCTGTATCATCCTAATCTCTTCATGGATGTCATCACAAGCAGCAGTGGCGGGAAGGAGGAAGCAAGCAACACCTTATGCGGCTTGAGACAAATAAAATGGCCTGCCTGCACGCATATTATTCACGGGTGCGGGCATAGCCATGGGAAGTAGGGGTGCTGCAGCACCCCCTGAAAAATCTGAATTAAAAAAATATATGTTTTGAACAAATATTTTTTCCACAAAAGTAGTGCACTGGGCCTTTACTTGTAATAGCGAAAATGTTCAGCATCTCCACTTTGGCAAAAGAAAGGTAGTTGTATAATTAAGAACAGTGTCTAGCAGGATTCAATGGTTGGAATTGTAAGAGTTGTTGCCCTGTCCCTTTCTCTGAGATTCATTCTAATGGAATCCAAAAGAACAAAACCCTGTCCTCAAACATTTACATCAAAGGGTGCCAAGTTATGGGCAAAAACACAAAACATCCACATCAAATGTAATATTTTTCTTGATCAACTAACATGGAAAACAACCAATTTTTGTGCAGTATTAATTTGCCATCCTTACAAACCACTTAATGTAAATGTACATTACTGTATATAGGCTGGTCATCTAGGTTTGTACCTGTAGACTTTCCATCACCATGAAGAAAAACAATGCACAATACAGTAAATGTGTACATTGAGACGGGGGACAAGTATAAAAATGTATGCACTCACTACTGTAAGTTGTTCTGGAAAAGAGTGTTTACTAAAATGGAAAATGAATTAATAGACCATTTCAGCTTCCACATAGAAATAGGTTGCATTTGCAATTTATTTCCCCCATTCAGCAATAAAATCGCAGCACTCCGAAACTATTTCCCGCGGCTATGAGCGCAGGGTGTTTGTTTCAATAAACGGTTGCCTCCAGGAAGATGAAACATGCTATGTGAATACCGGTTATGACTAATGTATGACAAGTATGCATTGATTATCACTAGTCAAGTAACTCAACTCCTCCACGGAATTGAGTGTAGACTAGTTTTTTTTAAACGAACCTCTGACTCCTTCGAGTCGCTATGCGTCGATAGGCCTACTTCAAACATGTACATTGTTAAACCAAACCGTGTACCTATGTTTGTCATCTGTTGTTTCATGCCTTTCTTTATTTGCTGAAATCCATACTTTTTAATACAGTTTTAATAAAATACAACCACTGACTGTTTCCACATTGTTGTTGCTCTAAAATGGCAACAAAGCACGAACGCGTAGGCTATGTGCCAATTTAATCTCAACAAGGAAACAGTCGGTGGTTGTATTTTATTCAGGCCGTGTGACGTGTTGTGATTATCAAATGACAACATCTGAGTGATTCATATTCTAGCCAGACGGTAGCCAGACTATAAAATGCGCACCACTTCTCCTTTTGGCATAGGGCCTACATCTAACCGCAGTAGCCTATTCACGTGCCCATATCACATTGTTACCGCCCACGATAAGCCTAATTATCACTATCACCATGAAGAATCAGTAACTCGGTTATAGGCTGTGACTACCGAAAGTAGTAGACCAATTGTAAATGAAAGGGAAAGCAACCCGTAGTCAACATGTGCACAGTCAAACATTTCCCCAAGGTCGTGTGACGCAACGAAGGTGAGCTCATATGCTAAATCAAACGTCTGACTGTAACCAGCTCTGCATCCTAATAAGCTATCTTTACTCAGGGTGAGAGATAAATGGTGGAAGACGGTGAGTCACACCGAACACATTCCGCCTACTGTCAGAGTCAAGTAGGCTAGTAACCGGACCTGGGCCGATTCATTCCCTGTAGTGTTACAGCAACAATAACATGGATGGAATTCCAAAACACCTGAGCCAGACGCCAGACGCCCCCATGTCCTGACTGATGGACTTAAACATCTCAAAATTAAATAATCACCTCTAATCATGTCACTTTGGGGAAATTCCTGGAATGCATCATCAGTCACACCAAAGGACGTTTCTTTCTGAGGTGCAATTGAGGCATGAGCTCGGAATGAGGTACATTATGAGTAAAAATCCATTCCCATTGATTGACTCATTGATTAATCAATTGAGTTTGTTTATCTCTAACAGCATAGCCTACCATTTATTTATATAGCTTTACCTGAAATAGTTTCTTAATTAACCAACTTTTAACCTTTAGAAAAACAGAATGTTATTAAGGGGGCACATGTTGTCACACTGTTTTTATGATTTTCTCATCTCTCACTCTCTCTCGCTCATGTGAACTTGATTGGTCAACTAATACAAATAATGCCTATAATAGTAATAAAGAATGTCACTTTGTCATATATTTTAAAAATGTGACTATTTTTTGAGGGACTGCACTATACCCCACCTGAAAACACATGAATTTCAATGTAACTGGATATTAATGTTTGGACATACTAAATGACCATTATAGGTTAACATGTAACAGTCTTCAACAATGCTTACCTACCAATAAAGGCAATTGAAGCAGACCTAAAGTATTTTTAAAATAATATTGAAATGAGTCAAAATGCTATGCAAATTGCCATTCTAATATGGCATTGCTGGTATGAGCTTATTTTAATATCTCAACTACCTGGTAGAGCTCTGCTATTTCCAAATAAACATCAAGTTGAAAAGAAACTATTGTAATTTCTTATTTGAGTTGTTAGTAATAGGTGCAAACATGTTTTCATTTTTTTTTTAGAGACAGTTAAAGGGTTAACAAGAGGCACGTTGATCATGCATTGTGACCAAGATTTTCATTATATTGACAAGATAGTCGAGTGACTGCTGTAACAATGAAAATACATGTCCTCAAGGATGGAAGACAGGCGCCAGGAGGCGAGATCAGGTGTGACCATTTTAGCCAATGAGAGGGCAGATACGAGTGTGACCACAGGGCACAACGTTGAAATAAAGTCGTTTTTTTCAAAGTTGCCGAAATGCCACGTGGCCCACTTATATCAGAGCATTTGTAACAACCCAACCAATACAAAACGTATATTCGGTCAAAGAAGCCTCACGTAGAACATTTGCAATTAATTTTGTTGTTGACCAAATTCGAGACTCATTGACCTCCATACAAAATTTCCTCATTTCGTGGTCTTGTTTTCGTGGGCAGACTTTGGGGGGAGTAGAACCTCTCGCTTCGCCTCTTCTCTGATTGTGCGACTTGCCTTGGTGGAGAAATGTTCTGTTTCCTGCACCAGGCTAGAGACAAGTTGAGAGCGAGAAAGAGGGTTTGCTCGCTGTCCTCTCTGAAAGAAAGGAAATTGACGGTAAAGTTACAATTTAGTACGACCAAAATAATAGTTATTCAATTGTATAGAAGATACGGATTCACTTTTAATTGCACAGACGAACATTTTTACGTGTAGCCTAGACAGGCACACCGTAGGTTTTTGCAACGAAGAGGCAGAAGGGAAAGAAGAAAGGCTATCTACCCCTTCGTTTGAAACCCTTTAAGCTAACCTACCTCCAGGATGTCGGAGCGAGGAGGGCTCCCGCGGACTGGAGGTGCCCCCTCCCCGCACTTGCAACCCTCCAAACCGGTCACGATCACCTCGAATCGCCCTGTCCACATGAACCTATACGCTACCTGGGAAGTGGACCGCTCTTCACCAAGCTGTGTTCCGAGGTAAGAGCCTTCGAGTAAGGGAAGTAACGTTAGTTCTATCCGTTGGTTCTTGACTGGTTTTTGTTCGTTTAAGACAAATAAGTACTGTTTGCAGACCATTTAAAGACGTCCACAATGGGTTTTACGGGTCATACTTTGGTTTTTACTACCAACACGATCTTAAATTCTCTAACATAACTGTGGCAGACATAAAAGGTAGTGTTTGCATTGTTTTTAGGTGACTGGGTAAATGGCATAATAAGACATTCTCAACTTGCAGTAACCTTTTATTGTTGTCTATCTGGTCAACCCAGACACGTAGCCTATTGGCTAGTCTACCACATTCTAATACAGAATCAACTTCTGTATCGTTCTTGTACACGTACCCCTCACGATAGTATCCTGTGCCTATGTTTCCCGATAGAGCATTTTATCTCTCGGTCGGTCGTGATATTTTGGGGGGAGACCCATCATATCAGCACCACTGGCCATTCAGATTGTGGCATACAGAAACCAGTTGTTCGTTCCACGACCGAACAGACTGTCTGGGTGGATTTCCCCATAGCTCAAGGCTCCACCATTTGATTTTGATTTCCAATGTTGCCAGGGTTTTTTAGCAATGTTCTACGGTCATTAGCATATCAATTGATAGGTTAGATTTGCTGTAATAGAAGTTAACTGGAAGGGAGTGTATTAATCCAATGTAATGGAGCAGTAGGAAGAGTAGCCAGGAAATCTCACACCTGACACCCATCCATGGTCATTCTGAACAAAGGCTCTCAAGATCCCTCTTAGTGTGTGTGTGTGTGTGTGTTAGTGCCAGTGGTATTTATTGTTCTATTCCACTTTCCCCCCCATTCTCTGTTGTATTATAATGTACTGTATGTTCATATGCTATATGATACTGTATGTGTTTATGCTATGTTTATTTACAGTGCTTTCGGAAAGTATTCAGACCCCTTGACTTTTTCCACATTTTGTTTTACGTTACAGCCTTATTCTAAAATGGATTACATTTTTCCTCATCAATCTACACACAATACCCTGTAATGACAAAGAGAAAACAGGCTTTGAGAGATTTTTGCAAATGTATTGAATATAAAAAACATATACCTTATTTGCGTAAGTATTCAGACCCTTTGCGATGAGACTCGAAATTGAGCTCAGGTGCATTCTTTTTCCATTGATCATCCTTGAGAGGTTTCTACAACTTGATTGGAGTCCACCTGTGGTAAATTCAATTGATTGGACATGATTTGGAAAGGCACACGCCTGTCTATATAAGGTCTCACAGTTGACAGCGCATGTCAGAGCAAAAACCAAGCCATGGGGTCAAAGGAATTGTCCGTAGATCTCAGAGACAGGATTGTGTCGAGGCACAGATCTGGTAAGGGTACCAAAACATGTCTGCAGCATTGAAGTTCCCCAGGAACACAGTGGCAACCATCATTCTTAAATGGAAGAAGTTTGGAACCACCAATACTCTTCCTAAACCTGGCCGCCCGGCCAAACTGAGCAATCGGAGGAGAGGGGCCTTTGTCAGGGAGGTGACCAAGACCCCATGGTCACTCTGACAGAGCTCCAGAGTTCCTCTGTGGAGGTGGGAGAACCTTCCAGAAGCACAACCGTCTCTGCAGCAGTCTGGAAAATCAGGCTTTTATGATAGATTGGCCAGACTGAAGCCACTTCTCAGTAAAAGGCACATGACAGCTTGCTTGGAGTTTGCCAAAAGGCACCTAAAGGACTCAGATCACGAAAACCAAGATTGTACTCTTTGGCCTGAATGCCAAGTGTCAGGTATGGAGGAAACCTGGCACCATCCCTACGGGGACGCATGGTGGTGGCAGCATCATGCTGTGGGGATGTTTTTCAGGAACTGGGAGACTAGTCAGGATCGAGGCAAAGATGAACAGAGCAAAGTACAGAGAGCTCCTTGATGACAACCTGCTCAGGACCTCAGACTGGGGTGACGGTTCACCTTCCAACAGCACAATGACCCTAAGCACACAGCCAAGTCAACGCGGAGGAGTGGCTTCTGGACAAATCTCAATGTCCTTGAGTGGCCCGGACTTGAACCCGATCGAACATCTCTGGAGAGACCTGAAAATAGCTGTTCAGCAATGCTCCCCATCCAACCTGACAGAGCTTGAGAGGATCTGCAGAGAAGAATGGGAGAAACTCCCCAAATACAGGTGTGCCAAGCTTGTAGCGTCATACCCAAGAAGACTCGAGGCTGTATTCGCTGCCCGAGGTGCTTCAACAAAGTACTGAGTAGAGGGTCTGAATACTTATGTAAATGTGATATTTCCGGGGGAGTTTTTTTGCCACTTTTTCTCCCCAATTTCGTGGTATCCAATTGCCTCATCGCTGCAACTCCCGTAAAGACTCGAGAGGCGAAGGTCGAAAGCCGCGCATCCTCAGAAACGCAACCCAAACAAGCCGCACTGCTTCTTGACACAATGCCCACTTAACCCAGAAACCAGCTGCACCAATGTGTCAGAGGAAACACTGTACACCAGGCCACTGTCAGCGTGCACTGCGCCCGGCCGGTCACAGGAGCCGCTAGTGTGCAATGGGACAAACCCTCCCCGAACCCGGATGACGCTGGGCCAATTGTGCGCCGCCCCATGGGTCTCCCGGTCACAACCATCTCCCGGTCACAGCAGGCTGCGACAGAGCCTGGACTCGAACCCAGAATCTCTAGTAGCACAGCCTTAGACCACTGCGCCACTCGGGAGGCCATTTTCTAAAATGTATACTAACCTGTTTTTGCTTTGTCATTATGGGTTGTTGTGTGGATTGAGGGGGGAAAAAATATTGAATACATTTTTTAATAAGGCTGTAACGTAACAAAATGTGGAAAAAGTGAAGGCGTCAGAATACTTTCCAAATGCACTGTATACCTTCCCCCCATCCAAATGGCGATAGATACCTCAGCACTATTTCAGTACTATATTAATGCAACATTCACCTGTAGAAGTATCATAGTAAACGGGTGTAGTGAAGCCGGAGGAGTGGTGCTCCCTAACTTTTTTCCAATTTGACTCGAGAATACACTGAGCTGTGATACTATTTCTGTCAAATGGGTTCTGATAACTGATATTTAATTACAACAATAATTCAATGACGAACCAAATAAATATTTATAGCATCCTAGAGGTAAATGGTGGTTTCTTCTCTCTGGCTGTCGCAAGACTGATGAAGCACTATTAGGCTACCTGTGTGCACTGCGGAGCCCTGTCCGAGTCCTGACCACTTTGGCCAATCAGAACGTAGAATTTGTCCTTGAGGATGTTCACGAAACTCCACGGAGCCCTCGTGCACAGTCGAACACAGAACGACATGTGACCACTTGGTTACGGCGACGCCGTTTTGCCCAGGACACCTAAACCATTCGTGGCCACCGTGATGGGTTATGTTCACTGCAATTGATTTGATAACATTTTTTAATCTATGCACATAAATTCTATGAATTGATAGTTCACTTCTGTTTTATTTTATCCTGTAATAGGGTATATCGTCACCGTGTGTTCACGCTAATCACGAACAGTTCAATGATATTAAGCTATATGTATGTATATTCGGCTATAGCCTACAAAAACAGCTATACCACGTAGTGGTAACCTATTAGGTTACAGTCCTACTGCAAATGATTCTTGTTTGTTCCTGAATTGGCCGAATGGCAGAGCTATCCTTCAACTGTCCTTTATCACCACAAGTTGGTTCAACTTCTTTAATTAACATCATTGCGCGATCCCGGCGCTGTCATTTCGGCACTGTTCTCTTAAAATGTCCTGTCGCTTAAAATAACATTTCATCAAGATCTGTCGCCTATAATAGTAGTCATACTCATCACTTATTATTGTTCTTATTACAAATAGAAGATTATCCTTCTCACAATGGTGCTTGTTTAGAAAAAGTTATCAATGTCTTTTCCAGATCATATAATGATTAATTTGCATGTTACGTAACAGAACCGAATATAATAGCATAGTGGGGCTTTAACGTTACTGCTACACCAAAAACACCTCATTTCTAATGAGATTTTAGGATGGTTAGCTGAAGCCGAATTGTCAAAGATGGATGCTTTGATTGAAACGAAACACAAGAAAGGCTAATAGTTTAACCCGATCTTCTCTAATACGCTCACAGAACAGTTCAAGAAGACCTAAACGCATATTCCCGCCAAAACTGATTGTGATCAATTAAATGATCGGCGTGGAGATGCAGCTGGGACTTTTCACCGGTAAAACATGAAGAATTATCATTCACCATTAACGGTGGCGATGGCCTATTTTTGAAATGAGGTAGTCTATCCCTAACTTGGAGTTTGAGGGTATTAAAAATAGGTTCACGTCAAAAGAAAAATGACTGTGAGCATAGGCAGATGTTGCATTTGGAGGATGCATTTTCTTATGCATAGTCTATAATGATTGGCTTAATCTGTTGGCACACACTTTGCGGAAATTCTGACGTCATTTACATTTTTCTTTGTGCTCCTCTAACGGATCTGAAATGGCTAGCTAGTTAGCGGTGGTGCGTGCTAATAGCCTTTCAATCGGTGACGTCACTTGCTCTGAGACCTTGAAGTAGTGGTTCCCCTTGCTCTGCAAGGGCCGCGGCTTTTGTGGAGCGATGGGTAACGATGCTTCGTGGGTGACCGTTGTTGATGTGTGCAGAGGGTCCCTGGTTCGCGCCTGGGTCGGGGCGAGGGGACGGACTAAAGTTAAACAGTTACACTCCCTTACCTAAAGAAATAGTGCTACTACCACGCTTTGTAAATGAATGACATTATTATTATTATAATAATCATATCATAACCATACTATAGAATCACTGAATATAGATGCCACTGTATGAGAAGGTGGGTAAACGCATCATATGGGCTTTAGTCCTGTACTTCTGCTCCTTTTCGAAAAGCTTTAGAGCTTGGCCTGTTTGGTACTAAAGCCTTTGAGTGTGTTTTGACACATGCTTTTTAGTATTTTTGTCAAGTGCTTTGTAGTAGATGAGTTGTGCTCTAAAAATATCTCGTCTGTGTTCTGGACTCAGATCTCCGTTACTTTGACGTCCTGTCTCTGATTACTAAGAATAGAAATGTCTCAATTGTTTGTTTTTTTTGGGGGGGGGGGGGTGTGTCACCTTGCTGGATCTGCACAGTTTCAGGGCTTTAGCAGAAGCCACGGTCCATCACCCCTTCTTCCATTTCACAGCAGAGAAACGGAGAACCAACCAGAATGCTGAGAAATCCAGCCTTCCTTCCTGGAGGCAATCACTGATCTGACACCACGTAGATTGTTAGACTGTGTTATAGAACCCAGAGTTTCACCTGTCCAATCGGGTCAGATGTGATCACTTGAAGGAAGGGAGGAGGTGAGGAGGGATTTATTTTCAAAGTATCCTGCCCAGCCCTCACCTGTGTCTCAAGACATTGTGATGGCTGCTGGGTATGATTCCAACAGCCCCAGGGTGTCTTATTATTGTTATTGTTGCAGGAAGTCGACATGTGAATACCCACCCTGTAGAGGTTTGTAGCTGTAACCTCTTCTACTTCCCGTCTACCCACAATGCTGTTGGTGTGTTGTTTACATAGAGTGAGAGTGCCTCTAAGGTCAGTTCTTATGGACACTTGACCTTCATTAACTATTCTGTGGGCGGGAAACTATCAGTATGCAGTAACCTACTTTCTCCAAGTTACCATGTTTCTGCAGCGTCATCACCAACCATCTCGTTCTCACAGCTTTTTTGCTTCATTGACTTATGTTTTAACAAAATATTTTTTTTAAAATCCCAAGCTAAATAATCCCAGTGACACCAGCAGGCTACCTGTTTTTGGGTCTGTTATAAAGTGTCTTCAAAAGCACTATAAAGTGCATTCGGGAAACTATTCAGACGCCTTGACTTTTTCTACATTTTGTTATGTTACAGCCTTATTCTAAAATTGATTAAATACATTTTTTTTACTCATCAATCTACACATAATACCCCATAATGACAAAGCAAAAAAAATGTTTTCCCCTACATTTTTGAAAATGTAAATAAACTCCCCTGGAAATATCAGTATTCAGACCCTTTACTTAGTATTTTGTTGAAGCACCTTTGGCAGCGATTACAGCCTCGAGTCTTCTTGGGTATGACGCTACAAAGCTTGGCACACCTGTATTTGGGGAGTTTCTCCCATTCTTCTCCGCAGATCCTCTCAAGCTCTGTCAGGGTGGATGGGGAGCGTCGCTGAACAGCTATTTTCAGGTCTCTCCAGAGATGTTTAACAGGGTTCTCGCCCGGGCTCTGGCTGGGCCACTCAAGGACATTCAAATCAAATTTTATTTGTCACATGCGCTGTATACAACAGGTGTAGACCTTAAAGTGAAATGCTTACTATAACAAGCCCTTAACCAACAATGCAGTTTTAAGAAAATTCCTAAAAAGTAAGAGATACTGTAAGAATAACAAATAATTAAAGAGCAGCAGTAAATAACAATAGCGGGGCTATATACAGGGGGTACCGGTACAATGTGTCAATGTGCGCGGGGCATTGGTGTCAAGGTAATTGAGGTAATCATGTACATGTAGGTAGAGTTATTAAAGTGGCTATGCATCGATAATAACAGAGTAGCAGCAGTGGGGGGGGGGGGGGGGGGGGGGGGGGGGGGCAATGCAAATAGTCTGGGTAGCCATTTGATTTAGCTGTTCAGGGGTATAAGCTGTTTAGAAGCCTCATGGACCTAGACTTTGCACTCCGGTACTGCTTGCAGTGCGGTAGCAGAGAGAACAGTCTATGACTAGGGTGTCTGGAGTGTTTGACAATTTTTAGGGCCTTCCTCTGACACCGCCTGGTATAGAGGTGCTGTACTGGGCCGTACACACTACCTCTGTAGTGCCTTGCGGTCGGAGGCCGAGCAGTTGCCATACCAGGCAGTGATGCAACCCGTCAGGATGCTCTCGATGGTGCAGCTGTAAAACCTTTTGAGGATCTGAGGACCCATGCCAAATCTTCTCAGTCTCCTGAGGTGGAATAGGTTTTGTCGTCCCCTTTTCACGACTGTCTTGGTGTGCTTAGACCATGTTAGTTTGTTGGTGATGTGGACAACAAGGAACTTGAAGCTCTCAACCTGCTCCACTACAGCCCCGTCAATGAGAATGGGGGCGTGCTCTGTCCTCCTTTTTCTATAGTCCACAATCATCTCCTTTGTCTTGATCACATTGGGGGAGAGGTTGTTGTCCTTGCACCACACGGTCAGGTCTCTGACCTACTTGCTATAGGCTGTCTCCTCGTTGTTGGTGATCAGGCCTACCACTGTGTCGTCAGCAAACTTAATGATGGTTTTGGAGTCGTGCCTGGCCGTGCAGTCATGCATGAACAGGGAGTACAGGAGGGGACTGAGCACGCACCCCTGAGGGGCCCCGTGTTGAGGATCAGCGTGGCAGATGTGTTGTTACCTACCCTTACCACCTGGGGGCGGCCCGTCAGGAAGTCCAGGATCCAGTTGCAGAGGCAGGTGTTTAGTCCCAGGGTCCTTAGCTTAGTGATGAGCTTTGAGGGCACTAGGGTGTTGAACGGTGAGCTGTCGTCAATGAATAGCATTCTCACATAGGTGTTCCTTTTGTCCAGGTGGGAAAGGGCAGCCTGGAGTGCAATAGAGATTGCATCATCTTATGAGCTGTTGGTGCGGTATGCAAATTGGAGTGGGTCTAGGGTTTCTGGGGTAATGGTGTTGTGAGCCATGACCAGCCTTTCAAAGCACTTCATGGTTACAGACGTGAGTACTACCGGTCGGTAGTCATTTAGGCAGGTTACCTTAGTCCCTGTGCCCAAGAACACTATGGTGGTCTGCTTGAAACATGTTGGTATTACAGACTCAGACAGGGAGAGGTTGAAAATGTCAGTGAAGACACTTGCCAGTTGGTCAGCCCATGCTCGGAGTACTGAGAGTCCTTTCGGTGGCTTTTGGCGAACTTCAAGTGGGCTGTCGTGCCTTTTTTACCAAGGAGTGGCTTTACTGAATAGTGGAGTGCTGCAGAGATAGTTGTCCTTCTTGAAGGTTCTCCCATCTCCACAGAGGAACTCTGGAGCTCTTTCAGAGTGACCATCGGGTTCTTGGTCACCTCCCTGAAAATGCTGCAGACATTTTTTTGTACCATTACCCAGGTCTGTGCCTCAACACAATACTGTCTTGGAGCTCTACAACCAATTCCTTCGACCTCATGGTTTGGTTTTTGCTCTGACATGCACTGTCAACTGAGGGACCTTATATAGACAGGTGTGTGCCTTTCCAAATCCTGTCCAATCAATTGAATTTGCCACAGGTGGACTGATCAATGGAAACAGGATGCTCTTAAGCTCAATTTCAAGTCTCTTAGCAAAGGGTCTGAATACTTATGTAAATCAGGTATTTCTGTTTTTTAAATATTTAATAATTGCGCAAACATTTCTAAACTGTTTTTACTTTGTAATTGTGGGTTATTGTGTGTAGATTGAAGATTATAAAAAAAGAAAATAAATTGTAGAATACAGGAAGGGTCCTGAATACTTTCTGAATGCGATGTATAAGACTCATTATTATTATTTCCAATCTGCAATGCATATCATCTGATCACTACCTCCCATTAAATATTGCTGCTAATATAATTCTGCTGTATGTGGCATTTTAAATAATTAAACATTCCCATTACTAAGCTTTTTAGTCAGTTGGAGTCAGTCTTGGGAGTCATGTGGAACGTTGGTGTGTTAAATGGTTGACAGTATGGGCCCTGGACAAAAGTAGTGCACTATATAGGTCATAGAGGTCCATTTGGGAGACACCCTGAGAGTTGACAGAAAGGGAGGGTTGGAATTCCTGCTCCTGCTGACTGCGTTGTTGGAGCTTGAGGCTCTGGCAGGAACCAAACTCAAGTCCTGTGACTCTAGGCTAGAGGAATGGGATGGAACGTACGGTTGAATAAGTTCTAATGCTGAGCTATACTGAACTCTGTCCCTGGTTGTGGCTTTGTCCCTGGTTGTGGCTTTGTCCCTGGTTGTGGCTTGGGCCTTGGCCGGGGCTTGGGCCTTGGCCGGGGCTTGGGCCTTGGCCGGGGCTTGGGCCTTGGCCGGGGCTTGGGCCTTGGCCGGGGCTTGGGCCTTGGCCGGGGCTGGGGCCTTGGCCGGGGCTGGGGCCTTGGCCGGGGCTGGGGCCTTGGCCGGGGCTGGGGCCTTGAGTAGGTCTGGGTTGTCACTGTGTATGACGAGTGATACAGTAACCTCGTCCGAGCCAGAACGGCCCATGGGGCTGGAGCCTGAGGCAGCTTGATGTACACGTACTCCCACTGGACAGGACGTTAGTCTATCGCAGTGATATACACCTCCTTAATGTGAAATACTAGCTATGAATGAAGGAAGCCCACAGATTGTATGCTGCTCTCTTGTGCTTTTAATCAATCCGCACCACAATAGGGTGTCACACTGCTACACTATACCACATAGTCAGTCCTTGCCTTACCTGCCCTCTACACACACACACACACACACACACACACACACACACACAATCTCACGCTCATACTCACACCCGATTTAAGAAGGACTGGCACGTGGATCGGGCCACTGCTCACTCTTCCGCTCAGTTGAATGGCTGAGAGGTCTGAAGTTTCCCTTCGCGCCCCACTGCCAGGAGAAGTGATGGCAGACAGAGCGAGCTAGAGCAGGAGGGAGGGATGGAGGGACCCCATTCTCGACCCTTCTCGCGTGCCCACACTCTCTACGCTTCTTCTCGACGTGTGCACTTGTTCACTCCCCCCTCATGGATGTAAAATGAACGGACTCCCTAGCCCTGGCTGACACCAATTCAATGCGTTTCAGTACATCTATGAGGGGTAGTGAACAAGTGTACACACCTAGGATGGAGAATAGGACCGTATCTCTACTCTCTGTCTTCTGCCTCCTAGAGAACAGTAGTATTGCGATAGGAGACTGTCTGGGTGACTTTGTTGAATGTGGATCGTAATGCTGCTGAATCCTGAGATGTTGGGTTGTCAATATAGGGTGTTTTGTGGCAGATCACTTCTGTTCTTGTCCTCACCAGAGTCTTGTGTGTGTTTGTGTGTGTGTGTGTGTGTGTTCACACAGTTAATTGCCCCTGACATCAATCTCATAGCTGTGGAATCTTATCCTCGCATCTGGCAGAGGACCAACACTGGGATGTGTGTATTACCATGTGTACGTGGAAAAGAGGATAGACATCCTTCTCTGGCTATGGCCACGGACACTGTGAAACACACTGAGTGTACAAAACATTAGGAACCATCCGCAAAACCCGGGACGACACTGGGCCAATTTGTGCGCCGCCTCACGGGGCTCCCGGTCGGCTGCGACACGGCCCGGGATCGAACCCGGATCTGTGGTGACGCCTCTAGCACTGCGACACAGTGCCTTAGACCGCTGCGCTGCTCGGGAGGCCCCTCCATTTGTATTGTTTTTGTTATGTTATGATGCTGATAGGGGTTGACCTCGACACAGTGGGATACTGACACACTAAGTAGTAGTGACACTGAAGAAGAAGCACTGTGACACAGTCTGAGGGGACTGAGTTGTTACACTAACTCTCCGGCATGATATACAGCACACACACACACACACACCACACACACAGTGCAGCCCTAAACAGGATTAGATGTGTGCTTTGGACATTAATCTCTAATCGCTTTAATGAAGGGCCAGAATCTTTCTCTTTCTGTCTCGCTCTCCTCCCCTTATCTCTGTACCACACATGAAGTAACATGGTGTCTCCAGAACAAGGGGTTAGGGGTGAGGGAGCAAGGTGCTGGGTTGGATAACCGGGCGCTAACGCACGAGAGCGCCACTTAGCAAAGTTGTGATGTCCGATAAGTTCTATGACGTACAGTACTAGTCAAAAGTTTGGACACGCCTACTCATTCAAGGGTTTTTCTTTTTTTTAATACAAATTTCTACATTGTAGAATAATAGTGAAGACATCAACTATGAAGTAACACACATGGAATCATGTAGAAACCAATTTTCTTTCAACAAATCAAACTATATTTGAGATTCATCAAAGTAGCCACCCTTTGCCTTGATGACCGATTTGCACACTCTTGGCATTCTCTCAACCAGCTTCACCTGGAATGTTTTTCCAACAGTCCCACATATGCTGAGCACTTGTTGGCTGCTTTTCCTTCACTCTGCCAGTCCAACTCATCCCAAACCATCTCAATTGAGTTGTGGTTAGGTGATTGTGGAGGCCAGGTCATCTGATGCAGCACTCAATCACTCTCCTTCTTGGTCAAATAGCTCTTACACAGCCTGGAGGTGTGTTGGGTAATTTTCCTGTTGAAAAACAAATGATAGTCCCACTAAGCGCAAACCAGATGGGATGGTAGATCACCCATTCACCTACTCTGTGTCTCACAAAGACACGGCGATTTGGACTCCTCAGACCAAAGTACAGATTTCCACAGGTCTAATGTCCATTGCTCGTGTTTCTTGGCCCAAGCAAGTCTCTTCTTCTTATTGGTGTCCTTTAGTAGTGGTTTCTTTGCAGCAATTCGGCAATGAAGGCCTGATTCACGCAGTCTCCTCTGAACAGTTGATGTTGAGATGTGTCTGTTACTTGAACTCTGAAGCATTTATTTGGGCTGCAATTTCTGAGGCTGGTAACTTTTAATGAGCTTATCCTCTGCAGCAGAAGTAACTCTGGGTCTTCCTTTCCTGTGGCGGTCCTCATGAGAGCCAGTTTCATCATAGCGCTTGATTGTTTTTGCGACTGTTCTTGACGAAACTTTCAAGAAGACACACCTGTTAATTGAAATGCATTCCAGGTGACTACCTCATGAAGCTGGTTGAGAGAATGCCAAGCGTGTGCAAAGCTGTGAAAGGCAAAGGGTGGCTGCTTTGAAGAATCTCAAATAGAAAATATATTTTGATTTGTTTATCACTTTTTTTGGTTACTACGTGATTTCCATGTGTTATTTCATAGTGTTTGATGTCTTGACTATTATTCTACAATGCAGAAAATAGTCAAAATAAATAATCAACCTGGAATGACTGCTCAAACGTTTGACTGGTCCTGTGGTTAGCTTTTGTGCTGCTTCTGAAAAATGTTCTAACTTTAATTTAGTGAGAGACATGCCCAACACTTACAGAGGGGCGTGCGTGCGTTTTAGAGGGGGAGAGAGAGGGAGAGACAATATTCTTCAATCGGCTATTTTATTTCACCTATCCGTGCGCGTGTCTGCATCTGTTCATGTCTACGGAGAGAGAGAGAGAGAGAGAGAGAGAGACTGCTCCTATTGACCTTGCTAGTGTCTGGCCATTCACGGAGTTGACATCTACGAGTGAAGGACCTGCAATGCAATACATATTTCGAAGGCACGTCATCCTGCCTTTTTAATATCAGTGGTTGGAGAGAGCCCGTGTGTTGCCGTTGTGTGTTCCTACTGCAGGCGTCGGCGCATGTCGCCAGGCGACTGACTGCGCCCAACAGATTGAGCATATGCGGGGCAACGGAGGGCGGAGGAAAAGATTGGGGGGGGGTGGGGGTTGTAGAGAGTGTGGGAGGCCGATTTGTTGCTTTTTCTATCTCCCTGCAGAGAAAGTGGGAGGGAGGGAAGGTTCTTTCTCTCTGTCGACTAGTAGCTCAGAAAGCAGCACCTATTTATTTTTTTGCCTGCTCTCTGTCGCACACCTGCTGCTGCCACCACAGCCCTCGTTGTTATTGCCACGGGCAGCATAACACCTCTCGCCGCCACTACTGCACGAGGCAAAGTAGGCTATTCTGAAGCTGCTTTGTTTCGCTACGTGTTAAACCAGGTGACGTGTTAAACCAGGAGGGAAGCAGTGCAAGGCTACAGAGTATAGTCAAACAGTCGTGGAGAGAAATGGAATTCAATAACAAAGTATGTAAAAGGTGTTCAGGTTAAACAAGGCAACAGTAAACATGCCCCCCCCTCCCACCTTTGGGCCAATTAGTGGCAACAATTCAAGCTCAGTTTGGAATTTCAGTTGATTGCGATAGCATCCCCCTTCAGCCAATCAGTGTCATTTTGAAAATGCCAGATCTCTATGGCATGACGCATCATTCACCCAAGTTTAGTCAGAATCGGGCCAGTTGTCTCTGAGATATCTCGTGTGACGTACGCACGTACGGACAGATCCATAGTCCACTGTCCGATTTTCGTTGTGGGGGACAAAAACCAAACCCATTTCAGCTTGGCTAAGAAGTTTGAAGCGGCCATTTTAAAGCGTTTCTCTGCCTCTTGTCAGAGGTGCCGTTTGGACAGAGCACCGCTTGACTATGGACACCGCCTTTTCACTTGATGTTTTCTCTTCCTTAGGAAGGATAAAAACGGAACCGGTCTGTATTAAATGTATTTGCATCGTTCTCACACTGTTGCTATGTAATTGATATTTTGAAAAGTGAAAGGAATAATCCACTCAAACCTATCTTTTGGTATTTCTTTTCACTCTTCACTGTTGATCCAGTCCCACAGTGTTTTTAAGGTCTAGGAAGTTTCGGTTGTGTTGAGGTCGGGACATTTTTAAATGAGAATTTCCCACCGAGATTAGAATTGGATAAGAGCTCTGTCTTTCTCCAGAAGTGGAGCGTACAGCCACATGTACTGTACAGACTGTAACTTCCTCCCCCAGGAACCCCTCTCTCTCTCTCTCTCTCGACTACCACAGTTTCTCTACTGACTGTCTGTGACGAGCACAGGAAGAGAAACGGAGGTTTGTCATGACCTTTGTTAGACTTGCTGTAGCGGAGGGAGAAACCCATAGAAACGCACACCGTGGAGGACGTGCTTCTGCACTGCCTTCAGATTAACTATGAGCCAGAACACACACACACACACACACACACACACACACACACACACACACACACACACACACTCAGTCATGCATTCATATTGTGGAAAGTGCACATGAATACATATTACTTATAACCCACTTTGACCAATCTCCCCCTCCCCACACACACACACACACACTGATAGAAGCATCCAGGGACTTTAAAAGGAATGCGCTGGCAGTTTGATGTGATTGAGAGCTAGTTCATACACTCAGTCACAGACACGGAGGGAGAGCGGGGAGAGGGGAGGGGTTGGAGAGATCAGTGGATCGGGAGAGGGTGGAGAGAGCAGGGGAGGGGGGGTGGAGAGAGCAGGGGAGGGGGGGAGAGAGCGGGGGAGCAGAGGAGGGGGTGGGAAGAGTAGGGGAGGGGGTGGAGAGAGCAGGGCTGAGCGAGGGCGGAGCGAGCAGGGGGGAGGGTGGAGAAAGCAGGGGAGCGGGGGAGAGCAGGAGGAGGAAGGGAGAGGATGGGGAGAGGGTGAAGAAAGTGGGGGAGAGCAGGGGGGAGATGGGTGGGGTAGATGGGTGTGAGAGAGAGTGGGGGAGAGAGCGGTGGAGATGGGGGGGATAGAGGGTGAGGGAGAGAGCGGGGAAAATGGGGGGGAGAGAGAGACCTGGGGAGAGGAAAGAGATATGGGGGGGGGGGGGGGGGGATGAGAGAGCAAGAGAGCGGGGTGAGGTGTGAGACAGCAGGGGAGAGAGAGAAGTTGAGAGGGGGGAGAGAGCATGGGAGAGGGCATGAGAGAGGGGAGGGGGAGAGAGCGAGTGGGGGAGATGGGGGAGGAGAGCATGGTAGATGGGGGAGAAAGAGCGGTGGAGATGGGTGGGTAGATGGGGGGGGGACCGGGGGAAGGAGAGAGCAGGGGGAGATGGGGAGGAGGGAGAGAGCGTGGGAGATAGAGAGTGGGGAAAATGGGGGGGAGAGAGAGAGACCTGGGGGGAGAGAGTTGGGGAGAAAAATGGGGGAGAGAGAGCGGGGTAGAGGGTGGGGGAGGGAGAGAGCGTGGGAAGGAGAGAGCGGGGGAGATGGGGAGGAGGGAGAGAGCATGGGAGATGGGTGCGAGATAGAGAGCGGAAAAATGGGGAGGAGAGCCTTGGGGGGAGAGAGTTGGGGAGATGGGGGGAGAGAGTTGGGGAGAGAGTGGTGGAGATGGGGAGGAGGGAGAGAGCGTGGGAAGGAGAGAGATGGGGAGGAGGGAGAGAGTGTGGGAGATGTGTGGGAGATAGAGAGCGGGAAAAATGGGGGGGAGACTTGGGGGGAGAAAGTTGGGGAGATGGGGGGGGGGGAGATGAGAGAGCGGGTGAGGAGTGAGACAGCATTGGAGAGAGAGAGAGAAGTTGAGAGGGGGGAGAGGAGAGGTGGGAGAGAGCAGGGGAGAGGGAGGGAGAGAGAGCGCACAGGGGAACAGGGGAGAGGCTGGGGAGGAGGATAGATTGACATGCGGAGGCAGTGATCCCCAGCTCATGTTGCGTTGGCGATAAGAATTAGGGAAATGGAGAAACATGAGCAGACAATGACACCCGACGAGACAGTAGGAGGAGACATGAAGCCAGCCACACACAGTATGGACACTGCTGCTGGGCCTCGAGCTGCTGGGCCGTTACACAAAGACACACAAAATGGAGAAGCGAAATGCCACGGAGGAAGAGAGACTGGCAGATCGGACGTCTTCATTTGGCGCCTAATCTCCCTTGGCCGAGTGTACTATGATGTCTCTTTTGTCGTAGAATAGGACAGAATAGAATGAAATATCCACGGCGAGAATACACCAAGCCCGTACACCAGCTGATTTAATGGGAGCAATAACCCATAAGGCACTTGTCGTGCATAGCGCTCCAAGCACCCTGTAAAAAAAAAGAAGAAAAAAAAACAGAATAATGGTTCGACCGTCAGACAAGACGATTTAGGATGACACAGAGGAAGATACTTTCCCCAGAATGACATCGGAGACTTTTCATCATATTATATATTGAAGTGATGTCATTCTGCGTTTTGGGGATTACTCGATTTTTATTCAGGCTGTGGGTTAACCATGTCAGGATCTGTGAACGGCGGTACGCTCGTAAAGACAGAGGGAGGGGCAAACAGAAAGCCAGGCCGACAGAACAGGAACATGCACTCACTCGGCATTAAGTTTTCAGAAGCTTCGGGATCATTTTAGGGGAACTGGGTGCGTTAGAGCAGATTAAAAAAGGACCTCAAAATCAGTCACTGCAGGCAGGCAGGCTCAGTAGAGGCTGACAGGTCAACAGACTTGAGCGACTATAGACCGGCAGAAGGACACTCAGACGAGCAGTATAATGAGTGGACTCAGCAGTGTCTCTGTTAAAACTAATGAGAATCGGCTCTGATCGGATCAATACTGACTGACTGTGTTTAAAAGCTGCTGTTCTCTCTCCAGCTCTCACTCTTCATCTCGTTGTCTGTTTCCCATCTCTCTCTTTCTCCTCTTTGTGTCTGCCTCGCTCTCTCCATCTCTCTTTCTTTACATATCATTGTCTGTCTTTCTGTGGTTCTTTCTCTCTCCCCGTCTCGCTCTTTCTCTCTCCCTGTATTTCTGCATCCCTCCCTCTGTCTCTCCTCCATCTCCCTCTCTGTCTCATTCTCCTTTCTCTCTATCCTCTCTCTCTCAAGCTCTCTATCTTTCTCTCCGCTTTCTCTCCCATCTCGTTCTCCCCTCTCTCCGTCTTTCCCACCTGTCTCTCGCGCTCCATTTATTCCTCCGTCTCTCACTGGCGAACAGGGGCTAACAGAGTCGCAACCCAGTCTGGGTGCAGCCAAGCGTACTTGCATACTGATGAGCACCGCTGTCATTATCTGCTTTGTGTGTGTGGGGTGTCTCTGTGTTCATTTATCGGCTTACAGCGATCCATACGAAGCAGAGAGGAAGCAGACACTATCTTTCCATACAGTAACAGTCAAAGGTTTGGGACACACCTACTCACTCCAGGGTTTTTCTTTCTTTTTGACAATTTTCTACATTGTAGAATAAGAGTGACAACATCACAACTATGAAAGAACACGCGTGGAATCATGTAGTAACCAAAAAAGTGTTAAACGAATCAAAATATAATGGATATTTGAGATTCTTCCAAGTAGTCACCCTTTGCCATGATGACAGCTTTGCACACTCTTGGCATTCTCTCAACCAGCTTCATGAGCTAGTCACGTGGAATGCATTTCAATTAACAGGTGTGCTTTGTTAACCGTATTTATGGAATTTCTTTCCTTATTGCGTTTGAGCCAATCAGTTGTGATGTGACAAGGTAAGGGTGGTATACAGAAGATGGCCCTATTTGGTCAAATACCATATTCCATATTATTGCAAGAACAGATCAAATAAGCAAAGAGAAACAACAATCCATCATTACTTTAAGACCTGGAGGTCAAGTCAAGTGCAGTCGCAAAAACCGTCAAGCGCTATGATGAAACTGGCTCTCATGAGGACCGCCACAGGAAAGGAAGACCCAGAGTTACCTCTGCTGCAGAGGATAAGTTCATTAGAGTTACCAGACTCAGAAATTTCAGGCCAAATAAATGCTTCACAGAGTTCAAGTAACAGACACATCTCAACATCAACTGTTTAGAGGAGACTGCGTGAATCAGGCCTTCATTGCCGAATTGCTGCAAAGAAACCACCCACTACTAAAGGACATCAATAAGAAGAAGAGACATACATGGGCCAAGGAACACGAGCAATGGACATTAGACCGGTGGAAATCTGTCCTTTGGTCTGGAGTTTAAACTTGAAATTTTTGGTTCCAAATTCTGTGTCTTTGTGAGACGCAGAGTAGGTGAACGGATGATCTCCCCGCATGTGTGGTTCCCACCATGAAGCATGGAGGAGGAAGTGTGTTGGTGGGGGGGTGCTTTGCTGGTGACACTATGTGAGTTATTTAGAATTCAAGGCACACTTAACCTGCATGGCTACCACAGCATTCTGCAGCGATACGCCATCCCATCTGGTTTGCGCTTAGTGGGACTATCATTTGTTCATCAAAAGGAAAATGATCCAACACACCTCGAGGCTGTGTAAGGGCTATTTGACCAAGAAGGAGAGTGATGGAGTGCTGCATCAGATGACCTGGCCTCCACAATCACTCAACCTCAACCCAATGAAATGGTTTGGAATGAGTTTTACTGCAAAGTGAAGGAAAAGCAGCCAACAAGTGCTCAGCATATGTGGGAAGTCCTTCAAGACTGTTGGAGAAGCATTCCAGGTGAAGCTGGTTGAGAGAATGCCAAGAGTGTACAAAGCTGTCAAGGCAAAGTGCAGCTACTTACTTTGAAGAATATATCATTTGTTTAAAACTTTTTTTGTTTACTACATGATTCCATATGTGTTATTTCATAGTTTTGATGTCTTCACTATTATTCTACAAAGTAGAAAATAGTAAAAATAAAGAAAAACACTTGAATGAGTAGTTGTCCAGTTTCAACCACTTTCAACTGGTACTGTAAATCCTTTCATAGTTAAGTCTGTTGTGTCTGACACTGCAGGTGTTAGACAAACATGGATAAGATCCCAATCGCCAGGGCCTGCCCATCTCCACAGCCCACCTGCTGCTAGGCTAACCGCTAACGCTACTAATGCTACATCAGCAACATTTACTATGAGACATTTTATATTACATTTTAGAGCATGTGTGTGTTAATGGTTGGTAAAGTCTGCTATGAAGTGTTGTGAATGCTTATAGTAGTAGTTGAGTAGAATTTATGAATGCTCATAGGTGTGTTACGAATGCTTACAAGCGCGTGTTATAATGTACGGATAGATCCCTATTCCCTCTGTAGTCTGGCTGTTTGTGTGTCTGACTGCTGCTGTGAGACGCATGCTAATCTCTAAAACCCTGCCAGCAGGACGCTACACACACACACACACACACACACACACACACACACACACACACACACACACACACACACACACACACACACACACACACTCTAGAGCTGGATGATAAATTGCCTGAATTGATACGATAAATAGAGCGATAAGTTTAACATTAATGTGCTCCACCATAACTCATTTTTTTATTATCCTTTAAACTACTCCTACTACTAGTTTGATGGTTGTTGCCGTCATTTATCCCATTAACAAACGTATTTCCTTTCAAACGTCAAATTATTCTAGTATAGGCTACTTGTCGTAATGAACGATATCAGGAAAAAAGCCTGCGGTAGGTGATCAGTATGGTCGGTATCAATCATTTTTGGTTAATCTTTCCAGCTCTAACACACATACACACGTTATGTTTTTCTATCCTTGTTGGGACCTACAATTAACTTCCATTTAAAATCCTATTTTCCCTAAACCTAACCATAACCCTAAACCTAACTTCTAAACCTAACCAATTGCCACCCTAAACCTAACCACTAAGCTTAAAATATCCTTTGTCCTCATGGGGATGTGGGAAAAGTCCCCACGAGGGAGAATTTTTCTTATTTTACTGTCCTTTAAAATCCATTTGGGGATTTTAGGTCCCCACAAGGATAGCAGAACCAACCCCCCCCACACACAGTGTGCACGTAACAAATACACACACACACATAATCCCAATTCCAGTCAGACCCACACACACACACACACACACACACACGTACACACGTACACACGTACACACACACACACACACACACACACACACACACACAGCTTCTCTGTCCTAGTTACAACAGACAGTGTGAAGCGCTATTACTAATCCCCGATACCTACTCAGTCGAAAATAACAATCCATTGATGAGTGACTGCTGGTTTCCCTCAACCCAGGGTTTCTGTTAGGAAAATTTGGCACGGGACATTTGACCGGCAGCAGCACTTCAATTTACCGGACATTTGAGAAATTCACCGAACCCAAATGCATTGGGTGCGTGACCTGATAAGGGCGCCCAACCACGGTGCTCAGAATGACAGAACTCAGATTATTAGATTATGGTAATTCATATGAACAGAACATGGAAGTCCAGGATGCAATGATGTGCGGTGTCCTAATTTTGATGCGCGCTATGAAGATGTTAGAATAACTGTCCACATTTACTTTTCCACCTCCAAAAAAGATGAGTAACGAATAGCAAAATCACTAGCCTATCCCCTATAGTAGACCTATTCTATTGGTCAGCATGTCGAGAAAGAAATGGCCTTTTCCAAACAGATTCAGGACAGTTGTGGGATGATCGATCCCAACCAGTAAACCTAAGCCACATGAAACATGTAAAAACGTTGACCCAATGAGTCTGATCCAACACTATAGAACGTTTAGCTTAAAATGTTGATAAACTATTATTTCTTAACATTATAAGCCCAACAATGTGCACAAAGGCAGTAGGTTATGCACAAAGTTCGTTCCACAATGCAACTAGTGGGAAAACACCATTGTCAAAAACGCAACGCACATGCAAGCGACAGAGATGAAAATATCCGTTTGAATTTTTAAAGAGGAGAGGTCTGATATGCAACAATTACTATGGGTTGCTACTGGACAATGAAATAAAGTTTATATAAAATAATTGCCTCCACGGATATGGTCTGATTTTGGCTAGGCTACTGTCATGACGTTGGCCTGGGGGTAGGTTTATGACAGTCATAAATACCTCTTCCCCCCTTTTTCCTCTCTCTACCCTACTGATGTGAAATTTGGAAACCCCTTGGTTAACATAGAGATTCTGGTAACATCAGAAGGTGGGGGGAAATTAACTATATTCTGGTAATCCGACCAATTGAACATATGCGGTGGTACTTAATGAATATGATGTCAGTTCGTTTGTCATCTGAGACATTCTCATCAATGATAGATTGACATAAACTCTACAGTGGAAAGTCTACAGTGGAAAGTCTACACATCAGAGTTATTGTTGTTCAATTTAAATGTTTGAATATGAAATTATTCGTGATGGGATGAAATGTGATTTTAGCTTCTAAAATGTGAGAATTGGGTTTTCATGTGTGAATTAGGCCCGACTCAGTGGGCCGCCCACGTGAAGAGACATAGGTTGTAAATTATGAAACACACCCCTTTTCTCCCTCCACTATTTAAGCCCTTGACGAAAAATGTAACCTTGTGTTCCAAGTATGTGAGGTCTGCAGCCTCTGCGTTAAAAAGGACTAACATGTCAACTACAGAACTAAGCCAACATTGGTTGCGAATGGTATGAACTTTGAACTCTTATTCACTACAGAAGTGATACCTCCTACACGTTGAGTTAGCAACAGCAGCTGCAAACGTAAATTATGAAAGAACAGACAGAGTATCCCGTGTACTACACAACGACGTTACTACAACGTATCCAATTTACCACCAGAGATATTCTTCAAAGGACAAAGGACTCCATCTACCACCAACCTACCGAAGCGCAGCTCAGAGTAAATATTTATTGCATTTTCCTTTTCCAAATGGGCGGTAATTTAGAATGCATAAGATACTGTATTTACGATAGCATGGCTGGGACCTTTGTTCCTCAAGTCTTCCCGCTCTTTCACTCAAACCCAGCCCCCTTTTCTTTTGTGTAACCAGCTGTCATATCTGTTCCGTCCGCTAGGGACGTTTTCCTTATGATGTAATTTGTAATCAAGGTATGATTCATTCTGTGTATATGTAATTCTGTGTGATTAGTTAGGCATTTAGGAAATAAATAATTAAACCCAATTTTGTATTGCTGATTCAACTTGTTAGCCAGGGTTCGTGAAGATAACCAAGAATTTACAACTTTCAGATGAGACTGAAATAAGGTGACGATTGATATTGACTGCTATTGATGTTAAATATTACTAGGTCTTTAAGAGTTTATTCGGAAGATAACAGCTCTATAAATATTATTTAGTGGTGCCCTGACTTTCTAGTTAATTACATTTACATGATTAGCTCAATCAGGTAATAGTTATTACAGAGAAAGGATTTTATAGAATAGCATGTCATATCACTTAATCCGGCATAGCCAAAGACACGACACTACTTTGAAGCAAGGTTCGACATGCCTCATAATGTGTAGTAAAACTTTCAGGTTTCAAACAATTAAGTATATGTTTTCAAAATGCATACGGCCTCCAGCACATTGCAAAGTGAACAAGATGGCGCCGGAGAACAAGGCTGACGTTTTACGTATTCCTAACCGATCGTGTTTTTTTGTGTTTTTTTTGCATTGTTTGTAACTTATTTTTATAACTTTGTACATATTGTTGCTGCTACCGTCTCTTATGACCGAAAATAACTTCTGGGTATCAGAACTGCAATTACTCACCGGGGACTGGCAGAATCCTTTTTTACCTTTTTAACGAGTCCGGCGAGCCCGACGTGAATGATATACTGCTTTCCTGGGAACAGGCCCAGATCCCCGTCATTTGCGTAAAGAGAAGGTGGAGAAAAAGGGGCCAGAGGGCGGGCTGCCTTCTGAGAATTCGTAGGCGATCGAATAAACGCCCACTTCCTTCCGTTCTGCTAGCAAACGTGCAGTCTTTGGAAAATATAATTGATGACCTACACGGAAAATTAAACTACCAACGGGACATTCAAAACTGTGATCTCTTATGCTTCATGGAGTCGTGGCTGAGCGACAACATTATCAACATACAGCTGGATGGCTATACGCTGTATCGAGAGGAGAGAACAGCGGCGTCTGGTAAGACAAGGGGCGACTGACTGTATTTTTGTCAATAACAGCTGGTTCACGATATCTAAGGAAGTCTTGAGGTTTTGCTCACCTGTGGTAGAGTATCTCATGATAAGCTGTAGACCACACTATCGACCTAGAGTTTTCATCTATTTTTCGTAGCAGTCTACATACCACCACAGACTGATGCTGGCACTAAGACCGCACTGAATGAGCTTTCTATGACTAGGGTGGCTGGAGTCTTTGACAATTTTTAGGGCCTTCCTCTGACACAGGCTGGTATAGAGGTCCTGGATGGCAGGAAGCTTGGCCTCAGTGATGTACTGGGCCTTTCGCAATACCCTCTGTAATGCCTTGCGGTCGGAGGCCGAGCAGTTGCCATACCAGGCAGTGATGCAACCAGTCAGGATGCTCTTGATGGTGCAGCTGTAAAACCTTTTGAGGATCTGAGGACCCATGCCAAATATTCTCAGTCTCCTGAGGGGGAATAGGTTTTGTCGTGCCCGCTTCACGACTGTCATGGTGTGCTTGGACCATGTTAGTTTGTTGATGATGTGGACACCAAGGAACTTGAAGCTCACAACCTGCTCCACTGCAGCCCTGTCGATGAGAATGGGGGCATGCTCAGTCCTTTGTCTTGATCACGTTGAGGGAGAGGTTGTTTTCCTTGCACCACACGGTCAGGTCTCTGACCTCCTCCCTATAGGCTGTCTGGTCGTTGTGTCATCTGTTGTGTCATCGGCAAACTTAATGATGGTGTTGGAGTCGCGCCTGGCCGTGCAGTCATGAGTGAACAGGGAGTACAGGAGGGGACTGAGCACGCACCCCTGAGGGGCCCCCGTGTTGAGGATCAGCGTGGGGGATGTGTTGTTACCTACCCTTACCACCTGGGGGCGGCCCGTCAGGAAGTCCAGGATCCAGTTGCAGAGGAAGGTGTTACACCGCTGCTACTCTGTTGTTATCATCTATGCATAGTCACTTCAATAACTCAACCTACATGTGCATATTACCTCAACTACCCGGTGCCCCCACACATTGACTCTGTACCGGTACCCCCCTTTATATAGTCTCACTATTGTTATTTTACTGCTGCTCTTTAATTACTTGTTACTTTTAATTCTTATAGTTTTAGATGTATTTTTTAAATATATATTTTTTTAACTCCATTGTTGGTTAGGGGCTCGTAAAGTAAGCATTTCACTGTAAGGTGCTTACACCTGTTGTGTTCGGCGCATGTGACAAATAAAATTTGATTTGAAGTGGTGTGTGTGAAGCCTGCCTTCCGTTGATGAAGCATGCCTTCCGTTGATGAAGCATGCCTTCCGTTGATGAAGCATGCCTTCCGTTGATGAAGCATGCCTTCCGTTGATGAAGCATGCCTTCCATTGCCTATGCATTTGCTGTTTGAGATGCTGTTGCAGCAGCTCACGCGCTGTCTGACAGATTTTACGCTCAATGGCTCTGTATCTGTATGCTGTACGCATGATAAATAAGATACATAACGAATATACTGTACACTCTCGCAAAATTACAAAGCATTATTTTCGCAATGGGATTTATTCTTCTCCTCCTGGACAATTGGCCGGTGCCAATTTTATTTATCGGCTTTAAAAAATAAATGGGCCAAAGGCCGTCTATTCCCGGCCAACGGAAACTCCATCTCAACCGTAACATAACCAGTGATGACAGTTTCTCTCTGTTCGACTGTACATCTAGCGAAGATGGTCCCGGTTTCTGTTTGACCACAACACGACCAACCGGGTCTAAACGGAATTGCAACACAACCAGTGATGACGTCTTTGTCTAAACTGAGTTCATCTGCCTTTCATTTGACGAATCCCAGAATAAATGAGAATTCAGTTGGACATGTACTGTACTTGTACTAAATATACAATCTGTTGTGCCCTTACAGGAAAACACGTGTAACATTGTGGTTATGCCGAGGTTTATACTGTTGTCTTAACAACAACAACAACATAGACGTTCATCTCCACAGTGTGTCTCCCTTGATAGTCGTTGGTCACTCTACACTCCAACGGTTCTATTTTAAGACTGTCAGTTTCCCTTTGAAATGGCTCAGAACCAGGGCTATATAAATACTTTTTTTTTAAATGTCCTCTTTCCGCCCTCCCCCTCTTTCTCATCCTTTCTCTTATCTCCCTCCCTCCCACCCTCCCCCATGCCGATTGAAGGAGCCTTACTGTAAGATGTGTGTCGATGTGTGTGAAGGATTGAAGGGTGGTGGGGGGAACTGATAGCTTAAATCCTCACATGGTGCCCTTTTGATATTTGAACCCCCAACCCCCAAAGAGGCATTTGGGTAAGCTCTACCCCTTTGGGGGGCCACACCAAAGGAACCAGGCGACGGTACACCAGCACACGACCACGAGTCAGAGGTCAGAGATTGGTGCGTCCGAGGTAGAGGTCGACCGATTATGATTTTTCAACGCCGATACTGATTTATTAGAGGACCAAAAAAAGCCAATGTTGATTAATCGGACGATATATATATATATATATTTGTAATAATGACAATTACAACAATACTGAAAGAACACTTTTATTTTACCTTTTAATATAATACATAAATAAAATCTATTTATTCTCAAATAATGAAACATGTTCAATTTGGTTGAACTAATAAAAAACACAGTGTTGGAGAAGAAAGTAAAAGTGCAATATGTGCCATGTAAAAAAGCAAACGTTTAAGTTCCTTGCTCAGAACATGAGAACATATGAAAGCTGGTGGTTCCTTTTAACATGAGTCTTCAATATTCCCAGGTACGAAGTTTTAGGTTGTAGTTATTATAGGAATTATAGGACTATTTCTCACTATATAATTTGTATTTCATATATCCTTTGACTATTGGATGTTGTTATAGGCACTATAGTATTGCCAGCCTAATCTTGGGAGTTGATAGGCTTGAAGTCATAACCAGCGCTGTGCTTCAAGCATTGCGAAGAGCTGCCGGCAAACGCAGGAAAGTGCTGTTTGAAAGAATGCTTACGGGCCTGCTGCTGCCTACCGCCGCTCAGTCAGACTGCTATATCAAATCTTAGACTTAATTATAATTTAATAAACACACAGAAATACGAGCCTTGGGTCATTAATATGGTCAACTATCATTTTGGAAAAAAACGAATTCCTTCAGTGAAATACAGAACCGTTCCGTATTTTATCGAACGGGTGACAACCCTAAGTCTAAATTTTGCTGTTACATTGCACAACCTTCCGCGTTATGTCATAATTATGTAAAATTCTGGCAAATTAATTACGTTCTTTATAGGAAGAAATGGTCTTCACACAGTTCGAAACGAGCCAGGCGGCCCAAACTGCTGCATATACCCTGACTCTGCTTGCACTGAACGCAAGAGAAGTGACACAATTTCCCTAGTTAATATTGCCTGCTAACATGAATTTCTTTTAACTAAATATGGAGGTTTCAAAAATATATACTTGTGTATTGATTTTAAGAAAGGCTTTGATGTTTATGGTTAGGTACGTTGGTGCAGCGATTGTGCTTTTTTTGCGAATGTGCTTTTTTTCGCAAATGTGCTTTTGTTAAATCATCACCCGTTTGGCGAAGTAGGCTGTGATTCGATGATATATTAACAGGCACCGCATTGATTATATGCAAAGCAGGACAAGCTAGATAAACTAGTAATATCATCAACCATGTGTAGTTAACTAGTGATTATGTTAAGATTGATTGTTTTTTAATAAGATAAGTTGCTAGCTAGCATTAAAACATAACTTTGCTCCTTTCTGCACTCGCATAACAGGTGGTCAGCCTGCCACGCAGTCTCCTCGTGGATTGCAATGTAATCGGCATCCAAAAATGCCGATTACCGATTTGTTATGAAAACTTGAAATCGGCCATGCCGATTTAATCGGTCGACCTCTAGTCTGAGGGTAGTAGTTGAGTTTGAAGCCTGAGTGTAACAATACATCCATACTATATAAAGGGAATAGTTTACCATTTTGGATTGAGAGTATTAAGTGAGTCGGGACAGGTGACAAATAACTAGACGCTGTATAGAAGGCTGGCTTGCCACCATACAGACAGACAGACACGCAGTGATGTTTGTTACGAATCTGCTGGTTGGAAGCAGTGTGTGTGTGTGTTTGTGCAGTTGATTATTCTTTTCGGTCCTTGGTATAGAATAGCTGTGTGTGTGAGTGCCTGGTAGTAATGAGGTGTGTGTGTGTGAGAGAGAGAGAGATGATAAGCTGGGGAAGAGAGAGAGGGAATGTCAAAGAAGAGCTAGAGGGGAGAGGGAATGTATTAAAGGAGTGGGGGACTCTATCTCTTACTGACAATGACTCTCCCTGCCTTACTACTGATCACTGAACCACTACCTAGGAGGAGAAACGGGGAGGGAGGGGGGAGGTTTCCTGAAGGTCAGCTAGAACGATTGAGAAAATGCACAAGAGGGAAGTTGAAAGGTGGGGAGGTGCGTAATCATGTGTCTTGGACGCAGCTTGCTTGTATGACACAGCAAGGTTACAAGTCCCATGATGGTCTCTGTTACCAAGGGAACCGTATTGCAACTGCCTCTTAAAGCTGCAGTCAGCGATTTAAATACCCTCCAACAGCCTGGTGCGTAAACATCAAAGTTTCGTCCCATATTCATTCCTTTCTCTACTGGAAGCCATGGTGGGGAATGTATGCAAAGGCTTTGTATCGTAGTTGGCAAGCCCCATTTCACTGCCGCCACTAGATCATAGTGACACGCGCTCCGAATGTCAAAATAGGTGCTTTATGCTGTTGCAGACAGATGCCGAAGACTTAAGAATACATGTCAGTGAGAGGAGCAATTGGATTAGCATACATTTAGCTGTTGGGTGTTTTGGAACAGTAGGATCTACTATAGTATGTGTCACAATTTTTAATATGGTATTTGTCAAGGCGCCATGGTATTTTTTTCCTGTGGTATTTCAACAGGCAGGGGGCTAAATGTTTGCCGTGTGACTAACACTCCTGACACACTCACACAGATTGGTACCATTTTATGACAGACAGGATTCTTTGTGTTTTTACAAGTCTTGTCTGACCCTTGTGTGGAGAGAGTGAGAGAGAGAGAGCATGAAAAAGTGAGAGGAAGGTAGAGAGACACAGAGAGAGACAGACCACTGTAAATACAACCCATATGATTATTTATTTTCCCTTTTGTAATTTATTTGCCCATCGTTACAACACCGTATATAGACATATGACATTTTGAAATTTCTATATTCTTTTGGAACTTCTGTGAGTGTAATGTTGACTGTTAAACAATACAAATTATTTCACTTTTTGTTTATTATCTACTTCATTTGCTCTGGCAATATTAAAATGTGTTTCCCATGCCAATAAAGCCCTTGAATTGAATTGTGAGAGACCGAGAGGGGAGGGGAGGGGGGGGGGGGGGGGGGGGGGGACAGAGTTTATAGCTGGGGGTTTATGATAGCAGTGAGTGATGTCTCTGTAAGGTCGAGGCCTCATAAAGAGACAGGCAGTCAATGAGAGAGGTAGACTTTATCTCAGCCTAGCACAGAGCAGGAGAGAGCTGTGGTAGTGAAGGTTACTGGGCCTGTATTCACAAAGTAACTCCGAGTAGGAGTGCTGATCTGGGATCAGTTTATCCTTTTAAAATCATAAATGAATAAGATGATACGGACAGAGAGGACCTGATCCGAGATCAGCATTCCTACTGTACTCGGAGACACTTTGTGAATACGGTCAGGCACTGGACAGTCCGGTAGACTTGCTCTCCATTCAAGAGACTTGATTATGAATTTGGCTTACGAATGTTTATTTGTTTCGGACGGTCTCTTCTAAAAATGTAGGTGTTGGAGGTACTTTATATTAGCAATTAATGGGAATGTTTCATGATACTCCTAAAGTGATTATGAATATTCACAGTATGTAACAAATTCCTGTATGGAAATATGGACTTATAAATAAAACAATTAACAGGTAGGATCATGTCCTTGACGACCTACCTTGTCATCCTTAATCCATCATCACGTTTCTTTAATAAAAGTTGAATATGTACTTTAACACACGGAGCATCACCATTCAGCACAACGAACGTCTGGTGTTAAGGTCCGGATCATGTTTTTTTACTCAGACATTTCTCTCTTCTGGAATATTCGTGCTAAATCCAAACCTCCTGTCCATATCAGCATTACTACCTCACTAATGGAAGGCCCCAGCCCTTCTGTAACCAGTTCCCAAATCCACCCAAGACCGTTTATGACCAGTCTCCTATACCGGGGTATTTCGATATACCAGCGGTATGATTTTCAATACGCCACTGCTTATAACTATACAGTAAGTTGAGTATAACTATAAGAAATCTAAGATGTGTCATTCTATGCAGCTCAGGGCTCCAGCTATGCTTTAGGTTTGTAACTTGTTAGCTAAGTGGCTAGATGTCAAGATCAAGCTTCTTGGTTACTGCAGAGATATTCAATCCCCTCCTGGATCAAGATCCCTGTTGCCTAAATAGTTTTGTGCGTTAAAAAATAAAAAATAAATAGTGCCCCCTGTGTGCACTTCCGGTAATACCGTATATCCCGGTATGGTACAGAAACGGTATGAAAATCTTACCCCCAAGGTGCTAGATTTACCCCTTACCCCCAAGGGGCATAGTCTTACCCCCAAGGGGCATAGTCTTACCCCCAAGGGGCATAGTTTTACCCCTGACCCCCAAGGGGGGGCTTAGTTTTACCCCTGACCCCCAAGGGGGGGCTTAGTTTTACCCCTGACCCCCAAGGGGGGGGGGGGCTTAGTTTTACCCCTGACCCCCAAGGGGGGGCTTAGTTTTACCCCTGAATAGTTTTACCCCTGACCCCCAAGGGGGGGCTTAGTTTTACCCCTGACCCTCAAGGGGGGGCTTAGTTTTACCCCTGACCCTCAAGGGGGGGCATAGTTTTACCCCTGACCCCCAAGGGGGGGCTTAGTTTTACCCCTGACCCCCAAGGGGGGGCTTAGTTTTACCCCTGACCCCCAAGGGGGGGGGGGGCTTAGTTTTACCCCTGACCCCCAAGGGGATAGTTCTACTAGATCTGAATGGTTTGGATCTTTTCCACCTAACCTGTCAGAGGGCAAGTTGTAGTCTCGAAAAGCCGACCCTAGGCATCAGTGACTAGGGCCTGGTTTCAATGATGAACTCTTTTGTCATAGAGGAACTATGTCCCTGCCTAAGTCACTACTTTATCAGCTTGAATAAAATACAATATGGTAGCTACTAAGATGCAGGTCAGAGGTTATTTTTAATGAGTGCATTTCACAAGTGGCTTAAAAATATATATATTTAACCTTTATTTAACTAGGTAAGTCAGTTAAGAACTAATTCTTATTTACATTGACTGCCTACCGGAGAATAGTGGGTTAACTGCCTTGTTCAAGGGCAGAACGACAGGTTTTTACCTTGTCAGCTCGGGGATTCGATCCAGCAACCTTTCGGTTACTGGCCCAACGCCCTATCCACTAGGCTACCCGCCGCCCCAGTTTGTGTTAACTAACTTCACTAAAACCACTGCAAAGGTTTTGCCTGCAAACTTTGGTTTTGAACCGGGACGTTGTAGCAAGTCTGCTTGGTGATAATTTATTTTAATTTGTACGTTTTTTTTAGGAGAATTGTCTGAAGAGGACCCACCCCAGAACAGTTTTTCCCCCGTTATCAAACTTGCCAAAAGATTCCATCATTGAAACCTAGTCACTGTCGCCTAGGGTCTGGGTTTACAAGACTAGGCAAGTTGAAGCTAGTATTACCACATGATCCAATCCTGATGATATCTGGCTTAATGTGACTAGAGGTTACGGGTTAGGGCCTGAGGGTTGGTTTGGAATGGAGCCGATGTTGGTGTCTGTCCTGTCCACTAACTAGTTCTTTATGGCAGTCATTACCCTGCTGTGTCCAGGCCACATTAGCAGAGCAGCGATTAGCCCTGCTGTCTGTCTGTCTTCATCTCTCTCTATCTCTCTCTATTATCTCTCTTTTTCTCCCCCTGCCCCACTCCCATCCCCTCTCCCTCCCTACATCTCTCTGCCCAGGCCTATTTTAGTTTTAAGTTGTGTCTGAGGCCCCGGACGTGAATAATTCAACACACTGACCTTCTGGTTGGACTGTTCTGTTGGTGGAAGGAGGTGGGGTGGGGGAACAGAGGGGAGCGGGGCAGGGGTGGGTCGAGGGTGAGGTCTAGTCTCCATTTTCAGTCTTTAACGTAATATTTTGGAAGCAGTGGGTGCGGTTGTGTCTGAGCTGTGCTGTAGTTTCTGGGGGGATTTCTGTAAGCATCCCACAATGCATGTGTCTGAGGTGGATTCAATTTAAAGGACTATTGATTTACCTTTTGTGTTTTTTTTTTTTTTTTTCAGCTGTGATCGACTGTAACAGCAATTGGAAATGCGAAGAAAAGGTCCCGTCCTTCTCTAGTCAGCGGGAAAAATAAATAAAAATCGACTAGTCAGCTACAATGTGTCATTACCATAATGGTTAATTGAACGTATAGGTTATGTAATGTGGTTTTCTGTACGGTACCTTCCTTGTAGCGACCGTGTCTTCTTGGATAACCTAGAATGTTCTTTGCAGTGCATTTTTCTCAGTCTCTCTCTCTCTCCTGTCTTATTCCAGGCTGTTCAACCTGACCCTGAAAAAGCTGATCATGCTGAAGGAGCTGGACAAAGACCTGACGTCTGTGGTCATCGCTGTCAAACTACAGGTGCCGCCTGACCCGAGATCACTATCGTAGACTGTTTTCATTGAATTCTACCCATCTCTCTCCCCGCCCACCTCTTCTCTTCTTCTGTTCAATGCCCAGCATTCCTCAATTCCATCTCTCCCTCCTCTACTCTCCATCACTCGTCTCTTGTTCTTCTTATACTCTGTCCTTCCCCTCTCACTCCCCTGTTCTCTCCCTTTCCCATCCTTTTCCCCTCTCATCCATCCACCCCGTCTGTCTCTGTTGATAAAGGCTGATTTTGTTTGGACTCTGTGGTACGTCAATGATCATCTTTAACCAGATCTACTCTACCCTCCCTCCCCTCGCTCGCTCTCTTTCTTTCTTTCTCTCCCCCCCCCCCCAGGGTTCTAAGCGTATCCTGAGGTCCAATGAGATCTTGTTGTCTTCAGCGGGACTGACAGAGACAGACCTTCAGCTCACCTTCTCTCTACAGGTACAATACTACTACTATTACAAATACACTAGGGCTGGCCTTGCACACTACTACTGTTACACATACTGTACAGTAGGGCTGGCCTTGCACACTACTACTGTTACACATACTGTACAGTAGGGCTGGTCCTGCACACTACTACTGTTACACATACTGTACAGTAGGGCTGGTCCTGCACACTACTACTGTTACACATACTGTACAGTAGGGCTGGTCCTGCACACTACTACTGTTACACACACTGTACAGTAGGGCTGGCCTTGCACACTACTACTGTTACACACACTGTACAGTAGGGCTGGTCCTGCACACTACTACTGTTACACACACTGTACAGTAGGGCTGGCCTTGCACACTACTACTGTTACACACACTGTACAGTAGGGCTGGCCTTGCACACTACTACTGTTACACATACTGTACAGTAGGGCTGGTCCTGCACACTACTACTGTTACACATACTGTACAGTAGGGCTGGTCCTGCACACTACTACTGTTACACACACTGTACAGTAGGGCTGGTCCTGCACACTACTACTGTTACACACACTGTACAGTAGGGCTGGCCTTGCACACTACTACTGTTACACACACTGTACAGTAGGGCTGGTCTTGCACACTACTACTGTTACACACACTGTACACTAGGGCTGGCCTTGCACACTACTACTGTTACACACACTGTAC